>NW_024502791.1:6802087-7402087 GCF_017590055.1 Onychostruthus taczanowskii
CCCGGCCCGGCCGCGCGGGGCAGGGGGCACAGCGCACAGCGCCCCCTCACGGCCGCCGCCGCCCGGGGGCTCGCCCTCGGTTGCGCCGCCGCCCCCGTCCTGCTCCCGCCTGAGACATCCCCCGTCCTGCTCCCGCCTGACAGACATCCCCCGTCTGCAGCCTGACAGACATCCCCCAGACATGCCCCGTCCTGCTCCCGCCTGAGACATCCCCCGTCCTGCTCCCGCCTGACAGACATCCCCCGTCCTGCTCCCGCCTGACAGACATCCCCCGTCCTGCTCCCGCCGGACATCGCCCGTCCTCGGGGGCAGCCAGGCACGAGCCGCGGCGAGCAGGCAGGACCCCTGACCCTCTCGCCTGGGAAACCTTGGGAACCTGAGCTGCGGGCACCCTTGACCTTCAGAGGCACCTGCCCCTAATGTTTCTCTGTGACAATCAATGGCAAGGGCACTGCGTGCTCAAACACATCGTTTCATTCATTACTGTCTGTACCCGTGCTCAGCAATGTGATTCTTATCTTCACAGCCCCTTCTGAAGCGTCTCACGCCGCTTCCCAGCGTCACGCAGCACTGCGGGAGCTGCCGCTGGAGCGGCGTTCCAGCCACACAGCCGGGCGCGACCGTGCTCGGAGGGACTTTGTCACTCTTTAAGCACCACGAGGAATGTGGCTTGGCTTCGGGAAAATTCGGTGAACGGGACCCTGGAAGTAACAGACCAGGTAGTTCGGGGGCATATGGGTGGCTTGTCCCTTAAGAGATTACCAGTAACCCCTTTCTCATACCGAGAGATGCTGGAGGTAAAAATAACAGTGTCACACAGGAGTGATCCTTCACAGACACTGAAGACAGGTATGGAGCAGAGTGGCAAAGTCAGCTTTTTCAGTTTAGTTGCTTTCCTGAATTGGACTTTTACCATTAGAGCAATGTGATTGCTTCAGTTGCAAAGGCCTGCGCTTTAGACAGAATAAGTGCATCTACAGTGACCAATATCAATCAGATTGCACTGATTTACATTAACTGGGTACTTGGCATGCATTTCCTTTGTCATTGCCACAATAATAATACACTAATCTTCTGTTATTTATGTGCAGTGTAAGGATATACTTCATTTCCTCCTATGATCATTCCTATCATCATCAATCTATTCAATTATGTAACAATATTTTTCACCTCAAATTGAGATCAATTGCTTAAGAACATATTAATAACGTTCAAAAGCAAAAGAATGACAGAAGTGTGAACACTAATTTTTAGGGAAATTAGTTCATACTTTGGAAATTCAGGCCCTTGCTCCCAAAATAGAGTGTGCACTCATTATTAAAGTTGCAATGTTAATGTGGGGTTTCTTGTCCATTAACAAAAAAAAAATCACAGCCTCCTGGGCCAAAATGATCTGAGCTTTTGCATTGATTAATGAACATATATGTTTTTCCAGTAAGGACTGTGGGCTCAACACCATGCAAGCACCGTGGGATCAGGGAGTAAATGCCTCTCCTCTAACAGGAAATAAGTGGATTGATGGAATAAGCCATTTTATAAAGATAGGGGGAAAAAAAATCATAGCTAAGGTGATCACTAGCAAGCTGCTTCCAGACCCCACTGGGAATTAAAGTAGATGAGCTATACACCTTTGAAAAATTAGATTAATTATGGAAATAGCACATGACTCTTAACTAGAGTGGCACTAAATAGCACTGAAATATGACACGAACAAGAGGCAAATGGTCAGAGCATCCCACTGTGTGCAGCACTATGTGCTGGTGAAGGTGTAAGTTAGTTTCCTTTTTTAAAATAAAAATAGATTGAAATTTATATTCTTTGAAGTTGGTACAGCATACAGCTTGATTTATAATAGAATCAGCTGAAAAATGCCCCTTAGTTCTGACTCTACTTGCACTTATGGGTAACTCTACATCACTGAAATCCATAGGATGTTCTTCAAAGGAAGTTGGTCAGTGCTGTTCAGACAGGGTTTACTTTACACACTTGCACTGAAGTATAAGGCAGATATTGCTAAGGGAAGAAGGAAAAAGTCCATATCAACACATTTGCAGTGAGAGGAGGGACTCACTTTCTGCCATTCTCAGAAATGTTGGTCATTTTTCTCTCCAAAGGGTAAAGCAGAGAACAGCTGTCCAAATATTGGTTATGGCTCTAGTCAGTGGGGATTTTCACTCACAGAGGTACCAAGTCTCTGATAAGTGAAGAGAGAAGCTGACAAAAGTTTTGGTTCCTTAAGCAAAACTACACTGTAATATTCAATTGAGGTCAAGGAGACAGGAATACTTGAAATTTCTCCTTGGAATAGAAACTAATGGATTTCATTTCAGAACCAAGATGTCTGGAGAAACAGATATTTCCCTGTTTGGGAAAGGCTTATGGCTGGATTCTGGTCCATGCTCTTTCTCTTGTATCTATCACATAATGTAGAGGACAAAGGCTGAAGCATGCAGCATTTCAGCAAGTGTCCCTGTTTGAATGGTTCCTTGGGTGCCATAGCTGGTAGCTGTAAGGAAGGGACAAAGGCCTGCTGTAAATGATGCTGGAAGCCAGACTGATCCAAACAATCTCTTATCAAGGGGTTGTAAAATGACTGTTGCAGATTTAATCTGCAAAAGAGAAAGCAAAGGTTAGAATTCTGCATTGATTAATGTCATTGTCTATGTTGGGTGCTTAAAACCTTTTCCATAGTTTAGGTGAGAAGCAGCAAAATGTTTTCTCACCTAAACTATCTGCATTGATTAATGTCATTGTCTATGTTGGGTGCTTAAAACCTTTTCCATAGTTTAGGTGACAACCTGCAAACATTTTTCTACATGCAGAGTTACCCTAATACCAACATCGTGACACCAGGTGTTTCAAGAGACACCTTCACTCCCTGTAGCAATATGCTTGGATTACCTCCTAACTTATTCTGGAGCAGTATGTTCCTCTCTGGAGATGTTTTAAGGAGACCATTTGATGTTCAGAAGAAGATTTAACTTCAGTCTCAAGATTAGTCAAGAAGAGGAAAGATGGAATGTGGGGGATGTCACTAGCTGTAACTGAAGGTGTGGTGTAAGTATGAAATATCACATTTTACTGTATTTGACCATTTCCAGCAATTAGTGAAGAAACAGATTTCTAGATTAATGAAAGACTCATTGCATATAATTATTTCTTTGCTGTTTTAGTTTACCAGACTCCATCTGGTTCTCCGCTTCTCCACTGCAGAACATCCCAGGTCTAATACAAATCCCTTTTCTGTGGATGGAATGGTGTGATAGCTGCTGTTACCTGTTTGTCTCTGTTTTCCACTCCCACTCTTTCCTCAGGCTATCTAACTAGACAGATTGCCCTAGGTAGGAAACCTTCCCAATTAAAAACAGAATCAAAGGCAGTGTGTTTCCACTTAATGTTTCAGTTTTGACTAAACATTCTGGTGCATTAAAGACAGTGGTTTAATAAAAATATGTGCTAATGGGTTGTGTGTTTCAGTGAGTTCTCAGCTCCCACATCAGCTGTATGTGAGGCCCTATCCCATGGCTCCCTCTGCTAACAGTGAAGCTAATGGTTAATCATGATATTCCTTCCTCTCACTACTACATAGACAGTGTCAGTGGGTAGCAGTCATGGCCACTTTCCAGAGGATTAGAATGACTGTATGGGGTGCTACTCTGCTTTTGCAAAAATCCTGCAAATTTCCAAAACTTCATAAAATCAGGGACCCATAAACCAGCCTCCTTTTGAATGCTAACATGAATGTATTTTAGCTTTAATAAAACCAGAAGTGATAAAAACTGGTTTTAGTTGCAGTGAGTGTTCTCTGAGGCCTTTCTCAAGGGGGATTCAGCCATCCTGTCTGTATTGAGCTTCTGTGATTCCATGTACAGTTGAGGCATACTGTGGTTTTTCTCTCCCATGTGATCTTCTGTTCACAGAGGCCGTGGATGTTAAAGAGAAGCAAGGTGACAGCTGGATCCCTTTGTACACTTTGTGCACTTTATATCTGTGTGTAAAGAAGAGGTGACCTGTGTGGTCACCTCTCAGCATCAAGAGGCAGATCAAGGGGAATGACTCATGCACTCCTCTGTCTTTTGTACCAGTTATGTGAGGCTGATCCACTGTAGACTCCAACTGCTGCTACCAAAACCACTTTTTAGTGCTCACTGCAGAGAGGTGTTTGCAAAGCTCGCCCAGCAAAATGCTGAACAAAATGGTTCAGATCATTGGCACTGTTTAGTCCAGGGGAAAAGAGAAAAAGGGAAAGACAAAAAATGAAAAATTTGATGCAGTTTAGCCAACATGTAGATACCCCTCCCAGAATTTAACATTCAGGTATGATAGTATAAAAAATAAATCATCTTCAAAATGAAAACTGCTTCTTATTACCAAGTAGGTCACATTTCCAACAACTGCTTCTCAATATGTAAATATAAGCAGTGATTGCTTTGAAAAATATATTATTATATATCCAACAAAATACATTTTTTTTCCCTATGCACCACAGTTAATTTTCTCTGAAAATTAGTGATTACCATTTTGGTCTTAACTATGGAGTACTAAATACATCTTCAGTGTTAAAAGATAGACTCATCTCTATTTAATATAACCCTTGTGGAATTCACTTGTGGAATTAACAGTGTTACTTTATGATTTTAGAAGCACAAAAAAATTAGGAGATATCACTGGAAACAAAGGATTAATATATTAGGATCTCTGCTTTTACTTAGGCATACATAAGGGACCTTACCGTAAGCACAGAATTCTTCAATTACGTGCAGGGATGTTCTGTGAGTGCCCCTGAGAGATCCAGGTCTGGGGGCACCTTATATCACGGTATGAGCTGTTTTTATTCTGGATACACGCAGTTGCTTCTGTGCCTTTCTCTGTCTGCATGTCACATATATAACCCACACCTGGTAGGGAACCATGTAGGAAATAATACATGGTCTGAGAGAGTATGAGTGGTTTCAGTAAAGCATTATATAGAGCAGAAAGCTTGCGAGTGAATGAGTGCACCAACAATCTGAAAACAGATGAGTGTTATACAGAAAAAAAACACAAGTGGATACAACCTTTCCTTTCATGTGCAGCCCATCTCATTTCATCCTCCTGAATGGATCTGTAAAATGTAGAAATGCTGACAACCCTTTCTCCTAGTGAGAGAGAGAAAAGTCTTACCTCCTGCTATGTGAATCATGATACAATAATCCCATGAAGGCATTCTTCCACATACCTCATTCTAAAACATTTGGGCTCAAAAATTCACTTGAGATTGATCAGAGATGATGAGTTCAGTCTAGAAGTCTTGGATATAAACACTTACTGAAGTGCTTTGCTATTGTGAGGTATGATCATGTGGGCTGGAGAGGCCAGCCTAGGGTCTTTAGGGGGAGCTGACTTAAATGTATGAATTATCCAACATTTTCATTAGCACCACTAGGGAGATTTGAATGTGGAATAATTTGTGAATGAAGAAACGAGAGGGGGGAAAAATGCATACCCAAGGAACATTAGTATTCAACTTCAGAGCAACCTCTGTGTGAGCATATATGCACTCATTGCAGTATTCTGAAAATAATTGCATACATATGTATGTTAGCCCCACCCTCCAGTGGCATCAATAGGTTTAACCTCAGTTTTCTGTTGCACTGCAAATTAAGGGAAAAGACTTTATTTTGAGAGTGTTGAACACATGGCTGCCATCCAACAACTTCAGCATGGCAACCTCCCAAGAAAGTGCTCCAAGGCAGCCTAATCAGGACAGAATTCCTGGCAAAGTACATTTTGAGACAAGGCTCTCTCTCTTTTTCCAAAGTAGAAAACTCCTTTGATGGCAGGCACAGAGAGTATTTAAGAACATTCTCAGGTGCCTTTTTTGCAAACTGAAAAATCAAACTCAAAAAACTGGGGAGGAAAATTGCAAGAGTCATTTTAACACTTTTCCTGCTTTAGTTAGGCAGTGGAGACTGAGAAACTGCCAGCTGATTTCACTTTAGTTCTCATTTTTTTTTACTTCTGTCAATAGGTACAAGCTCGTAACTGATTACAGGTTTTAATGCTGCTCTGTAAACATGAATGGTGCCTTAAACTGTATCACAAAACTGAGTTAAATTCTCTCCTGAAAGGCCACTCAGCTTTAGTTTTCTACTAACACACGTTCCAAGACGCTGGTTTGGGTTTTCTGTTGGGATTTTCCCTCCCCACACACAGTATATTTTATTGCTTCTGTACTGCTCTTCCTGCTTTGCACAGTGCTCTTCTAGCAAGTGGCTATACCCAGAGCTGTGGCTTGTGGCAAAAATGTGGTATGTTGGAGGAAAGATGGGAAAGACTCCATTAGCCAGCAACAATGTGACATCCTTGCTGTGCCCACAGTGCCAACAGGCTGCAGAGGATGGGTGTCCTGGGCTGGGGGAGCTACAGGAGCTGGCAGAGCCCTGCAGGTTTTTCACGGGGAGGTAACAGAAGCAGCTCGAAACACAACATTCTCCATCAGCTCTGTGAGATGTGGTTTTGGGAGGAAGGTGTAGCTTCAGATCTGCTGACATCATGGAAATGCTTCACCTTCTGACTTCACAGAAAGCCAAACACATTAGACCTGCCAGAAATGTGACACTCGGGAGTAAAAAAGCTCAAGCCACTCTGGTCAGATGAGTGAGAGCCCTCCCAGAAAGCCCAACCTGATAAATGAAACTGAGGAACTTCAAAAATAACGAGATGACATTTTGATCTTTTCCTAAAAAAATCCAAACACCTATTCTAAACAAAAGCATTTTCATCCTACTTTCAGTACAGACAGCTAATTTTTTGCAAATGCAAGTACATGATTAAAACATAAAAGCAGAACACACTAGTCACCCATAGGTATCCATTCTTCAATTAGGAGAGATAAAAAATGAAAGTGTCAAGTATCTTCCATTGATAACACTCTTATCCTTTATTTATAGCATCTATAAATAGATAGGGGTGCCTGTATTTTTAAAATAAAGAAGACTTTTTTAAGACTCTTGTTATTTGATTCTTGTTCTCCTGGATATCATCTTCAGCAAATAGAAAAATAATATTCCAAGTGAGGAATGTAATAAAACTTTTTATTAAAACTATATTAAACACGTTATACTGTCATAGGTGAATCTGTATTCTTACTTTTTGTACTTTTTCTTTTAATAAAGTTCAGGCTGAACATGAGTGTTTTGTAACTGCCAGATAGCCTAGAACATTAATTCTGCCATCCAATATTCCAAGGAAATAGCTTCTTTGTGTTTAAAAGATGAAAAGGGCACAGGAAAACCAAACATCACAAGAACCTGGCTGACAAAATGACCCAAGGCCGTTAAAGAAGCTACAGAAACTGCAGCTTGTAAAATTATTGCCAAAAGACAACACTATTTCTAACACCCGTTGGGCTGTTAGAAGTGGCACTGTTTGAAGTCCACTTTGAAAAGGAAGCAGGAGTGCATGCCCAAGCCTTGAAAGAGTGTGTAAGGGCTCATGCATATGAAGTATCAACAAGGTGATGCTGTGATGAGCTCGGGGGTGACTGCCCAGAGCCCTGGTGGCAGACGATGTGCAGGAGGAACCGGAGAAACACCCACCAGGGGTTATCATAGCATTTCCTGCAGTTCTGTAGGAGAACAGAGGTTGAGGAAGAGGTAAATGAGCCTGGCAGGCTGGCAATTAATGCAACAAACCAAGCAGGAGCCAGGGAAAGGTACAGAGAGGGAGGCAAAGCTCTGCAGGCAAGCCCACTGAGGGAAGTGGGGAAAGGAAGTGATGAGCAAAACAGGAGACAATATCTTTCAGAAAGGGAAAAAAAAAGGTCCTACTACAGCAATTTTCTAAGGCACCAGGTGCTGCTCTATCTGCAGTTTCATCTAAACACATCTCTGAGGGAAATGGGTGGTTTGGCTCATGTTCTTTTTTTTCCTATGACTCCCACAGGTTTTGAACCCTACTGTTATAGACTTTCAGGTTGAAAAATTCCAGTGGTTAAGTTAGAAATCTGTAGTCATTAGAATAATGGGAGATCCCTAGAGAGAGCCAACACTGCTATGCAGAAAATTTATTAGCAGCAGGAACAGAGGCCTGTATCAGCACTTTACTGGTGGATAAATCAGTGGGTTTGCTAATGATGTTTCGGTTCTCTTGATTGAATTGGATTTGTAAGAGAAATGCAGCTGCAGACTGAATTGCTTTATATGACAAGAGAATAATGAATAGCCAATCCTGAACACCCAGGGTTTCTGTATATATGGGATAATTTAGCTTCCATTCTTGTTGTTATTATTTTATATGCAAATGAAATTATCAATGCCTTTATATAATAACTTCCTGGATCACATTTATTCTAGAGCTTTTGCCTGTTTGTGTGCAAAAGAAATTTCTTTCCCTCATTTTAGCCAGGGTTTAATAGTAAATCCAGCTCCTGCTGGAGCCTGTGGGAGTTTTATTGTGTTATAGATATGACCCATCCAGAGGACATTGAAAGTGAACAGAAAATATTGAAACTGCCTGTGGTTATGAGTGTGCTATTATTTATTTGGAGATAGGGCCCATTACCTTATGCTATTATCTGCATGTTACATCTACTGGGTTTTGCATATTTGATGTTTACTTAACATGCATATCAGGTTCTTTTAACAATAGTGTTTCAGAGATGGTCTGGCTAAGTGCCCTCATCAGCCTCTTGCTAGGTTGTTCTCTGGGGTTCCAGCCAGTCAGTCTTTGTGTTTGAAGCTCTAAATAGGCTACTGCTCCCACTCTGAAGGATCACGCCAAACTGAACCAATGCCTGCTGGAAAAGTAAAAAACGGGATGCCAGCTGGCCAAGAGGGCTGAAAAGAGAGAAAAAAGAGATAAAATCATTCTTACATCGAGAAACTGCCTTAGCAACATCCTCATCTGCTGGGTGGTAATAGATCACAGTTGCCTGGTTGGTCTTCCAAATGGCTGAGCTCCCACATTACAGTTACTCCTTGCCCTTGGAGGTGCAGTTGACTGAGATGTACTGTTGAGACACATAAATTTAACAGATGGATTGTGCAGGCCAGGCACTGTATCCAGCAATTGTTTCTCCCACTAGGGGAAAGTCTTACAAAAGCTTTCCCTGGTGTTCAAGAGGATTGTGGTGGTTCATTGCACTGCAACTTTAGAAAGGTTTCGGGTGATTGGCTGCAGTGGAGAGAAACAAACTGGCAGTGACACAATTCCCACCATTTGCACAACAGTGAGAAAATTTTCTTTCAGGTAGGAAAAGAGGAGAGAAAAATCTTCCCTTATCCACTGACAAGCCAGGGGCAATGCTGTGGGAAGGGTCTTGGTACTTTCTACTTTCAGCATTTATGGTGCCAGAGGCATTGACCAGAAAATCTGGTCATCTCCTTTAGTCCTTCTTGTGTGCTCTGCTGGCAAGTGAGTGTCCAGGCAACAGTTTTTGCCCTCCCTGTGCAAGGCAGACAGAAATGCAGGAGCTGAGAGCATCATCAGGCAGCAGGACAGAGTGTGCTGGGGTGGAGAGACACAGTCAGGAAGGAGTCTTTGTGAAAAAGAACACGAGGGAGCAAGAAGAGTGGTGTGCTGAAAAGAGCTGAGGAAATGAGAAGCCCAGGAAACTACTCAGTTGGATTCTTGGACATATAAAGTGTCATGGATGTGGCCAGAAAAATGCATCACAGTGCATATTCATTTAATTCCAGGTAGCTTCATGGGGGTGGCAGTGGTGGGAGAGACAGTGTAGGCGTTTTTCCTACATTCACTATACATTCAGATGGTATTTCAGGCCTTGAAAGTGCAGCTGCTAAGCCACTCAACGTTTTAAAGGTTGCTCAGCTAAGAAATATATTTAAAAAGGCCTCAAATTTTAATCCTGGAAACCAGGAAATCAAAATAATGTTGGAAAATCAAGAAACACAACACATTTTTTTGGATACATTTTCTTTACAATTATTTTAATAATTTCAGGCACCCTATTAGAATGAAAAAAGTCTGTATTGTACTTGAGTGTCTCCTGAATGTTTTTAGTATTTTAACAGTTTTACATAAATTCAGACTTCAAAAGCCTGTCATGAAGGAAGTTGAACTAGCAAAACAAAATTGTTTAATTACTGGCTTTTAGTAAGGTATTTAAAAATTTCCAACAATATAAGCAGTTGGCATGTTTTATTCCAGTAGGACATCCTATCTTTTTGGATTGAGGTGAACAATTCTGTCATGCTGATGGGGACTATCACACCGCAGGCTGTGCCTGGAATGACAGTTTCCAAAAGGAACACAAATCACTAGTGCTCTAATTATTATCAATGCATTTACCAACCACAAAAAAGCTTTAGCTCTAACCATGCCAGAGAAACAGATTTCATTTTGTTAGACTTGAAAATGCAAGTAACACAGCTAGACTAAAAGAGCTATTGAAGGGAAGAGACAGTAAGGCAGCTCTATTTCTGCTTTTAAACAAGATTTAACTGCTGTTGACAGAGAAAGTACAGAACATCTTCCTAAAGCAGGTCTCCATAGTAAAACATACTCAGGAAGAGCAAATAACTAATCTTGTCAATGAGTTTTCTATAAAGCACTTTTGCACTCTGGAGATACATGTTTATGCTCCCACATTGGAGCTGTAGGTGACCTGAAGAGGGATCTGCTCAACACAAAAAGCAAAGGAGGGAAAATTTTGTCTGCCATTTTCTCTATTTTCTGTGGTGATAGAGCAGAGCAGTTCTGGAGTACGGATTTTCTATAGCACAACACAGCTGTGCTTTCTGATGTGTCCCTGAAAGAATTCACCATCTGGCATTGATGATATCACAGCCTGTTGCCATGGGACCATCATGTCATCACACGTATCCCACACTCAGCATCCTTTCAGAGCAAGACAGCTGGCACATCCGAGTCCAGCAGCCATCAGAAAAAGGTGACAAGGACCACAGAGCCAAGATATAACGACAAAACCAGCTGCCATGAGCATGCCCAGCTACAGGGCTTCTCTGAGGAGGGAAGACTTCCAGTGTGCCCCCACACCCAGGGCAGTTACATCAAAACAGGACAGCAAATCAGCTGTGGCGCTGCTGACACAACTCTGCTGCAGAGCAGTATCAATGAAAATGTCGATGTTTTGCTCAAGAAATATTTTCTTGTCTCTAGTGCAGTGTGGTCTGGCATTACTGGAAATCCTAAATTCATCAACACATGAAGAGAAAAATTGATAAAAAGTAGTGAATACTACTACCTTCCCATTACGCAGTCTATTATTCATTTGACTGCTCTTAGTTTAAAGTGCTTTTCAGATTTATATTCTGCAGTCATGTAAGAATTATTCCGTTTGGGGAAACTGACATAACTTGTGTTTCAAGTGCATTGCAGCATAACTGGCTGAAGTTTCATCTCAACCTCACCACTTTTCAGGAAAGGACAGCAGAAGGGGAGCCTTCAGCTGTTACTCAGCCACTTCATGGAATATGCTACAGACCAGGAGCGTGGCCTTTGAGTTATTGCTTAAGTAAAAACATACTTCAAGCATTTATTTCTGTGAAGCCCCTGCCTTCTGTCCACATAGAAGATATTACAGGACCTTAATTCTAAAAAAGCCCAAATTTACATAATCTGTAACCACATTTACATTTTTTGCAACTCTCTCACAAAGGAAAACTTACATTTCCTGGTATTTATTTACACTCTGCAAGTGAGAGCAGGCCTTGCAGTCTTAACAAGCAGACGTGGAGGTGACAGGAAATGGAATTTCCTAATTAGTTTCTGAAATGTGTGAGATGATGTTGTTGCTGGAGATAGCAGAAACCAGACACGATGACCAAGATCTTTTCCAGTCCAATGCAAAGGATGGGAGTAACACAGCTATGTGAGTATCAAAACTGCTGAAATACAGTGTAGAGGCTTTTTCATGCCAGCTATTTGTACAAGCCTAGACCAAAAGAGTTTACTGAATCTCAGGCCAAATAACAAGTAAATGAGATTACATTACACAGCTTAGCACTAGGTGTCTTCCAACTTGACTCCTTTTGACATCAATAACAGTAAACTTTGGTGGAGCTGAGTCACCAAGCAGGAGGGGTTGCTGTAACCAGAAAATGCATGAGATAACTGAAAGCTGAACCTCAGGACTGGGATTTCAATCTTCATCTTCAGCAGAAGTGTGTGGAAATATTCTAAACATCCCTATAAATGGATCAGAAATCTGGTTATCTTCCTGTGCCAACACCTGATGGCAGCTGTCTAGGAGACATGAATAAAACACTATTTTTTCAGCCCTCCTCAGCTATCAGTAAGGTCCAGATTATGGACATCCAAAGGCAGTGGTGTAATTTATTTTTAATAGCTCCTCACAGACTTTTGCCTCACTTCTTATTGAGTCAAGAAATTGTTGCTTTTATTTAAAACAAACTCTTAAGGAGTACCACTTGTAACTCTATTTAGAAGAAATCCCCACCAATTCTTTCTTCTTTTCTCATTCCTTCCTCCCCACAAATATATGTTTTGGGGATGGCTGAAAACAACAGTCATGGGGATAGCAGTTATGTGTATTTTGGTTTTCCAAAAGGCTTTGCAGGCAAAAGATCTCAATGTAGTTCAGGGAACCAGCAGTGGTATTGGCAATGTTAGGCTGAAAAGTATTTTCTTTTCAAAAACGATGTATGTTTGCATTTACTCTGCTTGCTTGTCTTCTTAGAATGATTCATGATTAAAGGGGAAAAATTTTCTTCTGTGACTGTATAATGACTGTGACTTCATTTGCAATGAAATCCATGCACAGAGAATCTCCATTACTCCCTGCAAGCTCAAGAGAAGCAAGTCTTTTTCCAAGCAAGTCAGTGCCATTCCTAGCCTCTCCATATTAACAGCTGAGGCTGATGCCTGTATGACCAATTCCAAAGAATGGAATGAGTCCAAGCAATTCCTCTGCCATGATAACCAGGTCTCCACCACAACACCCAAATGGCAATGTCATGGTCTGTCACCCACCCACCCTGAGCTCCTCTGCACGTGTCACTGTGTGCCAGCTCAGCAATTCCAGCTTTGCGAGAATACAGGAAGAGGTGTGAAGCCTTGAACACCCTCTGGCTATAACCACCCTTCAGAAGCGGCTGAGACTCCCTTACAGGCTGCCATTCTACCTAGAAAAGAGCCCACAAGAATTAGTGTCCTTTGGACTATCCATGCAGGAACACAGGAGACAACAGGCTAGACAGTCTGGACAGCTGATTGATTAGCACACAAGCATGAAAAAAGACTTTTGTCACAGCATTAATGTATTATTTATCAAATTTTCCAGGAGCTTACACTTTTAAGAAACCAGAAGGAAAAGAGTTGGGATGTTTCCTTTTGACAGACTGTATTTCACATTTTGGGCAATAATCTTGGACCTTCACTAATTCTTTCAGCCAAAATGTTCAGCCCAGCATGCCAAAAATCACACTTAAAACTCAAAATTCAAGCAGCTGAATCTGTGTCTTGCTTTTCTCAATTTCTACACCAAGAGCTAGACTGCTATTAGTGCAACAAGAGATGAACATACCAATATTTACAACATATTTCACGTAATGAATTAGAAGCTTTTACTAAGAGAAAGACACAAGTGACCAAATCTATATGTGTTATATATGTTTATCCTTCATAAAGGCTGTTACAGAAATTTGGGTTGCTTTTTATTAACGCTTTTTCCAAGTGTGAGATGTCTGCAGCCAGCCATTAATGAGACCCCATCAAAAAGGATGAATACTTACCCATAATGTTGATTGAGAAAATGGTGCTCATCAAATGGGTTTAATCTCTTCTCTGTACAAACACTGAGCTGTCAGCTGCTGTGTGGGGAAAAAATTCTAAAAGAACAAGAGCCCTTGACAACATCACCATAAAAGTAAGCAATTTTTCTTTCAGAAGGAAACAGGTCATTGCTTCATTTCTATATTACATTTATATCACACCAATTTTGAAAACTTTTTCTCATTTAAGAAGGCTTTTAGTAGAAAAAACCTATTACATTTTTCTCCTATCTTCAAAGCATCTTCAACCAATCACAAACTCTTCTCCTGAAAATAAGGCTGATTTGTTTGTAACAAATGAGGAAACCAGTTTTTGAAATCAAGACTGATTGGATGACAACTTTTAACTTCAGGGTATAACTCTTTCTACTGGAGCTGGGAAAAGCTCATGAGAAACAGTACCACCAGCAAGCAAAGAATTCCCTTTGGGCAGGACTACACCAACAATTGGCATAATTGAAAGTGAAGGTGCAACCTTCTGGAGAAGGACGAATCAAGTCTGCAGCACCACAGTGGCATTCTAGCCAAGGAACATTGTGTCTTTGGGCAAAAAAGGTGTACATGTTCCCATGACTGAGGACTGCAGCATAATACATGTGTGCAAGAAAGGCGAATGTTACAGACGACTGAAGTGCCATTTTTGAGTTGCTGCTGCATTTCCTCCATGATCACATGCTTTTATGTGAGGTATTTATCAGAAACGTAAAATGACATGGAAGATAGAGTGAAAGAACTGCAACACAGAATTTTCAAGTTCTGCTGAATTTCCAGCAAAATGGGACATCTAGAGGTAGTTGGCCAGATGTCCCATTTTGCTGGCCCATCCCCTGAAATGAAATTATTTGGCAGCAACATTTAAATCTGCAGTAGAGTATTTCAGGAGTTAGTGCATAGCTCCTAAGGAACAATTCATCTCGTTCTCCCTCCTCCTAACCTCATAGCATATTTAAGCACATTAAACCCTCTTAAAATACTTGAAAGAGCTAAAGGCAAAGTAATTTCCTTTATATATTTCTTTTTATAGATTTTACATTTATTTTACATTTTATGTGAAGTAGGAAAGGAATTCAATGTTTGTCTTATATGAGGTCTCCACAAATACTTTTTGAGACCAGAATTTCTGCTTCTGCTAGCAGAACTAGCTGAATGAAGAATCAACCACAGCAAGAACTGGAATTTGTGTTGAAAAGTAAGAACAGCCCAGCCCTACCCTACCTATTCTTCTTTTTTTCTGAACTGAACTATACAGGGAAAACACCATCACCACACCAGAAACATTTCAAATAGGAACAGAGAAATTTATGCATGTTAATCTATGACAGGGTTTTCCCCCAGTGGATACAGCAACCCTCCCATTCATTTTGCACCACACCATGCATGTGTGGTATTGCCTGACATTGCTGTGAAAGTCCTGTCAACACTCCTTGTGCTTCTCCATATGTTAAAACCACTTCTGCTCTAAGTTCAATCTTCCTTAAACAATACAGCAGCTGAAAGAAAGCTTTACCATCTAAGAACTGAAGTGTTGTAAGTATGGAGGTTTGTTTATATAAAAAAGTACATTACAAGGTGTTAAGTAGAAAATTTATTTGGTCAAAGGAAGGAAACCTAAACAAAACACTGAATTTTTGACAAAACTCGCTAAAAACAAGAGTAACAACAAATGCAGGACTGTTAATAATCCTTTTCTCTCTCCTGTCTCACTGAAATTTTTCAGATTAATCACACCAGAAGTCTTGGAAACTGGAAGCTCTTCATTTCAATGTTCAATTTAACTTCATCTGTGAAAGAGGTGGAACTGACATGGAAATTCTGCTTTGAAAAAACAGTAACTTCTACTGAAAGCAAAGATATTCCAGACTGCACTGCAGACTTGCTTTGTTGCAGCTGGCTGCTGCAGAGGGCACAGCAACTGCTGAGTGTATTACAAACGACACATGCTAAAGAGAAACTCTGGATAATCAGTCAGCATGAATTGAAGTTAAAATTTTAATTGTAACCTTCCTCTGTTGCCAGGAAGGCAGATGAGGATGTCTATGTGAAACCAGAAGACGAATCCTTTGCCCTGGCATGGAAATTCTGCAATGCCACAAACTACTGCCCTTCAATACACAATGATATTTATCAGCAGAGCTTCACAGAGAGTCCTTTTAAGCATTCAGGGTACCATTTTCTAAGGAGCCACAGGTTTTGAGGGGCCAGTTTGGCCTCTCTTACACAAACCACCAGTGTGCCTCACTCAGTGTGGGGCAAACACAACTGGCCCAAAGTAAAGAATGACAGAAGCAGAACAAAAACAGCTGTGTGCATGAGCACACACAGAGGCACATCTCTGTGCAGATGGATGAAAACACATCTACTTGCTTATGTTTAAATTTTGTGCGTGTCCTATGCACTTGGCCATTGGAAACCAGCACCTAAAATAGACATATAGCACACAGGGCTCCCTGGCTTCCACAGCTCTGTATACATTGGTCAGATATAGTCTATCACTCTAATAAGCCTTCTTTAAAGCTTCAAGCCTTCAAGCCCATTGCTGCTTTTTATTAGAATGGCAAAAATCACTCTAGGCACTGGTTTCAATAGCACTGTATCCTCTTAAGTTTCTCTTCTGCTAAACAGATCTCCAATAGACAGGACCACATCAGGCTTCTGCCCGATCCTCCCACCCCTTCATTAGAACATTTTTCTATATAATGCTGCTTTAGAGTCAAACTCCTGCCAGACGAGTATCAGTCTGGAAGAAAAACTTCCTGCTTTATTATAAACCTTTGAAAAAGAATTCCAATGTCTGGGCTATGGTAATTTGATAAGTTGTATCTTGGCCAGCGGGCTCCTGATTCTCAAAAAAATCCAAGATTAGCAGACATAACAGTTCAAGCTATGCTGTGTGAAACACAATCCTAATACTACTGTGTTAAATAAGACTAGAAAATGGGATCACTCAAATTCTTAAACAGGAAGAGCAGACAATTTCTAAAGTGTTTTTCTTCTCTGCACTGCTTAAATTTTCCCAGTTCACTGGGTATGGATGTTGTTATGTTGCTTGCATGTGTGGTCAAGGCAAGTGGGTATCAAATGAGTGAATTTAGACAGGTTCGATATTCCTGTCCCTCCTGTTACTACTTGACAACTGTATGTGTGTTGAATGGACTGTGAACATCACCGACAGACACGGTAAAAGAAAAGAAGGCCAAAGAAATACATGCTGTCCTTGAAAGACTCTCCCTCAAAGCCCAAAATCAAAACTTGCAGTTTGTTCTTTCAGCAGCCCAACCTGAGGCACCTGACCGTACAGCACTGTGCCACGTCAGAGCACAGTCCAGTACTCACAGCTTAAGGGGAATAATGGGCCAGTATTTGGGCTGCTTTTTGTCACAGTTCCTATCAAAGATAAGTTGCATGGCAGCCTCCATTGCTTGGATTTTGGCAGCTTCAGCACCATACAGCTTCTTCATTTCCGCCATGCGCCTCTCCCCAGGTCTTTCTGTGGGCGGCTCCACAGAACGCTCCACCCTCCTGTGCAGGTCTTGATCAGCCTCCACATAGGGGTCCTCAGCTTCCAGCTGCTGCTGCCTCCCTAGACAAATAAACCATAAGAGATGTAAATTACTGGGCTATCAACCAATCATGTTTTATTTTAACTTTTACAAATATTATATATTCATATTTTTGCTGGGTCTAAAAGGAAAAAAATCCACATGTTCTAGGATGCAGCTGCACTACTTTGCATAAAGAAATTCCTACTAAATATCATGATAAAGCCAGGCTGGAATAAATGGGGAGAAATTAAGAAGATCCTGGAACTGAATCCTAAAAGTGTAGGAAACCTCTGTATTAGTACTACTAAGCAAAAATCAACATTGCTCAATTTCTCCCCTAAACACACATAGCCCTGAAAAAACAATAAAACAACAAAAATCCAAAACACAATCCCCCTCTCCCTCCCAAGAAAACTGAAAAAGCCAAGCAAAAAATCCCAAACCATTCCCCATACCAAAAAAATCAAACAAAAAGGAGAGTTGTTTCCAAAATAATGACTTAGCAGCTGAGAAAGGAAACAATACACAGGACAATGCAACTTTAGCTGAATGATAGCCAAGAGAAAATGTAATCAGTTACTACTCTGTGAAAATGAACAAATGGGTCTGTCATGTCAGCCATTAAGTGCAGTCAATGAAACACAGCTGTAAGCATGGTGTTTGGATAAACTGTCTAAACTCAGTCATTTCTCAAGACTTGCAAAGTTCAAAGCTGGCAACTTTACTCTATTGCTTTGAAAACAAACTAAACAGCACCAACATAAAGCATGCATCAGGTCTTTTAAAGAGAATTTAAAACAATTCAAGAGGTGAAACATTTGACCAATCTGTCAACAGAAATGCTCTGTGGTAAGCCTGACTGGAAGAAAGAACTTGGTTGTGCATGTCCAAATTTACCTCTGCTTCCTGGGTCTGCTGTGACGAAAGAAACAATGCTTTGTGCAGTTAAAACATCAAAGTGCTACACAAAACTACCCTCTTATGGGGACATTTCTACAAGAGAGAGAAAATCACCCAACAGCTGAACTCCTCAATAACAAACGACCATCCTCAAAACCGTGTAAAAGGCACAGTTCACTACTACTGACAGCAGTTGGGTTTTTTTAAACATCAAAAAGGACAGTGTCCACAGGTCAGGATGCACTGGTCACACACAAGACATGCTCCTCAGCGTTTGGTGCCATGTACTTGTTCCCTCTTTCACCCTCAGGCAGAGATTTAGCTTCCACAATACACGTGACATCTGCAAACCCTAACCCAAAGTTAAATATCCTGACATTTGTGTGTCAAACATCTGCAGTTTGTTTTTATACTGGAAAGTAATGTACTGAGCAGCCAACTGACTGTCAGCCTTCCTAAAGGAATTATCCCCTCAACAGCATTCACAGAAAACAGATATTTTAAACTATATGATGAGAAACTTCAAATTTGGCATCTGTTCGTCTGACAGACACAGAAAGCTTTTGTCCTGTCATTTGAAACACCATTTGTGTTGGTCATAGAAGGGCTTGAGGAGTTATTAGCCATCTATTCCATAAAGCCATTTCTGTGATTCTGCTTTAAGGGTACACCCCTGCATTAGGCTGCACTGCCAGAATTCACAAGGAAATATACATTAGAGTCCATATGTGATTTTGGAAGAGTCAGATTTACTTGGTATTGGGCCATTTTAACCAGAAGGTCTGAATTAAAGAAACTAACATCGCCTACAGAGGGCTCAGCACTTTGAGGACAATGTATAGCACCCAGGCTATGCCTTGCACCCCACTGAAACCAGCTTCCTGGGACACCACGCTGCCCACAACTACATAGCACGCTTTTAGGCACAAACTGAATAGTTTTAGACAGATAAAACCAAACAAGACTATGCTGGCAAACCAATGTCTCCCACTGCAGATTACACAGCAAAACTGGCAAGGCAATGAACTGGACCCATATTTGTTAACTCTCTTGGGACACTAGATAATTCCTTGCACTTCTGTACTGCCCATGGAAATTTTTAATTCTTTAGTTCCATAGCTGCATGCTAGAGACAGCTGCTTTTTCGCTAGTTTGCTGTAGAATGCTGTCTGATAGCTCACTGCTGATCCTTAAGAAAAAAAAAGTTTCGCTGGAGGTAGATAATGAATTCTTCTGTTTAGAAATTAAATGGATCTCTAGCAGAACATTCATGATGGATGAGTGGATTACAGTTTAGTGTGCATCAATTTCCATTTCTCAATACAGAGTCGTTCATAATTCTGTAGATCCTAATTGTAACAATCAAAATAATAATACCAATTTAAATTCCATTCTCAGAATTACCTGATGTATGTCTGGAGTGTTTTACTTTACACTAATCAGCTATAGTGCCTGTAACTTTCTAACTTGACTTCTGCTATTCCATAGCTACTGGTTAAAAAATTCCCAGAGTAATTGTATTACACAGCTTTAGACACATAAATCAGGTCTAGAATCCAGGCAGAGGCTCAGGACAGAAATGTGCTATAGGGACCCACAGTTTTTTGCAGCAAAGGCTGGATTTGAGCACAGTACATGACAGCTGTTGCTGGTAATACTACTGCAGCTGTGTGGAACAGGCTGCATTTCAAATCAGCTATCTGTGCAGAGATACCACTGCAACAAGTTCCAGAGTCATAGACAGAATCATAGAATGGCTTGGGCTACAAGGGACCTTAATGATCATCTTATTCCAACCTCCCTGCCACAGGAAGGGACAGTGTCCACCAGATCAAGTTGCTCAGAGCCGCATCCAGTCTGGCCTTGAACACTGCCAGGGATGAGACATCCAGAGCTTCTCTGGGCAACCTGTTCCAGTGTTTCACCACGCTTACAGAAGACAGCATTATTTGCTTTTATAGACTATCAAGGAAAGAAATCATGAAACTAAATGGGCATGTAAACCACTGCTTTTCCAAAAACAAAATATTTCCAAAAATAGACATAAGAAATAGATAACAGAGACAGTATTGTCCTGTTGAGATGCATACTAAACTTTCTTTGGTGGGGCAAGGGCTGGGAAGTAGAAGTGCTGTAAGTGCTGTAATTTGCAGCAGTCTGAGTTCTATCTGTTACCTCAGAGTTTAGTTTAAAAACAATACAAAGCAGTACAACTTGAGCTAAATGTGCAACTACCTCTTCATCAAAAAGCTGACAACTAGAATCTGACAATGGAAACACAAACAAAATGATAAGCTGTCTATAACCACAAGCCTATGGAAACAACCAGAATTTCTCTGAAGCAAGAAACACATACTCATCCATGAAGCAGATAGCATGGTTTATCAAAATACGAATTCTCAGTCTGCAGCAATGAAGTCCCCAGCTCACTCTCAGATCAGTTTCACATTCCAAATTCTCAAGTCACTGGGCTGCCAAGTTATAAATGTAAAACAAGCAATTTTTACACAATTCTAAGTAGTTCCTCCTTCTACTTCACACAGACTAAAATAAACATGCTTTCTTTTACAGCACTCATCTTCAACTACTGGCAAGCTTCCCCCAGTCATGGAACAGTATTTTGCAAATGTTGACAAGGCAGGCAGGCAGCTGCAGCGGTGGTTGGTTCCTGCACAAAGGAAAAGCACTGCTGACGTTTTCCCAGTTGGTCAGTTCCATTTCTTTTCAAAGATGCTCTTTCTCTCTCTTGAAGCTCACTTCAAAGTTAACTTATTCCTACCAAGTTCAGCTCTGCTGGGAAGTCATCGTTACCTGGCCAAAACCAGATGGGGTATCTTTTTCCAAACACAGTAAATAGAATTATTTAACCACTAAGAAAAGAAGTCCAGCTGTGTCATGCACCCAGTGTCCTGGGTTACCCCAAAGGTTATTGTATTCTGTATCTATCTGTGCCCAGAATGGGAAGTGCCTCTTTAAGATGCTAGATCTGGAACTGGAACCTTGGGGCCAGCAGGTGCCGGCTGTTCTGAAGTCGGGGTTGCGCAGGCAGAGCTCTCTCCTGCCCACAGCTCTTGCTCTCTGCCTTTCATTCTCACAGGCAGAGAGCTGAGGCAGCACTGGTGGAAGCTCCCCTCTGGTTTTCTCCTGGGGTTTTTTTTTACGAGGCAGGAAGGTGTTCAGCCATGTCCAGGACAGCAGGGCTCCATCACACACAGCAGTGACTTGGGAAGACACACATCATCACTCCAAATGTCCCTGCCTTCCTTCTTCTTCCCCCCACTTTATATACTGAGCATGATGTCAGATGGTCTGGAATATCCTTTGCTCAGCTGGGGTCACCTGTCCTGGCTGTGTCTCCTCCCAGTCTCTCACTCATCACCAAGGTCCTCACCAGCATGGCAGCAGGAAAGGCAGAAAAGGCCTTGGCTGTGTGTAAGCCCTGCTCAGCAATAACAAAAACATTTCTAGATTATCAACCCTGTGTTGAGTGTAGATTCGAAACACTGCCCCAAACCAGTCACTGTAAATGACACAAACTCTACCCCAACCCAAACCAGCACATCTACCTAACTCATGCTACACTTCTGGGCCATCATTAGTAAATTCTCCTTTCACCACTTTTCCCACTTTTTATGAATGACTTTTAATCTAGTGTGTACTAGCCGAAAAGAAAAGTGAACAAATACAACTACCTCCCCGCTCTGGAATTGCCAAGAGAGCAGACTAACTACTGTATTAGCCATTCACTGCATTTGGGCCTTCATACACACACAAATGACCTCTTACTTTCAGCAAGACTATGACCTAAGACATAAGCTATTTTCCCCCTAGGTCCTTAGCAACTCAGATGCCTTGTTTCTCTTATTTTATAAAAAGGGAAAATGTCTCACCCTTTTTGTAAGTTTGATCCACTTTACATTTATTTCTTTGTAATATCCTTTGAGAAGCTTAAGTAGTAATAATAAAAAAATTCCTGTCCAGAACTTATCCTCTTCTTATTAAAAGAAAAAAACCCCAGCAAAACAAACAAAGGAAAAGAAACAACTTCAAAACCAAAACCCAAATAAATTCCCTTATTTAGGAAGAACTCTCCATGGAGAGACTTTGCAACATTAAAAGGAGATAGAAGTAGGAAGGGTAATTATCTATGTCAGAT
Source organism: Onychostruthus taczanowskii (assembly GCF_017590055.1). Classification (NCBI taxonomy): domain Eukaryota; kingdom Metazoa; phylum Chordata; class Aves; order Passeriformes; family Passeridae; genus Onychostruthus; species Onychostruthus taczanowskii. The sequence goes on from NW_024502791.1 coordinate 6,824,443, forward strand.
TTTAAATGAAAGATTTATACCCAGCATTTTGTGGTTTCTTGTACCATTTTTAGCACTTGGTATTTATACATCCAACGCTCAGCTCACTGCAGCCAGTGATAATATTCCATCTGACAACATTTCTTACACAGACATTCTTCCCCACAGGTCTGGAAGTGCCCACACTCAGCAGCCGCCTGCCATGTGCTGCCCTACACAATGGTAGGTGTGGTAAGAGACCAAGGGCTTGCTCCTCCCAAGTGTATGCCATTAATGACTTTCAGTTGCTTGCTTAGTTAGCACAGTATTTTTCAAGGAAATATTACACTTTCTCCAGTCTTGGTGTTTTCCATGATTTCAGACTGTGTGTTCACATAGTTGTCTGCTTATTTGAAATGGTTAATTATTTTCTGCTACTGCTGCGTGTGCACTTAGTGAGGTTTTCATCTTAAATGCTACCTGAGCTGATCTTGAGCAGCCCACACTCACAGTTAAAACCACTACCCATTTCTACTGATTAGAAACTCCTAGTTCTCTCTTTGAATGCCACTTCCCACAGCCTATCTGCTGTGTTAAGTGTTCTGCCCACACAGGCTTCTCCATGCAAAATGCCAGCTTCTTCATCTTCCTAGAAAAGCTAAATACCTTCACCATAAACCTACATAAGAGGATTTTTCTGATGTGATAGAATCAGACCATTTTATTGTCCCACACTTGCAGGAACTGGGCATAACACGGGGAAAATCAAAATCTTTGCCTCAAGGAATTCCACCAAAACAGGGATTTAAACAGGATTTGTACACAGGATATTCAAGGAGTTTAATTTCTGCAGAGTTCTGGATTTCCACAGGGCTGGAATCTCAAGTACTACTCTTTATCAAGTGCAAAGTTTTGCAGAACAAGTTTCCATCAGTGGGAGTCTACAAGATACAAACAACTTTGACTTACCCCCACATCTGTAAAGATAAAATATTCTTCATTGCTAAAACCAGCGTAGTCCTGCTTGCTGGAAGGTTACTATGGAACACTAAGTAAACTGAAATTGTGGAAACATACTGAGAGAGAATGATGATTTTATAGCAGAATGAACAGCCTTGTTCTAGCTGTAAGCTGGCTTGGGGAAAAGAGACTTCTTTTAAAACTTCTTAAATTTAAAACTTTGTGCTTCAAAAGATGTGACAAAGGGATTCCCCAGGACACCACGTAACCTTCCCCCTCCCATTTTCAGGAGAAGTCTGATCTCCAAGGACAACTAGGCCCTATCTTACTATGCAAGCATTGTCACCTATACAGAAAAATCAAATGCTGTAGCTGACTGGAAAACACTAATTCAGAATAAAAATTACTTTTGGTGGAAGTAAATGTTAAAAATGTTAAGCTTTCAGTTAGCAGTCATGACAGTCAAGAAAGAGAACAACCAAAAATCCTGAGGATATTAAAACCCCAAATAGCTACACTGACAAAATTTCCATCTGCTACTTGAGGAGAGAATGAGTTAAAAGAAATGGACTATTTCATCACATATATCTACAAGCAATGCAATATTCTCAAGAAAAAGGAAAACATTCCCTTTCAGAAATGTTTCAGGCTTTGAAGTAAGAGCAGATGTGATTCCTTGGCAAGCTTGTGGCAGCCTGAAACCATGGGTGCATGGACATTTTTCCTTCCTCAGCTACAAAACCAGCTTATGCAATTTCTGCTCTTCTCCCTTAGTTGCATGCTCCAGCTCCCAGGTCCCTCATGCTACAGTTATCTAAGGGGCAGCACAAAGAAGCCTATAAGAAAAAGGAAAACATTCCCTTTCAGAAATGTTTCAGGCTTTGAAGTAAGAGCAGATGTGATTCCTTGGCAAGCTTGTGGCAGCCTGAAACCATGGGTGCATGGACATTTTTCCTTCCTCAGCTACAAAACCAGCTTATGCAATTTCTGCTCTTCTCCCTTAGTTGCATGCTCCAGCTCCCAGGTCCCTCATGCTACAGTTATCTAAGGGGCAGCACAAAGAAGCCTACAAAAAACAAACACCCCCCCCTCCTTCCCCAATCAAACAAAACTTCAACATATTATATTTAGTTCTAGTACAGTTCAGTGCCCTGGAAACACCAGAGCAGGAACGAATGTCTAGGAAGAATAATTGCTTAGCCTGGCTTTGGCACCAAAACGTGTTTACTGAAGCACAGCCCAACTGAAACCTATTGCTAAGAGCAGGAAATAATCTCAGGTAAGAGAGTGCACTTCCTCAGACACAGTTGCAACAGGCTGTCTAAACAGACAGCAAACAGATTTTGCACATCTGACATACTCCAATACCTTCTTTCACTGTAATCCAATTTTTCTACACAGCCTGAAGAGGACAGCTCTCTAGAAACAGGGCAAAACTACTTACAAAGACAGAAAATGGAGAAAAATTACCTTTGAAATAAAAATGAATAGAAACCAAGGAAGTAAGATTAGAATTAAGGTGTTCCACTTTCAGGTTTGGTACTTAATGGTATGTGTCACTCTCAAGTTAATTAACCACATGCCTCACTGTAAATAATCTGTAAAATTAATCTAATACTTTAAAGAATTAATTATCTCGTATTATTTTGTTATTTGGGTTAAGCAACTGGCACGAAGTTATACAGCTAACTGGAGAATAAAGAAGCCGATTTCTGTTTTAGAAATATGATTAAAAACCAAGGATTGTTCTGTGGTCTCCAAAACAAACTACACAGAAACAATATAAGCCTTCACATCCATGTTTACATTAGCACTAGGCTACATTGGTTACTGCCCAGCTAAACATCAAATCACCTTTATTTTCTTCTATTACCTTCCACAATGAAAACCCTAAAAAGGAGTATTTTTAGTCCAACCAGAAAAGGCACTGAAACAATTAAACCCCGTGAATATGAAACAATCAACGAGTCAGTGGAACCTCAAGTGAAAGTCTGCTCTAGAATTTGATTGCTCTAAATGTAATTCACAATCAGGGACTTGTTGATGAAGACGAGAAAACTCAGAGGCCAGCCCTGTGCAATCAGCAGTCTGCAGCACACCAAAGACACCAAGGTGTCTGTACCCCGGGGCCATCTGACACAATTAAACTGATAGGAAGTTGCTGAACGACCATTGCTAAGAAATTAGAACAGGATCAGGCACTGGCAGCTGCCTCTAGTAAGGATCAAGTCTACTTCAATAAGATTAAATACAGACCAGCTGACTCTGCATTCCCATCCCCCAAAACAACTCCAATCTGTCACTGATGGCAACAATGCTGACACCAGACAAAGACAACACTGCTAGAGTAAACAGAAGGATTACTTAAATCTATATATAACTATGTCTTCACATACATTTATGGCATAGTCTGGATTTACAGAGACTCAACAAGGAGATGTTAAAATTTAAAAGTGCTACTTTAAAAGCAAACCGGAACACAGAAGAAACACGAGTTTCACAATAGTTTTTTATGTGTGCCCTGAACAGAAATTAAACACATGCTCTTGGAAGAACATGTTTCATGATGCACTGAGCAGCTAGACAGCTAAATAATACTGAGTTTGGTACTTTCAGGAAAAAAAAGAAAGGAAGTAGCCTGTGTCAGTCTTTAGATCAAATTCACATTTGAACTTCACAATGAAATTTCTTTTTTGACTCCAGACACACTACAGTGCTGAATTCAAGTTTTGTTTATTGTTTGATATGAGAAAGCTACTTTATCAAAAAGTGTTGAAAAACATTTTTTTGGAGAGCAACCTGCAGCCATGTTGTTGATTTTCTGGGAGGAAGTATACTCAGGCTATGAATTGACCTTTCAGTTAACTTGCAGGTCCAAAACTCAGTATTACCACAGACATGCAGAATTAAATAACAAGGTCTAATCCAGAGAAAATTAATTTCAGCAAGTAAATACACATTTTCTCCATGCTGCTAGTAAACTACGTGTGCTGCCTGACCAAGCATTTGGAAAGAGACATCTGGAAAAAGGGTCAAACTAAAGAAATTGGTTAAACATACCACAGTTTTTGGAAGGAAGGGTTGAAGGGTAACTTTGGAAATACAAGTTTCCCTCTGACCTTATGAATTTCTCATTGCTCTCTTCAGCACTCTAGTAAATAAAATGTAATATACTTGAACTCATGAGGGTAACTGCTATGCCCAGTATCAAAAACACAACAAAAACCCCTGGGGACATATGCCAGAAAAAACCTGCAGATGTGCATCTATTGTACCTTCCACAAAATGGGAATGTTTGACTTCAAAAGTAGTTCCAAGATTTGGTGCTGGAGCACAGATCTGAGCACTCTTTCTTAAGAGAGACAGCTGGCATCCCACTTGTCAGAAAGTTAAGTTGTACTTCTTAGCACTTGGGAGCTTTCTGTCTCTTCTCTGCCACTTCAACAGGATAATTCCTACATTAAGTATTTCAGTGACTTGATGATACACATGGAGAGCCACCAGACTAAAAGCCCTAGTCTGACAACCTGCTCATGACACAGGTCAGTACCTAATGCCAAGGGAAGGATGCAAAAGCAGAGAATGTAAATGTCTACATGTCACCAGCATCACCTAGTGAGAAATAGAGAGATCAGAAAAATGCAGATGCTTCTCCAAAGCCAGCCAGCTGCTCTGCAATCTACCACCTCAACACCTCCTCCATCAGCATGCTGCACATGATGCAATCTTCACAGTCTGGACACTTCTACATTTACCAGTGGCCAAAAATCCCAAGGAAATGACAACTGATGAATTTTAGAGTGATTCCGCCAACACTTTGTTCAGCAACCACACCAGAAACTGCAGACCTTCTAGAAACCAAGGTATTCTGCAAGGCTCGTACAAAGTGAGCACAGCAGCATTAGTTTCAGCATTTGAACAGCCACAGAAAAACTGAGGCCCAGCACGCTCTTTGGAGACCTACATTCCTTTCTACAACTTCTGTGAATACAGAGCAACAATCACTTCAGCGACTACAAATGAAATTAAACCCAGGAGGTTCTTATCCAGCTAAATGTGAACAGTAACACTCAACGGTGTGACACCAGCGTTATTTATTTCAGTAAAAATACCCATTTAGTATTTAGCCTTCATTCTTTTACTCTACGTCCATGATTTCAGTGTACCAGAGCAGCGATCTGACAAATTCAGACATGTGTCCTTGAAAATATTGTGGGAAATTTCGATAGTCACATAAACAGCTCTGGGTACTTTGGAGGCCAGCAACAATTGTAATAACTGTAACACTGATGAACAGCTGGATTGCTCTGCACAAGGTACTTTATAGGGTTACAGCAGAAGTGTTTCTCATGTTGCTACATCAACCTTCTCTATTTCTCTAAGCAACAGGGAAGTTCTATCACCCCTAAAGGTCTAAATAAACAGAAAATGGAACAAATTCCTAGAGCAGGAGGTATTCTAGATTCCTTGAAATGAGATTCACAACAGATGACATCACATGGTGGCATAGGTGCTCAACCCTGACACTGGAAAAGACAAGAAGGACAATGTTCCCTGTATCCTTAGGGTTTAAGATGCATCATCCTTTGGGTATAGATGACTAGCTTTTTTCTTCCTGGCAGGCATGTGGAAGACAAAGACTACTATATGGGATATTTGTTTCTGAATGCCACCTATGCTGAAAGCTTTTGTGGATCTAGTCACAACGGGCACACCCAAAGCTGTGACAGAAGTCTGTACAGGCCACCCAAGTCTGAGATGGGTGGCCTAACAAACTCTGCCTGCCTCTCTCACTTGATTTTCAGCATCCAAGGAAATGAGTTTTGAAAAAACCCAGGCAGATGGAAGTCTCTGAACTGTCAGTTTCTGCCATGCCAGCACCCACATTTCCCCAATGACAAAGGATGTGAACTCCATCTGGATGCTTCTGATAAAACTGAGGCACAGTGAGAGATGCTGAAAAGCAAATGGTGCCTCTGAAGTCTTTGCACTAACAACACCCCATTAAAATCAGCTGGGGTAAATTACTGGCTCCAAGCAAATCTGTCTGTATGGGGGATTTGCTTTATAACAGAGAGACCTAAAATGTGTTATACTAGAGGTATTTTGCTGCCATGCTCTGTTGCAGGTTCTCAGCAGATTTTGTAAATTGTGAGTGTAGAAAGAAGACATCATCATTACATCAGTTTCTACCTTGTTCTCTGGCATTTGCTTCTTACTATTACTCCAGTGCTGGACACCCTGAAACTTTAAACATTCTTTCTATGACAAATGTTCCCCCAGTAGATATCAAAATAGCTTGTATTAGAAAACACTTCATAGTCCACAATGTCACTGTCCACTTACAAGGTTGAAAGTATCACACTAAAGGCAGATGAATTCAGATTTACCATCAGAGAACTGAGACACAGTGCTTCCCTAAGATCATTTAGAGATCCATAAATGCTGCATGTGGCACCCAGATAGAACCAGTAATCAAGGAATTTTAGGGAAAAGGGAAAAGTGCATCAACTGTGAAGGCAGACTGCCCAAGCTGAGTGATTAGCACAGAGATGCTTTTATGCCACTTTTCTCTAGAGCTGTGTCTGTCAGCATGGTCTCACCTGCTCTTTTCCACAGCAGCTGCAGCTGCTTTAACAGCCTTCCCTGCAAGGACAAAGAATGAAGAGGAGACTAGAGGAGCCACTCAGAGCAGCTGCAGATGCTAATGGAATAACCTGCCTTCAAAAAATTACCAGCACCAGTTCTGAGTCTAAGTAGTGCCTGCATCTTCCCACACCAAACTGTTCCCACATGAAGCAATCTTCCATAACAGCATTCTGAAAGAAATGCTTGCTCTTACAAGACTGTAGAAGGATTCCTTGCTGCACACGTGGCCTCAGCCCTGGGGCCCACCTGTTAGTTCTTTACCAAAACTTTGCAGAGCCCAAGTATGTCTCAGCAATACCTTCAATCTTTGGAAACCTCACGGACACAAAACAGGCGCTGACACTCTGTGATCTAAAACTGAATTACCATATGTATTCTCTTTGTAAAGAGAAAGTTCCAGTGGCTGATCCATCAGAGAAAGGTACTGACCAGTTTCCATGGGATCCTTCTACAACCAGCAACTACCAAAACCAGGTTTCAAATGGATCTCAGATGGTGAGGGACAAAGCTGCTGAGGGGAGCAATGTCCTGTCTCTCCTGTTTTTATTCCCGTATCCTCAACACAAGTCCAGTCAGAAGGAATTTATCCACATTACTGATTTACCAGGGCAGCAACAATACAAGATTACCAGACTTCTCTTACTGAGAAGTAAGTCATGAATAACTTAGGGATAACAGCTTTCTGGGAGAAACAGTAGCTCAAATTCTGTGTTTGTTCAGCAAAGGTGTTGTCAACAAGATGCATTTTGGTCACAGAGATGACATCTAAGTTACCTGTTAAGCAAAAGGTCTATAAAGAACACTTGGATCAGATTGTTCATTATTCTAGCATATGAGGATTTTGCTTTCTTCCTGAGGTCCTCAAAATCCCTTATAAAGATGAATAAACTGAACTTCTCAACAAGCCCCCTAGTGTATGTACTGTCTCACTACAATAAGAGGAACACATCAGGCAGACAAATAAAGGATGACTACTTCAAACACAGATTTCTGAAGTTTAATACATATGTTCATATTAAGACAGTATTCTTCATTTCCATGAAATTTAACAGGAAGTAGAGATGTTCAACATCTTGGCATTCCTCTTAAAGCAACACCTACACTACAGTCACACTGAACCACATGAGCTTCTTTTCCCACACTCTCAGCTATAAACCTCCTGTAACTCGAATACCAGTACTCCACAGCATGCTTAGAAAAAACCAAGACCAGTACAGCTACTGGCAGAGAGGGAACTGACATTCCAGGTCCCAGCTCCACCCAGCTGTCCAGGCTGCACCCGTGGGACCCTGGCACACCGAAGTCCCAGATGCCACCTAGAAGCTGAAGCCTATGGCATCCCTTAGCAGAAAACAAGAAGCCTGGCCTTGCTCTTGTGTACTTTCAGGGGTTGCCAACACTGTCAAACAGACCCAGCTTGAGGCACGTACACATAAGAAAGACTTTATATATAATTTCTAGTACATGTATTAAGTCCTCTGCAACTCTCCAGACCACACAGCTCAGTTTCCTCAGTAGTACCTTGAGCTTTCTAATGTCTCTCTTCCATTACTTCCAGCAGCAGCAAGCCATACGTTCACAGAGCAAAGACACACATTCTCTTAAGCTCAAATTCTGTCTTTAGCATAGGATCCAATGACATTTTCTTGACAATATTTTACAAATTGATACGCTTTGTATAAAGATAACCTTGTCTGTCATGAAACAGATCTAAAACTGTGCCAGTCTTGCTCTTCGGACTCTCTAATTTTGCAAGTAGAGATTAGTTTTCAATATTAAAGCAGTGAAAATTGCGGCACTTTTCCTTGTTTCTCTAGTAAGGAGGCATTTTCTCAATTGTTGGCTTCTGGTACTGAGTAACACAGCCTCTGCTGGACACAGTGTGTGCACTTGGGAAGATTCTGCTGCCACACAGCAAAAGGTTCAATCATCAGGATCAGAGATGTAGTAAAAAGAGTAACTTTCACATTTCTTCTTCAGTTCACAAAACAACATGTTTCAAAAGCATTTCTCAAGCACCCACACATATTGCAAAGAGCACTTGTATTTCACAGGCATTTCTCAGAAGCTTCAGCATCTCAGCTTCCACAGAAGGTGGCTGAAGTTCATGCCAAACAAGGCTTTTTGGTTTGTCAAAAAGTTTGTCAACAAAGGCTGTTAAAGGCAGGGAAGTTGAGCAGATATTTAAAAGTTCACCATCCACACTGCTTGGACAGCTCAGGGTAGTGAAGAAGAAAGAAAAAGAAATGGTGGGGAGTTTGTAGTTCCAAGAATTTGAACTACAGTCTTGTGATAAAAAAGACAGATAAAAACCAGGGAAAAGCATTTACCAAAAATGAAGGAAAGAACGAAAACATTGTGGCAAAAAACCTGAATCAAAGTCTATTTTCCTAAAGGCATGCAGGCTTTAAACAAAACCAAAAGCTTCATGGATATGGTACGATTCAAACAAGTTACAAAACATGGAAAATTCCATTACTTCCTCTTCACAGAAGAGACAGTGGCAACTACATCTTTCAGAGAAAAAGAAACCTGAGGGGAAAAGCCTGCAGACTGCAGTTTTGAAACAAACATCTTCATTCACTATTTCCGTTCATTTCTAAAAAAAATATTTTCCATCTAGCATAAAAAAAAATTAAGTTCAGACATTATTTTTGGGAAAAGCTGGAGGCTATGCGTGGGCAATAGAAACAGAGGCTTTGATGGAAAAACTAGTCAGAGAATTAACAAATGATAGACTATTATCCTTCGGTAATGAACTGACATGATGGTACTTTCCCTTGCTTTTCTTTGTTTTTAAATAAAGGTTTCTGTCTATGTCCTGTTAACTACTACAGAATGGTTCTCAATGTACTTGCAATGCTGTACTCACTCAATTTTAGCAGTGATTTTCTCTTATATGCAAAAGGAAACAAGGAAAAATTGTATAAGGACAAACTACATGTTTCAAAGGCTAAATTTAAAAGTGTAATAAATATGTGCAATTAGACAATTTACAGAACTGTTAGGGTTGTGAATCTTCCTATCTTCATTTTTGCCCTTTTAATTCTTGCAAATGTAAAAAGGCAACTTACTGCATTCTATGCTTTACATCTAGGATGCCTGGAGAATCTGCTGCCATACTTAGGTCTGACAGGTATGGTAACCCAGGAAAACAACTTAATGATTTTCAGCTGCCAGAGGGAAAACTTAAGTGCAACCATTTAAACATTCCCAAGATGCATAGTATGCTTGGATCACCAGGTACATGAAGCACCTGAACGACAGACTAGCCTGACAAGAAAACCCTCTAAAAAAGAGAATCACTACATAATTACAACTGCATGTGAAGAAACAAATGAAGAGGAATTAAAACTGTCTGTAAGGGTTTTAACCAAATGCCATTTATCTAAAACATGAGATAAGTTTGTAGTGTATTAGTATGTCTGAGTTCATACAGCCTCAGCCAAACTTTACTCATAATTACATCTGGACATTCCAGGAACATGGAATTGACTACAACACAAGATAAAAACACAAAAACTAGTAAGAAATTGACGTGACTTCAAAGACAAAAAAAGAGATAGTTTTAAAAGAGGTTGGTTGTGAACTGTATCACTGCAGAAGTGTTAAATCATGCAGCAAGTTTGCCAGTTTCAAAGCCCTTGCTTTGCAAGGCAGCCAATCACTGCAAATACCCACTGGAAAACAAAATCAAAAATCCTGCAGAAGTTAGAAATCTGCTTGTTCTTCAAGCTTGTGGCAGCTACAAGAAATTAAATAAAGCTTAAGTTTTCTTCTTTGTCTAGTCTGACACAACATCTTTTTTATCTGTGGAGCTTTTCTCTTTGCAATTAGCATTAAGGCTTGTATATCACCATCTAGGCCCAAATGCCTTTCACACAGCCACAGAATCATAGAATCATTAAGGTGGGAAAAGACCTCCAAGATTGAGTCACCTCATTCCCACCTGTATCTCAGGCCTATTTAAGTCTTTCACAGTTAAATTTTGCAAGACCTTATCCTCTGATGTCAGCGATCACGATCATTCACCTCCAGCAAGCTCTAGATGAGGCACTGTAAGTGAAGAGTCTGCCATCAAGTAGGATTCCTTTTAATCTATTTGATTATCCTTCCACATGTTGATGAGACATCTGTGGATCAGGTGTGGGAACCAGATATATCCCACATGAAAAATCAAGAATCACTACCTATGTCCAAAATAGATCAAATAGATGCATTAATGCTGTGTAGTATTTTTTAACTTTGGACAGGTAGAAAAACACCAAACTAATGGAGGTCATTCTTCACAAAGATTGGTATCCCCCCTCCTTAGGTGCCAAATTCCCATTCCTATTTGCCCCACTGATGCTCTGCTCCCTTGTGACTCCCACCTCATTAAGTTGCCCATAAGCGTGTCTCTAACTCTTGCAAGCTCTTTCAGAAGAGCAAGCTGTGTGTCTCCTCCCAAGGGAGCATCAAGGTGCAGGGGTAAGAGGCTGTGAATTCCACCCGGTGCTCCTTATTGATGCCAGAGGAAGAAAACATGAGACACAGCCTTCCCCTTAACGTCCCCTAACGACTGGCCTTTATTTTAACTGATCGTCAAGGTCCCTATTGGTATTCTACTGTGGCACACCCAAGCAATCTCATCTGCTTTAAGTGCTATGTAAAACTCTTGCCTCACCCTTACAAATTTCTCTCTCAGAAGTGGAGGTGTAAATTTCAGGCATTACTGAGGTTTATGCTACCCAAGTTTCTCTATAAATCTGCTCCTAAGGACATGCAGTTTGGGATTAAAAGGAAAAGTCATTAGAGAGAAAATACTCAAGTAACTGAGGGTTTCTTTTGCAGATGCGTTATTTCAATCTTCTCAAGCATCAATACAGAATGACAACTGTTAAACAGTATGAAAGATATAACATGATATGGCATCATTATGGATCACAGCTTAATGATCCTCTAAATTTAATTTTGTTCATAAACAGCAATCAGGAGAATTAATAAAACTACCTCTTAAAGCAGAGTACTACTGCCTTCAAACACGGTCTCCATACCAGCTCATTTCCACACCATCAGAAACAATGATTTTCCCCTCCTCCTGCTGCTGATGTTTCTTCTTTACAGAAACTTTAACAGAATAAAAAATTTCTTGTATTCTCCTTTTCTCTCACCTTGCAAGAAAATATCTCCAAACAAGATCATACTGTGTTTTTAATTACTCACAAAATTAGAATTTAGAAAGCAACATTCACCCTAGATTTCTATGTCTTTTAAATTTCATTTAATTAATTAATCTTTTAAATTTCATTTATGACTTTTAAATTTCATTTAAGTCAAGTACTTGTTTACTTATTCATGCTTTGAGGAATTATAGATATTTACTCAGCACTATGCTCACTTTAGCAGGAAAGCAACTAAAGAAATTGAGGCATGCAGTAGTGAAAGACCAGAGCCTGCTTGAATTTGCATGAAGATCTGCAATAGTGCCACTGAAGCACATGGAGTTACAACCATCCAGAACTAGGTTACTACACAGCACAGAGCAGAGACCAAATCATTCCAAAAGGCTCTGAGTACTGCAGTGGTGGAAGGAACAAAAGCAAAATCTGTATTCTGAGTCATAAACTTCTTCCCAATTCACCTGCTCATCATAAAGAACAAAGCATATTTTTAGCAAGCACAGCCAGTGAGGGGTCAGGAAGAGACTAAATAGCTAGACCAAGGTCATACAGGATATTTGCAACAGAGAACAACATCTCTAAGACCTGATCTCCCAACTTCCAGTATAACCACCTTTAATCACTCACATACCTTTAAATACCACTAATCATATTGGTCAAAAAATCCAAAGAAAATGTTCTGTATCCCCAGTGTCTTAAAGCACCATGTATCTCATCAAAGGAACATTTCAACAGAGAACACCAAGCTGATTCTGCAAAAGCATGATGAGAAAGGGATCCATATCAGGCACTACCACAGAACTCCTTAACTCACTTTCCTCTGCTAACTAGATCAACTGTACATCACATTGACGAGAAGTGTGAAGTAAGCTGAGTTATCAGCTCACCCTCTGGTACCTGCTGATCAAAGAACTTAACATACTTTTTCTTTCCCTTTCAATCATTGCCTTTATTTTACGTTTTTAGAATGTTTTCTCTTTCACAGAAGCAGAAAAAGCTATATTAAACATTCTTTACACTTTCTACTGGAGTCATGTGAGAGAGAAGAGTTATTTTTATTAATCTGCCTTCTTAAAAAAGATACATTTTTCTGCAACATCTGTATATGAGTAAAGTGTCAATAAAGTACAGAAAAACCCTTTACTCTGTTAAGGATTTCACAGAAACAAAGATGACCAATACCTCTGAGGATCAAGACCTGAGAAAAATCTTAAGACTTACATTCCCTATCAAAGGATTTGTGTCCAGATCAAGATGCTCAACAAAGACAAACCTGTGATATAGTACAGAATGAAGAGGATGCAGGGGGTGGAGAAAAGGGTTATGAAATTTTACTGCCAGGTTAGCCAAAGAATAACAAACAAAATGGCTGCTCCATGTTATAAAATACATTGAGGCTTACTCTAGGGTTCATTGAGGTTACTCTAGTGATGTATTCAAGCATTTCCTGTGGGTTCCCCTCTCATACATATAGCATATTAACTAGATTTAACCATAAAAATTCTGGAGCTCTTTTCCTCAGCACTGACTATTGATACTGTCTTCTGGACAAAAGTGTTATTCTCCTCTTTACAGTCATATTTCTCTCTCTCTCACCAAAAACTTTTAAACATCTTCTGACACTTAGTTCTATTGAGTGGTACTTAAGTGCTCCCATCAGTTCTACCTAATTTTAGTCTGCTGGCTTGCTCACTTGCAGCACCTATTTCTGTGAATTCTTACAAACCTGTAAATGTTGAAGCCACCCAGCACTCAATGTTATGGCCACCAAATACCACAAAACACAGGACAAGCATGGACTTACGCAGCTCTTCTCGGTGCCTCTCTGTCTCTGCAAAAAACTGGCGAAGCTCCTCTGTGATCTCCATGTTACTCAAGTCATATTCTATCTCTCCTTCAGACTCAGACTCTTCCTCCATTTCAGAGTCCCTTTCAGCATCCTCTTCCATTTCGGAGTCCTCATCAGCATCCTCCCTCTCCTGGTAGGTATCTGTGTACTGCTGAGCTCCCCCGTGACATGGAACTCTGACATTTGGTCTATAGCTGGAAGAATAGTTTTGGATATGTGGGAGATCATTCCCATACCAATCGGAGTAGCAGCTGCTTGGAGAGGCTGCAGCAGGATGCCACGGATGCCACGGCATGCGATAAAAGGACTCCATGGCTTTCCTGTAGGCTTTCTGGTGCCTGCGCATCCAGCGCATGGCTAAGTCATAGTGCCTCCAGTACCTCGCGTACACCTGCCGAGAGTACCACGGCTCCGTGTCCTCCTGCAGGAAACACACAGGGAGAGGGAAACAACGCCAAAAATCAACCACACACCACAGCACTGATGCTCCCCCACAAAACAAAGGTATAGAGACAGAGAAATGAAGAGCAATGGAGGGGAGCGACTAAATGCAAGCACAATGCTGCCTTTTAATCTTTAGTCATCCTTTAGCTATGACAGAACACAGAGATTTGAAAAACATGTATGAGCACAGTGCATTTGCACCACACCTCATTACTCCTACAAGAGACTCCTTTGGCATCAACTACCACTGAAGAACTAGAAACAGAGAAGTTATAGTGTCCAGAAGTTATTTTCAAAGTGTTCATGCTAATACAGTAAGAATCAGGCTTTTTTAGAAAATATGCAGTGTGGATATAATCCACAATTCCTTAGACAATCACATGAGTTTTAAGAATTAAGTAATTCCAAGGTGTAGATATTACACCCTATACCTAATTTCCAGCTCCACAGACAGAAAACACAAGGGATTAAGATTCCTCTGCATTAAACAAATGCATTCATTTTATCCAGTAACATATTTCCTCCAGTAATGTATTTCCTCCATCTGCCTGCCAAAGTTTCTCAGAAAAGGTCAAACAGCAATTCAGACAAGTTCATATATCCACCATGGCCACAGTCAAAAACAAGACTGTATTTAGCCAAATGCAAGCTGCCAGTAAATCTCCCTTTTGTATCCATCACCAACCAAAACATGAAAAGAGGCAATAAAGTGCCACTGATAAAAGTACAGAGAAAAACAGTTCTATAGGAAGAAACGTAGTGTAACACACCTTCTCCTGTCTTCCAGCTAATCATAGTTTTCCTTAAAGAAGTTTCAGGCTGTTCAGATTTCACCAGCAACTACAAAGCCTCACAATCCCTGTAGCCTTAAGCTCCCTTCATACAAGCTATTTCCTCTCCCACCTCATCCTACTCTCAAAAAGCAGGATAATAGAGAATCTTAAAAAACAAAGCCATAAAGTAAACTAGAGCCTAGAACAAGTAAACTAAATATCAAATATTTTCTCTCCCTTTCCCTCAGGACTTAATTTCCATAGAAAATACTTTATCTGGAGTAAAACAGAATGCCTCTAAATAGGAAAATTTTAATTAAGCCATGTTCTGGCAAACACTCAAAACTATGGCAAAACTAGCTAACGTTTTCAGAGATGAATGTGACATTTGCAGTCCTTTAGTAAGGTGGTTTCTTTTATTTTTTTTCCTTTTAAGGACATACAGGACAAAAATCTTTAAGTCTGTTTTCTTGATCTGCCCTGGCACCATTTGGTCTCCTTAAAAGAATGGTTCTGTAGGGAAAAGAAATCCCAAGGCAAAACAGAAAACTCAAACCTAAAAAACACTTTCCATTTAACACTATCCAGAGAGGTTCATTTAGTTTACTTACATTTGTTTCACATTCTGGTTCTCAGACAGCAAAGCAAATGCTAGTGAGTTTGGAATAAAAATTACAACTCTCATGCTGCCTTTCTTTCTGGAAACTGAGCCCATTATTCCGTAAGAAATCAAGGCTGTATCTTTTTAGGTAATTGCTACGTGCTCTCAGAAACAAAATATGTTCACCTAACAGAGTACATAAAGAAAACCACCACAAATTTGCATTCCTTAAGGTATTCCTGATCAAAAAACTGCAGCCTATTTGTGAAGGGCTATGTAGTTCAGCTGTGTGATTTAAAAGTGCAGACAACTTATCTTTCCTGAAAAGAAAGAATTCATGGAGATGAAACTTCACTGCTATTCTCCTCTTGGTCTAACACTGCACTGCTACAAGAGCATGCATTTGGAGTTCCCAAAACGCATCATTCCAAGATTGGGTAGAAGGAAAGCATCTGCCTTCCATATGGAATTTCTTCATCCTTAATCATCCAACTACCTAACAGCTAGGATGAACAATGCTTTATTTACTGTTTCCCTTTGCTTAAGAATGTCATACTGACTCCTCATCCTTCAGCAGACAGATGAGAATGTCCTACTATCAAACCTGATACATTAATAAGTTACTTTTAAAACATTTTGACTACTTTTTTCCTTAAATATTAAAGCACTTTTTAAAATTCAGTTTTAAAACACTATGAAGCTAGACAAAAGCAGGTATCTCCTACATTATATATATCTGTAAAAAAGACAATATATTCTTTTAAAGCTCAAAAATTATCTCCAGGTCTTATAAAATGTTACTAAAAAGGAACCTGATGATGTTACTGAAAGCTCTGGAATCAAGCTGGTTGATTTGTCTGGCTGACTAGCTCCAGTTGTTAATTTAGGGGAAAGGAAGACAAAAAGCCAGTTCATGCAGACAGAACTGTGATGCTGGTGCTTGTCCAACTACTTTTTGTGAGGGTTTTTTGTTGAAAGAGACCCTTGAAAACCACTCTTATATTTGAATTTTAAAAATACATCTGTTAAAAAAGAAATTACAGAAATGTTTTACATTTGGGTGGAAAAGGGAAAGGAACACTTTTAGTCTCACTTAATTCTGTGTCTGTGCTTTTTCAGCTGTGGAATAAATGGAAATAAGAGATTTCCTCAAGGAAACAAAAGCTATAAATCTAAGGCAAATGATCAGAGTCCTCTGTTACTCTCCTGTAATTTCTCTGGAGTCTTCCCAGGAGTAGACAAATCGCTCATTGTTGTAATCTGAATTCTATTTTCAAAGCAATTTAGTGACTTTTACATCTAATTTTTACATGTCTGCACTCACAGTTCAATGAAAGTGTTTCTATGCATTTTATATAAAAAATGTGATTAAGTTATTCCATAGAAACCTGCAAAGACCTCTTACCATCTCTTGTGGAGTTTGTTCTGGTGATGATCAAGGTGAACTAGAAAAGAAAAGAGTAGCTTTTTAATTCATAAAAATATATGTATTAAGGCGGTCACAGGCACTGAATTGTATTTTGAGTACTATGACCTACAGCTGTTAAGTATCCCTTCTCTGCTGGGGCAAGTTGAAGTCTCTTACTGACAGATTTTGATTAGCAGATGTAAAAATCCTATTCCTTAAAATTCTCCACTACAGTAAGAAAGTTAAAACAGAACCTTCTGCAAAATGCGCCTGAAATGCTGGAACTGAACATTTCTCCCATTGCTCTCTGTTTTTTCATGCTTTCCCAACCTTTATTCTCCAAACTAATGCCAAGCAAAAACCATAAACTTAAAGGAAACAAACTGTCCTCACTTTTTAGCTGTGTCTGCACAGGAACTTGTATAGAGTAAGCAACTGCCATAAAATGATTAAACCCATCCCGATTCCACACATGCAGTGAGGTTTCCGTTTAACCTGTGGTGCACTTTTGACCACATACTGTCCCTTCTTTCTCTTTGCTTCTCTTTTTTTCTCCTCTCCAGCATCTGATCCTGCCTCCCATGAAGAAAACACAGGTCAAGTTGCAACCACATTTTTAAATGTGAGAAAAAGGCAGAAGGAAAGAGGCACCTGGACAGGAAAAAAAAATAAAAAAGGAAAAAATAGTTGTGGGGGTAGAAAGGGAGAACAAGAGCTCTACATAGAGCTCTAATTATACATCCAGGCAGGATATATAATTACCAGCATATCCAGGGTGGTTTACTAGTATATATCATTGAGAAATATTCTTTATCTCCTCTTATCTGACAATTATTTTATTGCACTAATAGGTTAGCTGCTTCATTCACATATTTCTCCTGACATTCTCACCCTCAGCCTGAATTTCATTTTAAGTACCAGTGAAAGGTAAGAAAAATAGAGTACACTAAACTACCTATTGCTAATCTTAAGATATGGTCAAATGCTATTCCCAGAAACACTGGAATATAGCCAAGACAACACTTAGAAGAGTTATAGATTCATACCAGGATAAAGCCAGGTTTTTTCAAAATGCATATGAATACAGTACAGTTGTGTTCTGCCTCATATTTAGCAATACTCATTAAAGAGCAACTTTTTGTCACTTAAGCCATACTGCATGAAAGGAGAACGGAATGGTCAAACAAAATGCAAATCATGCAGCAACCACAAAAGCAAATGACTGTCCTTTCCAAAGCCCACACTAGGCTGAAAGCCATAAACCCCTGGTAACACCATAACCCCGTGTCTGCAAGAAGCTCTACACACAGGAGCAGTCCCACTGCAGTTGATGGAACAACTCATGCCAGCAAAGGCTGCAGATTCAGGCATAAGGCAACTAAAGCATGTTGGATTCTCTCCTGCCTGCTCGGAGGAAGAAGGAAACCCAGCACTGAGATCACTGCAAAACACTGCAGGGAGTTGTAACACTCAAAACCCATGCATAGGTAGAAGATTGCTGTGCCATCCCTCTTTGTACATTTCAAAGGTCTCATTACCACCATTGCCTTCTTCAAAACTTTCATCTCCACTCTCATAAGGTACACATATACTTTTTGTCTCTTCCCCATATATATCTTTCCCAGATACATCTGGATACTGTCAAGGTTGCCATAAAGTGTTTTTCTCATACTTAAAAACCTAAGCCCATGATATCCAATTCTTTCACTTTCTATTTCAGAAAAGTAGGTGTGTTTCATTTTCAGGTTCACTCTAATTCCTACAGGACCAAAATTTCTTTGAAACAGCTTCAGAATAAACAGAAATCAGGACTGATCTCAATGTAAATAATTTTTTACAGCAGTAATTGGTAAAGTCAGATACGTTATTATTAGCATACAACATGTACCCACGCTTTCTGAAAGGGAAGGAAAGGAAAAAACCTGGCAAAACCATCCAAGTGTATTAGTTTATCAAATATGAAAAACCTGTTTGGCCAAACACATAAATTTTAATTATTTTCATAAATTATTTATGAAACATTAGACTACAAACATAAAGCAGAGCATAAAAATGCTGCAAGCGATGAAACAAAATTAAAAAGTGAGTTTGTTTTATTTTCAGTTGAATTACTCTTCCAAAACAAACTACATCAAATAAGAAACATGACAAGAGCAGAAAAATAAATGTAATAGTTCCATAATTTATACTTAAAAAATGAAATATGTAACCAATTGAATATATGAAACTCATGAGCAAATGTACAATTTAAAATGAGAAAGAGATTTGTTTGCTTATACTGATCATTAATGATGGACATTTTTTCTACTTTCTTGTCCCAGTTTTAAAATATTTCTCCGCTGATAATGAACCAGGGATGTACTCCCTTTCATCAAAACATGTCTGTCCCCCTTACCAGCTTGAGGCAGGTGAGCATCAGAGAAGAAATAAATCCCATCAAAGTAATGACAGCATTTAATTCCCTTGGAGTCAACAGAAATTGAGACAATGTCTGTCATACCTTAGACTCAACTTCAAGGCACTGGGGTTTATAGCTTGCTAAGTAAATCTCACTCTGGAACCACTGTGGAACTAGTGGTATGTTGGATACAGTGTGGCCACATGAACGAAACAGGGACAATCCAAGCCCAGTGTAGGATCAGTGAGGGCTCCACTATTCACAATATCCATCAACACAAGATTAACTAACCTACTGCACAATATTATGGTAAAACCACAGTATGTTATTAAAGGAAGGTGGAATTTCAATAAATTCAGCAGGTTTCAACAAAACACTTTTTTACAAAGCTTTCAGGAAAAAGCCAACTACATTTGAATTGGAAATGTCCCTAACAAGAGAGCTGACCAGCCCCTCTGCCCGCTGCTGCTTTTGTCCCTGCTGACAAAACTATCTTCAGTCAGGCCAGAACTGCCCTAACTCAGTATCCAGTTTCTGGCAATGGTTAGTTAGTAGGAGATACTCAGTAAAATGTGACTCTAACATAAAGGAATTACTTTTCCAGGTGCATTTCTCCTGATTTCAGCAAGAGGTAGTTCAGACACTTCTTTTTTTCCCATCCCCAAACTGGTTTTGGCATTTAAAGCCAAAACCCCCATGACTAACAGGTGTTTCCAATAAATCCCCTGGCATTAAGTTTCACAGTTTAAGAGATTAAACATAATTTTGTGCTGTATATTTTGAACTCACCTTAGTACATTCTAGCTAAAAAAATGTGAACTTAACATCAATAGTGTGCATCCTCCCATGAACACTATTTAATTTTATACTTCTGATGCTTACTCTGATGCAGAATTATCACCAGAAGAGGGAAATGTCTGAAAAGTGGTCTGACATTCTGTGCTTCAGATTAACGCTGGGCACTGCTGTGACGTTAACTTTAATACCAAAGTGCCCTAGTTACAGTCATGCAGAAACACAAGCCTGTGAGTGCTGGGACAGTTGGCAGCAAAAGTTATTTCTCTTCAAAAGAAGAGGTAAAAATTCCCAGCCCTATACCCTGCATTCTGGTTTGTGAATGGCTGTAAAGAGTTGTCCAGCCCTTAGGACAGTTACAGCTCCTTCTCATCCCAACAGGAATGCTATGAAGACCCACCTATCACTATGATGTTCACATCAATGTCCTTGAAATAACAGCAGCAACTCCTGTGAATGAAAGGGAAACAAATTAGCATAATGCAAAATAATGCTCTCAAACTTTAACATATGTATTACAGATCTTTTGGCCCTATCGGAAGCCGAGGCAGCATGACTCCCCAAAAGAAGATCTTTATTCTCTGAGCTTCAGGACATAAACCCAAAAGCTATTTAGGCCAAAAATCAGAGGGAAGAAATAAGGTGCTAAAAGCTGCACAATTATCAGTAGCTGAGTTAGCTTATGTTTCACATATATCTGGGCAATTCAGTCATAAACAAGGAACAGGATGGAACTTCTCTAGTACAGCTTTTGAAGGCCTAAGTAATTTTCTGGTCTCACAGATCTTGTGCCCAGACTCCGGCAAGTGACTGAAAGCCTCGAAAAGCGAAGAGCATTGCTAGCAGGGCACACAATTACATCCAAGGGCTGGCAGGAGCTCGGGCCTTGTGTCCCGGCCGCCCACAGCGACAGAGCGCCGCTCCCGCCCGAGCTCGCTCATCGCCGCCTCGGGCCCCGGGCCGATAAACTGCAGAGAACGGCAAAGCCCCGCGCCCGTACCGGTACCACAACCACCGCCTGGGGCCACAATGCCAGGCCTTGGCCCCACCAGGCGTCCGGGCTCCCACATCTCCCTCCTCCTCCTGAGCCCTTCGCTTTCCCGCTCCCGCCGCCGTTTCGCCCCGGCTGCCTCAGCCCTCAGCCCGGTCCCCTCCCTGGGAGGGAGGCCGCAGCCAGCGCGGGGGCACCGCCGTCCCCGCACCCACCCGGGCAGCCTGGGGCTCCGGCGGGCACGGAGAGCCGTGCACAGCCGCCTCCAGCGCTCGCTCCGTTCCGGCGGGGCCGAGCGCGGCCAGCGCGGCTTCCCCCGCCGCTTCCGCCCGGCGCTCCCCGGGCCGGCGGCGCCATCTCGTGGCGTTGTGGGGAGGCGCGGCCGGGGCGCCGCTGCCCTCGTGGTGCTGCCGGCTCCTCACGGGGACGGCCCTGCGAGCCCACAGAGTCACAGAGTCAGACGGTTTGGGAAAGACCTGCGACATCAACCATTTCAACCTATGACAGAACAACTAAACCATAGCACTGAGTGCCAGGTCCAGTCTTTCCTTAGCCACCCCCATGGGCAGTTTATTCCAATGTCTAATCACCCTTTCTGTGAAAAACTGTTCTAATGTTCAATCTAAACCTCCCCTTGCACAGCTTAACATTATCTCTTCTGGTCCTGTCACTTGCTATCCCAAAAAAGAGAGCAAGAAGAGGCCTCACTACGGCCTCCTTTCAGGGATTTGTAGGGAGTGGTAAGGTCTCCACTGAGCCTCCTTTTCTCCAGGCTAAACACCCCTGGCCCCCCCGCCGCTCCTCGCAGCCCTTGTGCTCCAGACCCTTCACCAGCTTCACCCTTCTCTGGCAAGTTCTGAACTCCTGCTGTTCCACCTGACCCCTGGTCACCATCTCCAGTCCCACAGCATACACACAGTGCTCACCAAGCTGACACATTGCCCAAAACATATGTGCGCTGCAGTGGTGGTGGTGTGGCACTGCCATACTTTACCCTCTGGTTATTAT
Organism: Onychostruthus taczanowskii; assembly: GCF_017590055.1. Taxonomy (NCBI): domain Eukaryota; kingdom Metazoa; phylum Chordata; class Aves; order Passeriformes; family Passeridae; genus Onychostruthus; species Onychostruthus taczanowskii. Next base: position 6,846,439 of record NW_024502791.1, read on the forward strand.
ATTTTCCATAGTTAATATCTTAATTTTGTGCTCAGGTTCTGCACTGAGCCAGTATTTTCACAGGACTGTGAATGAGCAGCCCCTTGGGGACCTGTCACAGCTGGCAGAGCAGGGATTGCTTTTTCCCCTGTGTAGCATTTTACACTCTCTGTATTAAATTTGCCAGCTATTACCTGGTGCCATAATGTTGTTGTGTGTTTCTTCATGGTCAATAAACCACTCAGCTGTACCATACTGAATAGCCCAGCATCCTCAGCAGACCGTGTCACCCCGTTGTCCGTGCCTTTCTCTGGATAACTCACGGATGGGCTGTAACACACAAGTATGGCTCGTGCTCCTGATCCCAGCAAGAAGGGAGCCCTAGGGCTTCTCTCCACTAAGGCTATTTCTCTTCTCTAACTTCCGTGCTTTTAATTAATACTTCCGGCACAAGATTATTCCTGTTTTTCAGCTCTCTTGGTGTGCTTACTGCTCTAGCTGCTTGCTTGCTGAAAATTTCAGCAGATCATATTGAGACAACTTCCTTTTGTTACCTGCTTCAATTTAAGAAGCCCATTGTGAAACGAAATTTCATATTGAGTCTCATTTGTATAGCAGATTTCTACATTTATTTCCCATATATCTACTAAAGTTATTTTAAAAAATAATTGTTATTAATGCCTGGTATGGGCATCACATAATATTACACAAGATCTTTAAAAATAGTAGGATGTTAATATATTTTCAGCATATTAAGAGCACTCAGTCATGACTTCTAAAATGGTAGTGGTTTCTCCATCATCTTTGTATTCTTCCAGCTACTGTGTCACTGTATAGTTTCCTATGGAAGTCAGGCATTTGTGCAGAGCTGAGAAGTCTAGATACTGCATTGGATTTTAATTGTGGTCCCATTCATCCCCTGCATTTTGTGATTTCCTGTGTATGGCGAAAAAACTCATAGAGAGCCTCTGTCTCAAAGAAAGAAGTGTTTTATGCAATTACCAGCCTGCTTTGTCTGATGGGCACCCAGTGCACTCAGGGACTCTTCCAGCTTTTCTTGCTGTGATCTGTGTATTCCTAGAGGCAGATCTGCGTTGCTTTATGCTCACACATTGGTATCTGCTTTTACACATGGCACACTGATGGCAGAAGGCTGTGGACAGCAGCACATCGAGGTTATCCGGGAGAGTCAGTAGCTGAAAGAAGGAATCAGGCAAATCATAAATGGAGTATCTACTAGTGAGTCATCAAGATACACTTCTGACTTAAGAAGTCCTGGTGCACTAAGAAAGAGCTGCTCTATGCTTGCCCTGTGCATTCCTGAGGGCACTAACATGGGTCACTCTCAGAAAAAGTGGTGATGGACTTTGCAGATCTTTAGTTGGAGTAAATTATGTTGATTATGGTGATTGTGTTACATATATATTAAAATCAAGGCATACTTTGTTGCTGAACTGCTGCACTTTGTATGGGAGAAAGGTATCAGGGCAACCAGCACAAAGGCATGGCATATGTGTTGGTTCTGTTAAACTTACCAGACTCAGGCAAAGACTTCAAGTAACATCTTACTGTTGGTGCTATGTAGATTTTGAAAATGCAATCAGCATTGTAATGCTTTGTAGTTTTTAATATTTCATTTTGAAATACTACTTTTTTGGGTAGTCTTACTTATAAAATGTACATTCTCCTGGTTCACTGCTTGCTTATTTCCTTCTCTCTGCCTTACTTATGCGTATTTGCAATTGCACAGTTATTGTCTGGAAGGACAGAAAAAGTTATGCTATGGGATCTACAGAAATATTGCATTAAATAAACCTCTAATTATACACATTTTTAAACAGTGAAATTAGTACTTCTTGTCTACTGAAAACCAATTTCTTCCTCTGTGTTTCATCTGATCACTTTCTCGGGATCGCTTCTGAATCTTTCACTTCACAAGATATCTGCTGCTGTAGGAGCTGTGTTTTCCTTGGAAGACCACGTAGATATTTAATGAGTTTAAAATCAGTCTTATCATAAGGAGAAGGAGCACCTGGCAAGATTTGGTTTTAAAGGAAGCCCCCTTCATGGTCCCTCCCACAACCCAACAGTAGAAAAGGTGTCGCATTCATTTTGATTGGTAAATACATTTTTTCTACACTCATGAAACATAAAACATGTAAACTGAGTCTAGAATGAAGTGAATACCCCTGCAACTTCTGTCTCAAAAATAATGATTTGGTGATGAAAGCATAGCTCCTATTGATTCCAGCATGACATCTCTCACAGGCTGAGGGCCAGAAGCATCACAGGGGAGCCTTGGTTTTATTGATCAGTTTTGTCAATGGTGTCCCATAATGCAGCACATCCCTCTTGAACTACTTTCTTCCATGACTGTGTTTCTTGCAGCTTTCAGTGTTGCTCCAATAGGCTAAAAATAAGGACTCTCTTTGCTGGGAAATGTTTCCTGGCAAGAAAACAAAATGTTGCTACCTATTAGAGTACAGAAATTTCTTCATAAGAAACATAATTTCCAGTTGTCAAGTCTTAGAGAACATCGTCAGCTACTCAGATTCATTATTTGGCCAATTAATTTCATTAACTTATTATTTAGGAAGCTATGAGTTCAATGACTGGAGGTTTGTAAAAAAAAAGAGGTGTAGAAAGTTTAAATTTGCAGCACACTTACATAAGCTGAGAAAGCGTTCTGGGCATCAGATCTGAAGGGGAGGTCATTTCCAGCACACAGTGGCAATGACTGGAAGTTGGAAAGTAGTCAGTAACCTATTTTTCTTGTTCCACTGTTCAAGAATCATGCATTTGTTACATCCAAGTGTGTGATTCTGCAAAACTTGTGCAAATTTGTGTGTAGACCATTATTTTGCAAAGATTGTGTTATTGAAGTGGGTTAAATGTAATTCAGAATAAGTCACATTTAGAACTGCATATTGCCCAAGGTGTTGCAATTATTGACTCCACTGGTTCAGACAAAATCATATTTTACATTGTCTCTAGCAGATTTTCAATCATTATATGAAATACTTGTTTGGATTAAAATAAAACCTTCTCAGGTCTAGCTCTTGTATAATGTGAATCTACAATTCATAAAATTTACAGGAAAAGATACCCCTTTTGGTGGAGGGTAGGGGAGGGGGAAGGTGTGTCTTTATGTGTAGGAAACTACATGTGAGACTTCTCTTACCTCTGCTTTCTGAGGGACAGGCTACCAGAGGTAGAGCTGGGGAGAGATGAAATATCTTTTAAGACAATTTTACAGCCAAAGAAAATATGAAGTGGAGGTAGACTTCTAGATCAAATGCCAATACTTTTATCCAAAGTTAGATGTAGCTCATATCTCTCTTCTTTAGCTCCTGTGGCCCCATTGTACATGTTGATAAATTAAATATCAGGAGCACCTCTAAAAACTTCCCCCACTGGGACAGGGGGTAATATTCCTTTTGCTGTCTTTCTGTGCTCACTTACAGTCTGACAGTGATCTCTACACCTGAGCTAGTCACTCTTCAGATATCATTATAGCCACGGGCAATGCACAGTAATGCATTTTGGGTGCTGTTCAGCTGGTATATGTTGGTTATTTACTTGGGGTAGATGTGAATCACACCCCAGAAGTGCTTTTTTCTTCCAATGATTTTCAAGGAAGCCCGAGGCAATTCTTACATGGTGCTGTTATTGCAGGTGTGCATGTTTAGTCAGATAAATCCCATCGAGAAAAATACAAGTGCAAATACAAGTGCAAAAAGTTGCTAAAGGAAAAAATACTGCCACGGATTGTGAGATAAAAGCCCACCGAGGTCAATAGATGGCAGCATTGTAAATGGTAAAGCAGAGCTTTCTGTCTGAAACAGCGGCACCGGGGAGTCTGAGCTGGTTGCTCTGGAGGAGTAAAAGATCTGCCAAATAGCCCTGCCTCGTACCTCTGGCTTACTAAAATGTGCTGTCTCCTCTCACCTTCCAGATGGCACAAAGTCTACCTTTTTCTTGAAAGCTAATACAAGAATATTGAATCATGCAGATTTCCAAAAAGCAACATTCAGCTAACTCTTAAATTTCTGTTCCTGGACACTTAACACTGGAACATGTAGCATATGTAGCTTATGATGATTTATATGAGAATGTTGTGTGGTAATAGTATTCAGTATGTACACACAATAAAACGTTATAATCTTACATTTTCATCTTTCTTTGAATTTAATTCTTTCGGTCTTTAGCAATTGGATTTATTTCATGTGTCATTGTTATTTTGTCATTATAATACAAGAGCGTTTAGCAATTTTTATTAGGAGATACAGATGGCATAGTACTGTTTCTTTTATATGAAAAAAAAGTGTTTCACATTTGTCATTATAATTTTTAACTGGGAAAACATTAATAATGCCAGAAGAATGCTTTAAATTCAGGCACTCAGCAGGTAACATGTGAAAAGATCATGGTAAGACTGAAGACTGTAAAGACATCAGAAGATGTGGCCAGGTTTTGATTCCTTTGCCCCCAGAGAGACTGTGCCTTGTATCAGGAAAGAGTTGTGTAGCCAAATGCTGTGACCATGGCAGTGGGGATGGGACTGGGTCTCCTGGTAAATCCTGTTGCTCTGTCTAGCTTCCACCCCTTCAGCAATTCCCCTGGCTTAAGTGCTGCTGCATACAAAGTGTTTGATATCAGCTTCTCCTGCCTGAATGTAGCCCCAAGAAAGAGTGCTGAATCATACTGCACTGTGCCTATCATCATTATTCCCCTTTTCCTTCAGTTCTTGTAACATTACAAACTCTGAAAAGGTTCCCAGATGCATACAGGATGCACACATACTGAAATGCCTCCCCTAATTATTAGAATCTAGTCCACAGAACTCATACAGCCTAATTCCCTGGACTAATATTTAGTCCACTCAGTTATCTGTTACTGTTGTAAGAATTTTCAAATTACTCATAACTGATAATGACTACATAACCTTCAGCATTTTAATATAACATTGGTCAGGGTTTTTTTGTTTTGTTTGTTTGTTTTCCTTTCTGATAAACATGGCATATTAGGGATACACCTGGCTTCTTAAAATAATTTATAGATTTTTATTTGTTTTATTTGTGCACTGAATGTCTTTATTGATTTTTGAAATATAATGTTCTGCCTGAGAGGTATGGATAAGCAGACTCCACTGAAATGAATAGGCATCTATGTTGGAAAGTGTTTGTACAAGTCCTGTGTCTTGAGATCAGTTTTTTTCCATTATTGTGCAAGTGTTAACTTATGCATAACCTCAAAAATAAGCCTTTGATTGACCAGAGGTTAATCACAGAAGAGCTGAATAACACCTTGAATCTAATTAAAATCCCTCAGTTACATGCTTTGTCAGGTCTTGTAAATGCTTGATTTCTTAGCACTGCCCTCCATCTTTCCTCTTTTCTTCTTTTCTTCTGTTATTTCTTGTAGCTACCTGTTGTGTCGACAGCTATTAATGATGGCTGTTTGTTTGTGAGCCACAGCTCGCTCTCACCATGAGTTGTTATTGCAGACTGCCCCATTGATGGTGTTTCCATGACCCTTTGCATTTCCACATTTGTAAATGGCAGTTCTCAACACAGTGGGTGATAATAATTGTACACAAAGCTGCACCGAGATCCAGAGGCAGACCACAGCGTGCTGACCAATCTCCCTGCTACAGGAGCTCTTTCACAAGGTGTTATCTATATCCTCAGCTATCAGTGGCTTTAGTCACAGTGGCTTTGAACTGACACTAGAAGTGCACTGGGAAGGAGTGCAGAATATGGATTGGGTGTGTACTCATGTTCACCTGCTCTAAATAAGTGGAGGCTGCCTGAACCTGCAAATGCATTGCTCTCAGACTGAGAATGACAGCATGCCTGTTACACTGCTCCAAAAGCTACAGAATGTTCTGGACACAATGACAGGAGATGGCAATGATTCTTGAGTTAAGTGCAAAGGTGGATTGTAACCCAGCAAAGTTAGTCTCAGCAACTCCTTCTAGCAGGCAAGGATTTAGATAACCCACTGGCTGTGGGGCCAGCACAGCCCTGGCAGGCACAGCTTTCATGTAAGAGTGACTTCTGAACTGCTCATAAGTATCCTGTAGTTGAGGAGCTACACGTGGCTCGTTAGTATCAGGGATCTTGAGGTTTTCCAGGGCAGTTCTCTAGGGATCAACACTAGATTGTGAAACTTGAAGCTGACTGAGGAGCTAACAGGGAGGAGAGGAGAAAAAAGACAGATGTAGTAGAAGACAGGTGCATGTCTTTTAAGTCCTTAATTCACAAGGTGGGATCCAAAGCTGAAAGTCATGTCCGTGGTTTTCTGTTCAAACCAGGAAGGCAGTTGGGTGTCCCAGGGAGTTTCCTGAAAAACATTTGTACTGCTACCTGTGTTTATTCTATCAACTTTAGCCTTCCAGCTGTAGTGCCTTGTACTTCCTTTACAGTCACTGAAGTCCTGCATCTCCAGGAGACAAAGGTCATATCTAGCCTCTGAGCTAAGATCTCTGGCTGCCTCCAATGACCCTCAAGCAGACATAGATACTGGCTTAGGTACTTCTGCTGTGTAATTAAAGGTAGGTGAGAACAAGTGAAGAAACTGCTGCGTGGAGGGATCTTTATCTGCAGCTGTTCTCTCAAAAAGCAACATATCTCTCTTTCTTTTAGGTGGCAATGAAATGAATGTGCCCCCTCTGATTATCAAATAGCTTGCTAAGTACATCACTTCCTTAGAAAATGAAATGTCTGGGCTTAATTCCCTTCTAAGCCTCAGAGGCTTAATACTTACCCCCATGAGAACAAACAAATCACTTACCTCTTGCTGACCTTGAAAACCTGACTCCTGTTTATAGGCCAGCATCTGTCGTATTGCATTTTATTGAAATGGTATGCCGTGTCTCACCCCTCCGAAATGTATGGTATGTTCTAAGCCTGTGGTCCTGCCCTGAACCATCCTGTATCTGTCATCCCACTGGCCCAATGTGATTCCGCGCCCACTTCAATCTCCCTCTTAAGCTGTGCTAGTGAAGTCAGTCGCTCTCTTAACCCTTCCGCTCTATTAGCCTTTCCCCTCTCTTCCCTCCTCCAGGCTCCCCCTCCTTCCCCCTTCCCCCCTTCTCCCTCAGTAACTATGCTGTTCCCGGGGATGGGACCCCCAATAAACCTTCATTTAATCAGCACCCTCAGAAGCCGTGTGGAGTCTCCTTGCCTGCCTGCTGCTGCCAGCCAACTCACAGCCTAGGGAGCTTTCTGGGGAGACCCCGGGGAGCCCCCTCCCCCCAAAATGAACCGCAACAAGCATCAGCATTTTGTTTTTCATTCCAGCTTTTGTATGTGTCCACAGACATTATTTGGCAAGCCATTCTACTGGCTTAGCCAGGGATACTACAGTACTCCAGACACAAATATTTTGGCCAACATAGAGAAACAAAACAATTTAGGGGAACAAATAGCATGTTTGTTGCAGTAGGAATGACTAATGGAAGAAAAAGTTAAGTATTTTCAGCATCATCAGTTTATTTTACTTAATTTTTCTCATCATGAATTATACAGCTCCTCTGTATAATTACCTCCATTATGTTATTTCAGTGAGAATGCTCAGCTGGGTTGTTGTTTGCATGGAAACATTGCCTATTCTCTCTCAGTGTAGTTTGTCCTTGTGCAGAAGTACCTGAGTACCACAGTGATGGTCTCCATAGGAATGAGGGCATAAGAAGGGAAGCAACTTTTCTCAAAAAAACTTATGTGAGTGCTGAGGGAAGTGACTCATGTCAGCCTTGCCTTCAGTATATTCTCATCTCTTAGCCATGGGATCTGACTGTTGGTGATCTATGGAAAGCTGATTTCTGCTTCTGGGAAGGAGAGGTGAAATCTGAGTCTTGGAAATGTCAGAAGTATTTGTTCATGCATCACATGGTAAATGTGCTACTGAGGTCTACTCAGGTTGGATCAACTGTTTATGGGGATACTGATCATTTATTTGTGTATAGGAACACCAAGGCAGTTTGAAAATACAGGATTTGCACTACAGGAGATCTCCAGCAGCCTATCTAGTTCTAGAGTTATCTAAGCCAGCACTCTAGAGTTGGGTTATGCATAGACAACATCACCTCAGGAACCTTTGTACTTACAGCAGTACAGAAACTCCAGACCAAATCTATCCCTCAGTTTTCCTCCACCAAAATTTTCCAAATCAGAAAAAAGAGCTTTTCCAGGAGATCCTAGCTGCATGCAAACCCAAAGGAGTGGCCTATGTGTAACATGTAGATCCTATTGATTTGTGAGGCATAAGTTCCCACAAATCCTGAAGGCTTCACTTAATCTTTCTCCTTTAGATCTGAATAAAAGTTGCAGGAGAACCTCAGGTATAGAAAATACTGGTATAGAATAATGTTGGAAACTCTCAAAATATTTTGGCATATCTAAATCAAATGTCTTTGTACAGAAGCTGGTTTTGTAACACTAGAAGCACATGTATTTTCCTTTGAGACTTCATTAATTGCTGCTTCTGGGTCTCATTATCTGGATTGCATTTCACTGAGACATTCTGAGGATCTTTGAAGGATGGAAAAATGTGAGCTTTTAAAGAAGCTGGATATATGTCACACTGCTGGGATGGCTGCTGTTGATCTTGTGTCCTTTTAAGCTTTCTGCCACTTGAATAATTCTGGTGTAGTTTCTTTGCTCTCTGATAAATGTTGTCTATGAAACCTTGGCATCTTTCTCAGAAACAGGTCTTAAATGTCTAGAAGCTTGAACTAGCCAGGAACAACGATGATCCCTTGGTGTCCCTCAAGCACTGTTTCTCACTCCTTCTCAAAGTTCTGGCTGTGTGGAGATGCAAGTGGCAAGTGGTCTAGAAAATTGTAAATGCTTTGTAACCTTGCACAGGAAATCAGAACCAGAATGTCTCCATATATACACATACTCCAGTTTTCTCCTATGGAATTGTCCTTGGGCTTGGAGTGTCCAGAATTCTCTTTGTGTAACAATGATATCTCTTTTCCTTCAGGGTCACTCTTCTGGCATGTAACTAGATTTCTGCCTTCTCTCCTGGATTCATCTCTGTCTCTATATTTAAACCAAAATTTTCTGTGTCAGTTAAAACTTATTGGCCTTTCAAGCTTATCTAGATCCCCACTCAATAATTGCCTGCTTGGTTACTTCTCTCTTGATATTCAGGTTTAGGAAAGCAGCTGACCAATGTGTTAATGAACATTTTGGACCATGAAATGTCCATGTGAACAGAGGATGAAAAAAAAAAATTGTAATGAATAGGAGAGTTAAATAATTCTGTGATTTTCATACTGACTCCTTTTATGGGATTAGCCTGGAGATGGGGAGAGACTGAAGTGGACTGGATGAATTGCTCTGGGAGCTCATAGCCTATTCCCTAACATTCTCCCTTCTGAAGATTCAGTGGGCTCTTCAATCATGAGACTGTAAATTAAATGTATTTATTGCAGCTGACATGCTCAAGATCTCTTTGCTGTGGTCTGAAATGTGTGTGAGAAGTTGCTTAGAAGACCTGCACAGTCTCACCCCATGGCCAGAAGAGATGTCTGTGATGGTGCACACAGTGATCCTGGTAGAGGAAGGGCCTTGGTAATGCTCCTGAGATGCTGCATATGTGGTTTTATGAGTGACAAAGTTGGCAGTGAATAGCTGCCCAATATCTCCATAACAGGTTATGTGACATGTGCTGACAGAAAGATGGCATCCCTGCTCAGCTATTAGCCCTGAATCGCCATTCTTGAGAATTGCAGTACAAAAAAAATGAAGAGATAAAACAACCAATGGTGAGCGAAGGAAAACTCTGCATGTGAAATGAAATTTCAGTCTTCATGACACAGGGAATTCATAATATCAAACTATTTTCAAATTATGCCTACAGAGATTACACAAATCATTGCATAACAATTTACAGCTAGCCACACTGAAATAATAAATAGGCACAAAGTTTTAATTTCCTGGTCTTTTTATCCATAAAGAACTGAGCATTTAAATGATTACTGACATCATCCTTCATACAACTTCTGCAGAGCAGTCAACAAAGAACTAATGCCCTGACTACATCTGCCATACTGTATTGGATTGGCCAGCATTCAGTAGTGACCCTAAAGACTGTAGAGACTGTAAAAAGCATACAAGTGCATGTATTGCCTTTGCAGATGTTTGATGATAAATTGAGGTGGCATTAATTCCCAAATAATTAATTATGAATTGTTCATTCATTCTCTTAATTAAAAAGTTCTTCACAAGTTTTATCTTCCTTGTTTGGTATCCTATGATTTACTGCTGAAGCATCTCTGTTAAAAGAGATCTTGCTATTTCCAGAGAGAGTCATATAGAATGAATAATGAAGTACTTTTTATTAAATGACTGTGAAAATCAAAAGCTCACTACCAGTATTTCATGGAGGGTTTATCTTGGAAGAAAGGAGATACACATGGGATTGAACCAGTGTGACAAGAAATCTTCAGCAGCAGAGATGATAATCTGCCTCTACAAAATGAGAGACGTGCTGGTGTGATAAATAATACTTTGAATAATTTGAAAAGCAAATGCAATACTTGTCCATTCAATTTTCCAGGCTTGAATGTACACACAGTCTTACCAAACAAACCACTTGCTTCACTTCTGTTATTTCTTATTATATTTACTGTACGTTGTACCCAGAAACAGCATCAAGCTGCCATACACACTATACAGACACCACATACACAAATATGAGCACTGCCCTATTGTGGAAAAGGAGACAGAGATTATTATTTGTACTGTAAGTAGTTGGAAGGTGTTCAAATGCTGCTGTAATGGATGCAATATGGCATAAGTAGATAGATCCAGAGGTAGTTCCAGAGATTTATTCCTGAGAACATAATTCCAGTCTACACATCAGCATTCTGTAATACACTTTAAAAAAAGAAAAAAAGCTCTTGCACTTGCATTGTTATTTTGCAAGTTTATGGGGACATTATAAAATTCCTTCTTCAAGACTTTTTTTTTGGCTGTATTTAGAATACTATTCCTAGGAAGTAACAATTTATGGGAGTACAAACAGTGAAAATCCTCTCAGAATCTTTCTGGCTGGCTTAGCTAGTACAGAATTACCAAAGCTAATTTTATTACTATTGATTTAATGGTGTTAGGTTTCCAGAAAGTATTTTCACGAATGAATGCAACCATGTTTATAGGTTTTATCCTTTTTCAGAACAGCTAGGGCCTGTTCTTACTTTGAACAATATGGAGGCCATGCTGTCATCACCTAAAATTTTGACAGTTTCCATAGAATCTTTGTAGTACTGCATTAATCCTACGGTAAGGTAACACCTTTCCTTCCAGCTGCAGTTATGACCTGATGCCATTTACTCTCCCTGTTTCAGAAGGTGTATGGGTGAGCCAGCCCTGAGGACTGGTCAGGAGAAAGCAGAGGAGAAGCATGTCTACTTGCAAGTGTGAGCGTGAGAGGAGGAAAAGGCAGCAGTGTGACAGCATATTTATAGGGCAGCAGTAGGAGATGGCAACTGTTGGTGCTGTGTGCCAAGGTCTGAGTTATTTGAGTATGAGTTGATCCTCAGAACAGTTTATCCTACCACAAAGAGCTGCTTGCTTGGAAATAAATAATTTTTGATGCATCATTGTAGTTCCAGCCTTGTGAGTTGTTAACAGGATGCAGCCTGCACTACATACTTTCATTATCTTTGTATCCAGGAGTTTCAAGGGCTGTGTGGCCCAGGGGTACCTCTGATCACTTTGTTAGCTGGGGATAGGTGCAGCTGCAGTGAAGATGGGGTAGTGATGGTCACAGTGATGCTCACACTCACTGTGCTGAGCAGTGATAATGCACGGGGCTGCTGCCTCTGCCTGGCCATCAATCCAGCCTGGAGGTGGGCAGTCCTGCTGCTTCCAAAGGACTTTGTACTGCTCTCAAAGGGACCCTGACCATTGTTTCTGGAAATAGTGAGATGTGAAAGCGGCCAAGGGAAGCTTACATCCTGTTGTGTGAGGTTGTTCAAGTGAGGCAGTGCTTCTGCTAGAGCGTCTCCTGTGGTCACAATGGAGCCCCAAAGTTGAGTTTCAAAAGTAGAGTTCTAGGGTGCTGCTCTGACCTCTCTGTAAGTATGTTCTTCCTAAAGTTTGTATTGGAGCAAGCCTTTCTGGGTGAAAACATGTTGTACAGGTTATGTAACATCTTCACAGAATTCCTTAAACTTTTCCAACAAAAGTGCTGGTAAAACCAGAAAAACTACATGCAAATCATTGTATCATAAAGTTTTAAGAGATTAATTTCTTCCCCTTTCACTCCTTTCTTCTCATTTATCTCATTACTATTCTAATTGCTCTAGAATTTACAGAAATCTGTGATTTGATATTTTTCATTTTGAAATAGAATGCTCTGTCTTTTCTTGGCATCTACATACTACTCAAAATTCATTGTCTTACATTGTCTGGGCATTGCTTGTAAGGCATCACATTTTTCAAACTCTCAAGACACATAGCTTTCAAATTTTTTTAGTTTAGATGAATTTTGTCTCATTATCTCTTCCTAAAATAGATGTAACTGAGATCACAATGTCTTCATTATCTTGTAATGATTATAGAAGTCTTTCCTTAGCACATTAATACAAGTAACAGTCTGACACATTTATAAGAGTTATCAACTAATGAGATACAGTTTTCACATGTATACAACTGAGCCACATTTCATCAACCTTCATTAAACAAGAAAAATAGGAGCGCAAATCTAGTTGGGTTGTGCTGATGCACAGCCAGAATTTCTTCTCTTAATATTTCCTCCCTCTGCTATTTTGGGAATTTTGATGACAGAACTTAGAAGATAATAATATAAAATATATTAAATGATTAACCTTAAAAAAATAATTGTGAATACCAGTTCTGTTTAAATGTCCAAGGTGTGAGTGGGGCCATGAGGGGCAGGGTGTAGGTAGGGGGTGGTGGCAAGGGCACATTTCTGCTGGGGGATGTTGGTGCAGCTGGTAGGCCACACCAGGAATGGAAGCAGAAACGGATAAGCCCTAGTGATATGCGGAAAATAGTGGATTTTTGGAGTGATCTGAATAGATATAGAGGGAGCTGGCTAAAAAATGAGAAGGTGTTAAGACCTGGGTGAGAAGTGCCAGGAGCTTCTCCCGGAAGCTGCAGCTCTGACAGGGATGCAGAGAGTTGGGATGGACAGGGTTGGCACGGCTTGAACTGTAATGATTTGTTTGGAAGAAAAGAGGTAAGACTTGCTGCATTTGAGAGGGCAGGGAGAGACCAGCAGTTTGGAGGGGCAGAGGCATAAGCCTGAATAAAGGTAACTATATTTATAAAGGAGGGGGAAGTAGGAAGGCAGACAAGCTAACACAAGGAAAGGGGAAGGGGACCCTGATGTAAATACTGCATAACTTTGGAAATGCATTTGTTATCTCTTTAAAATTTTTGCTATAGCCAAAAATAATGGCATGCTAGCTCTTATCACATCTTTTTTGAGACACAATTTTGAGACAACAACTGAATTTCAGAGGTTTAATTTCTTTAAACTGGGAATCTCACTATTATCTTTTTGTACTTTTCTAAAATGTCCAGTCCTGATGTAGGCTACCATAGGTCAAAGTATCTTTCAACTTACATTGACAAGAGAAAATTTTCAGCTCTGATGGTCATTCAAACAAATTATTGTATGACCCTGCAACAAGAATGGACATAAAATATTCCATCTGTTCACAGTTGTTTCCTTGATCGTGAACAAGAGAGTTTTCATGATCATGCTCCCAAACATAACAAATAAGCTGCACAGGAAACTACAATAAACAATGACATCAAAGAAGGAAAGCTGTAAAAAAAAAATCTTTATTTTTCAAAGCCTTATTATGTGAAATAACAGGAAACTACAATAAACAATGACATCAAAGAAGGAAAGCTGTAAAAAAAAATCTTTATTTGTCAAAGCCTTATTATATGAAATCTGCTGCTCAAGTGCTTGAAAACTGTGCAATATATAGCTAATGTTTAAATACCCTCAAAGTAAGCCATCTCTGAGAAGTGCATCAATGTGTGTTCCTGTGTCAAATTCAAGGACTCTCACAAAGAGACAAAAAACCCAAGATGACTCTGCATCTAACTAGCTGGGGAAAAAGTTTTACAAAATATCTGTGGGAACAGCTTCCAGTCTGGGTAAAGAGGAAGAAAACATTGATGCAATTATCATTTGATTTTCTCTGTGTACTGCCTTCTGGTTTCTAAAGAGTTTCTTTGCAACTGAGATATTCCTGGGGCAGAATTGATAAAGTCCAACTGTTTCAAAGCAAACAAACATGGGTAATTTCTGCCACAAAAGTTTTTGTGGCTGGTTTTTTTTTCTTATGGTTTTTTTTAGTAAAGGCATTTCAGACTAAAATGGCATGATTCCTTTTTGTGGATTAAAAACCCCATAGCAATTCAATGAAATTATTACAGTTCCCAGCAAGAACATGCTGGTGGGTTTTTTGTGTTTCAATCAGGCATAATCATATCTTGCAGCAAACACTTGCAAGATAATCTGCTGGAGAGCAGTAAAACAAAGCAGAAATCATCCCCATCAGAATATTGTGCAACAGAACCTGTTTTATTGACATTACCTATAGCAGTGGTTGCAGCTTATTTAGAAGTGCAAATGGGAAGCTGAGCTATGTTAGCTATCAAATATTGGAATACCTGAGTTATTTCCAAATGTTGCAGTGCAGAGGAATTGCTCTGAGTATGCTCTGTCAAGGTCTGGGTTTTACTTTTGCTCATAGTGTGCGTTTATTAAAAAAGAATAAATTTCCATTTGCTCCAGGTAAACACATCATTGGTTTTGAAGAGCTCCTATTTTCTACCCAAGAAAGCAATTTCCTTAATAAATATTTTGTTTACTTTGGCAAACATCAACATTTAAATGGCAATCCCTCTACATCTATAAAAAGTGCAGCAACCCAGGACTTGTTTTTCTCCTATGTCCCCTCCTGGACCTATCCTACTTTTTTCCTCTGTTCTTGCCTTGCTTCTCTTAGCAATAACTTCTCTAACTTTTAGATCCTCAGAAAATCAGGCTTATTCCACAGATGTTTCTCTCTGCTCTATGAAGAGGGAGTAGAGGCCATGGTCAGCACATTATACAGCATCCTCCTGAGCAAACTGCCTTGACTGCAAACTGTCCCCTGGAGCATGGAGGCATTTGAGAACCGACATGCTGATGGAAACAGCACCGCTGAGTGCTTCCTTGGGAGTGGGAGCATTGAAAACTGGCTGGATCAGTCTGGTAGGAAATAAGGTTTACATCCCCAAGGGCATCAGTCCCCACTCTTTTGTGGTACCATTTATACAGAGTGTAGAAGAATGTAAAATACTGAGGACCTGACTTTCTTCTTACTTTGGCATTGGAGTCCCTGGGTTGATGGATAAGGATCTTCACACACCTGGGCTGTGTGTGAGAATCAGACCAATGAGCTGTCTGGACCTGGGAGTGTTGAATTCCCTATATAAGAAGGCTCTCAACAATAAAATAGGCTGTTTGTCACATGAAGCATTGGGGTGTGTGTTGTCCCTGTCTCCAATCACTGACCCCACAGAAAATGTGAATTTATTAACACTATACTTAGTAATATTGATGAAATATCAGAAAATCAGAATCAGATCTTTATTATTTTATCGTGTTAGATAAAC
This sequence comes from Onychostruthus taczanowskii, assembly GCF_017590055.1. NCBI lineage: Eukaryota > Metazoa > Chordata > Aves > Passeriformes > Passeridae > Onychostruthus > Onychostruthus taczanowskii. Next base: position 6,862,083 of record NW_024502791.1, read on the forward strand.
CATTGTGCTCTGAAACATTTTTTGCTATGCTTTCTGGTGATAATTACAGTAAGAAGAAGGTGATGGAAAACTTTGCCTGAAGCATTTTTCTCCCTTTCTTTTTCTTCCTTCTCTTTATTTAGCATCTTTCTACAAACACTGAGTATTGCATGGTGAATTTTAAACAGCCAAATAAAGGCTTATTTAGCTAGGAAATGTCAGTAGAACAGTATTTATGTGGCAGCATAACATATATCTCTTCAATAAACACTCAACCAAGGGTTCTGTCTGCATGTGGAAGAGCAGTAGATGGAGACACTCAAAGTTCAAAAATCAAAAAAGATCCTCTGAAGGCTGCAGAGCATAGCTTCTTGAAAACCAAGGAGTGTTTTCTCCCCATCTCTGCACAACAAATGTAAGAGTGGTGGTGATCCTAATAAAATATTTCTAAAATGCAATTTGAGGGAGAACGTGAGGAACTGTGTTTACCCACTGTGCATTTTTTAATAGCATTTCACTTTTCCCATGGGTACAGAAGTATGTAATTCCCTTTCTTTCTTTCTTGGTGTTGGATTTCATTTTGTGTACTCCCTAAAGAGGGAGTTCAATTTTATCTTAATAAAATTTTGACTTGAGGACTCCATATGGAGTCCAAAGTACTTAATGTTCCCAAGAGCTGATCTGAAATAAACCAAATGAAATAAAGATGACCACACAAACAGTCTTGTGACACATTCGGCTGACATTTTTTCTGGTTTTGATTTAATTTCTTGTAAAAACGTTGACCATACACCCAGAACTCAGCACTGTAATAAATGCCAGTATCTTGCACTCTCAGAGTGTCTTGGGGCAGAAATTCATCACCTCTTGCTGTCTTTCTTCAGGAGCAGAAATGAGGCCAGGTACAACTCTTAGGGCTGGAGCAATGGAGATGGAGCTTCCAGCTATATCTACACCAGTTAATGGAACTGCCTGTGAGTGCTGCCAGGTGTTGGTGCTGCATGATGTGGGTGCTGCATTCACCCTCCTCTCTATGTCAAGCTGCTGTGTGCCAGCTGATTATCCCTGCTGCTTTTTGAACCGTAACAGGAAACATTTGGATAGCATTAGCTGAAATGCTCCTGAACTGTACCAGAGATCACAAACAATTTAATGGGGCAAAGAATGGAGCCTAGCTGTGTTAAACCTGAAATGTGGCTTGGTGCTGTTTGATTTAGAAGATTAGGCATAGCCTTTCTGATTTTCTGGTCTCCACCATTAAATGCCTCATCAGTTAAATGTTGGATTTATTTGGTCAGACTACTTCTAAACTCAGGAACTTCCTGCTCTGTTTCTTTTCTCACAGACATGGCTCTTTTTCTAACACCCTAACCTCAGTTCGCCTGTTCTCTTTCTATTTTGACAACTTATTTAGCAACTGTTTAATTAAGAAAACAATTTTTCCCACATCACTTAAAATATTGCCATGACCCATGGATAGAGCTGAACTCTGCTCTTCATTCACCAGCAGTTGCCTGGTTCTTAGTATATGAGAATGCTGCAAAACTCATATTTTTCCTTTCTTCTCTGGTGCTAGTCAAGGGCAGGCTGAAAAAGGCAGAGACATATATTTTATTTAGGCTAACATTTTTGAATGCTGATTAGAATGATCCAGAAAGACAAGCTCCCTTTTAGGACTTTAAATAAATAATGGCACACAGTGGCCCAGCCCATCATCATTAAAAACACTTTCATAGAGGGTCATGAACTCCATACTGGCCTCATTAAAGCTGTGAAAACTCGGTTTCTGTGTAATGATTTAATTAAATTTTCTTATTGCTGGAACTTGTCATTATGCCAGTGATTTTCATGCTGACTTCTAAACTCACAGAGTTTTGCTCAAGCCTAAATAGTCCAAAATTGGTTATATCAGTGTGTAGTCTGCTGGCAACATATGAGGCCTGAATAAGCAAGTAATTATTTGGAGGGCTGGGGAATTTTCTTGGTTTCGTCTTTTTACTTAAGGATTTAATATTCCACTCTGTTTCTTTTATTCTTTCTTTTGAGCAGAATACACAGTAGACTTTCCAACCTGTGATGGTAGCCTTAGAAAACTGACATGTAAACAGGAGAAGCTTGGACCCCTTAGTATGTACTAGATAAAGCTGGACTTAATTTTGCAAAAAAAAGCACATGTGACAAGAAGCTGAGTGACACTGAAGTGTTAAGCTCTAATCTAACATTGTTCTGGGAAGGCATAAACCTATTCAAGACACAATAATTTCTACATTAACAGGGGATTGTGGCTGAGAATTTAAATACCACAGAGCCAGAGGAATTTCCACAACAATCAAATTTTAGACCTCTGTGGCACTGAAGATTAATATTAGTCTGGGCAATGTTTTTCTGTGATGAACCTATTAAAAGCTTGGATGAGGAAAGACAGCTGTGAGGTGGAATAATTGAAAGACTTGGTGCTGATGTGTGAGCAAGCAGAGATCACAGACACAGGAAACTGACACTGAGTGTGCATGCCTTGGCAACAATGAAGGCGTGATCCCCAGCAATAGGGTGATTCATGCCTCACCTGGGCATGGCTGAAGCGGCAAATCAGTGAGCCTACAGGCAGAATAGAATTCACAGTATTTTATGTCTTGGAGTACGAGCCACGCATTTCAACTGACTCTGCAATGGCCAGATCTTCACCTAACCTCAGCTCATAGAGCTTTGAACAACCGGGATGCGTTATAGATGGTGGAGGAATAAATAGCAATTGCCAATCTTACATTTATGACTTAATTTACAAATGTAATTTTCTCTATTTACCACCTCTCTAATTTGGATGGCATGATTTTAAAAGTTATAGCCTTCTCTCTGCAGTAGATGTGCTACATTTTGAGGGCAAAACAACTTGTGCCACTAAGCAAGTGCACAGCTAAATTTTATATCATCTTGATTTTTCTTCCTGACTTCTAGTTCTTGTCCCTGATACAGTGAATTTTATTTATGGTGCCTGAAAGACATTGAGCCCACAAATGATTATGGCCAGATATGTGGAATGTCTGTAGTTGACAAGCAGACATTTATCACATCTGGGCATTTGGGAATTTTTGTATTTGCTGATAAGGCCAGAGCCAAGCAAGTAGCTGCCTAGGAGAGAACATAACCTATGGCTGAAAACCATAAAATCATACAAAACAACTTTAATACTGACACAGATGTTCTGATATTTTTTTTTCTGAAAAAATCACAACTTTGCAAGGGAAGAAAGTGATATTCTATGGGAAGATAGAAATATGAAGACAAGTTCTAGAAAAGATGCTGTGAGTGACTATAAGAGGACTAACACAGGACAGAGAATATAAGGTCATATTTTGCATACTTTACTTTTGAAGAAAATGACTGTAACTTCCATAGACTTCTCTTTTAGTCATGCTGAAAGCAACCCGAAAAATGTTTGTGACTTCATCAAATGAGCAGAATACTGCTAAAGCTTAATAACATTAGGTGTTCATCCACATTCTCCACTTGCTAATGATGATATAAGCTTGGAGTATCCACTGATTCCAGTAAATTTTTTCTATATTTGCCTATACTGAGTGCAATTCACTTTGATATTTATGGGCTAATATTTGGCAGAGCAGCTTAGCTTTAGCGTGACTTGTAACTATGAATGAAATTTATTTGTACATTTTACAAATTTTTAATTTGCAATGCCAGACCATTACATTGAATAAGATTAGCAATACTGGGAAAACCAAATGAAAGTCACAAAATGAAACAAATTAAATCAAAAGGTAGAAAGATGGGATTGCAGATGCCGCAAGACTTATGGTTGTTCTACATTTATGTTACATTTATTCATACTTAAAAATGCAAGTAGAGGAAGTAGAAGTTCAGTTTAACTGATTGCTGTACATCATTACAACTCTTCAGGAAATTTTCACTGCAACGCTATATTTTATTAAAGCCCATTATTAAATTTATTGATCCCATTCTGGGGGGTGGGATCAAGGTTTTCTTGAAGTGTCAGATGCTTTAAAGAATGCAGCCCAGAAAGTCTGAAAGCAACTTCAAATTATTATTTCTTGGAATTAGTAAGAATTCAGTTTATATGTATTACTAATATAGAATACATAAATATTTATAATGAATGCAACAGTTTGTAGCATGTATGACATAATGTTTAATCTACATTTTATATATTGTGTAAATATATAGTGCACATACTTGTATTTTATGGTGTGTATATATAGCTGTAGACACATATATGTCACATATATGTATCAAAACAAGGTTTCATTGTGCTGCCAGGAGTGCATCAGCTCCTGGTTTGCAGTAGGGGCACTAATATTGTCTACTTCACTTACAAATTGCTTAAGGAAATGTATCTGCTCTTCTGCTGTGGTGTGTGGGATGGTGTGCAAACAGGCTCTGCTGGACCACCTCTAAGGAGGTAACACATAGCCTCCCCTGGGAGAAGAGAGCAATGGGCTCAGGTCCCCAGTGACTCCGTGTTTGGGTGCAAGGCATCGGGTCTGGCTCACCCCGCGCCGGGCTCCGCTCTGCCAGGGCACACAGAAAGCAGAAACATCTCTGATGTGGCACCCACAGGAGAGGGCTCCTCTTTCTGAGCACCTGCAGACAACAAACAATGCAAAGCTTCCAGAGAAACACCTGCTGGAAGTGCACTCTCTCCTCTCCTTCAGACAATTGTCTATTCAGCTACACAGCAGTAGTCCCAGGGAAACTTTCAGGATTGTTTCTTCATTGCTTAGGGCCTTTGTGGCCCCAGTGGGAGGCTGGCATCCTCTTAGTGCTTTTAATCATTCTTCAAGAGCCTTCTTTCAGGCCTGGCTCTTTCTACTGGCTAAGTAGCTCTAATCTGGGTACTCTGAGTTATCTTTTTAATGATGCCTGCTGTGGACAGGCATCCAGTTTTGAGATGTTCAGCACTCGTGTTAGGCAAGTAAAGCAGGCAGTCTGAATAGATGCCATTGTGCCAGAGGACTGCAGGGACACCAAGTGCCAAGTTTAAGATTATATTCTACCAACAGGAAGCTTATTGCTGCTCTCTAACTGAGCAAGGCAATTGAAAGCCAATCCCTTGAGCCAAAAGTGAACCAGTTCTACTCATTTCTAATTCCAAGTCCAAGTACAGAAGGGAAGTAATTTGTTTTGGACTTGGATTTGGAGATGGGAAAACTGACATGCTGCATCTGTATGTTTACTTTACATATTTTTCATTTTATTTATGAAAAGTCATGGAATCTGAACAACCAGTTAGTGAATTGCTTGCAAAACTTGCTTTTAAATTTGTATGTATTTTATCTAAGTACTGAAGTATGGGTTTCAGCATGTTCCTTTTTCCATTTTCATTGCTTTGATTTATTTTGTTAAAAACTTCTCTGCCTGTCCTGTGAAATCATACAGTTGGAGATGGTTCATATGCATGCTTTCAATGTTAACCTTTTGTTTTCTGTTTTGTATGCTTATGACTGCCAGTGCACGTTGTGAAAATAAGCAGTCTTCAAAAGGGTCTCTCCTATTTCCATCCACAGTGTATGCTTGATACTTCTGGGAAAGAGGAAAGGATGAGGGAAGTTAATCTGGAGTACACAATAATAAAGCTACTTTAACTCCTTTCCCCTTCTTCAGCAGGCTGAATCAATTTTAGCCAAACACTGGAGAATCATTAGGAGGGGTCACATGCTTTTGAATAAAACTGGTGTTAGCTGGCCTTCCTCAGCTCTTCCTCTCAGTGCTGCAAGCATCTACTATGGCATGTGGGGAGTGTTGCACTCTGAGCTCAGCACTGAATCCACAGTTCTTCACACTAGCATCTGGTAGGGAGGTGACACTCCAGATTTTCTTACCCTTTTCCCCCCCTGCCTTTAAGTACAAAAACTGCAGGCCTTTCTCTCCTATTCAGAACTGTCCCAAAAGCTTTGTTTTGCTCTCCATGGACAACCATGTCTTTGTTCTTGTGCAAATGATGTAACTGGGTTTATCTGCCCTCTCTCTGTGCAGGTGACATAGACACATGCTTGCAAAGGTGGGTTGACAGGAAAGTTGTCCAAAAACACCTGGCACATTGAAGAAGAAGGTGAGAAGGCATTCACTGTGGCTTCTGGACAGCTATGTTTTTACTAAAAAGAATAAAAAAATTGAAAGAATAATGGTCCTGGTGGAAGCCGCTTTTCTGGTGGTGCAGAGGATTCCCCATTTCCACGGGCATGTTTTCACTGTAGCTGTGTTATGTTCCTGCAACTGTGTAACTGTGCTATGGGAAGGCAAGGGCTGCCCAGGAATAACTTTAGCACCTTGAGCTGAGGGTTTGGTGAATAGGACTCACAACTGAATTTGTAAGACTGAATGGAGAGCTGGTTAAGGCAGAAGACCTCCAAAGGGCAAATCAGACCTCTGCCATAATAAAGAAATTATTTCTAAATGGAAAAAAGTCTATTTTTTAATGGTTCGCTGTAAAATTAAACATTAATAACTTTCTTGCTTAATTTTCTAGACCTTTGCAATCCTTTCAAAAGCAATATGGACATGAACTGTTGCAAGAGAGTTTGAGGTGAAATAGGTTCCACTGTGGAATCAATAGCTGGGCATTATATTGTTTGCTTTCTATGCAACAATTAAAAAAGTTTGTCCTGTGGTTCCTTTACTGTTCTGCTGCTTTTCTAATTTGCCATTGTGGGAACACAAAATTACTTGTCCAGTTTGTCACTCAATGTGTAGCAAAAAGCTTGAAATTACTACTACTGAAAAAGCAATTAGGTAACGAGCAGAAAAAAAACCCCAAAACATGTAGATGTCATGGCCTTTTTTTCAGAAAAAGCTGCTTAATGACACAGCACATGTTCATAAAAAAAAGCAATAAGTCTATTTTACAGCCTTGTTGTACATTGCACTTCTCTCATTTCAGAATTCTTACTCCTGAGGAGCTTTTGTGTATGTGTGGGCGTGTGTGTGTGGGTGTGTGTGAGAATCAAAGGAACATGGTGTCCTTTGCTTTAATAGTTTATTTTATGTTATTGCTTTGTGTTCTGCAGTCCCTCTAGCCAATCTGCATTTACGAACTGAAGAGAATAGGAGCCAGGGGCCTAATATTACAGTAAATTAGGTTCTGAATTTCTACTCAAGCGATTTAGTTTTGAATTTAGCCTTTATTATAACTGCTTAATGTACAAAGATATCACATTGGGAGTTAGAAGGTTTGCCTCTTTCCTCAGCAACAAGAAAATGGTAGTCACGGAGTGAAGAAGAATGCTTCCCTTTTAAACTGTTTGATCTGGGCTTTTGGGATGTCTCTCAGATCTTCATATGGTCTGCCAAAGACTTTCAGTAGTCCTTACTAGGGTTACTGGGATCTTTAATTCTACATAGAGAAGAGGAGAATTATTTCTATCTAGAGAGATGAAAAAACAGTGGCTCTGCTTTCCACATTCATTTGGAGCAAAAGACTGTTTATGTTTCCAATATTAAAAAATGTTATTCTTTTATAATTCTATTTTCCACAGTTGTTAAAAGCAAACTGGGTTAGCAGAGAAGAAATTCATGGAGTTTACCTTTTCCCATTTCACAGTTTATGAGACACTTACTCTGTGTTGGTAATATGATCAGATTAGACTGCTTCTTCTGTTCCTTTTTCAGCAAACGTAATAACATGTTTACAGGCCTGTGTTTATTCAGATTCCTAGGAATATAGCCTATTTTAAGGAAAACTCTGCTCTCATGTGACTGAGAGGGATTGGACCAATCTAAATAATTGTCTCCTCTTTTTATACTAAAAATATTGTAAAATTAGCTCTATCAAAGCTACTTTTGGTTTTTCAGTGGCATTGTGCATCCAGTTCAAATTTTCACAAGAAATTGTCATGGTCATTTCATATAAAAATTTCACCCTCTCATTCTTACTGCCGGAGGTCATATCAGCAGGATTTTTAATTGTATGAAATTTTCAGGAATTGCAGCAACATGTTTCTGCTGGGATGATTAATGACCTTGGTTAAAAAGATACTCTGGTCCCATGTAATGACAGAAACTTCCAAGTGCACTCTCAGGAGCACAGTCCCAGACTTAAAAACTAACTGCTTAGGTAAGAGCAGTGCTTTTGCCTGGAGTGAATGCAGATGTCCCTGCTAACAAATCCCTAGGATCTGTCCCAAGACATCATCCTGGAAATCCAGAGAATGGCTTGAGCACTTGGGTGTTTGGACTTTTACTTTTTTTCAGTTGACTTACCTTGGTGTTGGTCTGTTCCAGTGGTTAGGACATCAGGGAAGTGAAATCACCCCACAGTTTTTTTGCTGTGGAGGCTCAACACAAAGTTCTCAGGAGACAGACACTTACATCCACAATGTCCTCATAACTTCCTCTGGCTTAAATGCGGCCTAGATCCAACACACCTTGGGTAATAGGTGTGCATTCACTAAGTATCACTGCATTGTTCAATTTTCTAGTTATTTCAGCCAACACTAGTCAATCTGTCCACAGATATCAGCAGCCTGAGACCAGCCCCACATTTTGCAGACATTATCTAAGGTCATGGCCATATTACTGGTTTCAGAAACACTTCCTATATCCTGGAGCCAGGTGAATCTTCAGGCCCCATCCCACATGCCATGGCGGCAAGTTTTCATCAGTCCCTCCACACTCAAACCTTTTGATGCTTCTGTGGAGGTAGGCAAATTCTGAAGGATAAGTGGTAACCTAAACAGCTGTAACTTGTGAATGCAAATGAATGAGAATGAGGAAAAGGTCCAAACAAAGGTTTTTCCCACCTTTCATTGGAGCAAGGTAAAGACTATCTCTGAGACAAGCTGCTGAAGACGTGTACTTAGCTTGGCATCCATGCTGCCTGTCTCAGACAGTGGTTGGCAGTGGAGGCTGCTGGAGTGAAGACTTCTAGCAGGAGGTTTGAGTTAAACTGTCCAGGGTGTGATGGGTGTGAGGCTGGGGTCAGTGATGAGTGATGAAGGTCAGCCCTCAGGTGTGGAGGAGCTTGGAATCCCAGTCTGAAGAGGATGGTTGACAAGGAGTTGAGGCCCATGGCATGTTCCTCATCTGTGGAGGCTTAACAGTGAGAGTGTTGTGAGGCAAATAAGGAATGGTTGGTGAATTCCTCAGGGCTGCCTATTTCCTTCCAGACAAAACAGAGGGACAGATGCAAAAGAATTGCGTTTGAATCTCACATTAGGAACTTGTCTGTGCATGGCTGCCTTGCATATTTTTTGAATTTTTTATGTAATTTAAATGTTTGTGGTTTAGTTCATTACAATTCTTAAAAGAAGACTCTTGAAGAAAAAGTTGGATTTTATCCAGTGACCTACAAAAAGTAATTGCTGTCTTTCCAGACATTCATTAAAAATTAATGGTCAGAGTAGTCCAGTAACAGAACTATTCTATTAAAAAGTAGGTAATTTTTGAAAAGTGCACACCACAGATACTTACACTACTACTCAGGAGGAAAACAAACCACCTGTTTTGAGAACTGCACTAAGAAATGTAGATTGCAGTAAACAATGTAGTCCCTCCTGTAAGCCTGTTTATGGGTGGTGGTTTTTTTTTTTTTTTTTTTTTTTTTTTTTTGTTTTTTTTTTTTTTGTTTTTTTTTTGCTGCAGTACACCAAGGTCCCAGGAGCTCCCTCCCTGCTCCTTGAAAAGCCTCTGCCACCTGGAAAAGTGGTTCTTTGGTGTCCAAGCTCCCTTGGATCCCACTGCCTGTTCCCTTGTGGTGGCTGCACACTGCACCCTGGCAACGGGCACATGTCCCAGGCTTGAGCTGAACTTTGCTTCTCAGCAGAAAAGGTTTTATACCTCTTTATAAATCAGAAGCCAGATACCAAAGCTCTTGTTTATGCTGGAGTAAGCCCCAGCAGCTCAGCAGGGCACGGAGGCGCTCGATCTCCGCTGGTTTGCTCTGACCCCTGGGCACAAGCTGCTGCTTGGAGGGGACCGCACCATCCCTGCTCCCTCCTCCCGTGCCCCAGCAGGCTCCAGCAGCACCTTCCAGTGCTCCATCAGCTTGGGACCAAGCAAAGGTTCTTTGTTTTCCTGCGTGGCCCACAGTGGTGCTGGAAGAGCAGCTGTGCTACGAGCATGAGCCCTGCTGGCGCTGCTTCCAGCGGCTTTCCGCTGGCCCCTGCTGCAGCCCTGCGCACGCTGTGGCACCCCTGCTGCAAGGGCACAGCCGTCCAGGCCATCTGTGCTTTCTCTGGGCTAATAAGGGATCAGCAGCTGGCCCTGTCAGCTGGGTCTGCTCTAATAAATTAAGCAGTGCCAGGGCACATCACTGGACCTGATTATTTATATTGTTAAATTATTGAAATGCCCTTTGGCTCTCTTTTGGCCAAGTAGTGCTCTCCCAAATGATTCTCAGGCACAGTCCAAGAAGCTGGCTTAGACCAGGGACTGCTCCCAAGTGTGATGTAGCTGCAGCCCCCTATTTTACAGACTAAGAGAGTTTAATAGTATGGACAATGGCTGTTCCATGCCGTTTGGTCTCAGTGTCAGAGAGCAGCTTCAGACAAGCTTCATTCAGAAATCTAGGCATGGCTTTTGGGTACAGATATTCTTTTTGTCAATAGTGGAGCATGAGCTTGAATATCCAGTCCTGAAAAGTAAATCCATTTCATGCAAACAACTGGGAATGTTTTTTCCTCATTTCTGTTTGTTCCTGAAATATTTGTCCTATTTACTTTGAGTATTTTTTTCCAGCTGCTCGTATTGCTATTCTGTTTGTAAGAATCACAGGGAGGCATTAGCTTTTGCTCTTTGTATTTTAGGGGGCCTCTTTCAGAAAGAAAAAGTGAGTACTAAAGTTGCAAAAAGAATTTAGGTGTTTTCTTCCATCTGAGTAAGAATCCACAAATAATAGCTCTTTGAAAGCCCTGTTTCAAGCACATTATGTATTTATACACCCATTATATATATATATCTATATATCTGTATATATATCTATATATATATATATCTATATATATATCTAATCTATATGTCTATATAACTATATCTATCTATCTATCTATCTATCTATCTATCTATCTATCTATATTCTCCATGCACACATAACATTCCCATAAAGATGAAAAACATCTTATCGGCTCAATATTCCAATGAGCACCTTAACGTGCTTACAGATAGTCACAGATCTAAGTTTTTCTTGGATTTCCTTCTGCTTTTTATTTCTTTGTTAATTTCTTTCTCCAAAGGAATAAATATTTCTCTGCAGCACATACATTTTTTATAAAAAAATACATTTAATTTATTCTCTGTTGAATCAACCCAAATGTTCAAGATTTTCTTTCTTGGTTACTGTTTCAAGTCTAAAATGATCTGTGAAAACAGAAGACTTAACACCCACTGTTTCTTGGACAAATGTATTATATTTCTGTATTCCAATCCAGGAATAACAAAAGAAGAGCAAACAGTTCTGCTTGTGTCCTTACTCCCAGCTGGAGCCACAGAAGTGTGCATGTTGGGGATGTGAATATTTTGATAGGGATTTCATCCTTATTTTAGGCATACATTTAGAAAACTTTCAACAATGGGAGAGACTGCATCTTGTCGAGCCACAGCAGAGCATTCTCTTGATATATCTAAGCTTCTTCTTCTGCCCTGACCCAGAGGAAAAATTTCACAGCAAAAACCCTGATGGAATCATCAAATGACAAACATTTGTTTGTCTCAGCTTTGGTTTGCTAGGTTCCCCCAGGAGAAACTTGAATCCAAATAACGATTTTGGGGTGAAAGAGGCCACTTGCTTGAGTTTTCTTGGGTTCATTTGGGAAGGATAAGGCTGCTAAACCTAACCTCTTGCTCCTGGAGTTCATCAGCAGCTAACAGAAAGAGTTTTCAACAGCCTTCTGATTTTTACCATGAAGAAATATTGCTTTTCAAGGATGGAATCAAACATCTAATTTTAGCTTTAGATCTTTACTTATTTTTATATGATATCATATATCTTACTTTCAGTATGAGAGTGATGTTTGAGACCTTTAGAAAGTACTCTCAGCCCTGTGGATTTGGATTTTGTCTTGTAGTGCTTCTGCTCTCGGCCATGGCAGCAGCGGAGTGCCAAAGAGCGGAGCTGGCAGCAAGGCTGAGCTTGAGAATGAGGTTCCATACAGCTCACAAGAGAAAAGCAAAGATGTGGATCTCCTTGATAGTGCACTTGAGAGTGAAAAATATAGAAGGAGACAAGAAGAAATTTAAGATCTATGACTGCATGATGCTTTGTATTTGAACAAATAGCCAGTTTAGAATTAAGTGCTTGGAGGGAAAACAAACAAACAAAAACCCCAACATTTTGGTTTCAAATATTGAGTCATGCTGTGGAAAAAGTGTTATGACTCTGATGACAAAGGGGAAGAGAAAGAAAGGAGACACAGAAGGCAGAGCAGAGGATTAAGAAAGAGTCATGCTCAACAGAAAATGATAAAGTCAAATCACAGAGTAAATTCCAAATCATAGAATATGCTGAGTTGGAAGGGACATTCAGCTCTCTGTGGAAAGCTCAGTGTTTGCAAAGAGGCTTCCAGGTGGGTAATAGGAGGAGAAAAGAGGAAATATATTGGGTTTAGATAATCCTGAGTGTGTGAAACAGGTGTATGGATGATTTAGGCTGGAGAGAGCAGCAGAGCTTTTGGGAGGCTTGGAAAAAGAACAGTAGTTTTGGAGAGCAGAGATGGGTGCTGGAGCCATGGGTGCTGGAATTTTTTTCTTTCTCCTCCTATTTTCTCCTTAAATACAGGTCTTCCACTTTCCCCTGAGTCCTGACAGGCAGCAGAGTACATCCTCTGCCTCATGTGGTGACTGCTGCTTCTCCAGTCCCCTTACAGGTGTCCCCCACTGCTCACCTGACTGTGCCTCATCCTCCTGGGCAGGGGAAGGATGGGGCCAGGCAGAGAAGCCAGAGGAGGGGCTGGGGAGCCACAGCTTTCTTCTTCTCCTGCTGGAAAAGGCCACCTTCTCTGGCCTGTAACTCCTCCCAGAGGACCACCTGGAGGTGTCCTACCTCTGACAACTCATTTCTGTGCCACTGGCTGACAATGTGCCTTTGTCTGGATCTGAGAGCACCAGGGCAAAGGGAGTCATCATCAACTCTGGCAAGATCTGCCACTTTTTAAAGTGTAGGTGTGGGGATTTTTTAAGGTTTTTTTTTGTTAGTTTCTTTTCCTATCAGCAAGAGTTAGAGTGCTGTTTGATGCTCAGGTGTTGAGAAATTTATTTGATGTTAGAGCAATGTAAATAGTTCCAAGATTCAGAGGAACACAGACAATGTGCTACAGAAAACTTTGTGATTAAGTTTTGTGGATCAATGGAAATAACTTACCAGGGTGCTTTGGAATCTTAGAATCACTTTATTGTCCAAAGTAAAATCAAAGAACATGATGGTATTATCAGAAAACAGAAAATGTAATGCTTTTCTCTGCTTTACCTTTACTTTAGAATTTTACTCTTTCTTTTAAATTTGCAAGATAACAGAGACAGTGACTACTGGAGACAGAGAACTAACCCAGTTAGCCTTGCATCAAGTTGATATAAAGCATCTGATGGTACATCCATGCCCTGCAATGTGGGTTTGGAAATATTTGATTTTGATTTTACAGATGGCTTAAAAATAATACTATCCTTTTGTGTAAAAACTCTGTCCACCTTAATGTTGTTTTGATTCTTTTGAAATCCCTGGTTCAGCATTGTTACTAACTTTTGATAATAAGGCTTTTTCCAGTTCCATTTAACAGGTTTCATGACTCCAGCTTAACAAAACACCATGATTTGGTCATTTGTCCTGAGTTCCCTTTGATTTGAAGTAATATGAGGCATCTATTTCTCCTTTAGTATTTCTAGGTTTCTACAAAAAACATTGTCAGCCTTTGTATTTCTGGGGTTTTTTTCCCTATTTGGTTATGCTTCTGTGCTTTAAGAAATAACAGTAATTAATTTGTTCTTTACAGAGATTGAAAACCTCTTTCATCCAAGATTTAAAAGCCAGATTATTATTTGCACCAGGAACTAAGTCATGGACCAAGATGCTATTGTACTTGGTGTTTTAAAGTAGGCATAAAATGGTCTTTTCCCGAAAGAGTTTATGACCCAAGTGCAAAAGAAGAGGCAGTAGATTAAAAAAAGTACCTGGGCAGCATGGGGAACTGATGAAATCCCATTGGTCATCAGGGTAAGTTGGGCTTGCACACCTTTATGCAGAAAGGAACCTTTGTTTTCCCTGAGACTGTGTGCTTACAAAATCTTATGGCAAAAGGATTAAAAAATTCACAAATACAGATCCAGAACAAGTATGCACAGACAAAAGCATATTTGAAAACATTTCAAATAGCTCTATTATTAAATTAGAAACCCTCTAAACTGGGAGACTATGAGGATGGAATCATGGGGAACCCAGTTTCCTTTGCCGTGCAACTGTTTTTTATTCATCCTGTACCTTTAATAAGCTATGCAAGCTCCCAGCTTCCTACTCAACATTTGCAATGGGTAGCTAAGAGCTGAAGTCTTTAACTGAATCTGGCTTTTGATGGACTAGTGATTTCACAGTACAGTGTGGTAGACACTGTGTACAATGTGATTAATGCCCCTTCTAATTGTCTGACTAGCGGAAAGTTCTTAAAAGTGATGATGTCCTTTGTCTCTCAATTAGTACTCTTAGTACAAACTGTATGCTAGTGGGAAATATGATCTAACTAAACACTGAGGTAAGACAATGCAAGACATGGCCTGTACTCGTGACTTTTGATAATTTGCTGTTTTCCAGAGTGAATTACATGTCTGAAAGTTAGTGTTACATGTCACACTGGTAATAAAGCTCAAATGAGAGAGATCTGGTCAAGTATTCAAAAAGACCAAAGTAGAGTTCAGCTGTTTTTCAGAGAAAGATGCCAGACAAAAATGCCCAAGCCAACATTACAATCAGTCAAATCAGTTGATTGATGCTTCCCTGCTTTATGTGGGTTTGTTGTTGCTCCCTTAAGAATGATATCATCTGCCTTGCCTGGGACTCTTGGCTGGTGCTGTCTGTCTCAGGCTCTTGCAGACCAAATGTGTCTGGTGTGGTGGTGGTGGGGCCGAGGTCCTTTTGAACTACACTGGGCACTGAATCCACCACAGCTGCAATACAGCAATAGTGAAAGGAAAGCTAAAACCCTCTAAAAATTAGCAAACCTGACTCTTTTGGAGAAGTATCCAAGAACCAAGAATAGAATTACCTAAAGATTAGAGATGATAATAGTTTAGTGGGTTAGTTTAGAAAAAAATTTGTAATAAGCGTAGAAAGATTTGCTATATGGTTTCTAGTGACTAGAGGGGAAGAAATGCTTATATGTTTATATGGGATTAGTGGCAAATTTAGAGTGACATCTTTACTTCAATTTGCAGCTGCTTGGGTGTAACTAAAGGAAACAGCTATGATTCTAATATTTTTGCAAGTATATATTGTGATTTTTATTGTAATATCTATAGGATTGACATCTCCCAGGATAAAAAATCTGGAATAAATTAGTGAAGCTTATGAAACTGGCTCACAGGTAATGACATTTTAGCTGTACTTCCAGATATTTTTATCATCTGTAACTGTTCAGGAACACAGGCAATATTCTTTGAGGTACTCAATAACCCCAAGAGCTTGATTTTGTTCTGACTGAAAGCTGTATCCTGAGGTAACAAGCTGGCTCTATTGTCAGACATTGCAAGACTCACAATCAAGTCTGTTAACTCCCTTTGAACTGGGAGACTGACATCTGTCAGAATGAGATGTGCTGATCAAAGTTCTGGAGTGCAGGCAGATATAGTTATTGCATTTTTCCCAATGCTCTTGTAGATCTTGTCTACACAGGGAAGGTGACAGAGCATTTTCCATCTGAATTTTTCAGACAGGAAAGGGAAGCCATCATTCTCCGAACAGCAATGGTGGTTTTGTTTCTCTTAGCAAAGTCCCTCACCTGTGTAGGTCTGTCTGCCAGAGGTCCACAAGGTTACAACGAGAAGCAGAGAAGTGATACAACAGCCTGAGTTTGTCTTGGTGGTATATCTGACATGTCACATACCATGGTGATTTATTAATGTTGCAGCACACATTGAAACAATTCAAAGTAGACTCATCTCAAAAGACAAGATTTTGTTGGTTGTCAATATCCTCTTGGAAACAGAGGTTCTAAAAGTGAGGCCAAGCTGTTTATCGATTGGCAGAGGCTAGTCTAATTATATTTTCATTTTTGATCTTGTTTTTTGTGGTGACTTGATTTACTTTGTCTACTTGGTGGTGGCATAGAGTAGTTCTAGTTCTCGATACAACATAGCAGGGTGTAATTTGTGTGGTTTATGGACCTGGATTGCATAAAGAGCTTCCATTTTTTAATGTGCCTAGAAGGCACAGATTCTGCAGTGACAATTTACTGAACTGCTGAACCTTCACAATAGTTTCATTTCCATCAAATGATGCTGAAAGCTTTCTAGCTTTTTTACTTTTCTACTGCATCCTTCCCCCAAGACTTATATTAATGAAGAGAACTTCACAGAATGTAAAAATGGAGCATCTGTGATAGCTGATCTTGAAGTCAGCAACCAGAAAGAAAATGAGGCTATCTCATATGAAGTGGACCCAGCTGACAGAGCAGATTGATTTTTTTTTTAATATAGCAGGTAATATTTTTGTTTAATACAACTTTTCACAATGTGGTAGTTAAGGAACTATATGTATCTAGTAATTTCCAGAAAGATGAAAATTGAAAAACAGCAGATTGCGTGCTTTCAATTTCAACTTGAAATTTGTTGAAACCTTTTCTGGTTATGATAGCAGGCTATAAAGGATATATTTATCACTGATATTTTTGGGAAGTGTAAAAGAGAAATGAACTCCTCCTCAGTGTCTTTGGTTTGCATGGTGCTTTTGAAGAGCAAACAGGGAAGTTCTTATGTCTGTATCAGTCAGGGACAGCCATTTGTGAGTTACTTGACATCACAGATTTGAAGACTCCACTGAAGAAGACACCAGGAAAAACAGGGAGACATCAATAATTTATAAATCAGGATGAAGGAGCAATACCCAGAGTGCTTAGGAAAACATACTTATTCAGTACCTTACTGGGCAACTTTTTATTATAGGCCAAGACCCCTGAGAATTTCAGTTTGATTGAACTTTTGGAAACTATTCTGCATCTGAGCAAGGCAGTCCTTGGAGTGCTTTATTATAGGAAAAGGCTTGGGAAAAGCTCTCAGAGAGCCAACATCCCAGCAATTTGACTCCTGATTTTTGATGTGCCAGCTCCATCTAAATAAGGCTGAAGACATGCTGACCTGTGATGTCCACAGAATCACTTAGGATGCATGTGACTGACTGCTCCCTAGGCTGGTGTCTTTGAAAGGCTCTGTAGGGAACTTAACCTGGGAAAATCCTTCTGAGGACATCTCTATGTGGACAATTCTCTGCACAAATATTTAACTTTGCTTACCACTCTCCTAAGAAATCTAGCTTTTCCCAGAGGGGTCCTTTCCTTTGGGAGAAACCTATCCACGTGGGAAACAGTTCTCAGTTCGGTATAGAGCATGAAGTCTGCCCTACTGGACTGAACTGGGTGGGATGAAAGCACAAGGCATGCACATGTTCTCTGTATCATTTACGAGCTGGTGCCTACAGCAGT
Organism: Onychostruthus taczanowskii; assembly: GCF_017590055.1. Classification (NCBI taxonomy): domain Eukaryota; kingdom Metazoa; phylum Chordata; class Aves; order Passeriformes; family Passeridae; genus Onychostruthus; species Onychostruthus taczanowskii. The sequence continues at coordinate 6,879,704 of NW_024502791.1, forward strand.
GATTTATCCACTAATTAGCTAAATAAAGAAAGGGAGTGTATCTTTGCTCATTACTTTGAGCAATTGAAATTAATTTTGCTAATAAATTAAATACATCTAAGTGTTTGAAGCCTAGGAGAGTAGAGAATGACAAGTAATTGTGAAAGGCTTGTGAAAAACATGAGGATTTTCCCAGTGGAAGTGGATCTAAACATCCTAGGAGTGCATGAAAACTATTCTGGGGGAAAATATATGGCTACAGTCTTCTTTCTCTATGCCAGCTCTTCTACAGAAACTCTGGTTTTTACTTCTCACTGTGCTGTGGGGTTTAGTGTCTCAGTTGTAAGTGAGTATCATCCTCACTGATTATTTTCTTGTAGGGATATTTTTATCTCCCCTCAAGTCAATCTGGGTCCAGGTGAGATGGTGCAAGAGGCAACATTCCCTTATACTTTCCTCCAAGAAATACCATAAGGGAAGAGAGCACCTCTCTCTGCTTTTCCCACCAACTTACTCTGACCTGGTTCATAAAGTGGTCCATGACCACTTGGTTGGACACAGATGTGGGTCATGCCACAGAGAGTGTGGCATTTCATTAGTGGCATTTGTCCCAAGAGTCTGCAAAACTAAAGTAGGTCTCAGTTACCTTAGTCCCCTCCTTTAAGACATTTGACCCTTCCAGCAGCATTCTCTCTCTTTTCTGTACTTCTTTTTGCCCATTGATCAACAGTTATAATGTGTCACTGATTTCTCATCATTAAATGCTGAAGGACACTACAGCTCTGTATTTTTTTCATTATCTTTCATTTGTACCATTTTGTTCTCTTCTATCCCTCTGCCACCTTCGTTTTCTTTCTCTTCTCCTGTGAGCTTCCTCTTTCCAAATGCTGCCTGACTTATCAGTGCAGCGTCTGCAGCCAACAATACTATTTGGATATCGTTTGTTCTTTACAGACACCTCCTCTCTGATCTCCAGACTGGTGTCCTTGTTGCCTTCTTCCCTGTTGTGCTTGGCAGACTACAGCAAAACTCCAGCTGGGAGCCTGATTTAAGTTTAACACCATGCTTATTCGTTATTCTTTCACTCTGGCTGCAACTCTAACATTGTACTCACTATTGCAATTTTTTTTTTTTTTTTTTTTTTTTTTTGTAGCTACTGTGAGCATGAGAGATAGAAGTGGGGTATTTCTACACAATAATCCTATTATCTAGTGAAGTTTTTATATGCCCAGCATGTTTTTGTTGAACAGCCTTTCTCTCATATCTTTCCTGGCTGTTCAGGAATGCTTCAGATATCTTCTGTGCTTAATGTCTGCTGCGTGCTTGCCCTGGGAATGGGGCTGCCAGAGGGCACAGAGAGACTGGAGGTGTCCAGGTGCCTGACAAACTGAATTAAATTAAAATACAAAGGATGTGTATGGAAATGGCATATAAATCACTCAGACCCTTATCAAAGCCTGCACCCCCATTGCAGTTAATTAAAGAATAAAAAAAAAAAAAGATAAGTCTAACAAAGTAAGCTCTTGATTAAACCTAATCACACCTCTGCTCCTTGCTAAATGTGATGTACAGGAATTCTGAAATTTGCCTAATTGTATTTGGATTCAAATGTGTCATGTTTCCCTCCACCCTTAGCTTGCTGCTACATGAGTTCTAAACCCAGAAAACTTATTCATGGGTGGGATGTGGCTACTGAGGGCATTCTGAAGCTAAGCAACAGGTAGAGGAACATGTGCCCTCTCAAGTACATAAACATGCATTTGTATGTATAAGTATGTATATAAATGTCTATAAGTGTGCATGTCAGTGTATGTCTGTAGGGTCTGAGTGAAGCACAGGACAATGGATGCCAACATTAATTTCAGGCAGGTGAGGTTGGTGGCAATCAGATTGTTATTTTGTTTATGTAATTATTGTTTATTGTAACTATTTTGTTGATGTTTACAGACTCTCTAGTTATCTCTGCCACCTGTTGCTCCCAGAGACTAAGAAAAGTGACCTACATCTTTTTCTGGCACAGAAATGACAAGCAAGGAAGAGGTCAGAAAGGTTGATAAGAAGGTGTCGCAGTCTCCAAATGACTTGTGACTGTTGAAACACAGGTCCTTATTTAGAAGATTAAATGAAAAAACTTACTGGGTTCTGTAATGAGAGCTTTGCTTTTTCGTCATCTGAAAGAGGACCATGGCCATGAATGGTTGATTTGAAATTATGCCAATATAAAAAATAAATTCATGTTGATACTGACATTATTGTTAGCAACACTGACACTGACAATAATAATAATAATAATAATAACAACATTATTGTAGTAGTAAACTTGTGACAAGCACTTTGTGTGTATGTTACAGGAATTGATGCAGGAATTGTGCTTGTCAAAGGCCATGTAAGTATTTAAATGTCAACATGACTTTTTAAACTAATATGACCAGAAAGAGAATGCTCACTTGATACAGCAGGTAAAGTTGGTAATTATAATAAATAGTACAGGACACTTTAAACAGAGACCTGTTTGCAAAATGCTGACAACAGTAAGCAGTATTAACCCTCAACTCCATCTGTTTATTGTTACCTTAGGTGTAATGAATGCTGTGTAAGAGCAATGATAAACTCCTCTTTAAAATGATCTGCCTTAAACATGCAGTTAGACTATGCCAAAGAAATAAACCTAACTCATGTTTAAAAGCTTGCTTTTGGTAAAATATATATTTTGGATGAAGTCTAATTTTGGATGATATTTCTAATTGCACTTTGATTACCTTTTTGTGTTCATTGGTATAATCCAGTCACATTTCCCCTGTTCTTTTTTTTTTTTTTTTTTTTAAATTAACAAAGGCAGGTCAGTGGCATTGTTTTGTCAATTCTTCATGGCCTTTGAAGTTTAAAAATGATAACAAGGACAAAAAGAAATTCCATAGGAATGTGCTCCTACCAAGAATTAGACTCAGTTAAAATCACTGTTGATATTAATTTGACACACCTTGCTAGAAGCCACACCAGTTTCTAGCAAGATAAAGAAACAATTTGGTACTTTGCATGAGAATACCCATTTTTCTTGATTTGGATGATAAATTAACCATCAAAATGATAAATTAACCATCTTCTGTCTATGCAGTAGCACTCTGTTAACTCTTCCTTTAATAAAAGTGAATATTTTGTCAAGATAACAAGTACAGACTTCCTGGGATAGAGCAAAGTACATTCTTCAAATGTCTGTATACTTTAAACAAGGTCTATGAGAAACAAGATGGTCTATTCCTCACATTATCATCTGCTCCATCACAGTGAAAGAAAATTCTGTAAAATGGAACATGAAGGGCAATTTTAATGTAAAGGATAAAATGTTTTATAAAATATATTTTAAAAATACAGCAATAAGAAAAGCAGACAACTTTATAATCTAAAAATTGCCTATTTTTCTCCAATATATTTTATAGATCTCCTTTATACTTAAACTGACATGATATAGTGTTAGTTCTGTTTATTTTTGGCATGCAAAAAGTATAAATTTGTTTCAGTAGAGGACCAAAATATGTATTTCAAAATCCAACTTCTTTAAACAGTAATATGTACAGCAAATGCCCTTTTTCAGATCTTTTTTCTATATTCATTTTCACTAAGTCAGGAGTCCAGGGAATTTTTGTCTCTGGAAAATAGAGCAGATGTTGTTTCACCCACACCTAGACATGTCAAGTTCAAAAACAAGCAATTGGAAGGCAAAAACTTTAAAGATTTAAATTCACTTTACTACCAGAAAGAGGAAATAACTATTCCTTTGTCTATTGCTTTGGAGCACATGGAAAATCTCCAGAGATGACAGAGATAAATTTCTGCAGGTAAAGTGTCACTTGTCACTGTTTATGACCTTTTTCCCCCTCTTTCTTGAAATCCTTTTTTAATATCCCGTTAAAAATCGTAAAGGGTTTTTTCCTCATGGTAGCAGACCAGTCTGCACTCAGTACAGCCCCACAGGACCCAGAAGAGCACCTTGAACTACACGGGGCTTTAGTCATTCATTTGCTATTAGCAGGCAAAATTGATGGTTTTGTTTTACAAAGAAAAATGTTTTTCTTGATGCATGCCATAAATATACCTACTGCTAGAACAGTGCAGTCCTCTTAGGAACAGAAAATATTTGGCTCATCTTAATTGCAAGAATGTGATATTTTTTCTTGAGATACAAATAGGACTTGGGCCTCAGTATCCCGTTACAAGCAATAAAAACCACAGCTTTAAGCAGATCGATTTCTCTGCATCTTAAAATACACCCTTCTGACAGAAAGGTGGCTGCTTCTACAGACCTGGAGACAAGCCTACCTAATTTTTGTAACTGCCTGTATGTGTATAAATGCTTCTGTTTTATTATGCTGCCCCAGGCCTTGGGGTTCATGTTCTGCTTATAGGCTTATTTTTCTAATTGCTGAATCGCAGAAACTTTCTGTGATTCACTTGGAGTGAGTAAATGCTTTTGGAATAGGTTTTTGTTATGAGTAATGCTTTTAGTGCTGCACTTAAGGCAGCAGTCACATTGGGTACATAATTGCTTAACTCTTTAATTTTTTTTTAATTTTTTGATAGCATAAATTTTCATAAAGTTTGAGTAACTTCAGGGGAAAATCAGGAAAAAAAACCCCCAAACGAAATACCAACACTCTTTTTCTGTACTATGTGAAAAGTAAAATTCTTGAGAGCCTTTAGGGCTATTTGGAATACTGGGCTTTGAATATGAATGCCATTGTTAAGCATTCTGTGTTTGTTTTGTAAATGTATTTTGCTTAGATATAGGTAAAAAATAAGTTTTGAACTGTATGTCTTCCCTTTTTGCAAGACCTTGAAGGGTGGGCTGCCCCCCTCAGTTTGCAGGAGATACCATCCTGAAAGGCAGTCCTGACTTCTTTCCAGTAAAGCATTAAAAAGGATGACAAAGAAATTTTTATATCTACAAGCAAGGTGAAAATATAAGGGGATCCCCCCCCCCCCAAGCTTGTTTCCATGCATACCCTTTGCATCCATGCCTTCAGGACTATGTGTAGGTTTAAATTCTTAGAAACTTGAAACAAAACACTTCTTCATTTGGGCTGTTGTAGCTGACAGACTGACAAGTAGCCAACTTGTCTGGTGCCTCTGAATCCCTAACACACTGAACACACAGAGCTGCTGAGGAGGGGGAGTTGTTCTGCAGGATTTGTGGAGTTTTTGGTGAAAAATGCACAGTCATTGAATTTAATAAATTTCTTTAGCTGTGGGTTTTGTTTTGTGACATTATTTTCCTTTCTTTTGGATTTTTTTTTGCTTTGTTTTTAATAATAAGTGTACTTTTTAGTCTAAAGGAGAATGACCTTCTGGAAACAGTATACAGTCTTCTTTATATCAGACACAAGATGTAGCTTATTACCTCTGCAGATAAGGGGTACACCATCAGCACTCTTTGGGAACATAAGTGAAAGTATTCTATGATAGCAGGAGATAGAGTGCTGTAGTTTTTGTTATCAAAACCCATCTGCCATTGCTTTTGAAGCATAGGGATGTTCTTGTGAGAGCAGAGGACTGCCCCTTTGCATAACAAAACTAAACTTCCATGAGAAATGCATTCTTATATCTTCCTGATATTAGGTCTTCACCTTGGACAGAAATTATATATATATATATCTATATCTATCTATCTATCTATCTATCTATCTATCTATATGCATATAAATGTATACATTTATGCATAGACATATACATATGCATACACAGATTTGAACTGTACATGGGAATATTTTGAAACTAAAGGAAGCTGCAATGAAGCACATAGTTAAATCAGATTTCATTTCCTGTAGCTGTCTCCTTCTTCCCTTTGACCTTTAATGTCATTACCACAATGCTTGCCATGACTTAATGTGTATCTGTGCCTCATTCACTGATGTTTACAGAAAGATTTTCTTCCATGACTTGGCCACATTTGTGGCAGACACCATTGGCTAAGAGTTTCTGGCTCCTGTCAGTCCAGGATCTGGCTTTGATTTCTTGTTTCCAAAAAAACCACAGGTCCAGGAGGCTCCTCAGTCTGATCTACCATTTTCTTTGCAGTGCTCTGAAAGTCTCAGAACAAATTCCTGTATCTCACTGTCTACAGAGAAACCACATTTCCGTCTTTCTGAGACCCAGTAAGTTCAGAATCACTTTTTTCCCCTTTTTCCCTCATTGTGAAGAGGCAACAGTTGTGATCAGGCTGCTCTGCCTGGATCAGCATCCACTGCCAGAATGTGGCTGCCCATCAGAGCCATGCCCCCTCTCCTGGGAGTCACCTTGCTTCTCCAGAAAACTCCAGTCAGGATACATTTTATCAGGTTTTAAAAACTATGCTGGAGGTAGTCCTGATGACTTGAATCTCAATATAAAATGCTTATCAAGGGGCAGATTGCAAGTCGGATTACTTGTTGATTAATTAATTTTCCGTAATTAAATTAATTCATTGCAATAGGAACAGCTGCTAGACTTCACAAGGGCTGGAGTAATTGTAGTGCTGGAATATATTGGAGTATTAACCATTTGCTCTAGCACAGGGAGTATTTAAATGCGTCCTGTGAAAATGAAAATGTATTGCATGCAAGACATACAGTTTCCAAAGAAACAATTTTTAGAAATTCCCAGGAGCAGGATATTAAAAAAGTTGAAATAAAATAAGAACATAGCATTTAAAACTCTTTGCATTACTAAGGCAGTTTTCCTCCTCATCTGTAAAACAATCTGCATTTCCCTGCTCACCCCTCTTTTCCAGAAACAGCCACTGGGCAAAATAAATCACAGAATCACAGAATTAACTACATTGGAAATGACCTTGGAGATCATCAAGTCCAGCCTATGACCTAACCCCACCTCATCAACTAAACTATGGCACTGACTGCCACATCCAGTCTTTTTTAAACACCTCCAGTGATGGTGACTCCACCCCTCCCTGGGAAACCCATTCCAATGCCCAATCAGTCTTTCTGTGAAGAATTTTTTCCTAATGTCCAGTCTAATCTTCCCCTGGTACAGATTGAGGCTGTGTCCTCTCATCCTGTTGCTGTTGCCTGGGAGAAGAGGCTGACCTGCACCTACAACAGCCGCCTTTCAGGGAGCTGAAGAGAGTGATAAGGTCACCCCTGAGTCTCCTTTTCTCCAGGCTAAACACTCCCAGCTCCCTCAGTAGTTCCTCACAGGACTTGTGTTCCAAGTCCCTCACCAGCCTTGTTGCCTCCTCTGGAAGTGCTCACGCATCTCAACATCCTTCCCAAACTGAGGGGCCAGAGCTGGATGCAGCACTCAAGGTGTGACCTCACCAGTGCCGATTACAAGGGAAGAATGACCTCCCTGCTCCTGCTGGCCACACTATTCCTGGTACAGGCCAGGATGCCCTTGGCCTTCTTGGCACCAGGGCACACTGCTGGCTCATGTTCAGCTGCTGTCTACCAGCACCCGGGGTCCCTTTTGCTGTCCAGACACTGTCCCCAGCCTGTAGTGCTGCATGGACCTGTTGCAGCCAAAGTGTAGGACCCAGCACCTGGACTTCTTAAACCTCATATTGTTGGATTTAACCCATCAGTCCAGCCTGTCCAGGTCTCTTTGCAGAGCCCTCCTACCCTCCACAGATTATCACTTGCTTCCAGCTTGGTGTCATCTGCAAATTTACTGATGGTGGACTCAATCCCCTCAACCAGATTATCAATAGAGGTATTGAACAGGACTGAGCCCAACACTGATCCCTAGTGGGGACACCACTGGTGACTGGCTGCCAACTGGATGTGGCACCATTCATCACCTGGATGCTCTCTCCAACATGCTTCCATGTGGCTGGGAGCTGGCTACTTTCTCTTGGATTCCTTATTCCAGCAGTCATCCAGACGCAGATTCCAGCCCCTTGCCCCTTTTCCCCTGGTGTCACAACACTTGTCAGTGCCCATCTTGCTCCTCATTCTTCTCTCACCTCCTCAGTCCCTCTCCCTCCAACTGTAAAGTGCTCAGGAAGCCTCCTCAGATGCCTACACATGAACTCATACACCTCACTCCTGGTACAGGAGCAAAGGAGGGATCATCTTTGGGTTCAATTTGGCTTCTCTTCTGCAAGGACTCCCCCAGTCAATAGGGGGCTCCCGTATGACTGGTTTCCCAAATCTCTGTTCTGCGTGGGTTTTCCGTTTCCAGCAAAACAGTCTCCATCAGAAAGGTGTCCATCACCTCAGTATGGGGTCTGTGATTTAGCAAGGACAGATTTTGGATGGCTTTTCATCTCTCACAGGTTATTGATCTGTGTTTCTCCTGCATGGACCCTTGTTTTTATTTCACCACCGATCTGTGACTTCGCCTGCTGCCCAGCCAGGGGAGCCTGGCATATTCCTTATGTCTGAGACAGCTCTTGTGTTAAGCTTTTCTCACATTTCAAATATTTATACAGCATCTCTCAGGTGAATTTGTTCATGCTGTCTTGGGTAACATCTCCACCTCCTCTATAAAGGCTGTTTATGCAAAATTCCTCCTTGGGGAAAATCACCCCCCATGCAGAGGAAATTCTGAGCTCCCTCTGCAGGTTTTACTTCAGTTATAATATGGATTTGATCCATCTCCTGTGCAATGGCTGTCGTGATCAGGGATGCCCTTGTGAATGCTTTTCATGCTCAAATGTTTTATCTGATTTCTCCTTGGAGAGCATCTTTGCTGCTCCTCAAAGCTGTGTTCACTCTGACAGTCTTCCCAATACCATACCCTGGGGAATTTTAATTTTCAATTGTCTCAGTAATCTGTGTATGTGTTTTAATTGCATGAAATTTTCCTCTTGTACATCCTAGTTCTTTTTGCTAGTGTATACACACAGTGGAAAACCCAGATTTCCAGCAAGTGCCAATCAGAGGAACTGCAAAAAACATATGCATCCTGAAAACTTTCCTCCAGTCCCTGCACACCTACTCATCCAAATCCATGTAGGTTCCACCGATGCTTAAAATGCTCCAGAAAAATAATAAATTAGATAAGAAGAAACAGGATGCACTTCCAGTTTCCAGATGAAGTCTCAGGGAAAAAAAATGGCATGGTTACTGCTAGAAAGTATTTATGATCATTAAAAAACAGTAGGAGGCTGAAGAAATTTGACTGAGCTTCTGCTGCAAGAGGAGAAACAGCCATAAGCAACCCAGAAGTCCTTTCTTGCCTCATCAGGGTATCACTTTCATGGTCCACAAATTTTGTATTCAGATTCTGGGGATCTAATGTTCCTAGTCAAGTGTCACAACTAATTTATCCCCACCATTTCACTTTTAATCCAGTGTCTCAGCAGCCAAACAGTGCAACTTGAGCTTGGTTTGCATTGAGGGACTGTTAAAGAGATAAAGGCTGGTTTCAGTAATTTGCTGTGATCACTGGCATTGGGGGCAGAGCTGATGAGGGACAGAATTCTTTGTGTTTCCAGAAGAACAGGAGGTCTGAAAATACAGAAGCAGGGCTGGGTCCATTACCAGCAGTTATTCTGTAGTGCTGTTTATGCAGCCTGATCAGCTGTAAAATTTTGGGCAGTGGCTTTTTGAGACTATTAACCTTTGGTATCTAAAATGAGAAATTGAGCTAAGTGTTTAAATGCCTTTGATGATCAATGGAGGAAACAGTCATAACTGGGTCAAGATTAAGAGTGTGCACTGCAAATGTCCAAGGACTTTTGGATAAATCCCTCTTGCTGCTATTTTCACCTGTAGAGAGTCCATCCTTGGTTAGCAAGTAAAAAGCCCATCCTGGCTGTGAAACAGCCCTTGTCTATTTATAACCATATATATTGTATAAAGACGCCAGAGAATGAATTCTCTGTTCCCTGGACTTTTGGTGTAGCTGTTGTGCCTGACTGGTCATATGACCAACTTTGAGTGATCACTCAAGCATTTAAAAGAACAGTTTATGGAAAATGAGATGCTCTGATGAAGAATACCCTTAGGACAGAGAGTTGACATAAACTGAACAAGCAGCCCCGCTCAGTCTCACCAAACTGTGCCAATCCCACATAACCCCAGAGGTTGTTAAACTTGGGATCAGGAGAGCTGTGGCTGGGGGTTGTTAACCAAAGCTGATGCAAGGTGACGGGTGGTGTCAAAACCAGGAATCCAGAACACAGTAACAAGATTGTGTTAGAGAGACAGAGACAGATCCACTTCAGCCCTTCTTTCACTGTTTTGCCAAATGTAAACATTGGGCTGAAATTTTTCTTAGTTCCTCAGCTCTTCACTCTCTGCTATTTCTCACCCCCACTTTGCTTCCCTATCCTTCTCTTTCACTGGTTTCTTTCTGTGGTACATAAAGATCACAGAGGGGCTGAACAGATGGAAATCATCTCAGCTTTTCTGCTCTGTTCAGTCCTTTTGTGGTTTATAAACAGGCCTTCAATAAGTCTTCTTGAGGAACCTGATATAGACCACCCATCAAAGCCAGGTTTCTGTGTAAGTTCAGACAGACCCTTGCCTACATGACCCTGTCCCTACCCAAGTCCTGCACCTGGCTGGGTGTGAGCTGCCTATCTCACTGCCCTTTAGTCCCTGCTGCTGGACACAGGCCTGGGCAGTAGTCACAGGAGTCTTTTCTAAGGCACCTTCATTTGAGGCTGTCCCAGTTAGTGCAGACACCTTTGGTACAGCTGCCAAAATTCAGCAGACAAGGAGAAAATAACACTGCCTTAAATGCCATGGGAGACAGAACCATAGGGCAATTATTCAATAAATCTGTATTCTGACTTTTGTATCATCCTCACTAAACCTGATGGGAAGTGCAGGCATTCTGCTCAATTTGAAACCAGGCCACTGAATTTCAGTCTATAGACACAAGAGTGGGAATATATGCCTTTACGTTCTTAATAAATCGAAACACTTTTGCATTCAAGGAAAGTGTTCTTATGAGTTTTTTTTTTAAATGCAGTTGCAAAAAACATGCTGACATTAGAAACACAATATAGGAATAGAAATACTTTTCCCTTTTTTTTTTTTTTTTTCAAATTTGTTTTGTCAAAAAAAAAAAAAGTGTTTTTTTGGTATTTAATAAGTCTCAATTAAGCTCTTTACATAAAGTGGTTTCATGGAGCTCAAGTGAAGCTCTTTCCATTTTAGGAGACTTAGCCTACTGGCTGTCAGCTTCAGGCAAGCTCCTTCTCCTCTTAGATTTTTTGCCACTTTCTCTATATCTCCTCTTTAAGCAATTTGTCCTTTTTATAGTCCTCCTGGTCCTTCATAGCCTGTAATGTAAAATATTATTTTTTGTATTTCCTACACTGATCATTAAAAACACCTAAATATTTAGCTCAAGTGTGTGTTTTGGATCCCAAAAGTTAATACAGTTAATAAATCTGTTGACAGCTTCCATGTTTCACCTTTTCCTGGGTAGCTTTACTTTGGCTGTCATCTCCCTCACCCATAGGTTCATATGACACTTATTCTCCTGGAGCTGAACCAGTGTGGTACCTTCAGCATCAACACTGGGGCAAATCCCTCTCTGCACAGTTTCAAGTGCTTTCTCCTTTTCCCTTTTCTTCTTTGTGTTGTTTCACAGCTCTTTTCTACCCCTGACTTGGAAACTGATTACCTCTTAATTCATCCATGGCAAAAAGGAGAAAGAGAATGGATTAGCTCAGTTGGTTGAAGTTTGATTCCTCTTAATTGCAGAGGGAAAAGCAGTGTTTCTTTTGCTTGAAAAGGTAGTTCCAGGTTAAAAACTGTCCCTTGTCAGCTGATGGGGAGTTCAGCTGACAACAGCCTTTTGTATCAGTGCTTGTTGTCCAACCCTCTGTGGTCAAAGGAGAAAAGTGAGCAATTCCCCTAATTCTGAAGGAAATATCTAAAACAGATGATGAAGGCCCCCAAATTAAACTCATGTTAAAGTCTGGAGTCATGTGAGATCATATCACCTCAGCAGTCTTTAACTGTCTTACAGAGAGGTTGCATTCTGGAGGAAATTTTAAAAATAGTAACTTCAACATCATCTCAGCAGGTATAAATTCCTTCTTACTGGTTGCCCTTTTGCTCTGTGTTTGAATTTCTCTTGGGCTAGACAGTTGTTTTATTTTGCCTAAGGTAAATCTCTGGTGCCTGCTAGTGCTGTCCTGTAATGCCACCTAGGAGATGTTGATGATTTTCCTCTCCGCACACAGAGTTCATTTCCTTCACCCTCTGTCTGAACTTTGTCCAGACTGAATCAGAGTGCTGTCTGCTTAGTTTTTACCATCTATGGTTCCTATGAAAATGATATTTTGAGGCAAAGTTCACTCAAAATGTGACACTCAGAAGTTTTTATGGAAATTGTTAAGACCACTATGGAGCTCTTCCCTAGAGGACTCAGCCTAAATGCTCATGTTAGATTGGAGCCTTTCAGACAAGTGCTTCTCATACATAGTGCTGCCTGCTGAAAGGACATCAGGGTCTCTAGGGGAAAGGAAAAAAATGAGTCAAATTCTGTTTGGGTGGAGTATGAAGGAGCCCCACTGATTTTATGTTTTAAACAGGGTTTAGCTGAATACAGCTGGAGAAATGGTACAATAAAAGATTCCTCAGAATGGTGGAATAAAATTAAGGCAAACTCTAATTCTCTGGCTGAAGGGGCAGTAGGAAATAACCTGGTGCTGATGGCAGAGGAAAGAAAATACAGATGAACCTTCTGGATTATCCTTCTGCCTTAAAATTTGAAGCTGGGTGTTTTGGAGCTGTGTGTTTTGAACTTGCCTTTTCTATTACTTGGGATTCCCTATAATTAACCTCCTCTCAAGAAAAAACAAAACAAAACCAAAACCAACAACCCAAAAAACAACAACAACCCCCCTCCCCAAAAAAACCAACCAAAACAAACAAACAAACAAACAAACCCCAAAAACAAAACAAAAAAACCCCAAAAATAAAAAAACAAAAGCAAGCAAAAACAAACAAACAAACAAAACAAAAAACAAACAAACAAACAAACAAACAAACCCCAAAAAACCCCAAGCCCCAAAATAACCAGTTTATTTTTTCTAGGCATGAAGAGCATCTACAGGGAGCTATTAAAGTAGCAACTGTATTCCTGGCAAAGTCTGAAGCCAGCAAGAAATATATTTTCCAGCTCAGCCGCCAGGTTGTTGAAGAAGCATGGGGAAATGGAGCTGAAGAGAGGTTAAGCAGGGATACATCTGTAAAGCACTTGATAGGTGTCTAAATGCTAATGGCAGATTGCTGCATGGCCTGTGGCTTGGGTGACTTCCTCTTGCTTTTGCCGGCCACCACCCTGTGAGAGGGCATCTTGTCTTTGCCCAGGGAGCAGCTGAATAGCCTCTTGCCTCCAGATGCTTTTTTCTGCCTTGAGTGTTGAGTCTGGAAAAGTAGAAAACTTCTGTGCCTTTTGGACAGGAGAGCTTATCTCTTGCCAGCAGCTCATGAAATGCATTACCTGACTGGCCCAGTGCAGTGATCTTCTCTAGAGGAGCAGGGGAAGTCGTTCCACATACAGCTGACCAGAGGGAAAAAGGTTTCTCAGATTCTGCAAGGGTCTGCATTGCTCCTGGCTCTGTCTGTGCCCAGCTGTAACCATCTGTTTTTTAGAAGGGCTACTGTAGTTTAGAGGGGTGAGATTGGGAAGTCACATGACAGTGTGGACCCAGATATGGACTGACAAATTCTGAGCTCTGTTTTACTTTACCCTGTCCCTGTGTCCCTCTTGAGTATGATTCTGCCCAGCTTGGATGAACCAAAGACATTTGTATTTGTTTCTCTCATAAACACCCACAGAAAACTCAGAGCAAGCCGCAGAGTTGGCACATTGTGAGCACTGAAGACCTATCCTATTTTTTCAGGCAGGACTTTGGAAGAGCCTGTATATTTGTCCAGACTGGCATATATCCAGTGAGCTGCAGACATACCTTGAGCACAGATACTGAATGAGTGTGCCCTGTAAGGACAGCAAAGCTGAAACTCATAGCCACCATCAGACAGCCTCTGAGTGTCAGTGTGAGCTGCTGGGCTTGAGCCCCACGTCCTGAAAGCACAGGCTCAGCTGCCTGCACAGACCACCTGCAGGGTAGAGTAGCCACATCCCCAAAACCTTTGATTTGCTGCATATCAAATGCATATCAAGGGCTTATTCATCATTTCTTAGCAAATGTTTGCAGCACCTAGCTGTGAAGGAATACTGGCACAAAGATCGTGGCAGGGCCAGCACGCTGTGCCAGGAGCTGTCAGGGCTGGCCCTGCCTTTCTCAGGCATGAGCCCTTCCCAGCTCCTAGGGTATATTAGCCAGAACACAGGGACTCCTGGATTAGGATGCAGATTCCAGCACAAATAATATGCATATTTGTCCAAAACAAATATTTAGTCAAAGGAGTGTGAAAATAACTAATTAGAAGTGTGACTGTCTATTTTAGCTCATGCCCATCACCAGTATAACGAGGACTGATGTTACTCAAGTATCTACATTCCTCTGAGATTTTGTTTCCTTTTAAAAAGCCCTTCTATATATTTTTTGTGCTTTTGTTATCAAATTTTGTTTGCCAGCTCTAGGTAAAAAAAACTCTCTTTAAAGATTATCTGTTTACAAATCACATATTGATATTTCTGCATTCTTATCAGAAGAAGGGTACTGTGTATTTGCTCTGCGTTATCAGCAGAATCATAAACCAGCAGCTGTTATTAAAGCTGAATAAATTCGCTGGCAGTGCTGCAGTTGGAAATCAGACATTAAAGAATTCAGCTGTTGGTTTTATTGCTGAGACCTTAGCTGAATAGAAATCTTTATGAAAATTTCTATATAGAGAATTCTAGAATCAAGCTCACTGACCCTTGGTGACAGAATCCTCTAATGCCTCTGACTTTACAGAGACAGTCAGCAAACATTGCCTTTCATCTCATGGAAATTGAGTGTGTACCTAATTTCATTGTTAATTACTAACACTAAATTAGGTGGGATATATGGAGGAGAGCCAAAATTCATTTATGTTAATTTTATCATCAGCTTTTTGTTTTCTTCTGTCATTTAGCGATATCCTATCACACAGTACACGTTTTCCCGTGAAGAAGAGGTAAGGAAAGAATTAGTAAAGTATCATTTCTCTTTAGACAGGTCTTCTTTACCTTCAGGGATGACACTGGTGCCTGATTTTCTGCCCAGGTTAAGGTTTCTCTAATTTTCCTTAAAGGTTTCTGTAACAGTAGGTGTCCATTTATGCACTGATCTCTTGGAAACAGTCCTTTTAGGAATCTCCTTATTCATTCAGGCTGTTTAAGTAATTGCCTGTACTAATAAAAGGATTATCTAGATTGTATTTCATTGCATGCTTGTGTCTCACATCCTTACAAACAAAGCTGCTCTGACAAGAGAGAAGTCAGGAGGTTATTTTTAACACATCTGAGCAATTGACTCCCCATGGTACTTAAAGGTTATATTTATTTATTTATCTTTTGAGCAGCAAGGCTGCATGTAAATGTTGAGAACTGGGAGTGCTTCTCCATTTATGTATGGATACATATTCAGGTGATATGTCAGCTTCATCTCAAGATGATACTCAAATATATATTGCTTCCTTTTTTTAATCTGAAGGTTATTTCGTAAGAGAAAGGCCATTTCTCGGTACAAGTGGAATTACCTGCACAATAGTTTTTTAAAAAAGTCTCTAATCTCCCAAGGAACAAATATCAGTATTGGATAACAATGCTGATAATTTTGTGTTAGCATGATATATTTCATTCTATTGTAGTGATTGCTATTATTTTTAAAAATTGAAGTATTTATAAAGTCAAGTTGATGATTTTATATATTTCAGGCTAATTCTCCCTCACATAAAAATGACATTGAGCTTATCCCAACTTGTATTCTGTAAAAGGCATGGAAGTTTAGATCCTCAGGATTTTCCAAAATTAACAGAATGATGTTATCTACTCTTTCTACAGACCCATACCACTGTTTTTTTGGGAAGAAAAGAGAAGCCCAGAATTTAGCTCTCAGTCTAAAACCAAGGCAGTTGCTTTTACCTGGAAACTTCCGTATGTCTGCAAATATCATATACCAGCATGAAATGTAGAACAAGCATGGAAAGAGATATTTATAACAAAGGATTTGCAAACCTTATAGGAAATAATGGAAACAAATATAGGTAGGAAGTGTGTAAACACATGTAAGCAGCTTTCCTCCAGCCATACTAGCTGTTGAAAGAATGTAAACAGAATTTAGATCTTTAAGTCAAAGTTTTGGCTCACCTGTGTTGGATAAATAAGCATTTCATCTGGATGGAAATACCATAACTTGTACTTAGGGTGTGCACATTCCTCTCTTCTCCTCAGAACTGGTAAGATTGTAATTTAGCGTTGACACTTTCAAATATGACTTACCTGACAATCAAACAAAAAGTATCATTTACCAGCTTCACACAGAATGAGAAAAATATGCAGAACCATTTAATTGTTTTAATCAGATAACATCAAGATATTATAATGCAAAATATGTTTTCTAACTGTAACTTAATTGAATGGTAGTTTGCATATTTTACATAGCTAAGCAAAGTGAATCACACAAAGCTAATATGATTATAATCATGTCTGGAACAATATGCTCTAACTCAGAAAGTAATGGAAAATTGAAATTATTCAAATTAATTTATGTGGTTTTTTGAAATATTTTTTTTTAAATTGACATATTCCTTTGTCCATTGGTTTTAGTCTAGTTAAATTTTTTTAATGTAAATTGTGACTAGTGTTCCTTGAAAAAAAATCCCCACCCTGTTCTTATCTGGTGGAAAGAATTGCTGTGAAAGTCACATGACAAACATCCAGTAATTTTCTTTGTAATTTTTTGTTATTGGAGGTATGTAAAGGGTAATTTAATTCATCCAGCAGATGAAAAGGCAATAAGGATTTGGATTTCAAGCATATGTTTTAGTATTTGCAGATATCCAGCTGAAAAACTGCCGCCTCCTAGTACCCTGGAAGCCCTAGGCTCACAGTTTCTGACTTGAGAACCTTTGGGAATTTGTGGAGGCCTCTGGACTTCCAGGCTCCCCTGTATTTGGTGGAAGATCCTTAGTCTGCCTGTATCTCCACAGGAATAACTTCCTGTACCTGACTCATTTGAGAGAGAGAGGAAAAAAATTAGATTTTTAAACTTCTGATTTGATTTCTCCACAAGATAGCTGCTCAGCAGGACGTTTTGGTTTGATAGCTGTTTAGCAGGAAGTTGCAAGGTGTCTAAGTTATATTCTTGTAAAGATCTTGAGAAGGGAGCTACTGGGATCTGAACCACGGCACTGCCAGACCTGAAGTTTTCCCCAGTTTCTGTTGCTTGTTTCAGGCTGTTCAAAGCTGTAGGACAGCTATCAGTGGGCAGGTGAAGTGGTGAGCTGTGTGATTCAGTAATGCTGGAAGTTCCAGAAGAGACCTCTCCAGTGTGAGGGTGGGCAGTCTGTAGCTCTGCTGTGCCTGACAGCAGGCAGCTTGTTCAAAGCCAGAAATGCAGAACATCTTTTGTTTCACTCAGAGCACTCAACATCTCATTATCTCAAGATAATAGAATCCCAGCAGCAGCAAATTTGGCTGAGGCAGAAGTCTGAAGTAACTTCTCCTGAGAACCACTGGAGGCTGAGTAAGCTCTGACAGATGAACAAACATGATGTCTAACTTCCATCAATGTGAAATCAGGCCACAGTTCTAATTTTGTTTTTGGCAATAAGCAGTAAACAGAAAATTACCATGACTTTAGGAAGATCTCTGATGCTGCCGTATCGTATTCTTCTAACAGTATCAGAAAGAAACT
The DNA here is from genome assembly GCF_017590055.1 of Onychostruthus taczanowskii. Classification (NCBI taxonomy): domain Eukaryota; kingdom Metazoa; phylum Chordata; class Aves; order Passeriformes; family Passeridae; genus Onychostruthus; species Onychostruthus taczanowskii. The sequence goes on from NW_024502791.1 coordinate 6,897,432, forward strand.
AAGGAAATCTGAATTAGCTGGAACTACTGTGAAGTGAAAGCAGAACTGCAGAGTGTGCCACATCAAGAGAAAGCTCCATCATTGTCATTCACTGTCACACCAGGGGTCTGTGCAGAGGAAAGTACTTCAATGGAGTGAGGCTGTTCAGTATTTTCATGAATGACTTCAATGAAAAATAAGAGTGTACCTTAGAAATCACACTGAAGGATAGAATTAGAAGTCCAAACTACCTTGATAAACTAGGGTAAAATCTCACAAAATGTATGAGGAATATAATGAATACATTTGTGCACCATATGAGTGTACAAATGCTTCTAAAACTCAAAGAAATTTTTTGTTCTGTGATTTGATAGGAACAAATGTCAGAGAGAGCAAGATGTTGGACTGAATAAAGGCAAGATGGGGAAAACTGATGTAGAAAATCACCTTGTTATCTAGTGATGTATGTACTGAACGTGAGCCAGCAATGCTCTGCAACAAGATGCACATTGTGGTGGGATATACAGCACAAAGCACATGGTCTGAGACATTAAAAATTAGAGAAAGCATAGAGTTCAGAATATTCACAAATTAAATGTTTAATTAAGTGTCCAAGATAATAAACCCCATCATTTTTAGAGCACGTTAGCTCAGCACAGTTCCTGTGATGCCTGTCATCTCAGGGTACTAGTCACTCATGGACATAGGGAGAACTGTAGCAACTTTATAGCTGCATAGGTTTTAATCCTGCAATGGAACCACCATGAAAGAACCAAACCTCACTTTATGTGTAGGACAACCTCTGCACAATCAGCATTACAGCAAATGCCAGCCATGTCTGTGGATTTACCAATGGCAGATGCAGCAGATCATTGCAAATACAACCTGCACGGATGCAGTGCAGCTTTCCAAAGGGTTTCACTGAAGCTTTGGAGGTTCCAGTACTTGGAGCATATTTGACAGAATGTTTTGAGAGAAATTCAAGCTGTGTGCACACAACACTTGTGAATATTTGAGGACAAAGGTCACAATTTATTCTTGAGATTACCCTGTTGTCTTTGAGGTTCAAGTCTGGTTTGGTCTGGCAGAGAGGAAATGATGGACATAAACAGGATACTCCAGAGGATGCTTAGATTAAATCTTAGAAAAACTTCATCATTAAAATGGGTGATCAAACATTGAATACCCAGGGAAGTGGTGGAGTCACTGTCCCTTGAAGTCTTAACAAAATGTAGATGTGGTGCTGAGGGCCATGGTTTAGAGGAGGACTTGGCCCTGCTCTGTTAACAGCTGGGCTTGATCGTAGAGGTTTCTTCCAAACCCAAAGATTCTATGATTCTCTGACCTTCTGCTGATTGTTTCCTCATTCCTTTCAGAGCCTCTTTGGAAGCATCAGTGGGCTTTTCCACAGTAATAAAAAGATTAAATTCTCGCTCTTTTGATTCTCTACTCTATTATAACATTTTGTATGTGACGGGCTGTTCAAAATCTTGTGTTTGGTTATTCAAACACAAAGAGTCTGGGGAATAAGAGGATTATTATCAGAAAGATTACACTATGCTTGCCTTCTTTTTTTTTTTCTTGAATTTGTTAGACATAATTCAGTAAGCATATTTTTTTCACTTACCTTCATATGAATATGTGGAATGTTTTAGATAATTATATATTAATTTTATAAATATATAATTTTTTTTGTATTAAGAGAAATTATTGAAAATAAGTGGAAACATATGTAAATCACTAAGCAAAAAGCATGGAAAACAACAAAAATTGTTAATGACCCAGAAACTTCTGGTCCATGCAGATTTTATTTCCAACATTTAGACAAAGCAGCAAAGTAAAGAGAATAAGGGCATTATCTTAAGCTATTGCTGTTCTTCCAGTGTTATTGAAACAGCAGGTATTCACCTCATGATAAAATAGAGATGCCTGATTTTATTTCTGTTGTAGGTTTGTTGCAGAAGTTTTTATGTCTTCTTCAGTTTATAATTCAATGATACAATTCATTAATTCATTCATTAAGTTTATAGTTCATTGTATGTTTACAAGTTGAAATCTTCTGAAGTTCTAACTATCTGAACTCACAGAATATCTGTCTGAAGAGGTTACTGAATGAAAGCCCATAGAGATTCTCTGCCCTCTTAAAGGATAAATTTCCTGTTCCAGCTGATCACTCCTATCTTCCAGTATAGTTTCTGCGTACTGCTTGCTTAAACATCACAACAGATTAATGTTTACAGTATCAGTATTTCACTATTCATTTCCACAGTTAGTGCTTTTATTCTAATTGATTCTTCTGAAATAAAAGTGCAGTCAGGACATTCGCACCCTGTGTATACATACTACAAATGGAGTTTTTGCTGCTTTCTCAAAATGAAATTGTTTGTTCCAGTGGGTTTGTGCTTTAGACCAGTTATACATATCTGTACATTGCAGATTTTGTTGCTTCAAAGACACAAATTTGAATACTGTAAAAAATATTCTATTATGTTTTTAAGCTTTATTATCAGTATCTCTTTCATGTTGCTAAAACCAGATTACTTTCGGGTGCAGTATAATCAATTTATTTATATTTTCTTTGAGAGCTGAGCTTGAAAACACCGGAAAATGCAATGAAATTGTTTCTAAATTTGTAACAAAAAAGAAAGCCTATACTTTTGTTGATTTGTTGTTTGATTTTAAACCCTTATTTAGCATCTCTGCCAAGACATGTATACTGAAGTCAATGATAATTCCCAAAGGAAAGTTGATTTCCCAAGGTTGTCACAAACATTTCTATTTATGAGGGAAAAGTACAGAGACCAAAGTTTTCCATAGACCAAGAATTAAATCCCTACATTTAAAACTTTTGTGTGATGATATTGTCATCCTGTTTCACGTAAAAGGAGGTTTAAGAATATTTGTTTTGGAAAATTGCCTCTGAGGATTTTATTTTTGTGAAAGCAAAGACATTGTTGGGGTTGAATCAGAATCCTATGCTGGTTGAACTGTAGAAGTAAGGTTACATGAGTCATTCAAGATGAATTGCTAGGGTTTTAAAGAGGAATTCTTGGTTGTTATGGTAAAGAAACTGTACTTGTGTCTATCACATTCTGAAAGTAGTTGTTTTATGTAGCTATTAATGCTAATTGCATTCCTGGAGCTAATGTGATAGGCTGTTCGATATCTTTGAAGGTATGAAGTGGAAAATTCAGTATGTTGGCTGATAGCATTTTTCTGAAGTATTTGACAATCCCCAAATTGTCTTCATAATTCTGAAGCTGGCTTAGATAACATTTTATTTCTTAGTGTTTTGGCCTAACCTTTGGTGGCTGAAGCCTCTTTAACTGTTATGTGATGAAGAGTGGATAGAAAATTTTCACAGAAGGCTAGCATTGTTCAACTTTTTATTATATTTGATTGTCAGTAAATATTGTTTAGTTTTGTTCTATATTTTATAGAACTGGCAGCTCTCAAGATATATAGGTCAAGATCCAGTGTTGCAGCGTGCTTTTATACTTTGTAATACTTTGTAATACTTTGTAATAGTTGGATTTTGTACCCCCTTATTCTCCCCTGATGATGTACCCCTTTTAGTACCCCCTTCCTCTACCTATGCAACCATTCTCCTGTGTTGAGATCATCCCCCAAATCCCCGCCCTGGCTCTCTGTCAGTCACTCAGCATCCCATCCCTTCTATCCAGATCTTTCGGTCAAAGCCGTCGAGTGATTAGCCCGAAGCCAGGGGTCAGCCCCCCAAGGATGATGTTATACGCTATCCCAAATGTCCATCCCCTAAGGCTGTATCCCTGGAGGGTCTTTATTGGTCAGCAAATGTACCTACCCTCAGTTTCCTCCCCCCCTTTAAATGTAACCTCGAGACTCCTTTGTCTTGCTCTGAGCATGGCGCACCCTGAGGTGTGGGGCTCCCTGGGGAGCTCCGAATAAACCTTGGACTGGCCCCCTGTTCAGAGTCGGCCTTTTACCCTCCACTGATGTCTCCAGCGTCTCTTCTGCTGCAAAGGTGACTAGCCTAGCTGCCCTCAGTACCCTCGGGGCACCAGAGAGTGTCCCCCCGCTGTCGGTCACTTCGGGGCTGCCCCCCCGCTGTTTGCCGACCCGGGGCTGGCCGGGGTTCACTGGGAGGCACCCAGAGAGACGGAGACAATCCAGAATTTGTTGTTCTTTTCTCAAAATTGAAAATAAAGTTCCATAAAAGGATCAGGCAAGTTCTATGATTTTCCTAAGTCCAGAAAGGCTTTTATGTAGAAAAATGCTTAAGATGACTGATCTGTTTGCCACAAACCTTGTACATTCTGTGGAATGAAAAGCAGCTCCTATTTCTCCCTCCTCTTCAAGGTTGACTTGCTAAGTGTATATATGCATATATGGTTTGAAGTTACTCACAGGACATCTTAGCAGGATTGACTTGGAGATTGGTTTTTCTTAGCACATGGGAATTTTGTTGGCCTGAGCTCAGAGGATGAGTGCTCTGCACGTAACCCAAACAGAGGGCACTTCTGGGTGTCGGGCAAATGTGCCAGACACAGGAGAGAGATACAGCAACACAATGTTATTCATGCCAGTGTGAATAATATCTGTGACTCTAGAAAGTAATGCTAGGGAATAATCAGTATGTGAAAAAGCTAAGGTAGTCAATGAAAGGGAATGGAATCCAAGTGTACTGACTTTTCCAGTTCTCTAAATATGAGAGGTATTCAGATTCTTAATAAGGAGATTAAAAGCATTGTGGGAAATAAACATTATTCTGAAGCCTGGATGCATTTCTTCTTATCAACCAATGTGATTATTGATAGTGAAGTTTCAAAGCCTGCTGATGACAGAGGTACATGACTCTGAACTCCAGATCATCTGAAAGGCATGATGGAAAAAAAGAATACGTGATTGAAGAATAAATTTCCACAAAGATGATATTTGCATCTGCTTAAAATTGTTTATTTTTCATATTCATTCAATAGATTATGTGTATATTTATATAAAACCTCCTCATTGTAAGATACTTCTTTATTAAAATAGCTTGTAATTAATAACACATTTTTGACCTCATAGGTTTAAACAACCATAGTGAAGTTCAGCTAGACAATAAAAATACATGTAATTTATTTTATTTAAAACAACCTAAGTGGCCTAAGATCACAGTGTTTGCTGCAAAATGTGCCATTATCATTCTTGTGTTAATCCATTAAAATGTAAACCAGTGGGTTCACTTCTGCAACTGTACAAAAATTAATTTTGCCTGAAAATCCAGTTAGTTTATGGAAGTGGTTATTTGCTTTGGTGCACATATAAAGTATTTTATCTTACCCCCCAAAATCAGCAGCACATTTCACTGTCTGGGAAGGATAATCCTGTGCTCTTTGCAGCCTTCCATGCTGTCCAGCAGGCGTGATGGGAAATATCAGTGTCAGGAAATAACCTTTACTTGTGTTATACACCCTTTAAAGCATTATATTGTCTAAAAAGTACCCTTCATACACCAAGTCTAAGCACACTGACAAAGAACAAGGTGAAGCAGTACTTAGTCTTACAATGCAGACACTCCAAGTGCTCCTGAAACATGCTTTGGGTTAAGGACTGCATGGAAAACTCTTCACACTAACTCCCTGAAATCAAACAGAATCTGGCAATCTTTAAAATATCTGCACCAAAATCGAAGCTGGTTTGTTGGCACTCTCAATCATGAATGGTGAACTGTGAAAATCTGGCAGCCTTTAAAATATCTGTACCAAAATCAAAGCTGGCATGTTGGTGCTCTCAGTCATGAATGGTGAACAGTGAAAATGCTTGGTAGGAGGATCACACTGTATCTTACTAATTAAAAAGTAAAAGCTCCAGAAGCCAAGGATTTGCAGTGTAAAGCTAAAGGATTTTTGGTGTACTGCAAAGGGAGTTGATGTGCAATGCCTCTTATTGTTTAGATGGCAAACTGTTCCAACAAGCATATTATGAGAACTGTTGGAGAAGTGATTGCACATCCAGCTGCTACTGCTTTTTTAGGTATTAATTTGTCATGCATCATTTCATATTATTTCATGTAATGACATATTCTATTAAGTTATTTTAGGACATAGGTTGTGACTGCAGCTGGAACCATATGTCACATTATATCACATCAAGTGGCACCATAAGGTAAATGCTTGGTTTGAGCTTCTAATTTTTTTTCACAAATGGAAGAGTTAGGACCATTCAGGTGCATGAAGTGTGCAGGATAAAAAATTAACAAACCACTTTGTGCCTTCTAAAAGGGTAGAAAACTCAAGAGCCTTTGAGGGTCCTATGCCCCCAGGGCTATATCCCAGCGCTGTCACCAAATCCATGTGGAACCCTTGGTTCTGTATGAGTGTAAATCTGCGTCTCTCCCAGGGTCAAGTCTGCTTTCCTTTTCCTAGGAGCCCTCTTGCTTTGGAGAAGGAAAGACGGATGTGTTTTGAGCTTTGGAGGCTGCAGACTCAGTATGGTCCCTTCCTTTACCCCACTGCTGGACATTACAATACATTTGGATGGGCTCAGTGGTTTGTGGCACCTATGGCTGGACACTTGAACTTGCTCACAAATCTGGGGCCTAAGGAGACAGCCATTCCTCACCCAATTCCCAGTGAATTCCCAGGGAAGTGTGAATATGTGAACTTGGGCTGATACTCCTTGATCTCAGAGTGTAATATCTGATTTTTTCCAGACAGATTTTTGACTGCAGCAAGCCTTTGGGAAGGCTCCAGCTGTCAGGGTTTACTGAAAACACCAATTTGAGAAATGCTGCATTGGGACTGAGGCTGAGCTTTCTTACCTGTCCATGGTGAAGTCAGAGGTGCTGTCTCCTCCCCTTTCCCCTTCTGCAGCCCTGAAGTGTCAGACTTGGCTGAAACAAGAACTGCCAGACTGCTGTCCTGGCTGATGGGTTTCTCTTCATGCATAACAGCTGAAGGAGAGACAGCCCTGAGCAAGTGGTTTGCCTTATTAATTCTTTGATGAAACATGCACTGGGTTTCAACGGCGGTTAAATTCTTCTAGCAAGACTTCTCAACTGATGGATTTTTAAGCATATGTCTCCATGCAGATCTCGGGAAATCAGGTACCAGGTGTGTTACTGTCCTGGTTTCAGCTACAGTAGAGTTAATTTCTTCTCAGTACCTGTTACAGTGCTGTTTTGATTTCAGAATCAGAATGGTGTTGATAACACACTGATTTTTGGGTTTTGCTAAGTCGTGTTTACCTTAAGTGAAGGATCTTTTTTCCTTGGCTCATTCTCTGCCAGTGAGGAAGTGTGCAAAAGAATCTGGAGGGAGCATATCTGGGACAGGTGACCCAAACTGACCAAAGGGATATTCCACACTGAAGAACATAGTGCTCAGTATATAAAATGGGGGAGTTACCTGGAAGGGGGATCTGTCTGGGTTTGGGAAGGTTTGGTTTGTCTGGTCTGGCATCGGTCCATGGGCAGTGAGCAATTGTATTGTGCATGAATTGTTTTTCCCTTTTTATTATCACTATTTTTATTTACCATTATTAATCTATTCTACTTTATTTTCAATTATTAAACTGTTATTATTTCAACCTACAAGTTTTAATTTGATTCTTATCCTCATTCCACTGCGGCGGGTGTGCAGAGAAGGAGGGGACAGAGTGAGTGGCTGTGTGGTGCTTAATTTCCAGCTGGGTTTAAACCATGACAGTCACTGACTTTGTCATCCATGCTGTTTGTGAGACGTTTTTCTCACAGATGATGATGTGGATCTGCCAATGGATCCCCAGACACCAGTAAAAGACTTTTTGTTTCTGAGCTGCTACCAGTCACTACTCTCAGCACTGACATTTTAATTGCCATGTATTTAGGGGCTATGAATAAATATAGACTGGAAATTAGAAGCAATGGGGGCCTGTAACTGCCTTCCTGAAGAAATGATGGGAGCAAGTTAATTACTTTTTAGATAGAACAGAGTGGGAAAAGGACTGGATAGTGTGGGTGCCTGTGATGTTTGTGGGTTTTATCACTGTGATCAATGCATTTCCTTCCATTACTGCATTTTCTGTCTAGAGAAGAAAACACATCCTTCTGCTCCTATGTTTTCAGACTGTTAGTGCCTTACGAGTGTCCAGTGAGATTCTGAGCCTTTGAATGGTAATCTCCTCCCACCTTCAGCTCTTACCTAAGTGTGCTGATGCTTCATATTTAAATAAATTAATCTGTCCAGTTAGGCTCAGATGCCACTTCCATTTATATTGGCTAAGTCCCTCTCAAGAGCTAATGGTCCACTAATGCAGTCCTACAATTCCCCCTGAGAGTCCAGAAGGACAGCCAAGTTCCCAAACCATCCTCAGTGAAAGATCAGAGTAGCTCAGCATAATATAGTATCAAGAACCACAGGAGATGTCTGAAGGCTTAAAAGATAACATGCATAAGCAGAGTACCAGAGAAGACCCATTAAATGGATTGTGACTTTGTAGTGTGATTAAAATCAGTTGGACAAGGGTAATCCATCTGTGCTGATGCAAGAAAACTATTCCTGTGAGTTAATGGTGTGTTAAAGAACATGCAGCATTTTTGTCTTCTAAGAACACAGGAACATTTAGTTTAGACTAAAGGGCTGTCTAGTCCTGTACTCTGCCTTTGACTGCAACCAGCAGGCTATGCAGGACAAGGATACAGAGGGGCCCAGGGGTAAAAATTATATTTTTTATCATAGGAACTGTGGACATCTCTGATGAGGAAATATCTCTTGGCAGAACAAAGAGAGCGACAGCTGACTTATAGAAATGAAACAGAGACTTTATTTGGGCTAATGGAAAATGTAGATTTCCATGGGGCTAGGATTTCAAAAGAAATTTTCAACCTTTGAATTTTTCACAGCAGACATGTCTGTTGTTATTAAATTTCTTAGAATCCAAAGCTACTTATTTTTATCCCTCTGGGCTCTGCTCTCCTATTAAGAAAATCACCAGTGTCACAACTCCATGTGTATATAAAACCAGCCTGTTTTCTTGCAGCCTAAGACTGAAAGTGTCCAGTTAGTGGTGAACTGATGCTGTATCTCTGAGACAAGTGTTGAAATATAGTTTCAAGGCAGTAAGGGCTCAATGATGTCTGCATGTACATGAATGCCCAAATGCTGGGGAATTGTGTGAACCTGGTGCCACTGGTGGGTATGGACCATTTTTGTGACACTGTAAGAGACTGTAAGAAAACTCAGACTGTAAGAGACTCACTGTAAGTGAGACTGTAAGAAAATCCCAGTCTACTGCAGCAACTAGTATGGAAACAAGGAAGACAAGTGCTGTAATCTATCAGGCTCAGTTTCTGCTGTTTTAATTCTATTTCACAGGGGCTGTCAAGTCTGGAAATCCTACCAGGTGTTTCAAGGCACAGCTGGTGACAAGACTGAAAAACAGTCATTCTGCCTTGCTTTACTGTTTGGTTTTGCCCTGGCAGCTGTGCCAAACCTGGTTCCAGAGAGTTAATTTGCCTAGACAAGTCTCCTACACTTTTCAGGATGCAGACACTGAATAGTTTCCAGTAACTTCTCTACCAAAAATTCAGGTGCTTTGTTTAAAGTAAGCCAAGTTATATTTAATGGCCCCAAGAACTGCTTTTCATCTTATAATTCTTGGCTGAACATTTGGAATAAAGTTAGTGCCTTCAATTTTCTTCTGAAATGGGTGCTTACCCACACCACTGAACTCTAGATCAGAGTAGGTCTTTTGGCCTGACTTTGCTGTGTCTGAGACACACGTTTAAGGTTAAAATATGCATCAGTCTTCACATATTCTCTGCAGTGGAGTGGTAATGGGATGCATTCCCAGTGCATGGGACAGCTTATTTAATGTATGTTAATATTATTAGCAGGCTGTTGGGTTCTACTGTGCTGCACCAAAGGGTAAAATAGACAGTAAAAGCATAAGTTACTGGTAAGGATGAAAAATATAAGAGCACATCTAAGAGGTGATATATCTAACTCAGCTGGCAAAAGAAAGGATTGTGTAGCTTTGCAGTGGAACATGCTGAAATGAAGGAAGAAAAAAATTAGAATGCTCAATAATGTTTTTTAGCATCTTCATACCCAATACCCCTAAGATCAATATTACAGCAGTCTGAAATATGAACAGTTTCTTTTTACACCATTGAATACAAACTTTGTCTTTTATCGTCTATCTATCAAAACCAAATTAGCTGCTCATGTGAAAATGAGTGATTCAGAAGCAGCTCCTAGTTTTTTGCTGTTTCTCCAGTTAGATTAAAGGCACCTTAGCCAATAAGAGGTCAAGGCAGTTCTTTTATCTATCTGTGAAAGAGATCTTTGCATGTATTTTTTTTTTTCCTCTGGACATATCAGAATTATTGGTGATTGATGAGGATCATGCTTTCAGGCAATCCCTTTAATAAAGTTACCTATCAGAGAGATCTTAAAGTATCTGAAAGGAAGAAGTGGAGAATAGTTCATTACAGGCTGTTACATAAATGTTCTTGGGTGAGGATCTTCCAGCACGAAGGCAGCCACAGAGCTTTCACTGTAATTTCCAGAGTTTTTGTAGCCTTATCACAGTACCTGTCACTGTGTCCTGGTTCCAGCAATGACAGGGTTGATTTTTGCAGTAGCAAAGGGAGCATGGCTAGGACCTGAAAGTTGCTCTACACCACCTCACATTATTGCCAGGAGTAGGGGATGGGTGTTTATTCCAGGGAAAAGGGGTTCTTTCCTGTAAAGTAAATGTGTTGGAGGGAGCAGTTGGGTAACACTAATTCTGACCATTTGCATGTGAACCACTTGCCTCTCTCTTGTACATTTTTTAAAATTAATCTTGTTGTTGGTACTGTTCATTTTCTTATCTCATTGCTGTCTCCAGTAAACTGTTATTATCTTAATTGGTGATCTTAGCTTTTTGTACCTCCAGTTCTCCTCTCCAGCCACCTGCATGAGGTGGGGCACTGGGGAGTGAGCAGTGCGTGGTTTTAGTGAGAGCACTAAACTGGAGAATACCATTTTCTAAACCACGACACACCAGCACAAACAAGAAACAAGCTTGGGATTCCTCATAAACTGGAATACATAATAGGATTCTTTCCTGTTGGCGTAGACTGAGAAATTGGTTTTCCACTATTCATTAAACAGTAAAACACCCAAAAATACATCTTAAAGAATAAAAAGATTAATGCCTTGCTTTAGAATAAAGGCGTTTTACCTTATTGTATCTTCTATGCCTTCCACAAATAAATGTTAATTATTAATACAAATAATAGGCAACACTGTTGTCTAATTTGAAATTGAACTGTTTGGTGCACTCTGAGTAATTTTGAAAGCAGAATGTATTTCTGAATAAAAAGCATGACACTAACCTTACATATTCAGAATTCAAATCCTAGAATTGCTTAAACCCACACTTTGGACCCTGAAGAGATGTTGAAGCACTCGCATGTCCAAGATGTCACCTAAAGTGGGAAGCATGTCAGATGGAGTTTCAAAATTGCAGCTGGGGATAAAATGCAGTGTGGAAACAAATGGATGTATTCTGGGGACCAGAAATGCTCCAGGTGAAATGCACAGCAGATGCTTCTAGTTTAAAGAAGTCTAAGGAGCTGAGTTTTATACTCTGAAGCATAAGGTCTCCTACAACCATTGGTTAAGACTTATGGAGAGTGTGCAGACCCTGTATGCAGACCCTGGATAGTCATTTACCCACAGAACTCTGCCTTCAGTGGGAATTTTATGCTTGCTCCTAAGGAAAGACTTAGACTTGTTATGCAATATGTCTTCTGACATTTTAGGCACTTCTTCCCTGTCTGAGTAAGGGGATTCATGCATCAGAGAGCAATCCCAGCCCTGGTGTGGCCTGGTGGCCACTGTCTGCCAAGTTCTCTCTTTGATCACCAGAGAGCAATCCACTTCCATGGAGCAGGTAGATTAAATTTTCCAAAATAAAACCGTACAGAGTCAGAGGTGAGTAGAAATGAAGAGGCATTTATTATTGATGCCTTTTGTTAAAAATTTATGAGGAGCCATAACTCTGCGTGGTATTTTAAGTATAGTATTTAGAGATGTATTTCCCTTTCTCCTCTTTGATTACTACAGTTGATGTACTTTCATAGGCTTTGAATTAGCTCCACGCCAGCAACAATTGTATTTCTTCAGAGAAAGTTTTGGGGTGTGATCAGCTGGACATTTGGGTCTTTTTGTAATATGATGTGTTGTCTGATGAGTGTTAATGAGCTTCTGGATACTGCAGTTATTTCCACCTGGGCTAGGTCAAGGCTTTCTAATGATACAGTTCCCCACATCTTCCTTTCCCAAACAAATTTGTCAATATTACCAAGTAACAAAATCCCAGTGCAGTGGAGAGTTTCAAATCTATGTATGCAATCTATTTTTTTACACTACCCATTAATTTATATGTCTAGTAGAGTCACAGAAATCAGAGTCTCTGGAGTCTGGGAGACAATTGGCTATCCAGACACAGATGTCTGCTTTAGGATGAGCTACTCTTGAGTCTCCAGTTGCCTTGATTATGTTGCCATGGACTGAAATGGGAGCTTAGACACCCAGTTCATATTTAGAAAACACACACTCTAGGCTAAATCTCTCCAAAATGTTCAATGTTACCTTTCAGTGCTGGTTTCAGTTCCCCATTCACAGGTGTCAAGTGCCATTTCAAATTCCCCCGGAGATACCAACTGGCCTAGGGGCCACTTCAGAGAGGTGATGGGCTCTCAGATGTTCTGTTGCATATCACCCAGCCTTTGGTTTTATGTCACTCAGAACCTGCATTTGAATGCCTGAATTCTGCTGCTAAATCCCATATTAATTATGTTGCTCTAGGAAAATAGATCCTTGAGAGAGATGCTCTTCAGTCACGCAATACAGAGAATTGTACACTATATTTAACAACCTCTTCATAATAAATACTTTATTATTTACTTGATTTTCTACAGTTTTTCTTCTGGCTTATTTTTAATAATGTATTTACTTTGAACGCATTCCTGCCTTTCATGTGTTTGTGTGTGTTTTCCTCTGCTTTATTTACATTACAACTATTTTTTGGCAACTAGTAACAAAAAAGTATACTTCCAAAATTATCCATAAGTTATCTTTATTTTATTTTTTAATAATTATTTATTTTTGAAATGTGTTTGGCTTTTGTGCCAAGTTATTATAGCTGTTTACTTAGCACAATGCTTTTCATTCCACTAATAACTGTTCTGAAAGATGAGCTAATTTTGCATAACTGAGTGTGCAATTACAGTCTCTTTTCAAAAATTGTGAAAATCCCTTCACTTTCAAAAAATGTATTAGATGATGTTGATTACATTTTATGCATAAAATTGAACTGATTTATATGCATTTATTCCTTTAGGGCATCAGAATGGACAGAAAGCCTTGCAATTATTCAGCAATGTAAGATAACCTTAGAGTGCATTTAGTCCTTGTACAAAACTGCTTGAAAGTTTTTTGTGTAAGGATAATGAGGTAATGAATTTCATGGATAGCCTCAAGATCTGATAATTAGCCTGCTTGTTATGATTTTCAAATATTTGATTATCTTCTTTCTATCTAAAGAATCATTTAGGTGACTGATGCAAATTTTCTTGATGGGCAAGTATTGGTTGGACTATTTTTGTTGCCATATAAAACAAGCCACTTCCACCATCATGACCAGATTTATGCACTGCCAGCTGATTCACTCATTCTGAAGCTCATACAGAAATTGCAGTTTTTTCATGGGACCTGAGACATTTTGAAGGGCACAAGAGCTGACAGACTGCCTGATCCATAGATGTGACATTATTAACTTCAGTCACAAGAGGTTTAATCTCCAAGTGCAGGAGGCAGAAAAACCTTTTGTTTCTGGATTTTCCTCTGCTTACATGAGTGGAGAAGAGGTGCTAGAGTTATACTCAGCTTTGTTACAATGCCACTGACCATGAAAGGCTGAATCTGAAGTCCTTCCTCAAATTTCTTAGAATTTTTTTTCAGGAACTTCTGCCTTACATTAAGTTCAAATTCATTTCCTTTAAAAAGAGCTCCAAGTTGAATAGAAGATATCTCATCATTAAAAACATTGCTACTTCTTTAATGATCTAATTAGTTTTACCTGCCAGGGTCAGCTTCATTGATTTCAATTAAAAAGAAAACGAAGAGACCTGCCAAGTGACCTACTTTTTAATATATTCAGTAAGATCAAGGTTGGAGAAGCAAAATGTTTTAATGAACACAATCAGTGTTTGCTGAAAGCAAAACTATTACTGATTTCTTATTGATCTGAAAAAGGAAGGTACAAACTAGGTTGGAGGACAATTCATGTTTTTTTCATTAAAAATCAATGAAAACAAGACTGACCTGTTTTATTCCCCTTGTGTTTACACTTGAAACAGATTTGATCATTAGGGGAACAGTAATGGTCTAATTATTTAGACCATTCTTAATTCAAATTGTAGAAGTGGATGGAGTTGCCTAACTATAAATAACAAAATGCTTTTACATAATAGTATCTGGGGAAATGGTGTGCTGGGAGTCAGATTATGGCCACAGAACAGCATTATTAATTTATGTCATGACTTCAGAAATACCATGTAACATTAGGTTGGACAGGAACATCAGAGTTAAGAAGAAAAAAAGCTTTCAGATCAGACTTTAGTAATAAGTGTAAGTAATGAGTCTCTCCTCTCTTTGAAGTGGGATAATGTTGTGTGACTTACATTACAGCTTGTAAACTGCTTGTCTAAAGGGCCATCTCCAAGGCCTGTAAAACAAATAACACACATTGTTTAGCCAGATATTGCATTATGGAGTATTATGGTAATGGCTGTCACTACAGTTAAATTAAAGTGCCAAAAGGAGCGACCCTGAGCACTGGACCCCAGCTCTATTTTGGGCCTCTCCAGCTGGCTCTTTTTAAGACCACATATATGTAGGTGTTGGCAGAGTGGCTGTGAGCTTGCCACTGCCACTTGGTCTTGGTGACAGGGATTGCTTCTCTACATTTTTTTAAAGCTGGCAGTAGGAACAGAGCCAGTTCAGCTTCCTTGAAGCCCAGTCCCAGTAACCCCTTGTCAAATATACCATGTTCTTGCTGCACTGTGACAGCAGTGTCAGTGACATTCTTCTGGCAGTGACAGTCTTTGTAAATAGGGAACTTTCAGACTAGGCTTTGGAGCTGGGGAGATCAGTTCAGCTGTTGTTGGGATCTGTCTGACCTTTCTGGCTTTTTTGACTTAGAGGCTGTTTGTCTCAGTGATCTTAGTGCAATTGTGTATATTGGAGAAATGCATGTTATTCTTTGTTAGTGATTTCCTAGCCTTTAAATGCATTGTTTTCTATTTGCACCTTGAGTTTTTGTGCAAAAGTCCCCTAGCACAGCACTACCATTAGTCTTAGCAAGGAGACTTGTCTTGTCCTACATTGAAGAGCTCTGAAGGGCTGAGGGACATGGACCACTATTCTATTCCTTTCTGAAGCACAGAATTTTTCTAATGCATGCCTGAAGCTTAAAACAAGCTTAAACCAATAATGACTCCAGCCTTCTTCTTTAGGCAGACAATCAATCATGCTTTGAATGACTGCTGTGCAGATGAAATCTAATCTATTTTTACTGATTCGTGCTATCACGTTTTCCACCATTTGTATCCACAGGTGGAAAATACCCTTTTTTAGGCTTTATATGTCCCTTTATATGACCCAAATGTTTTTACACATTTTGTTAAATAATAATTACCTATGCCCATTTCAGTTCAGCAGCAAAATCCCCAAGTAGACTTGTAACAAAAATATTTCTTCATATAACTTCTTCAGAACTCTTTTCAGTCAATAATTTGATTAAAAAGCCTTCACACCCGTTTCATAACATTGCCACAGCCAGGATTAGACTAACAACCTGATAATTATAAAGCTAAGGTGTTTGGGTCATATATCATTGGACCAGTTTAATAAGCTCAGCTTTGGAGAAGCACAACAAAGTGGTTAATGAAAGAGAACTTTCTTGTTCTATAATGAATTTTTACACCAAAATTCAAGCGACAAACCATGGCCTGTTGAATTCTCATTATTACTGTTATTATTACAAGTTCCATGAACTTCTTACATACATGACTGAAATGTCAGATACAAAATAGGGTAGGCAGATGGCCTGCTCTATTTTGAAACATGGCATGCAGTTAGGTTACTTTCTTAGCAGTCTTTTGGGAAACCAGTGCATCTTTCACAGAGATTCAAGTGTTGTTTAAAATCCTCAAGTTCTTTGTTATCTAGCACTGTGCTTGGCCAGATTAGGTTTTGATTTGCACTTTGGTTTTTGCCTCCCTTTATTTTTGAGTGTTTTTTTTGTACAAGATGATGTTCAAGCAGTTTAAGTTTCATTGATTAAATTAACGCAGATTTATTTTTTTAAACAAATTTGCCCAGGAACCAGACTCACCTCATAGGCTTTTGATAGTCTCAAGGAGTTCTGTCTCCTTGAGACTATCATGAAGGCAAGACTTAAGGTTAGTGTCCTTTTCTGAGCATGAATATGGGCTTAAATTTTCTTTTTCTTTTTTTTTTTTTTTTTTTTTTTTTTTTTTTTTTTAGATTTGTGCTCCTTTGGACCTTTTCTTCCCCCTTGCACCACCTTTTCATTAGTCTTTCTTGAGATATGAGAAAACTTCAAATGCTCACAGGGCACAATGTCCTAATGTGTAGAGTCACTAACTACATCCCACTCTAATTGTATCTCTAACATTGCCCCATAGACACAATTCATCTTTGGTGCATGGGGAGGTGGATTCAGTTCAAAACATCTGAAGTGTAGTCTGAAGTCTGTGTTGCAGCCTATTGGAGAGAGATTTTTTCAGTAAGAAATTGAGGATATGTCTGGCATGATTTGGGGTAGTGCATAATGTGGAGTGGAGGCGTTTGAAGGTGAAGAGCTCATTGAGAAGGAGTTGAAGGAGTTTGGAGGAGCCCACCCACTGAAGGGCTGTAAGAAGGCTGAGCTGTGCAGGAGATAAGGGGTCTCTAATACCTTCGTGTCCTCCCTTTGGTTTTCCAGACTCTGTGCCTTCCTTCTTATCTTCCCTCTCCTTTCCACTGCTGCAGACTTCTTAAACACTCAGTCCCTCACAGTACACATTTCACTGGTATAATTCAATTACTTCCTTAGAAGCATTGGAGCTCCTTCTGAATTTTCTGCTATGCTCTATTTTTTTTTAACAGCTCAAAGCTGTTTTCCCAAAGCCCTTGCTGGAGAAGATTGCATCAAAACATTTGTCTTTCTTCCTTCAGCATTAAGAGGCTGGGTGTGAATTGATGACAGGAGGATGAGAGGCAGCTGCACTGAATGCTGATCTGACTCACATACTACCTAGCTCATATTAAAGACCTCACAGTTAAAAGTTTGAATGACCTTTCATGTTCACAGTGTGCTTGTAAAGTGTGATCCCTTTCCCTAGTGAGCACTGATGAAAATTGTGCTCTCTTTTCCCTCCAGGTGTGCACCCACTGTGTAGCTGATATACTTTGGACAATGGGAGCCATGGTGCATCCAAGTCAGTTAATCCCAGGTGCAACCAAAACAAGTGAGTGAGACTTGCCATTTAAAAAAAAAATTGGTTTGTTTTATCTCACTCTTTTTGCTATGTATTTCTCCAGAATTGTGTTTGTCAAGTTTGCTTTGTTTGAGTACTCCCAAATCTGGAACACTGATGGTAACCAGACATCCATATAAATTTTAAAAGACTTAGATCATTGATAAGGAAGAGTGAGCAGACTTTTAATTCCAGTACAAGTGGCACTCTGCTATAATAATACTCAGGGCATTATTGAAAGCATGCTTTTCTTTTAGTACAAGTATGCTAATTGCTTCTCAGTCTGCAACAACTCTAAGCACTATTTTAGTAGCATTTCTCATCAAAATTGCTTCAGCATTTTAATTAAACAGCATTTGTTTAATCCCCAGTGTGTATCTTTTAAATTGGTGAAACACTCCTTAACAAGTGTTTTTTTGGCTCAGAAGAACCCCACTGGAACTGTTTTAAGGATGCAGACCTGGCAAGCAGAAAGGGAGAAGGCTGGTTACCTCCCAGGTGTTTTGGATCTGCAGTGTCTTACAGCAGGGCAGGTTCTGAACCTGTCAGAGGAAACCATTCCTGACAGCCATGCCAGTAGCTTACTTTTCTCTCCCTCTTCCCTCTTTGTACTAAGGTAAATTATCTTTCTCTATAATTTTGTGTTCAACACTCCTTTACCCTGAATTTCTTTGATATAAACAATGTCCAAGGAAGCTACGAGTGCTTGTGGCAGCATTACACTTAGATTCTTGACATTGTCCACTCTAAGGACTACTATTCAAACAGAAAAAATGCAGAATTGCTTTTCCTCTGAGGTACAGCCATGAGCAAAGGAAGTGATCCACTTCATAACCTGCTAAGCCCAGACACTCTAGACACTCTTTCAGATATGTAAAGTAATGGTGCTGTTAGGAAATGGACATGCTCACATAAAACACATGGTTGTCTTCTGTTGTCTTGATTTCTTCCACTTGCAACGAGAACTGCTATTGGATTGTAACACTGCCTGAAATATATTGGTTGCTGATGAGTCATCCCACTAGAAAGGGCTACTTGCATCATATTACTCCAGTGCTGCTCTATTACTCTCTTGCTACCCTGTTCTCATGCTGAAGGGCTGTTGTGCCAGGCCTTTGGGAGGAAAGTCTAGGGATGAGATGTGAATGTATTTAATAAAGCAGTCCAGATACCAGAAATAGGCTTTTCATCCAGCATAGTACATCACACTTTTCTAGAGCATGTATTGAAGGGCACCATCTCTGGCTTCTTTAGTATTTTTTCATTGTATTGATTTATATTATTTTGCAAAAGATGGAAAAATGCATTATTCCTCAGTCCTCTAGGAAATGACATTGGATTTCATTTGGCATTGTCTGTTGAAAGCTCTATCTGATGGCAGACAGATCTCACATTCAGAAAAGGCCTCTGGGTTTTATAGGTTGATATTTGGTTTTGGAAGACAGATCACTTAGTATAATTCCAAAGGCATCAAGGTGAGTCACCTCTTTCTTTTAAATTTCTAGTTTATGTACTGTACCTCCCTGCAGTTGTGTTGAGGTTCATATTCCTGCCATATTTGGAAAAGGCTTTAAGGAGATGCTTTACTATGGTTGCAGTCCAAATTCCCTGCCACCCCAATGCTCTGCTTCCGAAGGCAGTCTCTGTGTGTCATCTAACAGGTTTATGGGAACATATTCTCTGCAGGTGCTTTTGGGCTTCTTTACAAACAACTTCATCTTATTTCATAGAAACAGGATTTTTTAAAATAATTCTTTCTGGTTTCCCAGGAAAATTAGACAGAATCAGATGTAGATATTAGAAAGTTCTAAATCAAGTGAAACATCACAGGAAATACCACATTGAAACATTTATAGATTGTGTAGTGAATGATTTTAGAGAGGACACAAAAATGCTTGCTAAATCATTTTAATAAAAAGAAATAAAATAGAAGCTTCATCTTGAGAATCCTTACCAAAACAGTACATTGTTTGGAGGAGTCATATGGAACAAACATCACTTCTGACATTTACATTAATATTGTCATTTCCAGAGGGACATTTCAGTTAATTTCTTTTCCCTCTGTTTTCTCTAGTGGCTGTTCCTTAGGCTGTGTCTTGATATAATGGATAATATAAATCCCATGATTCTTCAAATGTAGAAAGTGATGCTTTGCAGGTTGTAAACACTTTTGCCCTTTAAGTATTCAAAAGTCTCTATTTGTCTGCATGCAGTAGGGACTCCTGCTAACCCACTGGTCTGCATCCACCTGCTATTCAGGACTCTCTCTCTTCCTTTTAACTTTTCTTGGCCTCCTGTGTTCTCTCAAGGAGCAAAAATTAAATAATGCCGCTGTCTTGACTCCAGATAGATCCCAAAGCAGCAGTTTACAGGACCAAAAAACAAAAAAAAATACTGCTTGGTTTTGATTATCCATCTATTTTCTGGTTTGCTTGAAGTACTTTACATAAAACAAATAAGGTGGCATTTTTGGAAAGGTTAAGTATCCATGTGGGTTTAGAAGGAACTCTGTTATTTATTGATCTCCATTGAAAAAGATACTTCACATTGTCAGGAAAAATGGCCAAAAATCATCTGAACATGCAAGCCAGGTAACCTCAGGAAGCTGTGTAGTCTTAGGAAAAGGGCAGGTAACTATGATGGTAGGAGTCTGCCTACGTTTGGGACCAGAAAAGCCTGTGGCAAGAAGGAGGGAAATACTTGGGAAATAACCCTCCTGTGAAAGGCAAATGAGTAAGGGGATTTGTTTGATTAAATCCTACCTCTGCTGCATAAGTCTTGAGAGATTGCAGAAAGTGTTAAAAGAGTGAGAAAATTTTGCTGCTTGAGAACAGACTGAGTTGACTCTACTGGAATGCTCAAGGAGCCAATCCTGCCTGATGGAGACCCCCTGACAAATGCTTCTTCTTCTTTTCTTCTTTATTTTATTTTTGCATCTTAGCTGGAAAGGAGTAGGAATTCAAGTGGAAAGTAGCAAGATTGCTTGCTCTGCACTGAAAAAGAAGGGATGTAGGGGGTTTTTTTGGTGCATTTTTTTGTTGGTTTAGTTTTTTTTGTTATTTTTACTTATCTCTCTTTCTCTGGATGAGTGATGCTTTAGCTTTAATTAAATATTGATGTAAGCATCTAACCATTACTGGGACATGTACATAAGGAGCACATGTGTCTCTAACACATTTCCAACATTCAAACAAACCCAGAACAAATTAGGCAAGTCTGTCTAATTCAGTGCCTGAATTAAGAGAATCTGGATGGAGACTCTTCTCACACAAGGCTTGATATAATCAGATATGGTTCCTTTCCCCTTGTTCCACAGTTTCTTAAATAGAAGATCATCCACGGCTGGATGCAGGCAGCCCATCTTACTTTCAATAAGAACTGTCTGGGTACATCTCTGGAAGGCATCTGGCCACTAATGAGAAAATGGGGACATAATAAAACAGATTGTTCCTGTTCTCCTCACTGAGTACCAACATGTACAAAGTATTGCAGTTTGCCAAATGTCTCATCAAGACACTTTCTCAGAATATGAACGAAGATCCCTCAGAAATAATCTGGTCTGTTTCTGTTGCATAGAGTGGATGGAGGTATTTCAGTTATCTTAAGTGGAAAAGAACTTGCCATAATTCCCAAATTTGATTAGATGGAAAATCCAGACAGTAAACTGACATACATTTTATTTAAGCATATGAGTTTATCAAAGAAGAAGCAGTCTGTGTGTGTTGGAGGAATGCAAAAGACCATTTGCCCTGTGTGTCTGTTTGTATAAGCACAGCCAGTTTAACTACTACGCTGCAGCAGTACCATCTGTCAGATCAGCTATAAGGCATGTTTTTATATCACAATAAAGATCCAGTGATAGTTTGCCTTTCATCTTAAAAGGGGTGGGGAGAGAAAATAGGGATTTTGTCTATCATTTATGTCTAACTGCTGCCTCACAGGTGTCAGACTAGTTTCTACGTTTTTCCCCAGGAAAAAAAATACAAACAAAAAAATCATCAGCATCATCATTACCACCACCACCACCGTCACCACCATTACTAAGCAAAAAAACCAAACCAAAAAAACACCAAAGCCCAAAAAACCCAAAACAAAACAAAGAATACCCACCAAAAAAACCCCCAAAATAACCACAAAACAAACCCACCAAAACAACCCCCCCAAAAATCCCCCCAAAACCACTCATTACAACCCTTTCCAGATTCCTCATCATCCCCCAGAAAAAAATGGGTGCCTCAAACATTCTCCATTTTGACCAGCAGCTTCTGAACTGCCCTTTCCTTTGTCTGATGAGAACCTGGAACTCGTGGGAGCTGTGTCACCAACCTTCTCTGTGGTTTCTAGCACTGCATGGGATGTGGTGGGTTCTCAGCTTCTGACATATAACACCAAGTGTCCAAAGGTATTCCTGAATTATTTTCTGCATTTTTCACACTTGATTTTCAGACCTAAGATTATTTGCTCATATACTCCCATCATCTGAGTTGATTTTATTTTGTTAATGAACATGTATTTACAAGTGTCCAGATATTTTAATCTTCTTCTCCTTTTGCCTCCCTAGAAAGATAATTTATGTCATAAGAAGCAGAAAACTTTCTCCTTAAGGGTTTTCCTAGTAGAGGAGGAGTCCTGAATGAGAGCTGGACTTGTGCATTGTGCTTAAATCATCACTAGGTTCATACTTTTAAAATGAAGTCTAGAATTGCATGGTGCAATAATTTATGCCTGGTGAAGCATCTTATTAGGGCCATGAAGTTATACAAATTAACTATCCCCTAGGTTTCTAGGTCTCTTCTGTGTGTGGCTCCAGAAATAAATTCCTACAAGGGACAGAGGCAAAACTGCTTCTGCACTTATAAAGGGAAATGGCTCCAATGTGGCTGGGAGGGTGGGGCATGCAGCAGGGCGTCGGGCACATGAAGCAGCTAAGATCCTAAACAGATTCCTTTGTTCATGATCATTATGTCTTCTTGTGCCTCAATTTGACACCCAAGCAACTGAAGTAAGAGCTATTCCACACTTTATTGTTCAGTAAAGTACTACAAAGTATTTTGAAGAATGATGAATAGCAGATTCCCTGAGAATATAATCTGAAATAGATCATCAAATCTTTTAGTGAAACTTTTTGGCCGCAGCGACAATGTTGAGAGACAATGTTTTAAAGTTACAAGGCATGACATAAGAAAATACTTTGGGGTGTGTGAGGAAGATGCCCTTTCCCTGGGAGGGCTCATCAGACCACTCCCATTTTCCTGGCTCTTTTGTCCCCTCTTTGCCTGGGAACAGCTCCTCAGCTGGGTGTGGATGGAGATGTGACATGGTCCTTTTCCCTGAGGGTCACCTGTCCAGCTGTGCCTGAGGTCAGCCTCCACTGCTCCCAGTAAGTCAGCAGTAGCTTCCATGCAAGTGTTCACTGTCCTGGGATTGCCAAATGGCACTGCTTGGTGACCTTTCCCAGGATGGTGCTGAACACAGGGGCTTAATCACCTCCCTGCTTCTACTACACCATCTGTTTCCCTGTAACACGGCTCCTGCTCACTCTAGCAGGCAACTTCCTTCTCAATCCTTTTGAAGATGTTGTATTTCAGTTGCAGTACTTCATAAAAAGCATATTGGAACAAGCTAACCTTTAAGAGAATTTTGCTGACCTGCATTGAGTTCTTTTATAATTAAATCTGGCACACTCCAGCTATAGGTTCTGAGTCACCTCTTCACATCACAGCAAGGAGCTACTGAGACCTCCAGCCTTTTGAAATTACAAAAGCATTTTGTAAGACCGTTTTCTATGTTGATTGAGTTGTAGCTACCTTGGGAAAAGTCTCTGGAACCTTTAAAAGAAACAATTTCTTGTCAGCTCAACGTGACACTCTTAAAAGACTGAGTATTAGGAAATGATTCCATTAAAAAAGAAAAGAATTCTTACTGAAACTTTTAGATGTGTCAAATCCCTATTGACAAGACCTTTCACTTACCACAAATGAGATAAATGGAAATATCAATGTCATATTAGGTAAGCAACTAAACGGAAAGAGTGAGTTTGAAGAGTCAAAGAACCCATTGGGAAAAGCAGAGCATATCTTCAATGGGCTGAAGAAATGAAAAACATTCTTCAAACGGTTGCTTTATCAGGATGTGAAAAGGCCAAGCCTTTATGCTGCTATAATTTATGGATATCTCCTGTTTGTAGGACAAAGTTAAAGAGAAAAACTTAATCATATTTCGGCTGGAGGAAGAAAAGACTCAGCCTCCCTTTCTGTTTAAAAACTGAAATTAATTTTAACTCAACTGCTGTCTGTATGGCTACCAAGTATGAAAAGCTAGACAGAGGTGCACAAAGTAACTTTGGAAGAACACTTTGAAAGACAATGTTAGCAGGAGCTTAAAAAGCACATCTAAAATTAGGACATGGCCCTAAAGCCCCAGCTACCAAGCTCTTCCCTCCTTTGGGGGGTTAGAAGTAATTGCAATCTGGTCTCTTCAGCTTCTCTTTCCGTTTTGGCTTTTATACACATACTATCATCATGATTAATGAAGACATCATCGTGCACTAAAAATGTTACATTTGACAAGTGCTCCAATTAATGCATCAAATATTTTGCTCAGTTCAAATTCCCTGAACCTATGGAGTTCACTTGAAAGCAAAGTCCTTCCTCTGGGCAAAGCTCCCAGTTTCATAGCACTCTCATGATTGCTATAATGGAGAGCGGAAAAAATGACCACCCCTGCCCCCAGCTGCAATTTCTGAAGTTTACCATTAAGTAATTTCTAGAACCAGAGAATATATTGCTAGCTTTATTTTTGTTCAACAGCAGTGACTCCTGGTAGGTCCTTAAACTCAGCCTAAACTCATTTCCCTGTGAGATATCCTGAAAAATGAATGACTTCCCTATGCTGTTGAAAGAGCATACTCAGAATTAACTTGGAGAACCAAGTCACTGTTGTGTTGTACTGCAAACCACATGGTTTTCCCTGCTCTAAATTATGACTTAATCAAATATTTTTTTAAAAAAACACCATTTTTCTTTTCTGTTCTTAGAAATGTATGGTAGGATTCATCCTTGGATGGCTGTGAAGTGCCCACCCAGCCATGCTCTCACTCCCCCTCTTCAAAAGGACAAGGGGACAAATTAAGACAAAAAACTTCTGGGTTTCGATGAGGACAGGGAGATCACTAGGGAGATCACTTACCAATTGCTGTCACAAAACCCAAACTCATCTTGGGGAAGTTTCATTTAATTTATTGATAGCTAAAAATTGGTAGTTGACTAAAATAGCGAGAAACAAAAAATTCTCATGCTTCTTCCCAGGCTCAACTTCACTGCTTCATTTTTAATTTTTCTACCTCCTTCCCTCCGAGCAGTGCAGGGGAATGGGGAGAGGGAGTTGTGGTCCTTTCATAGCAATCTATCCCTGCCACTCCTTATTCTTCATTCTGTTCTGCTGCTCTGTGTGATATTCCTCCAAGGGACTACAGTCCTTCATGAACAGCTCCAGTGTTTGTCCATTGCATGGGATTCAGTCTTTCAGAAATTGACTGCTCCAGTGTGAGCTCCCACATGGGCCTCAGGTCTTGCCAGAAAACCTGCTCCATGGGCTCTCCACATGCTGAAGCTTCCTTCAGGGCGTGTCCACCTGCTGAGGTGTGGGGTCCTCTATGGGCTGCAGGTGGATGTCTGCGGTCACCTATGTGGGTTACAGGGGACTCTGGAGCATTTACTTCCCCTCCTTCTCCCCTGATCCTGGTGTCTGCAGAGCTGTTTCACCCCCATTTTGTTTTCACTTCTTTCTTACAGCTGCTGTGCACCATTTTTTATTCCTTCCCGAATATTTCCTTCTCCCCTGATCCTGGTGTCTGCAGAGCTGTTTCACCCCCATTTTGTTTTCACTTCTCATTCTTACAGCTGCTGTGCACAATTTTTTATTCCTTCCCGAATATTTTATCAGAGAGGTGCCATCAGTATCTCTGTCTGGCTCAGCCGTGTCTGGGTCCCTCCTGCAGCTGGCTGGGACACAGGTGCGGCTCATCTTTTTTTCTCACAGAGACCACCCCAGCACAGTCTCTTACTGTCAGCACCTTGTCAGTAAACCTAACACATCAA
Organism: Onychostruthus taczanowskii; assembly: GCF_017590055.1. Taxonomy (NCBI): domain Eukaryota; kingdom Metazoa; phylum Chordata; class Aves; order Passeriformes; family Passeridae; genus Onychostruthus; species Onychostruthus taczanowskii. The sequence goes on from NW_024502791.1 coordinate 6,923,052, forward strand.
GGTCATTTAGGAATCTATTTTGATCTGCTTATTAAAATTATTAGAGAGATGCCTCTGCCCGAATTATGGTGCAAAGGAGACCATGTGCCAAAGTCAATAGTATGGATGTTATTTAACAGCAATTTTGAGGTGGAGAGAGAGATTTAAAGAAATAACAAAAGTGAGGGGGAGAAAGAAAGAGAGTGACAGAGACAGATTAAGTAGAAAATATCACCACTCCATGGAGGCTAATGGTGTCACCTTTATTTCATCTCAAGTTCCCTTAGGTGGCTTAAGTTGGAGCCCAAAGTTCCAGTCAGGAGGCACGTTCAGGGAGGGATGGGCTTTGATGGTCATAACTTCTTTATACAGTTTTTCCATAATGGGCAAAAAGTGCTTTATAACAATGTTTAAACCATTAACCGTGACATTCCAGTCTCTCACAGAATCTTGCTGGATATTTCAGATGTGGCTTAAAGGTGAAAAGGTGATCCTGTCCATACAAGCTTCTCCTGAGTGTCAGTAGAGCACATCAGTAATTTTCCCTTCACTTATATCTCATTACTTATTTTATAGAATTCTGTTATTAAAAAACGTATTATCATCTCTGTACTCTTAGCAAGCAGTCACTTGTGGTTTGAAAGGTAATGAACTCACACTGAATGATGTTCACACAAGAAGTTGTGGTGGGGAGCTGGTGTGATACTGGTGATAGGTGTAACAAACTAGATGGGTGATTTGTAGCCCTTATTTCCTGCAGGTGCTTGCTATTAGCTGGAGTTTGATCAGTTTTACCTGGCTGTAGCTCAGAATTCTGTTTCTGATGGATATTGAGAGTGTTTAATTCTGAGGTTCATAGATATCGTGTCTCTTCAAGTCTGTGTTGGCTATGGTCTGCCAGAAGGAATTTATCTTGACAGCATGGCTGTCAGTGTTCCCAGACTGAAACAGGCCTTTCTAGAGAAGTGTGAAATGTGTGCCCCAATTTTCTGGGCTTTCCTAATGCTTGCTGTATGAAAGGCCCTCTGTGAGTTTGCGTATTCATTCTGTTCAAATCACTGCTCAGAAAAATGGGAAACCTTTTTACTTGTCGTCTCATTCAGAGCTGGCTTTTTTAATAGATGAGCTTTACAGATAAAAGAAATCAGTTTTCTTTATTCTGTCAAAGTGAAGGTTAAGACAAGGGTTCACAATTTTGAAAACAAGACATAGGGCAATGGAATGAATTATTAACAGTGCCCTTGTATTTTGACTCATAATCTTTTCACTCCTGTTACATTTCCCTTTCGAGATATCATTTATCAGCTGGACTGAGCGTAAACGTTTGCATCCTTTCCATCGGTGTGAGCTGCTGAAAACCTTCTCCTTCAGAATTTGACCTTTCTTTATTTCCCTCATTCCCTTCATCTCTCTCTTCTGTCTCTACTCCCCCCTTCAAATCCCTTTTTCAATCAATTCGTATACAGATTTTTTTTTTTAATATAAAAACTGGAATCTGGGGAATACATGTCTTGCTGCATAAACTCAGCAGCCCAGCCTGGCTTATTCTGAACATAGATGCTAAAACAGGCTAATTTCACTGATCTAATTTCCCTGGTCTTATGCCAAGCTAATGCATTGTGGGGTTTGTCCATTGCACCATACCAGCCTCACCATAAGCTACTGCAGTGGGTTTTCACTCACCCAGTTCATCAGACCCACTCCAGATGCAGCCCAGATAGCTTGCAAAGTCATTTGCTAATGCAGCAAGGCTTTGCTTTGTCTAGCTGCACTAATCTTATGCACTACAATCCTTTGTGAATAATACAAATAGGAAAACAACTATATAAAGACATCTGTGCGTTGAGCCTGAGAGCTCTACCTCTTCCCATATTTTCACTGAGCATGTACAACAACTCAGAATAATTTGTCACGGAGTTTGATTTCAATCCCTTCTTTTACTGTTGTCGAAGTAGCTTGGCACAAGGCGAGCATTTGTTCCTCATACATTCAAAGCCTACTATTTTTCTGATTGTAATTTATGTCCACAGTGCAGAATGTATCTGACTAGAACAAACAGTTATTTATATTCCAATTACAATCAAAGAGGCACACCAGAGTCTCTTCCATCTCCTGCCTCTAACTTAGCCGTATATGTTGTCACTAAATATAACATTTCGGCTGCTATCAGACAAGCTGCTTTGTATTCTTATGAGTTTTCTGCTACAAGTAAAAACTCCATGGAAAAAGAACTGCATATGCAGAGCACAGCACTGGAAGCAATGATTTTGGTTTTTGTTGTCCTGCTTGGATAAAAATTGGATTCATGTCTACTTCTTGGGTTTTTTTCAGCAGCTTCAAAGTAATGAATGAAGGCAGAGTTCAAGATATTGCTATTGTTCCTTTTAATGAAGCAGAGCTCAAATTCAGCCTACTCTGTCCCTGTGCCAGTCGTAGCAAGCACAGTGTCCCTGGGTCTTCCTCTGCCCCAGGGGCCAGTGGGCACTTGTGGTCATGTGCTAAACCCTGCTTCCCTCCAAGACACAGTGGCTCATCCATGTGATTTTCAGGGTAAGTGTGGGTATGAGTCCTGCAGGCTGCTTGCCCTCCTGTGAACGCTGTTTGGGTGCTTGGTCTGGGCCAGGCACATGGGCATGCTCACAATTCAGTGGGATGGATGCTCAAAGCCATGCCATGGCCATAGCCTGTGGTGCTTGCAGTGGCCCCATGGGTGAGGAAGGTTTGGGAGCACAAGCTGCCCAAAAGGAATACTCTGGCTGACATGAGGGCAATAACCTTTGCTTTATGCCCTGTGATGGACAAGCAGCTCTGAATGAGTTCCCCAGTCCTCCTGTGACCACAGGTTAAGGCTTACTGAAAAGCCTTCCTTCCACACCCACATTCCATTTGACTCCAACTCTCTTGCTAGGGAGGACAGTAAGAGGTACAAGGGCTTGCAGGGACCCTCAGCACTGCATGAGTGTGCTGGCAGAGCCAGGCTGTGCCAGTGTGGCCCCACCGTGGTGCTGTGAGGGGTGACTGAGGTTTGGGAAGACAAGGTTACGCTTTTGCGGTCAATCCGCGTTTCTCATTCTGGCATCTCCGAGCGGCTCTGGGCTGCAGGCCGTGCCTGTCTGCCCTGGGGAGATAGCTCATTACTGCAGAGAGAGCTGGGCAGCCCTTTCTCTGCTGGGTTGTATAAGTGAATGTTTCATTTCCTTTGTTTGGAAATACGAATTTGTGTCCCCAGCTACCTCGGTGGTTAGCTTCCTCTATAATTAACAAGTGTTTATGCTTTCCCCATGGGGTACAAGTACAAGTCAATCTTTACTTCCTTTCCACTATATGCAGTATATTTTTGCCAAGGCTCAAATGCTTTCTAATGTAGTGCACTCCATCTCTTTCCTAAAATCAATGTTTCCAAACACAATTAGTGCTGTAATAGACTTCAAAATATCACAAAAGAACTGTGAGCTAGAGGGCTCCAAGTTACCACTGACAGTCTAGATAAGAATATGTTAGCTCTACTGTTGGACAAAGAAGTTCAATCTTCCCTCTTTCACTCAGATAACAAGTTTCAATATTGTATGTTATAGAAATAATTTACATAAGTACAACTGTCGTTGATCTGTGCTGCTTTTCCATACTGTTGAAAGAAAATATATTTATCACAAAGACACAAGATAGCTTTTTTCTTTATACAAGCTTTGCAAGCAACTAACTGAATGCTTCAGAAATTTTAACTCTACCTTCTTAAACTTTTATGACCTTTGGTAAGTAAAAAAAAAAGGTGTTACTGATTGCAGTGTCTGTATGTCATGTAAAGACACGTTAGTACATTTATTCTGGTGACATTATAACTATTTGCTTCCCTATCTCTTCCATGAGCCCTAAATCATGGTTTGGCAGTAAGCTTAATAAAAAAATGCTAGTTTGATGGAAGTGGTAAAGTATCTGGAGGGCTCCTTCTAGGTCGTAGAGAAATCCCTGTCATCTGCTACTTCTTTCTTTTAGCAAGAGGTACCTCAGGTTTTGCATGGAGGATACTTGGCCAGACTCACTCACTGGTTGCTAAAGGTAGGACTAGAACCTTACAGTTCTGAATAGCAGAAATATGTGTACTTTGTTGTTGAAACCAGTCTCTTTTCTGATGTTGATGGTCTTTTTGACTCCTAAACCCATATAGGTGTTGTTGGTATCAGGCTACCTTGACTTTAAAGAACAAAAAGGCAAAAAAAAAAATCTCTTCTTACCTCCCCAGAAGATGCAGGACATGCAGAGCTTTTGTTTCTTTAGGCATCTGAATTTGGCTATAAGAGGACAAATCTGGCATCTGTTTAAAAAAACAAGTTGTGGTAAGAAAGCTTTGTGCATATTTTTTAATAGATTTGCTAAGTACTCCTGCCAATGTAGTAATCCTCCAAAATAATCCTGACAATTCACTGAAGAGGCCAAGTTTGAATTATTATTGATTTTATCCTTTAAATAAAATGCATAAATACGTTTTTAATTTGCTGTGACCAGTGAAATGGAATTGACACATTGCAAAGGCAGAAATCTCTCACTTGGCTGTAGCTGGGGTTTTGCTACAGGCAAAAAAAGAACTGCAACAATCCATTGATTTCAGTAAGCTGTTAACAAAACTTGTTATCACTGTGGTCAGGTACATTATTTCCAGTCAGTTCATAGATTTTCACAACTTCAGTGCATCGACATTTCAAACAAAAGCTTCTAGCCTAGCTCTGAGGAAACGTGATCTTGGCTAATGCAGGAAGCTGTGCATGTACATGCAAATATTTGCAAATGCAACTTAGGAATGCTGTGTTAAATTTGTACTTATGGGAAGGGAAGAACACATATTAGTAACTTACAGTGCTACAGCTGATCTTTAATAACTTAGTTGGGGAACTAAATAAACTTCTTCTTCTTCTTATCAATGTTGGACAAGTTTCTATCTTTTCACAGAATCACAGAACAGTTTGAGCTGAAAGGGACCTTTAAAGGCCCCTGCAATCAGAAGGGACATCACTTATATCTCCTTCAGCACATACTCATATGAAGTTCTGATCCTGCTAAGGTTCTGTGTGCCACTGAAAGCCAAATCAGCCACTGTAACTTGGTCTGGATCTTGCTTGCATCAGTGCTACCTGTAAACTCTTGCTGGGGAATTTCTGTCAGCCATAGGAAAAGCCAGTAAGGCTTTCTCAGGTCTGGTACCAGTCACATCGAGCAGCGATGCAACAAAGGGTACTCATTGCAATGGAAATGCCACTGTCAGGTGCCCTTCTGAGCTCCTCAAGTGCCCGAAACTTTGAGAAGCCCAGGGGCTTCCCCTTGCAGCTCTGCCTCCGTCGCTCTGGGGTGCTGCTGGCTGCCTTTCTCTGGCAGTGGGGTGAGCTGTCAGTGCTCCGCTGCTGCTGCTGCTGCTTTTGTGCTGCTCTTCTTGTAGTCTTGTGTTTGCACATCCTGAAGGGCTGTGTCTCTTTTGCAATCTTTCTCATTGAAAGTGATTGCCACCAGCATAAGTGAGAGTTTCCTTCTCCTTTTGTTTCTTTATGTGTTTCCCTGAAAGTCACTTAAATCACTGGAGTCTACTGCATGCCATCAGCTACAGATTATGTAAAGACATTTTTATGTACTTAAGCTTGTCTCAAGCCTGTCCCTATATTTTTTAAGATGTACAGAATATCAATTTTCTTTCACAATCTCTAATTTACTGGTGAAGTCCTTAGACAAAGTATTGTTTAGATCCAGACACTGAAAGCAAATATAGAAGACAAAACATAATACTATCCCTGAGGCACTGAGTTTTAAAATGAGATTTTTTTAAAAAAAAAGCTCATGAGCATGAATCAACATTTGTCAATGTAGGCTTAGGCAGGGACTTCCTTTGTGAGCTATTACTGTTCATTATGGAATTTCTCTGAAGACTTTGCACCTAAGCAAAAAGTGAGAGTTCTGAACTGGAAAGGCCATCCACAGGCTGCTTAAGACACATGACACCAAACAGGAGTGTTGCTAGGGAGTGTTGCCATAGAATTTCATAGAGAGTGTTGCTGCAGAAAACAATTAGTAATGAAATTGATTTGCAAATTTTGAAATGGAATAAAAATTTAAAGGACATGGCTGTTTATGTGGACACAGGGACTTCATTAATTGCATTCGGTGAATGTTCTTAAGGAGATGAAGATGTCCCTGTCTCTTGAGTCCAAAGAATATTGAAGCATTTTTACCTAAAGGGCTAGCTTTGCCAAATTTCAGGAGAGACCTTGTTCATACAAGCAATTAAGAACAGTCATTGAGGAAGTCTTGGAAGAGGTGAGGCCAGTTTTAAAATCCCTTTTCTAAAGCACCAAAGAACTTTTATCCTGGGCCACACAATGCAAGTAGAAGTATTGACAACATGATAAGAATTACAAATATAAAAATATTAAAGCAGGAGGAAAGGAGGAATAAGTACAATAGTTTCTACTCATGTGTTTTGTCTGGATTAGGTCCTACAGTGCTGAAAATCCTCCATTTAGACGTCCTCTGCATTAAATAAAAGCTAAGTGCCAAATACCTCAGCTTATTTATGACATGGGTGCCTACCTTCTCTTTGAAGTCATGTGAACAAAATCCTGAAGGTCTCCTGGGAATTGTGGAGTGCTTTCAATTGCCCATGACTTCAGCAGGTTTGATGATACTGAACATTTCACAGGAACAATTTCTATTGCACCAGTTCTCAAAATTACAGAGTGCAGAAAGCGCTGACATGGTGTCATGGGGTTCTGACAGCTGGGTCAATTACATACCAGCATTTCAGTGGCCAATAGCTTAGATCCACTTTGTTTTACTAAATAGCATGACAGAAATGGATAAAACACCCACTGCCTCTACAGAGTGACCCATTTCTGTTACAAGAAAGGGTGGCCCAGCTTTGGGATAAGATATGTTTATGTGGAGTTTAGAAAATCAAAACAAAACAAAAAAGTAATTGTAAGATTAATATTCTGTAATGCTGAAATCCAGAATAGAGGTACAAACAAACAAAAACCTTTCATTGAAATATGTAGATTATATGAGGAAAATGTAGACTGAAGCCTGAATCTTCCTGGAAAAAACAGAATCTTCCTGCAAATTACCAGAATGAGAATATGAGAATAACATAGTTTTTTTTTTTTTTTTTTTTTTCTCCTGGAAAAGCTAGGTCTTTAGTGGTTATAATTAATAAATGGTAATTTGGAACCATCACACTATGAAACACTGTCACTGTGTGTGTCTTGGCTGGGATACAGTAAATTTCGTTGCTGAAAGGGTGGTTAAGCAGTGGCACAGGGTGCCCAGGGAAGTGCTGGACTCACCATCCCTGGACGTGTTCAAGAAATGACTGGACTGGCATTTAATGTGGGCATTTGTGCTGGAAAGAGTGTTGATAACACCGGGATGTTTCTGTCATTGCTGAGCACTGCTTGCACAGAGTCAAAGTTTTTTTTTGCTCCCCACTCCACCAGAGAATGAGCCTGGGAAGTGCATGATTTTGGAAAAGAACACGGCTGGGACAGCTGACCCAACTGACCCAAGGGATATCCCACCTCTTGTGGTGTCATGCTCAGCAACAAAACTAGGGGAAGCCTGGCTGGGAAGCTGCTGCTTGGGAACTGCCTGGGCATCAGCCAGCTGGTAGTGAGAAATTGTTTCCATTTGCATCACTTTTCTCTCTTTGCTATTTCCCTTTCATTAAAGTTATTACTATTCATACTACTATTACTATTTTATTTTATTTCAGCCATTAAATTGTTCTTATCTGCATCCATGTGTTTTTTCACTTTCACCCCTCTAATTCTCTCCCCTGCAGTGCCACTGAGGGAAGAGTGGGCAAGTGGCTGTGTGGTTCTTAGTTGTCAGCTGGGGTTGAACCATGACAAGCAGCTATATGGGCTTTCCAGTAATAAAGCACAGTTGATAACAAGCATTGCTGCTACAGCTGCTGTCTTCCATTTTTGTCCAATTCATCTGTCTCAGTGCCTGAAGCTGTTCAGCAAGACCAAGGGAAACAACATTAGCCTCTTTATTATTTATAACTCATTTTTTCCCCTGATAACACTGCAATACCATAAACACTGTTTCCATGGAAACTCAAATAAGACAAAATTACCATGGATATTGTTGTTTATACCTCTAGGAATATAGGTATCTAAAGTTTCAACCTGTTCCTGCATGAAAAAGGAATGCAGAAGTGATTGATATTTTTAATTACTGTGTAATATTGGCTGAGATGGGGAATTTCTTGAATTGCAGTGCTGTGTGTTGCAGTCTTGTTATCCAATTACATCTCGTGCTTCTCACCAAGTTTATTTCCTTTGAAAGCTGTTCTTTTAAAAATGCAATTAGGAGTTCCTTTTGTCTGTAGAGTTTGGTGATGCTGAATGGTGCATTACATTTATATGATATGGAGTAACAGCATTTAAGGATTAGGAAACCAAAAATATCTTTTTGTAATGTGGGTTTTGTAATGCAGATGGATAAACCTGAGGCTGTATGAGAAACTAGAAGCAAAATTAAGTGATCTGGACTGTAAAGCCCATCCACAGGTTACTTAAGGCATGGCTGAAAAGGAAGTATTTCCTTTAACAGCTGGCTGGAAAAGTGAAGACCCTAATTTAAACTTCAAAGGCCAATTACCCTTGGTTGAATTACCTAACTAAACCATGGACTCAAGAATTCTATAGTAGAATCTCAAAATCTAAAAGTGGGCCAAAGGAACAGCTTTAGCAATACCACAGTGGCAGGTATTACTATCCTAGTAGGAGCTAACGAGGTCTTCTCTTTTTTTCATACAGAATGTCACACAACTTCAAAAATGTTTTTTTTTCCAGTTATGTGAGAACTTAATTTCTGCTGAACTGGGTGATCCACTCAATCACATTATGTGAAAGAAAAGGGTGTCTGTCTCTCATTTCTCCTAGTAAGAAACTTACTGCCCTGTAGAAATAAACCAAACAAGCTTTGGTTCAAAAAATCAGAGCTTGAAGAAGGATGTCTCTCTCATTTGGTGGATTAGACACCTGAAAGGGGTTAACTGCTGCTGCACTGGACCATTCATTATTTATGCAAGGTGGAATGTTATTAAAAAGGGGGACTCAAAGCTAGTCCTCTCAGCTGTCAGTAACAAGCATGGTGTTCTGAGCACTGCTCTGTGAAACAAAGCCAAAACCATTCCTGCAGAGAACAATTAAAGGAAAGTTCCTTGGTGAAATAGCAAATCAGAGCTGAGGCATTTTGGAGAAAGCATGGGACAGAGTTAGGGAATAAAAGCAGCAGCTTTTTAAATTTAGTCCATCTTTCTTTAGTTTTCTTATCAAGTGCTTAGGACTGAAACGTTTGCTCTTGTGGCTTAATGGAATATGTTGCAGACTTGAATAGAATTTTTAACTCTGACTGTTTTTTTGAGAATTTGCATTTGTTTGTTTGTTTTCATCAGAGCCAAATATATTTTGCAATCAGTTGCTTTGCAAGCATATAAGTTATTGACAGTGTCAATCTGGAGAATAATGTAATTAATATTTCTGCTTCTCAGCCAGAATAGCTGCTGTTTCCTGCTCAAGGAAATTGGAATAGCTCTTCTCTCCTTGGAGCAGAAAGCTGTCTTTTTTGTTTTTTTTTTTACCTCAGTAAAGGTATAGGTTTGTGGATGGGCTAGTAAAACATATTTTTTTTGTCTACTATAACAAGATCCAGAAAAATTACTGCTCTATTCTAATGCCACACTACAGATTTATGTTGGCAAAGATATATTTTTTCTTCAGAACCGAACAGCCAAAGAGGAATCTACCCATCTGAAAAATTCTTGATTCATAGTCTGCTCTTGCACATTGCTGTATTTCACTTTAGATGTTCTTGTTTCCTTCTGTTTTATTTATTCATTTGTGTCTTTTGAACCAATTCTACATAGAACCAAGGATGAGATCCAGCTGGATCCTCATTGGAATGGCAGGTGCATTACAGGACTTAAGGGAAACTTGTTCTTTTTGAGAAAAGCAATTGAGTCTGTGGTGTTTGCTGAAAGAAGAAAAGAAGTTATGAATTTATGCGCTGTATTGTCTTGTGATGAACTCAAAAAATATCTATTTACTGTAGATAAAGCCTGCAGAAAAGTCTTCTTCTGCAAAACTTCAAAATCTTGGAAGAACTCCTTGCAATACATGTGTAACTCCTGCATTGGACGTGCTCTAAACCAGTGAACAAATGTGCCTGGGACCTTTCTCTGACACCAGTTCCCATTGGCATGCAAACATTTCTGACCACACTTTCAGCAGCCTTGAAAAGGGAGCTACACACGAGCTGTGTGTGCGTTGTCTCCCCAGCTGTGCCCACGGACAGGTTGGCAGACTGCTAACTGGGGCAGCCCAAGGCAATGCCAGGGGCTGGTATTTTGATTGAGATGATTTAGTTCAGCTTCCCAGAAGTATTCCTTACAACTGTGTTGTTTGCTGGTGTACACGTAGCCAGCAAACTACAGACTACACCAGTCAATTTCTGTGTTCAATCAGAAAATAATTCAGAAGGAAAGGAAGCTCTGGAGCCCATGTGGTCCAGTCCCCTGCTCAAAGCAAAGTCACTTTCTTGATGTAGAGCATCAAAACTTCTCCATCCAACTACTAAATTCTCTGAGGATGGAGAAATCTGCTTGGAAAATCTGTTCCAGTGCTTGGCCACTCTGAATATTTTTGTCCAGGTAGGTATGGGTCATGTTTATCTCACTGATAAGCATCCTTCTGATTCTTCAGGATGTCCCTCTGTAGGCAACATATTCTTGCAAGCAACGGCCTGGATTTTGTAGTGTGCAGGCATAGGTGTGAGCTGCTGCATGTTCACCTTATCTTCCAATAAGTGACAGAATGGAATGGGCTCTGTGTGTGCTTTCAGCCCAGCCCAGCACCTAGGTGGAAACCAAGAGGATTAAACACCCTTTCATGTGTTTCGTGCAGTGGTGAAGAAAGCCAAGAGGCGCACACCAGAGCAAGTGGATGCCTGAGAGGAGACTGTGAAACCATGGGAAACCCAGGCTGGAACAGGAATCTGCAGACCTGTGGTGAGAAGAGTCTGTGCTGGAGCAGGTTTTCTGGTAGGATCTGTGACCCTGTGGTGGGCCCACACTGGAGCAGCATGTGCCTGAAGTACTGCACCCTGTGCTGGAGCAGTTTGTGATCTGTCTCCCATGGGGGGACCCCATGGTGCAGCAGGAGAAGGACCCTTCTCCCTGAGCAATGACAGAAAAAAATGTGGTGAAGTGACCATAACCCCCATTCCCTGTCTCCCTGTGCCACTGGTGGGAGGAGGTAAAGCTTGGGAAGGATGTAGGGGTGGAGGAAAAGTGTTTTTAAGATTAATTTTACTTCCCATTATCCTGTTCCGATTTTGTTAGTAATTCAGGTAACACCTCCAAGCTGAGTCTGTTCTGCCCATGATGGTATTTGGCGAGTGATCTCTCCCATACCTTATCTCAGCCCATGAACCCTGGGTTATATTTTCTCTCTCCTGTCCACTTGTGGAAGGGAGTGATAGAGTGGCTTTGATGAGTGCCTGACGCCCAGCCAGGGTCAGCCCACTACAGTGTGCAGAGCATCAGGGAGAGCAGTCTCTGCTAGAGTGCCTCCTGCCCAGCTGATCACCTGCAGCAGGCCATTTCAGCAAGCCCCAAATTCTGTGTGCTTTGATGTCATCTCACTACCACATTGGGAACTGGCTATCTCCTTGAAGGTGTCTTCCATTACATTCTGTGAAGCCACACCATTCCTAGCTTATTCTTTCCTTAGCAAATGTTAGCATGGCTTTGGCTATTATTTCCTCCAGAGGAAAGAATCAACAAAGAATCAACATCAGACTTTGCTATGGAACAGACTGCATTGTTTTCAACAAGCCAGGGCAGAGGATTTAAATCATTGATTTAAATCATTAATTAATTTAATTACACTGGAAAACAGACTAGCAATGAAGATGTTAGACCAGCCTCTTGATTTCAGCTGTAACAAATTCCTCTAATTCCCCACTCCACAGGTGACATCTATCCCCATGTCAGCAGCTCTGCCAGGGCTCTGAACGTGGCAGGGTAGGGTGGGGAGGTGGGACTGGGGCATGAGGCCAGGGACGCTGGGATGGGCAGGGCCCAGGCTCAGGGTGGCATTCACTGGAATGTGTCACTCAGTGCCAGACCCCTGCTCCCATGGTGCCATTGGGGTCTGGCATGGCCTTGAAGGGCTGCTCTCAGTTCACCACCTTCTTCAGTCTTCTCTACCTGAGGTCTCCTCACAAGCTGAGCCACCCTTGAACTGTGCCATGTCCATAGAAACTAAAAGGAAACAAAAGCAAAACTCTGACATCAATCTCTGTGTTTATGAAACACCAGCTTGTTTTGACTTTGTCATGCATCTCACTCCTGCCCCCTCAGTTTGGTTGTCTTTAAATATGAGTAGTGGTTTCTCTGAGTTCATGCTAATATAGTTTAAAATATCTCTGTGGAAAGAATTTGGATGATTCTTCCATGTACAGACAAGGTCTAAGGCTAGCTCTGGTTTTTGTTTTTACGCTTTCTCTCTGACTGCATGGCAAAGCTTTATGTTACAAGATTAATCATTCTATCTCCTTGTGTTAGCCTTTCTTATCCAGACTAAATAAAATACTATGTGATTAGGGATTGCTTTATTTTATAGAAATTACTTTTCAGTTATACTCTGTAGCCTCTAACTTGGGATATTTCAATACTTTGGTATTTAGACATGCTAAATTGCTTGATCACAGAATGAAAGGAAATGGTCTCAAGTTGCACCAGGGTAGGGTTTAGATTTGATATAGGAACAATTTCTTCACTGAAAGGGTGATCAGGTATTGAAATAGGTTGCCTAGGGAAGTGGTGGAATCACCATGCCTGGAAATGATCAAAAGGCACTTGGATGTGGTGCTTGACAACATAGTTTAGAGGTGAACAAGGTTGTGCTGGGTTATCAGATGGACTCAATGGTCTTAAAGATCTTTTCCAGCCTTAATTCTTCTGTGATTCTATGATGTTTCCTATGGGAAGATGAAGATGAGAGTGAGAAAGTAAAAATCTTAAATGAGTATTGACAGATATTTAAATAAATATATATATTTAAATAATATTCTTATTAATAATATATGTATATTATATAAATAATATATATATCTAAATATGATCACAGAAGAAACAAAATTGAAATTGTTTCTGGTAGCATTGCTTAATCCTGGAAATTTTACAGACTTCTGGCACAATTGTGACTAACCATTTGGTTTATTATGATTTCTTTAGTGACATCATGGTACCATAACATAGGAAAAACAGTATGCAATTTTCAATGAGGATGCATCTGATTAATTTGGTGCAGACTTTTTAAATACTCTCAGTAGATAATGATTTATTTCAAGTCACTAAATTTTTTCATAGCTTTCTAAATCGTAGTGGATTTCCTCAGATACAGTTCTATGGCATTGTGAAGGAATGGGAGCATGTTGGGTATGGTACCTTGAGATTATTAAAAGCACAGTTCTATTGTTTTCCAAATGTGATTGAAAATGGTATTTCTTCACTTCTGAATAAATTTAGTCTCACCTGTCTTTTGCCTCTGCCTGCTACTATTTTTCTGGGATATGAAATGGGTTTTTGAGATGTTTTGTCTATGAAAAAGAAATGAGCTTTATATTCAGGTCAGCATTGCGGTCAGGGAAAAACTGCTCTGAGATTATTATTTTTCCATAATTGCCCTCTGCTTGGTCGTTTTTGAACAGCTTTCCTCCCAGCTCCTTCTTATTCAGGATGCTTGAGGTGGAAAAACGTCCCTTAAATCCTATGTATGGCGTGCACCCCGCGTCATCTCATTCTCCCGAGTGTGAATAGCTGGAGTCTGAGGAGGAATTCATCCCTTGCACTGCCTTGCATCCATTATCGCTCTTGGCCGGTGTGTTCAGTGTGAGGGGACCTGCGGGAGGCTGGGCAGGGCTGCTCCCGCCTGCTACCCGCTGTGAAGCCCAGGCAGTCAGTGTGCACAGCCACTGGGGCGCCCTCCTGGGTCAGTGACCCCTAATGCACCCAGGGCAGAAGCACATCTCCTATGAGGCTGTGTAAAAGGCAGTGATTTCTTTTACCTGGGGTCTGTGGATCCCTGGAGGTGTGTGAAAAATTGTGGAGGAATGTGTAGATTCAGAGCACACACAATAACGCCGGTTCCAGGAAATGTGCAGAGCTGCAGTTTCTGGGCAGGTGGAAAATCACTGAAATAGTCTGTGTTTGGAAAAGACTTTCCCTCACCACAGGCAGACAGGCACCACTTGTAGGATTCTTTTGTAGGAAATTCTTCAGCAGTCCTTCAGCCTGTCTTACCCTCTGAGTATTCCTTGGCAGGCAAATGTGAAAAGGATCAGAAGAAGAGTGTGTGGTAAAGTACAAGTGGAAATATTTGATAAAAATGGAAATTTATGTCTTATTGATTTGTGCTCTTTCAGGGTACGTTTAATGATGTCTGATCATTCAAACTTCAAGAGCGTAGCATTTAGAATAAATCATGTTTTATATTCATTATCATGACAACTCTCCTCCCTCTCCACTTCCCCTGTTGAGGCTGCATGTACTTTGTTTAATAATAGAAATTCTGATAGGTTTTCTAAGAGAACAAAACCTCTGAGAGAACAGTTCAATTCATAGTTACAACTGCTGCCTATGTGTGGTGCTTTTTATTAATTTTTGAGGCAGCAGTCAATTATTGAGTCCTCAGAATTTTTTTTTCCTTCTGTGTTGAAGGGCCACTGGAAAGCAGTACATTAAGCATCCCCTCTAACAATAAAGATATCTGAACCTCTCCATCAGAAGGATTCTGTATCCAATTATTTGCAAGCTCCTTGCAGATATGATTCTGTGGAGTAAATGGAAAGCATGCCTCAGTCGTTCTCTGCACTGATAGTAATTTAATAAAAATAAAAAGCTATTGATTTTTTTGTTAGCTGTGTTAAAAGACCACTGTAATCTTGGCTTCACTCTGCTGTTGGCAGAGCATTTGCCAGCAAGTAGATTTTTTACTTTTCCTGGGGCACCATTTATTAAATGCTATCTTAATGTGTACAGATTATTAGATTTGTTGAAGTGGGGGAAGATTTATAATACCTTCCTGTTATTTAACTTCTCTTAGTCGATTCAGATGTTAGAAGCATTTGCAGAGATTTATCTCCTGTACTTTGTGATTTTTGTTTCTTCCATTCCTTAAGCCAAATGTGCCTTTGAGGTTACTGAGCCAGCACTTACTGGGCAGGAGCTACTTTTGACAGAGATAGAAAATAGCATTCTATTTGCTAACTGTTATTGAAGGAACCACTCTGGGATGGCAGAGGAATGTCACTTAAGCTGTTCAGTAAACCTCAGCTTGAATAAGGAGTTAAATCAGTAATGCTGGACTGATGTAAAATAATTTATTTGTCTGAAAGACTTGGTCTACTCTAAACTAAACTGCTCAGGAATATACCTTCTCAAAAACTTTTCATATAATCTATTCCGTTTAGTAGTTTATATTCATCTGCATTGACCATAGCAAGAGCCTACACAATTCTTTGAGTGGTGAATTTCAGATGTTGAAATGAATTTCAGATGTTGAAAAGTTAGTTACACACTTTCATTGCATTTTAGGTGCAACTTGTATCTCTCTAAAACAATGTTTTCTGTGGTGCTGGAACATAAAAATTTGAAATCCATTTGTCAAATATGATTAATCCTGATGCAGTCCCAAAACTGCATTTATGCAGGGGCATGTCTTTGTTCAGGGAAGGGCAAAGAAGCTTTTGAAGGGGTCTAGAGGGTAAATTCTCTGTGGAGTGGCTGAGGGAGCTGTGGGTGCTCAGCCTGGAGAAAAGGAGGCTCAGGGTGTCCTCTCTCTACAGCTGTGTGAAAGGAGGCTGTGATCCCAGCTGGGGGGCAACCTCTTCTCCCAGGCAAATTAAAGGATAAGACGACATACACCCAAGCTGCACCAGGGGAGATTCAGGGTGTGCATTAGGAGAAACTTATTCACAGAAAGGGTTGCCATACATTGGAATGGACTGCCCAGGGACTGGGTGGAGTCACTGTGCCTGGAGGTGTTTAAGGAAAGACTGGACATGGCACTCAGTGCCATTGTGTAGTTGACAAGGTGGTGTCCAGTCAAAGCTTGGACTTGATGACCTCAAAGGTCTTTCCCCACAGAATTGATTCTGTGCTTCTATGATCTTCACCTCTAACTCTTCTAAAGATTTAGAGCTGTTGGTTGGGATCAGAGTCTATCTTTATTTCCACATGTGGCGGTTTTGACTGGAATAGACTTTGTTTTCTTCATAGTAGCTGGTATGGGAGCTATGTTTGGATGTGCTGGAAACAGTGCAGATAATACAGGGATGCTTTTGTTATGGCTGAGCAGTGTTTGCACAGAGTCAAGGCCTTTTCTGCCTGTCACCACACCCCACCAGTGAGCAGACTGGGGGTGCACAAGGGTTGGGAGGAGTTACAACCAGGACAGCTGACCCCAACTGACCCAAGGAATATCCCACACTGCTCATAATCAGCATACAGACCTGGGGAAAATGGAGGAAGGCAGAGACATTTGGAGTTTTGGTGTTTGTCTTCCCAAGTCACCATCACATATGATGGAGCCTGGCTTTCCTGGAGATGGCTGAACACCTGCCTGCCCATGGGAAATGGTAAATTCCTTGTTTTGTAACAAGGGCACTTGCAGACACTCAACTCTGCAGAGAGTTTCAAGGAAAGGGAGAGACACACCTGACAGGTTCATATTAGATTCCCAGTCCATCTCAAGGATAGTGCCAATTGACTATGACAATTTTCAGTGTCAGGGACATTTTTCTGAGCAATGCCATTTGTAATTTTGTTTCAGCTAATACACTAATATCAGGAAAGAGTCACAGGATATCATAAGCCTTGTGCTCAGACCCAGGTATGTGGATGATTTTGTGTATACATCCTGATGAGTTAAGGACAGTAACACATAGTCCTCCAGATGGTTGTCACAGAAAGGATTAGGTTGAAAGGGACCTCTAGAGGTCTTGACCAACCCCCTGCTCAGGCAGGACCACCTAGAGCTGGTTGCCAAGGACCATGTCCAGACTGGCTTTGAATATCACCAAGGTGGAGACTTGACAGCTCCTCTGGGCAACTCATGCCAATGCTCAGCCACCCTCACAGTGAAAAAGTGTTTCCTGATCTGGAGAGAAAACCTCCTGTGTTTCAGTTTGTGCCCATTGTCTCTGGTCCTGGCACTGGGCACCACTTTTCTCTCAGTCCCCATCATATACATGGGATTGCTCCTCAGGTATAGGCTGAAGAATAACAGAATTGCAATTCTCCTTGTTGAACTTCATGATGTACCCTGAACTCCACCATCTCATGTTTACTGCAGGCAAGATTGCCTTCGAGCCTCACATTCCCAGCAAGACCCTCACTGGTTCGAGGTCCAACTCAGTGTTTTTCTTCATTGAATCCTCATTTGGAGGAGAATGATATGAAGAACCTCCTGGATTGCTTTTGTCCTGTCTTGTTGTCCTCTAGAAGATTTGGGGTGATTGAAGTTTCTGTGAGGGCCAGGGCCTGTGAATGTGAGGCTAAATGGATGACTTGCAATAGGCTAGTAGTCTGTGACTGCCAATGTCCTTCCTGACCATATGTTAGGAAGTGGTATAGGCTCTTAAGGAACAGGACACTTGTTTCAATTGCCTCATTGTGGTCAGGAAGCATCTGGTCATCTCTAGATGGAAGCTGGCACTGCTCTCTTGCTCTTCAGCTGTGGCACAGCAGTGCAGTACTGGAAAGCCTGCTGTGACAATTGCTGTGATGAGTTATGCAAACCCCGATTGTATCTCCTTTGTCCTGAATTGACACCACCAGTAAGGATCCTAATTCTAGAAGTTTGGCATGCCTAGCATTATCAAGTAATCAAAATCACATCCATTGTTCAGTGTTCTCTGAGAGAAGCTATGACTACTGTAATTGTGAGAAGCACTTTCTATCTTGCATTTGGAAAATCAGTGATCACACTGTAATTTATGCATGCTGATACTGGACACACTGTGCATATTACATCTGTGTGTTTCAAAGTGGGGTATTTTCCTTCAGAAACTTGTGAATGTCCTTTCCAAACCATGTAATCTGTAACAGTGAAACAAAAGAATGTGTATATATATATATATACACAGTGCACATGTCCTATGCTGATTACTGCATCCCCAATGTATAGTTCAGGTATAGCCCAGCTCCAGTCAGTTTTCCCTCTTCTACCAGTGAGGCAGCTGCTATGACACACTGAAGGGAGTCAAAGACCTGACTGCTATGGGTGCTGCTAGAGATGCCCCACTAAGGTCAGATGGATCACCCAAAAAGGTCCAAAGAGATCAATATCATGTGACCTGACAGTAAATTTATATGACTGCTAGCCATGAGATCAGGGGGGTCTGGGGCTAGAATTTCTGGGGAAGAAAATCAAACATGGGATAAATTTTGTACTTGATGCTAAAATAGCGTAGTATTTAGCAGATACAGACATTCAATAATAGGTGATAATCTGGTCCTGCTGCTATCAAACACATACATCATAATAGATATCTTTTTACTTCATGTTGCTTTGCCATTTTTCAGGAAGAAAAACAGAGAAAGCTTTCACAACCTTGTATAGCAATGGTCAAATTATGAATTTCCTAAAGTTCAGTCAAAAGCCCATCACTTTTTGTAAAAAGCTTTCCTGTTATTATCTCTAAAAGTACATTAGAAAATAGTAAGAGCTGGATAGAACATTTCCTACAGCATGCTAAATAGGAAATGAAGTGTTCTTTTAATTCTTCTACATCTGCTAGCTGTTTACTTCACTGAAGCAGGGTATAGTTTTTATGAATGATGACATATAACCCATTTTCTAAAAATACTTTGGATTTTCCATACAATTTCAGTGTCCCTGGGTAACTGATAGGAAGAAATGGTATAACAACCTTTTATGTTTTTTCCCTTGCTACTGTGGGAGAAGCTGTTACATCCATCAGTTGATAATGAGGAATATACCTTCCATCAGCCTATAACTGTGAAAAGAAAACCTTCCCAATTACTGTTCAAATTCACTGTCTTCCTTTGCTTTAACCTAATTTCCTTAGTGCTCAGGTCTTTTTCTGGTGCACAGTGTATTTTTTTAGCACATTCCCAGGGAGTGCTTCTGCCCCACCCTATTTTCTTTTGTTCAGTGTTTTTCTCAACAATTTTCCTCTGATTGCAGCCAGTAATCAGCCAGCAGCATCCTACTTTGGCCCATTCCTGTACTGCTTTCATTGCTTACACCTGTTATGTTGCAAAAGAACTTCTAGAATTAAAAAGTGACATTATTCAGGTTTTTTCAAGTTCTACTCAGTATCTGTCAGCAGTTGCAAGGATAGTTTGATACTTGAGCACTTATGACTCAAAAGTAAATGTTTTAGTTTGATAGCCAATCACCAAAAGCATAATGAAAATATGTAATTAAAATGCTTAGTTTCTCTAGAAAATCTCATTTTTTAAATTTAAAAATGTATTATTTTCTGGTGAACATAGCTTTTTCACTGTTAATGAAACTGCTTGTGTGCATTTCATACCTTTCTCTTCAGAGTGAGTAGACAGCAGCAGAGACAGATCTGATTAAATTCTTACTTTAGATCTACCTTACTTTTTATCTCAGAAATGTAGTTAACTAAATCTGAGGAAGGCCTCCACAGCTCCCATCAAAGTCTTTGGTGAGAAATAAGCATTTCTGGGACATGAGTCATCTGGCTTATTTTAGACTGCTCCTTCGGGATGACGTGAATCACACCTAAGTGGCTCTTTCTCTGAGTTGATCATAAGAGACACTGATGGTGACCGGGTCAGTCAAATCCCATCTCTGCTGTCCACACTGTGCATCGTGGTGATTGATGTGATTGCAATTCACACTAACTCAGCATCTGAACTTGACATTTGATTGCTGGTGTCTGAAATCATAAAATCACAGCATCTCAGAGTCATTAAGGTTGGACGAGGCCTCCAAGATCATCAAGTCCAACCTTTGACTGAATACCACCATGACAACAAAACCATAGCATTAAATGGTACATCCAGTTGCTTCTTGAGCACCTCTAGGGTTGGTGACCCCACCATGTCCCTGCACAGCCTATTCCAATGCTTGGCAACTCTTTCAGTGCAGAAATTTTTCCTGATGTCCAACCTGAACCTTCCCAGGTACAGGTAGAGGCCATTTCCTCTCATCTTCTCTCTTGGTTGCCTAGGAGAAGAGGCCAACACCCACCTGGCTACAACCTCCTTTTGGGAAGTTGTAGAGAGGGATAAGGTCCCCGTATACTCTTTTTCTCCAGGCTGAACATCCCCAGCTCCTTCAGCTGCTCCTCATATTGTTTAGTCTCCAGGCCCTCCACCAGCCCTGTTGCCCTTCTCTGGACACACTCCAGCACCTCAAGGTCTTTCTTGAAATGAGGGATCCAGAAGTGAACACAGGATTTAAGGTACAGCCTCTCAGTGCTGAGAATAGCAGGACAATCACTGTCCTAATCCTGCTGGTCACATCATTCCTGGCAGGGTGCAGGATTCCCTTTGCCTTCCTGGCCACCTGGGTGCTGCTGACTCATGTTCAGGTCCTTTTCCACTGGGCCACTCTCCAGGCACTCTTCCCCCAGCCTGTAGCACTGCATGGGACTGTTGTGACCCAGGTGTAGGACCTGGCACTTCACCTTATTGAATCTCATACAATTGGCCTCAGCCCATTGATCCAGCCTGTCCAGATTCCCCTGCAGATCCTTCCTACCCCCCCAGCAGATCAACACCACGACCCAACTTGTAGTCTGGGAACTTGCTGAGGGTGCACTCGAAGTCCTCATCCAGATCAGTGATAAAAATATTAAACAGGACTGAAATGAAAGAGCAGAAAAATTTTTGTCTACACAGATGAGAAAATTATCTCTTGAATATGGGCAATTATATTTTTAAACATAATGGAATAAATTATATTAAACAAAAATATAAATAAATGGGGTAGTTGTAGCTGAACAAAAATTATAAGCTCTTTGTGGTATCTTAGGCAGCCATACATTCTTCAGGATTCATAGAGAACTGCAAATAATGATTAGCTTGATGATTGATTGACCTATAGAGTTTGTTAGAACTGTAAATGCAATGAATGCTTTCCCTCAAAAAGCATCAGAGAATCTTTGACAGATACAGTGAAACAAAGGGATATTTTTGAGGGCGCTTGATGGGGATGATAAGAAAAAGGACGCTTCCTTCTTGCCCCAAGGTGAGATTTGAAGTCCAAAAGATATTCCTGGTAAAGTCTGATACATAAAGTCCTGAAACAATCTTGTATGGCTTTTTTCTTTTTTTTTTTTTTTTTTTTTTTCAGTGATATTTAATGGCTTCTTGAGTTTCTAGAAATCAAGCAGATGGAAAATGCCTGCAGTTCACCTGCTGGTTTTAAGCAGCAATAGAGGTCAGAGTGAATTATATTTTCTTTAGTACAGATATCCAGAAAGTTTTACCTGCCTCTGGTGTTAAAAGAAAACATGTAATTGGCACTTCTGTGAAGGAAAATAGATATGTGCAATCATGGAGTCTTTTTTTTTTTTTTTTTGTGAGGGCAAACCATAAGTGGAGGGAGTGAAGGGAGTCTTCCAAATCATGTGTGAGTACCACTAGCTCAGAAACTGTTGTGACAGTCTTCTGCAAACACAAGGACTGTATCACAGAGACAATTCACATTACAGAGGACATAAGCTTTTTCTCAGAATACTTGAGAAAAAATCTTCTCAAGTATTCTACCACTAGCTCAGAAACTGTTGTGACAGTCTTCTGCAAACACAATTGTCTTGTATCACAGAGACAATTCACATTACAGAGGACATAAGCTTTTTCTCAGAATACTTGAGAAAAAATCTTCTCAAAATCTTCTGGAAGCACAGTAGTACCACATATGGAGGGTTTACTGCAAAATCTCCTAGGCACTGAAATACTGCTCTGTTTTTCCCTAAAAAATTAATCTCTACACATAGTGAGGTTGTAAATGTGTCAAATTCATTTGGAAAAGGACCTGTACCAGTGAAAGTGCCTGTGGTTGTCTCACATGGACGTAAGTTCCTGCTCTGGTCTTGCTGTCTTCAGTGATGAGTGTTCAAAACACTTAATAGGATCCTAAACTCTCCCAATCCAGACAAAATATGTGTCTTCTCAAAATAGCCCTGGTTGGAAGATTAAAAAACCTAAATCTTATTCCCCCTGGACAATTAATACTGTCTTGTCTCCGTAAAATTTCCATTGCCTCCATTTCCTTCTCCACAATTAAATTTTCATTAATTTCTTCAAAGAGAAGACTTAAAAAAGACATTACAGGTAATCTCTGGACTTTGATTTTTTTATCTTTCTATTACTCTTTTCCATTCACAAGTACAAACCTCTTTTTTTTTTTTTTTTCTCCATTTCACTTCTGTTATCTCCCAGTGTCTTCAGATGCCTTTCTTGTGCTCTGAGTGTTAGCTGAGAGAATTTACCCATATTCCACACTTAAGATACCCACAGCCCTCCTCTGCCATTCTAACCCTTTTCCAGGCCTTCCTTTTCTTTTGTTCCTAAGCTTGTTATTACTCTAAAATCTTTTCTTCTTCCCGTCTCCAGTCTCTCCTCTATCCATGACATATCTCTAAAACTTCTCTCACCAAGGCTTTTGATGACAGCACTGCATCTCAGATCCAGAGTCAGTTATCTTTTTCAAGCTGTCAGGTTCATGCAGCGTGTTTAACCAGACTTTTCTACCTTAATTCTTGCCCCTTCCCCTATCCTTTCTGGGCTTCTTTCCTACTGTCTAATCATGTTGTTTGGAGACAATTTCTTTAACATTCCCTGGATTTTCAGTAGCTCTTTTATGACCCTATCAGCATGTACTGTCTTTGAATAGTTTAATCAGAAAACAAACTCAGCTCTGGTCCCTAAGAAGACAGACAAACAGATTTTCTCTTGTACTAAATCCTGGGTTTTCTCTTTGGCACTCCCTTCTGAGTATTCAGTGATACATTTTACTTACCTGTGACTAAAGGCAAACTCATCCTCTCCGGGTCACTTTGCAGAGATAGGTCCCGTTTGTTCCATCTTTAGTCAATGGGGTTATGGCTGATGACTGGAATGCTGCAGCAGGTATGACCATTCAAATTACAACTGTAGAGTTGAACTAGATGGAAATAAATCAATATTGAAATGAATGGTGCATTATCTGTGAGAGCACTTACATAAAGAATATTTATTGGCATTTAAAAAATCTGCATTTGAGTCTGTTGTTCCCTCTAGTTGAGCCAATATCTGTAATACTTCCAGAACCAATATATTTTGGTGATGTTGAATCAAAACATTTTATGTAAATGTTGATCAACAGTATCAGATGACATGCATGCTAGGTTTTGAATGCAGTTTAGAAACTAAACCGTTGCAAATAATTTGCTTTCTCTTGGTTTTTCCAATCTTCTGAAGAATTAGAAGGTCTCTAGATGTAAAATGGAGATATATCATAAGGATATGGAGTCAAGGTGATGCAACAAGGATTTGACTGTTCCATTAGAATTACAATGTTAATAAACTAATAAATACTCTATTCCCATCTTAATTTTAACACTAAATTTGAAAGCAGTGTACCAATAAATAGTAATGGCTTGTAAAAGAAGTGTTTAGGTCCAACTAAATTTCCATCTAGGTTTTCATTTCAAAATCAATAATGTGAAAACATTTGCACACAATCAAGTAATTGCGAGGGGATAAAATAGCCTATGAGCTTGAAGTGATCATATTGGATAAACTGTGGCTTTATCTCTCTCTATTGATTCTTCCTCCTTTCATTTACTTTATACTCCATGGAAATCTTCTCATCTAGGCACCTGTGTTTTCTTAAGAAATTACAATCAAGCCTGACAAGTTTATGTCCATTTTCACCCATGCGTGAAAGTACTGGAGGAAGATATGCATTTTTCTATCTTATTCTTCTGTGAAGCTTTATTATTCACTATGTAAGACAGCATCTCTTTGATGTTTCATCTGTAGAAAAATAACACATTTGTCTTCATTGCCACCTTTTTATTTCCAATGCGTGTTGAAAATAGATGCTGAGTGATTCCAAGCTGATGGTTTGAAATCAGAACCATAGAATCCTTTACATTCTAAAAAGACCTCTTAGATAATAGATTCTACCCACTAACCTAGCACTGGTTGCCACCACTGAATTATGTTCTCAGTGCAACATCCACCCTTCTTCTAAATGCCTCCAGGAATGGTGACTCAGCCACTGCCCTGGACAGCCTGTTCTGTTGCTCGGTAATCCTTTCAGTGAAAACATTTTTCCAATCTGAACTTCTTCTGGTACAAGCTGAGGTAGTTTTCTCTTGTTCTGTCACTTGTTACCTGAAATCAACTATCATTTGGCTATAACTTCCTTTCAGGGAGTTGTAGACAGTGCTAAGGTCTCACCCTGAGCTTCCTTTTCTCCACAGGCTAAACACCCCAAACTCCTTCAGCCACTCCATACCAGATTTGTGCTCCAGACCCTTCACCAGCTCCATTGCCCTTCTCTGGACTCAGACCAGCACCTCAATGTCTTTCTTGCAGTGAGGAGCCCAGAACTGAGCACAGAATTTGAATTGTTGTCTCACCAGTGCTGAGTACAGGGGGACAATCCCTGCCCTGCTCCTGCTGGCCACACAATTGCTGATCCAGGGCAGGGTGCCATTGGCCTTCTTGGCCACTTGGGCACACTCTAGTTCATGTTCAGCCAGTTGTCAGCCAGGACCGTCAGGTCATTTTTTGCTGAACAACTTTCCAGCCACTCTTTCCCTTGCCTAAATTGTTGCCTGGCGTTGTTGTAACCCAAGTGCAGGACGTGGCCCATTGATCCAGCCTGCCCAAATCCCTCTGCAGACCCTTCCTACCCTGCAGCAGATAAGCATTCCCCCAAAACCTGGTGTCTGCAAAATGGTTGAGAGGCCTCTCAATCCCCTCACCCAGATAATTGACAA
Organism: Onychostruthus taczanowskii; assembly: GCF_017590055.1. Taxonomy (NCBI): domain Eukaryota; kingdom Metazoa; phylum Chordata; class Aves; order Passeriformes; family Passeridae; genus Onychostruthus; species Onychostruthus taczanowskii. The sequence goes on from NW_024502791.1 coordinate 6,948,081, forward strand.
AGATTTTGATTATGACTGTATCTAACACTGAGCCCTGGAGAGAACCACTTGTGGCTGGCCACTTGTTGATGTACCTCCCTCTCTTCATACCTCTCTCAGGCCCCAGCTGTCCTGCCAGGTTTTTACCCAGGCCTTCCACACCACTGGAAGACAGTTTCTCCTTGAAAATGCTGTGGGAAACTGTGTCAAAGACTTTACTAAATTCCAGATTGGCAACATCTACAGACTTTCTTTCATCCACTTAGTGAGTTACCTTGTCATAGAAGAACAGATTTCTTATCGGCTGGGTCTAATCACCTGATTATCCTATTAAACTGTTTATTCATAGAAACATAATAAACCCATTTGGTAGCTAACGCTTCGTCTGATTATTAATGCTGGATATAAAAGAAAATGGCACTTATGATTACTTGCAAGTCTCAAACTAGTTTCAATAACACACCACATTTCATGTCACTCAGTGGTGTATACTGTTATTGTCCTTTGAGGCACAGAATACCCTTGTTCCTCTGATTCAAAGCATGTGAAAGCCTTTATCTGTGAGAATCTAATAACTGACATTTAAAAAAAAAATCTATATTTTTTAATTAACTTGATGTCATAATTCACTTCTCTATTCAGGGAAAAACCCAGTTGTTTGTATTAAAATTGCTGGGCCCAGGCTCTCAGGGCCAAAATTTCAGCTAGACCAAACTATGTGGTTTGAAGGAACTATGCAGATACCATTTGAAGGTATAGATTTTGGCTTCCATCTCACAGAGTCATTGTCTTCTGTGGGCTTCCTGAAATGCATGTTAAGAAAGAACTGGTGAGAAATTAAAGCACTCAGATAATCTTACATCTGTGCATATAGGGCTTTCCATGGGGTAGTTTAATGTCTGTAGTGAATACAATCTTTAGTCCAATAATCAAACAATTCCATTAATATTGACAAGGTAGGCAAGTCTTGTAAAATTTTACATATCTGTGGCAAGATCTTTCACAATGTTAATGTTAACCAATTGTAGACTGTCTGAAGGTCTGAATGCTGGTGTTACATTGAGGTAGAAATTTAAAATAAATCTGCTACAAATGTAAATTTTGAGTGTCATGTGTATCTGAAGTTTCTGTGATTTCCAGGGAGTTGTGTTCTGGTCAGTTTGTTGGTGTGATTTAAAGCAGTGCCTCAGTTTAAAGCTGCAAGGCACAGAAGAAACATCTTTTCAGCATTTTGTTCTTGTCTTGAACCACCAGTTATCTCTCAAGGTCCTAAATATAGAACAATTTTCTTGTGAAATTGGGCAAAATCATTGCAGAATCATCAGACCTCAGATGTGTTGGGTTTTTTTGTTTTGTTTTGGTTTGTTTTTTTGATCTGATAGTGATATTTTGAAGAGCTGGTCACCATAGCAACAAAATAGGTTTTACAGGCTGCAAACAGTTCAAGAGTCTGTTGAACTGACAAAATGGCGTGGTGCACACAAAATAGAAAAATGAGTTGTGTTTCTTTTGGGACTGCTGCAGGAAGTGATGAGCTCTTTGAGCTGTTTGAGAAAATTTTGACCTTGGATATGAATTTTTTTCCCCCAAATGTGAGTATAAAGTGTGTCTAAACACTAAAAGAAATGCTGTTGCAAATGGCATTGTAGATGGCGAGATCTAGTTGGATCATGGATGTATGAGAATGTATGCCAGGAGAATATGTCCAAACCAGGGGCAGGGGGTGCAAGGGGGTCAGCACAAGGACAGGTTTCTGTCCCCGCTGGCAGTAGCACTGCAAGCAGGGTGCCTTGGGGCACCTGGGCTGTGCTGGCGAGCTGTGTGTGACAGAGCATCTTGAGCATGGCACAGGGACAGTCCTAGAGCCAGGAGAGGGGCACTGTGGCAGCCTTGAGGTCCTCATGGCTGGAGTGGGGGATCAGGGACCCAGGACAGCCACTGACACAGCTCCAGAAAGGCTGAGCTGAGGGCATCCAACACCTCTTGTGCCCCTTGGCTGGCTGTTACTGGAGGAGCTGGGTACAGTTTTTCTTTTTTTTCTACAATACATTCAACTGTGTTATGAATGTGGGTGATCAATTAAAAACCTGCCTCCTTGAGTGAACATGATCCTGGGATTTTCTGGTCTGTGAGTCTCTGTGATTGCTTTTTTTACTTGACTGTCAGTATTTTGGGGGAAGGTCATAAGTCTAGCTATACTTTTTTCCAATTCTTTGTCCTGGCTTACACTATTTTTTTCTAATCTCCTAACTAAAATCCAGTACTTTCACCATATTTCTTTTTCCTTCTGGGGCATTGACTTATTCTTTCTGATTCTGGCTGTCAATGAAGGTTGTCCTGGGAGTGCAGAGGAGGGTTCAAGTGCTAGTTTGCTGAGTGTACTTAAGCTCCAGAGAATTAGCTTGTGGTAAATGTAGTGTTGCTTTAATAAAAATCTGTTGAGTCCATTGCTTTAATCCCCATAGTGAAACTTTCTTTCTTTTATTCTATATCTCAGTTTTAAGATTGCATCCACTTCTAGAGTGCAGAAACCTAAAGGGAGGTGGAGGTGCAAGGAAATTCTTATCATACCTATATCATCAACTAATCCTTGATTAATCCTTAAATGAGATTTTCTCAAGTCCATTCTTCCTCTATACTCAACTGTACTTGGAAGCATTCATGAAGAGTCAGGTTTAGATTGAATTCTGAAATATTCTTTAGGGGAAGAAACTCTCTCACCCAATTCTTGTTCACATGTGATAAGTAGAAAAGACCTGGTCTAGTTGAAGAGCTGACAGTCTGGGTTACCAGCAGGTATTCTGGGCTCCTTCAGCCTGTTAGGGATGCAGTAGATCCAAGTTCAAGTTGAACAGTACCCAGTAGCCTGGAAAGTGGCCAGGCAATGTGACTGGCATGCTTGCATATATTCCTGAAGCTGTTGTTTCCATTTCATGGCAGATGGAGCTGGGATTTTTCAATTTCCTGTAAGGGAGAAGTATCTGGGGCCAGAAGTAAAAGCCTAGTGAATTGCAGAATTTTGTAACAAAGCTAAGCCCTGGAGTAAACCAGCCAAAGCAGAGGTATCCAGGCAAAGAATTGACCACTTATTATCACATTTCTATAGTTTATTTCCTTGAAAACAAGAAGGAAGTAGAGGAGAAAAGAAGAAGCAAGGATGGATGTCATTCAAACATGACTAAGAAATTCTGATCTAAGATGGTAGGTTAGAAAGTTAGAAAAGATGGTAAGTTAGAAAAGTTAGAGGAATACAGAGTCTTAATCCAACAATTTCATCTTGAGTTCTTAGATAGAGCAGTTTATTTGAGTAGGAGATTCAAACAATCTGGTTTTGTGTGTGTGTGTGTATAGCTTTATATTTGCAGTTAGATAGCAGAAAATTGTTGATGGGTAACTCAGTCACTAAACTGTGGAACAAAAGCATTTTAAGCATACATATTACAGAAATGGTTAAAAATACCTTTATTTTTGTCTAGCCCCATCATATATTTATGTATGTGTATAGAGATATATCTACACATCCACCCACACATCCACCCACACATTCCTTCAGTAGCTTTGCTTGAATTCATCATCAAGTCCCTCAAGCCAAGTGACTCTGTGTCCATATCCTTTTCTCCCTGTATCCCAAGGCTTGTGCTTCCCCAGTGGTGCATCTCCATTCCAATTTCCAGACAACAGTGTACTTAGAGACTTGCAAAAGCTTGAAAAAATATGATCTGGGGCACAAACTTGAGACCCATGTTATCAACATGACATGGTAGCAAATGAACTGTATGCAAATAAGTTCCTGTTGCACCACAATTCTTTCATGCTATTCCACTCCATTATCTTCAGTTCTGTCTGCAATAACTTTTCAGCAGCCTTATCTCATGCAGCCTGCTCCTTACAGAAACTAGTGTCCTGACAAATCAATTACCTTTTGCCTATTCATAATCAGTTCTTGAGGTCACAACAAATGCCTGCAAGCATACAAGGAGTGTGAGAGGGCATAAACAAGAGGTGGGTTGTACCAGTCACCAACAGGGCAATGCATCTCTCTGGTCTGTGTCAGATGGATCATCCATTACTACCTGCAGAAACATCTGTAAAATTGTGTGGAATAAACTGAGGGTATAGAAACATGAATGAGGGCAGCAGTCCCAGGTGGACAAATGTATTACCAGAATTTTTTTTTCAAATATAAAAAACCAGATGGCTGTAGTTATCTTGTCTTTAGTATGTTGCAAACATCCTGCCTCCAACACGTTCTGGCTCCTCTGTCAGTGCCAAGTGGCAGTATAAGCCACCTCACTTAACTTTGAACCCGTAACAGCTAGATATGAAGTTTAAGCTGGCTTGGCTGCTATGGACACACTAAGTGGATCTGCAGAGGAAGCCTAATTTTGCCTTTTCTGAATACCTATCTTAAAAAGAGATGGATTGTTATCCATATTGAATCACCTCTGCTCAATATATAGGGAATTTAAGCTTTGACTTAAGGTGATATGACTAAGTTTTAGGGGGCTGATTATAGACAAGAGAAACCGTGACTTAATAATCCATGTAAAATGTCCCATGCATTGCTGTTCTTAAATATAGATCACAGTTGGCAAGGGCTGAGCTTATATTTTCTGTGTCTTTTAAAAAGGATGTGGTTGTCTCATTCAAAATGTCTTCCTGTCCTGGAGGTGGTGGTCCCTTATGATCCGTGGAAGAAAGGCACTCAGACTGCATAAAGCATCACTTAAAATACCATTTATTACCCCTAACACTGGAGAATAAAGCAGTATTGATAATCTTATGTCCTTTTAGGTGCCAGAAACCACAGTTTCAGCAGTTGAAGGGGCCTCTGATCCACAAAGTGCAGACCTTGTCTGTGGAAGAGGTCAGTCCATTTTGATCATTTGAGCTATTATAGAATTTTCCTACCAAAAAATGGCTCTTTTCATAATTTCTACTGTCAAACTTAGGGATTTCTTGCTATACTTTAAGAGAAATATGGGGCTAGGCTGATGGCCTAATCCCTGGTACCAAGTGGGAGCTGCCTGCAGGCTCCTCTGTTAGAGCAAACTGGCTGAGTTTATCCTGCATCCAAGACCTTTGTGTGGAACAACACTGTCCAAAGGCCAGGCTGGGCTTGCAGAACAGCATTGCACAGCACAGCAGGGGCCTGACTGCTCAGGATAACTGCTGTGGGGATTGCTGTCTCCTCACTGTACAGTGCTCTTCAGTCAGGACCACTGTAACATCTTCAGAACAGCTGTGGAGCTCATGCAAGCAGTATCTGCTTTTTGGGGAAGTTTTAACCATGCATGTATGTTATTTTGGGGCATTTCTGCTCAATGTCCTTGCTCCCCTTCTGTATGTCCTGGGATTTTTACTCAACAGCTGCTCTTCTGCAACAAACTGATGCACACTAAACTTTGGAGGCCTCAGCAAAGCCCCACACATGAGATGCCTCTGTGAAAGAAGCCTAAAACATTGCAATGTCAAATTGAGACCTGGGACAGGTGCATAGAGCAGAGATCCAGGCTGATTGTTTTAGCCCAGCATAGGAAAGGCACATTCTAAGATAACCTTTTTGTCAGACTTACTGTTAGGGAATTTTGCACTGAGATGTGTGCACCTGTTTTTATGAGAGTCCCAGGGTGACTTTTTGAGTCAAACTGACATCTCTTCCTGGGAGGCAGGTTCCATTTAAGATGCTTTTGTATCTCAGTCTCCCAAGTACAGATGTGCACATGCAGAGGTTGTGAGTGAATGGCTTTGGGACTTTTGAAATGCTACTTTTGCAGCTAACTAATTCAAGGAGTAAACAGATTTTCTCCCAGTGAATGATCCAATATCCTTAATGTACATGGTAGTATTTTTACTGTAGAGACAATCATCATGGCAGATGCTGAACAAAAATACAGATATTCCCTGCCCTTAAGCGTACCCAAAGCCCTGGGCATCCTCTGCCCTTACAACTTGTTTATGGCTTCTCATCTGGTAGGTATTTTTTTCCTGTCCTTTTCTTCAGATCATTTATTGTACCTTGGTAATAAGTTTTTCCTTGAAATCTTATGCTGAGGTGTGTGTATTTGGTCTCTTATAAGGCTAAACAGAAAGGAAGAATGGTTTTAGGGTTGGTCAAAGACAGCTTGACAATGATGTATAGGGAAACATTAGAGAGAATGCCAAATTTTTTGTTTCAGGTAAGATGATTCTTTTCTCTTTACCTTCAGCCATCCCAATCTTGAGCTAATAAGTCTCATCTCCCCAAAGTCACCAATTAGTTTCTAATTCTTTTTGCTTGGCACAATCTCAGCTATATTCAATCCTCTCTATGCTTTAACCCTGCCATTATATTTTTTTATATGTAGTTCCCATTTTTTCCTAGCCTTGGTGTCCAGATAGTACAACCTACTCTTCATACTTGGCAGATGAGTTTCTCCTACACTCATTCTATCTGATCAGGCAGTCATGAATTTTTTGTTGTTTGAGGAATTTTCAAAACTTTTCCAAGGCTGTTTTTAAAGTGTTTCCAGTCCTTCAAGTTTTCTTTTAAAAGATCAGGGTCCTTCAGTTTTGTATCTGACTCTTTACCATACAAGTTGCCTTCAAAGGTTGTTTTTTTCTATTAATTTTGATTAAGAAATAATAATTTTCAGCTGTAAATTGAGTGCATGCTCAGATTGCTGAGGAAAATGTGTTGGTTTTTTTTTTTTTTTTTTCTTTTACAGCATGTATCTAAACTGGTTTTGTTATCATTCATTCTGTTGTGAAGGACAGGACAGAAGTCCCTAGTTTGGCTTTGGTGCAGGTTGAGCCTCACTTTAAAATATTGATTCAGCATATGAAGGCTTGATACAACTTGATCTGGTCACTACAGACCATTACTCAGGGTCCTTGACTTTTGTCACTCTCACCTGTAGGCATGGTCTGGACGAACACCAGGTGCTGCTCCCAGAAACCTGCTAAATAAAATTTGGTCTGAGAAAAGGGGTCACTTGAATAATTTAATACCTAACAGATGGACTTCCTTAAATACAGAAGTCATCATGATTCTATGGACATTGTCTTTTAGAAGTGGGGAAGGGTCTGTGAAAAGGAAGCACTGTCTGTTTCTTTGGCTGTAGGATGTTGAGAGCAACTTGGCAATGATAGTTTGTGGGTAAGTAATTTGAAATTGGAGGTACTTTCTTGTATTTGAAGTTTCTAAAACTTCAGTCAGCTGTGACTGAGATTTTGGAAAGAAAGATTATAGTAATTACGAGTGACATACTTGTTTATCCTTTTAACATAGGCAGAAAGAGGTTGTTAAGCCATTGGAATAATTCAGATAGAATGAGGAGAAATGTTTTATATAATCAAGAATGAATTTGCTGCTCCAAGGACTAGCATTTATTATGGAAAATTTTTGGTACTTATGTACCATGCAAATTTACAAGGGTACTTACAAATACATGCACTCAAGTACTTTGCATAACACTAATGGCTGCAAACTAATGAAAATGTACTTAGGTCAGACATTAAAACCTACCAAAACACTCTTAAAGTAAATCTCAATAAAATAAACCCCACCATTTTCACCTGTGGTAGGATTTAATAACATAAACCCAGATTTGTGTAATAGTATTTTATTTTATATACAAGAAAGGTATTCTGACAATAGTCTGTTTGATTGACACTGTGGTAACAGAAGAAATGTGCTATCAAAAGCAGTTTTCTCCTACCAGAGCTGGTGCACTAAAGTCCAAATATGTGTTATTATGATTATAGATGCATTTTTTGACAGAGCTTTTCATTTTTTGAAACTGTTCATTAATGACACACAGTGCCTACATAATTTTTCAAATACTTCCATATTGACCAAACAGTTACATAAACATCTTGGGTCTTGATTTTACCTTACAAAGAATTTGCTAGGAAAATAAGAGCTACATAAAATGACCACTTTTTCCAATACTTATCTACATGTAATGTCACAGATACCCACAGACTTCTGGAAATTACATAGTTATTAAGGATATTTAGGAAAAGACAGCTACTATATCTTCCTAGCTAGCTCACATTGCATTGTGGACTTGAGTGCCTCAGATATCTTAAATATTGCCATCTCTGATGGTAACACTCTCATTTCCTCAGGACTTTCCTTCTGTTACTGCAATTCCATGGTTTTCATATTGCTGTACCTCAGTCTATGTAAATCTGATTGCTGGGTTGGGTCCTTCCTTCGTGTAGGTTTGATTTCACACATCTGGATCTGTTTGTACTGAAATATATAAAATCTTTTCATTGGAGTGTAATAAATGATTTTAACTCAGCATGGTGAAGGAGCAGAAATTCCTTCTCCTTCCTCCCACTTACTGCTGTGGCTTATTTGGAACCTCAGAACTCACAGAGATCTTATTTCAACTGTTTCAAAACTTTTTCTACAATCCATGTCATTAATTTGTGTTATTGCTTTTTTGCCTTCTTTCTATTTATTATGAGGGTCTGGCCTCAGTATGAACCTTGAGAGATTGCTATCCAGGAGCATTAAAGAGATTTAAATCCCTTAATGTTCAATACTTTAAAAACTATTTTATGATATGCCAATTAAAAGTGACATGCTGCAATCCTTCATTGAGTGGCTGCCTAAAGTAACAGGATCCCACGGAGTACATTACAGATATGGCTCAAGAGAAAATTGACAGTATGTCATATTTCTCTTCTTGCCCTTTCCTCATTCCCTGAAAAATGCAACTTAAAAAAGGTAAGGAATTCAATACAGATTATTACTGTGTTGAAAGGTGCTGTTTTTGTTGGAGGAGACAAAAACAATGGCCATCCAAAGTGGGTAATTCCTGATGCAGGAAATGTAACTCCTGGGATGGGGGGCTCTCCCTTCATAAATACTTTCCAGAAAAAGGTATAAACTCAAGCATTATTACTAGAGAGGATCAGTCTTAATATTCAGGTATCCTTTCTGACCTGTGTTTATGGTCCACTTAACTGTTTGCAGCTATGACCACTCCATAATCATTCTGGGAGGGTGGATGGCAACCACCACATTTGGGGGACAAGAGAAAACATAATCACTTTGGCACACTTGCTACCATGTTCTCTACATTTTTGAGAATTGTTTAATGTTTCTTCTGTACCACTCAACCCACTACTCTGATTAAATGGAATAAAATTATGAAGGAAAATGTATTCTGGGCAAACCTGAAGCCAAATCTACCTTTAGTGGAACGAGATGCAATTTCTCATAAGTTAGGAGAGCTGCACCCTCATATATTACAGATATATTTGATGAGTTTGCACTCTCCTTATGTTTAATCAGATGGATGGATTAAAAAAGGCTTTGCACATAGAAAAAGGGAGAAGACTGAAGTGGTTGCTTTTAGTGCTCGTGTGGGAAGTGCTATCCCCCCTAAAAGTACTACTCAGACATGGCCTTTCTTGGCTTCTCTGTGGCCAACAAAAGTGGCAAAACCCAGATACCATTGCAGATCTGCACATTCTCCATCTATTCACTCATAGCCATTGCCCAGTTTAACTTCTGAAATTCTCTCAGACCACAGCATGGTGCTGAGCAGCTGACAAATTTTAAAGACTGAAGGAGACACAAATGAGTCTTCCTGTTTCTAAAGTTCCTTATATGCTTTCTGTTAACCTCTAAATATTAAAAATGTAGTATAGTTATAAATTCCTGCTCTGTTTAACCAGCACCCAGGAGTAGTACAGCTATTGCAAAGGGGGCTTGGCTGAGCCCTATCAAGCAGCTCTTTCGGAGATGCTCTTAGTAGGCAAAGCATGAGTCTGGCTGTTGGGTTTTGGGGTTTTTTGCTTGGGTTTTTTTTTCACTTAAGGAAATATAATGTATTCATATTATGTATCTCTCATCTTTGCCTTGCCTCATGCTGGAAGGCTCTTTAAGAAAACAATTTAAAGGCCCCTCTGTGTGGGATGAACTGACACAACTCGCTGTGAGCTGCAGAATGCCTGTGTATCTTCAGTTCATCTCACAGCACTGGATAGCACAGGGGTAGGGCTTTGCTCTCTTCAAAACCAGAATGCCTTTTCAGAAAGTGCTTGATAGGAAAAGTTCCCACTTTTTGAAATGTAAAGAGGCCAAAAAATGTAACTTTTTCTGTGCTGTCGATATCTCTACTGTTGTCTGGGGGAAGAGCTGATAATCAGCATGTCTGTGTTGCACCTTATCTGTAGCTTCAGTCAAAGGTCTTGCAAAGCAAAATCTGAAATAGTGAAATTTACAGTTAGTGAAAACAAGATATTCACTCACAGATTGAGATAAAAGTGACAGATGGGAGTAAGAAGAAAGTCTCATCACATCTAGCCTTTTTTCTCAAGCCAGAGACCCTCTGTCAGACTGTGATCTCATAGCATCACATAGTTGAAACAGAGATTGTATTTGGTTACTGCTCAAATGGGAGACTTTGGGGGTGAAATCCCATGGTGGTGTAGAAGCAGAGTAACAGGTGTCACCCTCCCCAAACCAGCTGAGATCTGAGAAGAGTTCAAGGAAACAGGGGTAGCTCCATTTGTGGCTCAGTAAGAAACCCGAGTTCCCAGGGAGGTCTGCATAAAACCAGTCTTTAGTAAAACCTGTTTGAGACATGATCCTTTCCGTTTCTAATTTCTGCAGCACTTTGTGACCCTCCTCAGGTCAATGCAACCATTAGTTGGCCTGTATAAATTACATCAAGCACAGGTGGGAATGCGAGTGTAAGGCAGCAGTAGCTTAAAGAGATTTTTGCAAGCAGAGCTATTTAGCCCTCAGGGAGTTGACACTAGTATAGTTTTTATCAATCACATTTTGCAAAAAGCAGAAGGATGTGATTGGGATAGCATGGATTTCAGTTTCCCTTTTCAACCTTATATTTTTATAAAATTTATTTCCCGCTCTTATGAAAGCATTTAAAAAGTTACACTGAAGACCAATGGACCAATGAGATTCCATCTACACATATTTAATTAATCTCCAGACTTTAGGTGTCCCTATAGAGATATCTGTTGGGGATCTAGGGTCTTGGCTTGCTTCTTCACATAAAGGGACCTGATGCCAGTTGAGGCCCTCAGTGATCTCTCCTTACCTCCTGCTCTTGGGCCAAATGGGTCTGGGGCTCCACTCTCATGCCCAGGAGCCCTTCACATGCATCTTTGATTCACATCACACTTCTACACAAGTTTAGTAAAAGTTAAGCTGTTGGATGTGCTGATTGGAGCACTTATCCAGTGGACAGAAATGGGTTCAATGTGTCTTTGTATCATTGGAATACAGAAAAAAAAAATCAGCTCCAAAAAACCAAAAAACATGACAAGAAGTGATCTCACTGCTGCACTACCCCAGGCAGATCCAGTTGTGAGCCATTCAGTGTGGTGACTCCACTCTCACCAGCAAGATTCACTGTGAAGCCTTGTGATGAGGGACTTTGCCTGTAAGAGATTTAAATGTGGCTTCAATTCTTAGTCTGAAATTTTTTCCAGTCATTTATTCATTAATTGTTTGCAGTAAAAATAAACACAGAGGCATGCAACTGATGTGCCATAAAATGTGGTGTACGTTATGTGCTCATGTTTCTCAGTCACTGGACTGATAAATTCTGAATTTGTTAATATAAAGTCAAAAAAAAAAAAGCTCCAACTGTGACGATTGACTGGCACGGACTTTGCTTATACTAGTAAAGCAAAGGTAGCTTATTACTTAAGTTTACTAGTATTTATATTTGCTATGTTTGTTATGTACAAAATTTTTTAGTTGACCCCTTTTGCCTTGGTCTCTTTTAGAAACACACATTTCTTGATAATCTTTCTTATGCTAGTAATGTCTTTGTTAAACTCTTTTGCCAGCAATGTCTTTGTTATCTCTCCCCTTATCAGAGTGACCAGACTTGATGTCTTCACTTCTGCTCTTGCCTTGAGTTTCCCTCGGCTTTCACTGTGCCAGGGCTAAAAGGCTGGCAGCACTACCCAGCTCAGCTTCTGTAGCTGTCTGATCTCCAACAGTAAACAGGAACACAAAAGGGGTAGTGGGGTGTTCATGTGTACTGCTACACTCCTCTCCTGCCATTCTCAAAGCCCTGCACTTGACACACCTGACAGAAGGGTAGGTGATTTGGGTGTAAACACTAATGACAAGGAGGGAGCTCAACCAAATCACTGCTCTCTGGGCAATCACTCCTTCAGCAGAAATGCAATAAGAGCAAGAAATCACGGGCATAGTCTTCAGGGGTAATATTTTGAACATTCAGGTATTGCCACGGTTTCTGTTTTAAGCTTTTATCAGAAAAGATCATCTTTTCTTTGTGTAATGTAAGTGCAATGATTTGAACAAAACCACAGAAAAGAGTATTCTGTAAGGGAATTATACTCCACAAGATTTTCTGCAAAGGATGGTTTCAAATACCTTGAATTGGTATGTTTCTCATGTCTGCTTAGTTTTACAGTAATTGGTGTCTTCTAGGTCCCCAAACAATGTAGGATTCTGGCCAAGCATTTTGCTAAAATGCAATGGAGGAGACAGCTCTGCACTGAAGTAGCACCTGTGTTGCGACAAATCTGTATTTCTCTCTTAAAACATTAAAACAGAAAATGCATGAATGTAAAGTCAAAGAGTCATCTTAGTATCTGGTTTAAAAAAATTTACTATTTGCACAGATTGATTGATCCCTGGGTTTCTGTTATTTGAGTGCTGACCATAATAACTTCAGAGCTGAATTATGGTGAATGAATTAGGTGTACCAAATCATCTGTCAGAAGACATTCTTAGGTCAAAGGAAGGCTGCATCCAGCCCTAAGAAAAGAAGAGATATTACTAGTTTAATCAGCCTAACAGGGGTTAAAAATCTCTTTTCAAGGTTTCTTTAAGCACATCTGTTATTGGGTGATATATTTCAAGAATAAAATTTGTGAGAACGTAAGTGATCTACACATACAAAGCTAACTAGCTATCACTAGAACAGAGTATGTGGTATTTTCTGTTCTCTTGATGGAATACACTAAAACTAGACTTCCATGTTTCACTGTGAACTCTTATGTCATAGCCTTGAGAAATATGCAACAGCTCTGCAAATTAATCAACAGAATTATGCTGTCCTTTTAATATAGCTTGCTCTCCTCCTTGACTATGGCAGAGAAAGGACATTTTGGATTAGTATTTAATCAGTAGGTTCTCAGACTTGGTCTTGAAATGTCAGCTCTTAATCTCTCTTGCCTTGAAAAGTGAAGATATTGGGATTTGATAAAATAGCTTTGTCTGAGAGGTATAGTCCTTCTGTCAATACTCTCCTCACAGAGCAGCTTGCCCATAACCCAGGACCCTGCATTTCTACTGCCCTGGAACCAGACTCTCTTTCCTGAGACTCAATGGCAAAGTCAGAACGTTTCTCTGTACATTTTCTTCAGCTTCAAACATATGAATTTGCAGCCATTTAATTTAAACCTGGGGTCAAGAAAAAAAAAATAATAGCAGTAAAATACTAGTTTAGAAAATTGCATGAAAGATTTATTAATGACATGTGTGGTAAAAGTTATCAAATCACAAAGATGAATTAAACCCCATATTTTTAATGTTCTATTAAAACCAAGCGTTCTCTGTGCCCCAGCATATCTTTATACAGAGAGAGCAGTTAAGTAACTGATTTCATGGGGGAAGTTGGCCACAATAAGCAAGGAGAGAGCTGCCAATCCTAATGACTTTTTGGTGAGCTCTGTGGTGAAAGTGGGAAAGACAGACAAAAAAAAGTGAGTAGGATCAGCAGAAAAAACAGTGGTTTCATGCATTTTGAATCCAAATACCAGTGCCTCTGTCTGCTTTATAACTTGCTCATATTGCAGTAAATCCTGAACTAATTTCTTAAAGGTTCATCTGGAGCCTTAGCTGGTCGTTCTGTCACTGTAAACCTTTCAGGCAGAAAAAGTGTCAGCAAATATAGATCACTGATTTGATAGCTTAGATCAGAGCAGGTTTTGGAGTGACCATGTCTTGCTAAGGAGAACTTGTGAAGCAATTCTGTTTTCCATGAGTTCAAATGGTACTAAATCTTTGTTCCCCAGCTGTACCAGTTTTAATTATCTGAAGTGTTTTTAATAGAAGTTAAGAGAGTGAGTACCCTATCCAAAGCTGAATTGCTGAAGTCGAGGAAAGATTCACAGATTATGTGGAGAGTGCAAGGGGCTTTGTGGGCACTACGCACAACCGCAGTCCTCACACGTCCATGCTGGAACCCTGCCAGGGTGCCCTGCTGCTGCCTTCTGTCCTCTGAAATTTGCTTTTCTCCCATGGAATTGAATTTAGGGATTAAAGGTGGAGATAAACTGCCCAATATTTTGTCCAATTAAACCTTCTGGATGAGAAGAGCTTTTGAATTGTAGCATTAACATATCCTTAATGATTTCAGTAAGCTTTGTGGATGACAGTAGACCAGCACTGAAGGTCAAGTCTGAAAAAATAATATGAAATTAGAGGAGATTATGCAAAGGAGACTGTTTCACCTAGTACTTTATAAATAAGCAATAACATGTGCATCTTATTTTCCAGGGTATCACAGAAGTATTTTTCAAAGTTGGTGTTTCTCTCGTTTCCTGTGCAGTCAGGTAGACAGTTTCCAATCATTTCAGGTCAGAGTGCTTTGTAGTTTTCCTCACATGCTGATAGCAATGACTTCAGACCTCATACCTAAAAATCCCACACCTGTTTAATCTGAAGGACATTAAGCCTACAGAAAAAAAAAAAAAGTGAAAGAATTAAACAAGCACATCCCTACTTCACTTAGCTTGTTGGTAGAGTGAAGATAATTTTTGCTGCCTTCTGTATTTGTTTATGTTTTTGTGTTAACTTTGGGTAACAGAAATGATCTAATTTTCTGCAGGACATTTCTATACTCAAATTCTTCATTGCTACTCTCCCCCCAAGCTCCTGCTTCCCTTTTTTTGTTAAATATCATGAAAGCTTTGGGTATCAATGTCGTGGTAGTGAAGGTAGAACATGTCAGCCCAACAATAGGTGGGACCTACTGCCATCAGCTGAGCCCAAGACAACTTCAAACAGACCATGAAGGACATCTCCTGAAGAATGTAGGCTAAGGCACAGGAGAATAACATGGTCCTGCTGCAGGCTGTCACTGGGAGCATGAGGTGTCCAGAACTCCCAGTTTCAGATCTCATGGCATTCAGGTAAATCATCATTACCTTTAGACAGAGCCTGGAATCTCTGATATTGTGATTTACTTAAGAAAGTATGGAGTAAACACCATAAAGTAAACTCCTTAAAGTAAACTCCAGATTGAGTTAATGTTGCCTTTCATACAAAACAAAGATGCTTAATGGCTTACAAGATAGCAGCCTTGAAAAATTAAACTCTAAATGTTAAATCCTTATATCCTATCTGGGGGAGAAATTTTGTGATTAGTAAGGTGGTGTGGGAACATCCATTACTTTTCCTTGACAACGTTCCAAAAACATGATATTTCAGAAAAATTCAGATGAAGAATCACATAACACAGGCTGAAATGGTGCCTCTGGAGATTTTCTTGTCTGACTCTTGCTCAAGGCTAGCTACAGCAACTTGCTCAGGACTGCATCCAGTTGGCTTTTGAATATCTCAGAGGTGGAGTTGCCTCTTTGGAAAACCTATTCTTGTGTTTGGTCAACTTCATGCTAAAAGAAGTGGTTTTTTTTGTGTTAAGGTGCAATTTTATGTGTATTCAGTTTGTGCCCATTGCCTTTTCTCCTGTTACTGGGCACCACTGAACAGAATTTGGCACTCTCTTCATTCTCTTCTACCAGGCATTCTACACATTGATGAGTTTCCCCTAAGATTTTCTTCTCCAGTCTAAGCAGTTCCAGGTCTCTCACTCTCTTCTCAGATGTTCCAGTCCCTTCATCACTTTCATGGCCCTTTGCTTTGCTCACTCCAGAACCCCTGGGGAGCCCAGAGCTGGACCCAGCACTACAATTGCTGGATCCACCAGTGCTGAGAACTCTTCCCTCAGCCTGCTGTCTGTGCTGTGTCTAACACAGCCCAGGAGGCTGCTGACTGTCTTTGGTCACAAAGGCACATCTCTGGATCATGGTCATCTCAGTGACACTGGGGATGACCAGATCCTTCTCTGCAGTCCTGCTTCCAAGCCTGTAGCCCCCAACCTGTCCTGATGCCTGGGATTATTCCTCATCAGGGGCAAGACTTTGCATTTCCCCTTGTTGAGTGTCATGACATTCCTCACAGTCCAACTGTCCAGCCTGTCCAGATCCCTCTGAATGGCAGCACACCTGACTGTTATTGTCACCACCTGTCCCAGTTTTGTGTCATCTGCAAACTTGTTAAGGATGCACTCTCTCCAAACATCTAGAAGATGTTATAATAATTAATAAAGATGTTAATTATTCATGATAATTAATGAAGATGTTAGCCAATATCTTCCTCAGCAGTGATCCCTAGGATACTCTACCTAAATAAGTAATAATGTACTACCTAAGTACATTGAGGAGGACCTCAGTTCCACCACACACTTTCCTCAAGTCGGTAATATGGTTTTAGTTGAACTAAAATAAAGATTAATCATAACTTCCCTAAGATCAGAAATCTCTGTCACTACAATGCTGTTATGTTATGGTTTCAAGGATGTTAACTGTAGGTTTTCCATATATTTCTAGCTGGTCTCATGTTACTGAATCCTAGCTAATTTTATACTTACTATTCTTTTTTTTTTTTTTTTTTTTTTTTAGCACAATTATTATTGTCATGTGTGAAGATGGAAAATAAATTTTACCCAGTAACTTTGTATGAATGACAAAATGCCATCCTCATAAGATTTGTAGGGTGAAGTGATTCCTTTTTCTGGACTGACTGGAAAAGAATGTAGAGAAGCTATATAAGGCCCTGACAGATCTGAAATAGAAGATGGGTGGTGGAATAGGGAGCACTGACCTTCAAAGGTAAATACAGTGTGAGAAGAGCTGCTTTGACTGTAACTGAACAGTGCCAACCAGTTAAGCAGAAGTTAGCTTGGAAACAAAGGAGCACGGGGAAGGAAATGAAATTGTTAGAGTTCAGATCACATACACTGAGACAATAATTTCCATATATCACGTGTGAGATTCTTCTGCCAAGTGAGAAAGTATCATTGATTTTACTCACAGAGAGTTATGGCAGAAATGAGAAGAAGCATCATAAATCTCTACCAAACACTGTAAGTGAACTTTGTTCATCACCATTTCCTCCACTGTCCAGGTAGGGCAAGAGTTCTTAAAAGACAAAAAAGTGGTGCAAGAGTTATTAAAGACACAGTACTAGGACAAAATAAAAGGGCATTCAGTGATTTGCCTCTCAGTGTGGCTGTGATGCCTTACACAGATGCAAACAAGTTGCAGGCATTAAACAAGTGAATAATGAGCTTCATGGCAGGTGTTGGCTGGATTTCTTTTGTGCTGCTCTCTCTGCTCCATGCTCTGTGTGAGCAGTGAGACAGAAACATCACCTGCTTGCTCAGTAGGAATTACATTGTCACTCAAACTCTATGAAGCAGAAGCTGGAGAATATTTGCTGCCTGCTCATCGCCAGTTCAGGTATGCAATGCTGTGAGCAAAGAGTGATGGAGCCTAAGAACACAGCTGGCCTTTGGAGAGTCTGGCCTCAGTTGTCTCTGAGAGGAGCTTTCCCTACTATGGCAGTAATTGGTATACAATCACACTGTGATTCATATCTCTGGGCTAAAACATATTGCAAAGGGAGTAGAAGCTTGTAGTTTTGCTTTGAGGGTTGATATGAGAGTGAAAAGTGAGAGGGAAGTACCCCTGTCTAATCTAGGGTAGGAAGTCTGTGCCTCAAATAGTCATCTACAGGTTAACAGTGGAAAATATTTCCATTTGTTATTTCTCTTTCTCTGTGTCTGCTTGGAACATTTTGTCCTCCATCAGCACATTTTCCCTCATTGCTTCCCTGTCGTACAGAAATGGACTTGGGACACGTGGATCCTCCAGTGCTGGAATGGTCTCACCCCAGTCTCAAATTGCAGAATACTTCCTACCTCTCCTTGCCCAGGGAAATAGAGTGCCTTTTGTCACCACAAGTGATTTTATTTTCTTTTGCCCAGTGTTTTCCTCTCTGGATTGCTGATTTTTGATTATTTTCACTGATGTTATGCTGGTGAAAGCTCTGGGAAACACTTCTTCAGCTATTATTTTGCCTCTAATAATCTGATGTGACCTTCTGATATGAGAAAGTGAAGAATCTGCTTTCTGTTTTGGTTTCTCATAAATGTGTTTGGACACTCATTCAAACATCACTGCAATTTACATCACACAGGTACACAGAATGCAAACAGTAATATTTGTGGTAGCAGCCGGGAGAAAAAGGATGCCTGAAAAGGCAGAATTGAGAGAATAAAACAAAAATATATGAAAAATGTAAGTTACCCATCCCTGAAGTTCTTCTCTCAATGTTATTCATTGTACCTGTTACTATGGCGCTGCCAGGGTGCATTTCTTCAATGGTCATTTCTTGGAATCACAGAATCTGCCAAGTTGGAAGGGAGCCATCAGGATCGAGTCCAACACCTGACCCTGCACAGGAGACCCCAGGAATCACACCATGGGGCTGAGAGCATTGTCCAAACTCTCCTTGAACTCAGGCTTAGTGCTGTAAACACCTTTCTGGGGAGCCTGTTCCAGTGCCCAACCACTCTCTGGATGAAAAACCTTTTTCTAATAAATATACCCTTTCTATTAAATATAACTTATATCCCTTAATGTCAATCTCAGACAATCAGGCAACAAAAGCCCAAGGCATGCAAACATTGAAGCTCCTGTGAGAAGAAAGGTCATTCTGCCCCATTTTCCTACCTTTCCTCACAAAGGCCTTGAGCAGGTGGGAAAACAGTGCTAATCAAGGCACACAATAACAAAAAATCCACAGTGGCAGCATGAGGATATCAGATGAGGTCTCTCACACCCTGACAGTGGTTGGACGATATACACAGACTGACAGCTCCCAAGCACTGGCAGAGATGTGAGCTCCTTGACCATATTTCACACTGAAATCAGAGGAAAGTGTCTTGAGTAACTGCTCTGTGCATACCGGGATACCTAGCTCCTGGATCCAAGTCTGGGAACGCAGAGTCTGATGTGCAGAAGGATATCAGAGGCACAAAACTCTGGCAGGTAGGTAGGAATGACTGCACCCAGTGGAGCCTTCCTGGTGGCCTCCACTCTGGGAATGCCACAGATCAGCAGCTCCTCTTGCAATAGAAGAACACAGAAAGTATGGACAGGTGATATCACAGCACATCAGCTGAGGTTCCTATTGCTGCTAATGCTGACCAAGCTGAATGAACAGAAGAAACAACTTAAAATATGAGAGACCGCTGGAGAGACCCCAGAGTAAATACTCCCCAAAGTTCTGCCACTTTAAAGCTGATATAAAGGGGTTTACTCACAGAAGTATTACCATGTATTAAAATGGGATTGCTCATGTGAATGCATCAGGTCTTAGGCAATGTTTGGGGTAATTTTTTTTCCTACATATCAGGTTTTAATATTACTATTGTTGTCTTTTCTTACAAAGATAACCAGATTTTTAGCATGACATGTCATAGAGTTATCTCTTTCTAGTTAGTTTTATAAATATTATTTTACATAGTGTTTTTGATATTATTTGCCTCTCTTACTGTATCATTGCTATGTCTGTATTTGTTTCTAACTGATGAGAATGTTTTTATCACAATTTATTTTACTGACTATATTGAAACGAGTTGCAAATATATCATACACAATTTCCTCTTCTATCAGTAAATTCTCATTCCTTTTAATCACTTTGTATGATGGCTTGCTTCCTCAAATCCAGTGTATTTTGTTTCCTGCTTTTATCTTTTTTTCTTGTAGATATTGCTGACCTTCATCCAAACGCTGTTCTCATAATCAGGTAATATAACCACAAACATTAAGCTTCTTCCCAGCTTTATCCTCTCTCACATATGAGCTCCATCTAAGCCATAGCCTCCAGTATCAGCATTCAGGTCCATGCACTGGAGATAATGGGGAGCTTTGCTGTACCTGAGGGAGCTGAGATCCAAGGGAATGAGGCAAGCTGAAAAGAAGAACTGCAGGAAAAGGGTTTGACAAACTTTTTCACAGGACAATGACAGTGACTTGCTCAGTGTCTTCTACTTGAGGATCATCTAGAAGTAGGCTTGCTTAAGTGCAAGCCACAGTGCTTGCTTAAGCTCCTTTGAATTAATTACTATAACTCTCAGCCTTATTATGAATGTGTACTTTGTCACTGATCGTCCAATTCATGTGTGTTACACCTCCTCCTTGGCTCAAAGTCTCATTAAATCTCCAAAGAGACATGTGTTGTCTTCCAGTGTTCCCACATATTTATGTAAACCTCTGCAAAATCAGCTCTAGGAGCCCTGTCTTGAAAACATTTTTACTGACAGTCTGCCATGCAATGTGTTTTCAAAAATGTATTAAAAGAGAACGTGAACAATTTGTTTAATGAACATTTAAATGTATTATTGTGTCATATTTGCATGTTTAAAGTGTTTGTAGAACTGTGATACATGAACCACAAAATTTTATGTACAAATCATGCAAACATTGCCTAATATAGACTCCAAACAGCATCTGACTATTGCATCTAACTGTCTGAATATTGCATCTGACTCAGGTGAATCCCAGTGTTTAAGACCTTGCTAGTAAAGTAATGGGTGACTTTTGGGAAATTAATTGATGATCTCAGACGTTCTCCTTCTGGACAGTTCACATCATGATATAAATGAAATCATTATTCTACTGTTTTACAAGCTCAGGAGAGAGATAATGAATAGGTCAGGTAAAATAGCTGAACGACACCTTGTCTTTAAAACAAGGTGGCAGCTAATTAACAGAATGCTAGGGTGATAACTTTTATTCCCATTGCCCTTCCATGTCTTCTTTAGGTTGAAAAATAGAGCTTCTAAGCTCTCTGAAACAGATACAAAGCTCCACACAGTTTTCTGCAATCCCTACATAAAGCTGATAATTTTCATCTCAGAATTGTATACTAAATGTTTTCTAAACCCTTTACTGATTACTGGAAAATGAGGTTTTATTTACAAACAACCTAACCCTTGGGAAAAAATAAGGTGATTAAAAAAGCAGAAGTAACAATATGCAAGAATGCAGCTTTAATTAAATAACTTACATGAGGGGAAAAACATTGTAGTATATTTTTCATCTGCTGAGGACTGTTAAAGAAGAGCATATTCTACTAAAATGGGTTCAGCTATTTTCAGTATGTAAAACCAAATATATATATTATAAAATTGAAAGGTCAGTAGGTGCCTTAAGATAACATTCTAAAGATGACATCTACTCTATCAACCCCTTGGAAGGCAGTATCAAGATGTATTATTCTTGACTCTTGTTTGTCTAACCAGTTCCTGAAAGTCTCCAGTAATGGAGATAGATACCCTTTACACATCCAACAGCACACCCCAAAGTTTAATTTAACTTGCTTTTCTCATTTTTCCTCACAACTGCACAAACTCTTCCATGCATTAGCTTAAGCTCTATCTTGTCTTACTGACTACAGGTTTGGGAAGCAGATTATTTCGTTCTTCTTTGGATCAGCTTTTAAGGCACTTTTGTATTTTTCTTATAGGCCTTGTTCAGCATTCTCCTCTTACTGCCAAGAAACTGAGTTTGTTATGTTCTTCCTTGAAGATCATGTTTGCTTTCCTTCTAAAGGGTTTTGCTACTTTTCCATGGGTTCTGCCCTTAAAACCTTATTAAAGTTAATTTATATATTAACTGCTCCTTCCCTTTTTACTTCCAAAACCTTGTCCTGTGATTGCACATTTGCTTTTCTTGACAAGATTTTTTCTTGACAGACTCATGACCTCAGTAATGACCCATGTACTTATTACTTACAAGGCAAGAATCAAATCTTCATCTTTCTCATCTCTAAAGCATAAGCCAGATGTGAAGTTTCTCATTATTGATTAACAGTTTTTTCATCCTTATTATTATGGCAGCATTCAAGGTACTGAGAACATAAGGATATGGCATGGAATGTGGGGTTCGAACATTCTTCTGAGACCTGTCAATAAAAAATCAGCTCAAGTATAGTGTATGAGTGTCAGTGAAACCTGTAAAAATTCCTAAAGTCTTATCTGTCTGGTGAGCTTGTCCTAGAAGATACGGTTGTCTTATCATAACAAACAAAGAATTTAAGCATCTGTGTCAAGAAAAGAACTCACTTCTGTGTGCCCACTGCAAGGCTGAAGGTTATTGCTTTCCCAAGGACCCTCTGCTCAGCACGACAGTGATGAAGGGTCAGATAACCAATGGAGATCAGCAATAGTGTGGAACTGTGTAACCAGATACTCATAAACCTTGCCAAGAAATAGAACATGGTTTTATCCATAACAATTCATTATGCAACTGGAATTTTATAATACAGGTAAGACAATAATTATACAAGCATCCTGATAATTTCATTTCCATTTAGTAGTTTCTCCTCCGAAGTTTGTTCTCCCATTGGAAAACTTTCCTCCTGGGTTATTATAAAACCACTTCTCTTGCCTTTAATAGTTTTTCTCCTCCCACACATTTTCATAGCCTTCTCCCTGGATGTCTCTCCTTAGAGTGTGAGTAGGAAAAATAGAGCAACAGTGAAGCCAGTAAGACTTCTTGCTCCCCCATGAAAAACAAAGCATAGCAGCAGATAGAGACAATTCCTCTCACTTCCTTGCTGAATAAAACTAAAAAACATGCAGTTGCATGAGGGACTGCTCTCCTCAGTTCCTCTGAAGAAATAAAATACACATGGCATTAGTAATGAAGTTCTGCTTTGTCACTTAGTACATTCAAAAACATGCTATTGTTGCTAAGAATCATATAGAATAGAAGTAAAAAGGCAATAAACAGCCCTTAATGGGTTTGGCACAATTTCATCCTTGAGAAGGCTCCTTCAGGGGGGCCCCAAGCAGACATTTGTGCAACGAACAGGAGTGCTGGAGATGGAATATCACATCTGCTGCAGAGTTTATACCCTGCATAGCACTGCTGGCAAGGAGGCACAGAGAAGGAAATAGTGCAGTGCAAATGTGGAAGGTTTAAGTGGGATTTAGAGGAGGAGGGAATTCAGGTGTTATTTTAGGCCTCCTGTGGATGCATGTAGGCTGGCAACCATGTAGCAGTAATCCTCTCCTCCCCTTTCACCAGACCACCACTAGATTAATTCTCATGTCTATTGCTGACAGGTTTACGAATTACCTCATTAGCTCCTGTGAGTCTGCATTCAGTGTGCAAGAGCAAGCAAGCAAAGACAAAACAAAGACAAAAATTCCACAGCAGCCTGGAATTCATTTGTCAGGAAACACAATAGTATGGTATAAGGAATTAATGCAACAACAACAACAACAAAATCCTGGTCAAAATAATTACATTTCATTTATCCCAGCTGCAGAAAGGAATATGTGGTTTGATTACTTATTGGAATTATATATTGATTAATCTTATAATCACATTTTCCTGGAGACCATGCACTCAGACTTTACCTACAGGCACTCTCTGTGTATTAAGCTACTATTAAGTTACCATGGAAATTTTTTTTCTTTTTTTTGTAATTTTTTACAGTATTATATTTGTGTTAGGAAACTCCAGTTCTATATGAATGAGTACCATTGTAAAACACATATTGTAGAAATACGTATTAAAAATATAAACAATAGCTACAGCTGTGCATATGTTTTAAAAATGAAAGGAACTTCTTTCCTGTATAAAATACTTAAAATATTTATGTACTACATATTAATCTTATAATTCCTTGATGAGCAAACCTGTTTTGGGGAAGGCAATCCTGTATATCCATTTTTAAAGCTAAAAAGCCTACCAAGGTTCCTGAAGTCTTATAAGCTTTTCTTATGGGAGGCAGTTTTGAGTCATATATTTATAAAGACCATCTCCTTATTGCCCATGTTCTGCCAAGTTTACAGCTTAGCCTGAAGTGTGGTTTTGTCTGCAAAATAATGTGCAAAAAATTGTGTTCGATTTTTGTGTGATTTTCTCTATTCTGCCAAACATGAATGCATAAAGTCCATCAAGTGCCTGAAAAATTAGCTTTCAGTAGCATAGTCAGCAACTCACATGCACATTTGTGAGGTATTTTGACACTTCTGAAATACACATACTAATTTTTAGAGCAAAAGCATGTCCTTTTAATTTTATTTTTTTTTTGAGATGACAAATTTATACTGTAAGTCTGAGAGTTAAAATGAGTGAAATAGGATGCCTGGATTAAAAAATGCTTTGCAGACATCTTAGAAAGTAAGTGGAAGGCATAATTTCAGAAGGACAGTACTAACAGTGCACAAATCATACAGGAATGACTATATTGCAGAAAGTTTCAGACAGTATAAATGAAATTAGATGATGTACCATGGGATTTTGTGTGTGGAAATGTTACAGTAAACAGGCAGAGAAAAACGTGGCAGCAGTGTGAATGACAGTCCATGCAACCAGTAGAGCCAGCAACCATGAAATGCTACTTACCAGGGAGCCATCCAGGTGGGAAAGTGGTTTGGAAGGTCTCTATGCCAAAGCAGGGCCACCTCTCATATTAGACTGCATTGCTTAGGGCATTGTCCTATTGGGTGTTTAAAAACACCAAGGACAGACGTGGCACAGCCACCTTTCAAAAATAACTGAGCATGGCCTCACAGTGACACTGAGCAGCTCTCTTGCCACTCCTGGGTGTACTCACCAGACACCACTGATGTGGGTATTCGAGAGTTCCTGAACTTGATTTTCCTCTAGCAAGGGAGACTTTTCTTTGCTTCAGACCTTCTCACTGGTCTCAGGAGCCTGGGATTAATTCCTAAAGGCTGGTGCTGCTAGGAAAGACTGAGTTAGGAAGAACACTGAGAACCTCAGGCTTTTCTGCGTCTTTTGCTGATGACAACTAATGGGACTGCTGCCCCCTTTGGAAGCAGGCACACATATTCCCTTTTTTTCCTTTTTCTGTTTATGTACCAGTAGAAGCCCTTCTTGCTCCCTTTCACCTGTTGGTTTTTTTTTTTCAGCTCTTTTGCTTATCCTGTTTATGTTAAAATTTAGTGAAGAGCTCCTTTTTCATCCATGCTCATCTCCTGCCACATTGGCTTGATATTCTGCTCATTGAGTTGGTCCATCCTGGATGGTTTTCCACACCATGTCACCCTTTCAGCAGCTATCAGGGTCTGAAAACCTGAGCTTTCTTCCAGTTATCTGGAGGACTCCATTTAGGAGGCTGTCCCACATGCCAAGGGGTCTGGTGGCCTGCAGGTGCACTCAGACCTCTGTTCCTCCTGGTCTTCAGGCCAGAGGCAGCGCTGTACAGCTCTTCAGAGAGGCACTCAGATGTGCTGATTTCCCAGAAAGTGTATGAGATTTTTTCCCCATATGCCTGGGAGACTTTTCAGCAGTCTCAAGCAAAGAAGAAAACATGAATCCCTTAGAGATGTATCCCTTAGAGCACATTGTCCTGCCTGTAGAAAAACAGCTTCTGATTTAATCTTGGACAATATACAGGGTCTGGTTTAAGACAGAATTATCAGTCACCTATAACAGTGTAGTCAAATTTGATATCGTGGTAAGCAAAAAAAAAAAAAAAAAACAAAACCAAAAAAACCCAAAAAAACCCCCAAAAAACCCCAAAAACAAACAAACAAACAAACAAACAAAAAAAACCCAAAAAACAAAAAAAACCAACATCAAAATGTACGTTTGAGTAAAACTACCAAAAAAGTTTGCAGGCGCTTAACTAGAAAGTGGCAAAAAGTGTAAAAATATGCAGACAGCATGGACACTGTTTGAAGGCTCACACTAATTTTTTGTGTCAGTTAATATGCATTGCAAATCAATGTTTTAGGTTCAGAGAAAGCATATCATTACTCAGAAAGGACTTGAAGAGGATCTTAAGAAGGAAAAAAGGCCATGCTAAAGGAAGAGAAAGAAGGAAACTCTTGAAAGTAAGAAGATGTCTCTAAAGCTCTGCTCAAATGAGAAAAGTACAAAGAGACACAAACTCTGGGAAGGTAAAAGTTAATTCACAGCAAGTCAAGCCAAAAAAGATTTTGATGAGAAAATTGCTAAAAGCATTTAAACTAGCCATAAAAAGACAACTTATAAAAAGCATCGGAAGCAGGAAGCCTGCCAGAGAATCCATGGGGCTGAGAGCTGACATAAGCACAGAAGGACTACTCAAGGAGAAAAAGTCATGACTTTTCTGTATCAGTGTTTGTTATACAAAAACTTAGCAATATTCCTAAATCAGTTATAATCTTTAGTGGGATAGGGGTTTAAAGAACCCACTCAAAACTAAGGCATGGAATATATTGTAGAATATTGTCAAAAATGTTGAAATTTTTCTTAAATGAGATGATATTTGCTCACAGGTTTGTAGAGATTTAGTAGAGAGAATTGGTGGATTGCAATGGATAGGAGTATATGAGCTTCAGGAAAATATGAAAATGGCACTAATTTGGTTAAAATTAATCTAAGAATGGTCAAAAAATCACACACTATAAAGAAATGTATCTGTAAGACTGACAAAAATAATAGGAAAATATATAATGAAAAGACACACAAATAAATACTAATATATGATCAGGGGTTTTGTAGAAGAAGGTAATACCTTACACCATCTTTCAAGGTTTGAAAGGTTCAAGAGATTCAACAAAAAAAGAGGGTCTGTATAAAAGAGGATCTAATACACATGAGTTTTGAAAAATCTTTGGCAAGACTTACCAGCAGAGGCTCTTAAAGAAAAAGTCAGAAAAGGAAAAAAGGAAGGTGCTCTCATGAATTAATAACTGGATAAAACACAGAAAACAACAAAAAGAGATTTGTTTTTGAAACAAGAAGAACGGTTGAGCATGATCAGTGACATTATGATCAGTTCCACTCAAAATTTTTGTCAGTGAGTAGGAAGATCACCTGAATGAAGAGGTGACAAAATCTGATGACAGTATAAAATTATTCAACATAATGAAAATTAATGCTGCCTATGAAGATCTACTGAAGGGTCTTGCAATATGGAGACTGTAAAGATACAACAGCAGGTGATAGGACTGTGCAAAGAGGCTGATGGGAATAGCAGTTAGTCTTCTAGTGGATAGTATTTGTTACTTTTTCACTTAGTTAATTTATTTTGATCTAAAATGAAAGATAAACCAGACCAGGGCTCTTTGTGGATGAAAACTCTGGCAGAACATTGCTAATCTTTTCAGTGTTACCTGGCTGTGCTGTGTCAGTGCTTTTACTCAGTGGAACATTGTGGAAGTCAACCAAGAAAATGATATTTTCATGCTTTCCAGTATCAAGAGTTAGAGTCCAAATCAATTTGTTTTGATTTTAAAAAATGTCCCAAATGATTGTTGCAAAGATCAGAAAATGTTTCCTATGATTTACTTTAATCTCTTGGCAAATTATTTGAAGAGGAAGGTTTTTTTTCGCTTAGTAGTTGGCAAGAATTTTCCAGCTTGCCTCCCATTGATCTGAAACTCCCTTTTGAGAATAAAGGCACCATGGGGATATGTTTGTGCATTATTGCCTTTCAGATTCATTATGTAATAAATTTAATCTGTGTGCATCCTCACCAGAGATTGAATTTTAAATGTCAGATGGATCCACCAAGGGCACAAGGAACTGGAACAATAATTCAATATACTTTTTGAATGTGTTAATGCAAAAATATGTGAATTCAGTAAAACACCATTAAAGTGCTTCAATGATGATGAAAATTATTTTGGAAGATTTGTTCCCAGTGTAGGTGGAAAGGTCCTGCTTTTGATAGATATCTGGGCTGGATTTTATGGTTTTCCCTTCAAAGCAATGGAAAGCCCTTTTGTGGGAATTTTAGCTCTTCATAGACTGGAAGAATTTCCTTGCCTGTCTCAAACCTGACTGTGCAGGAAATGTAATATCTGTGGGTTGCAGCATAAGTCAGTCCCCTTGGGGCAGTGCACATCCTACTTCACTAAGCATAAATCTTTGGCAGAAAAGTGTTTTTCCTGGACAGGGAGGAACTGGTACTTCGAGGTCAGCTATCAAAACCCTACTCCTACAAAACATTTGACATCACTGATATCCTGCAAATGCATTTGTTTTGCAGATGAGAAAAACATACTAGAAAATATAGTCTTGATTGTAATGGAAAATTCATAAGAAAAAAAGCTTATAAATATATTTTTCATAATATATAGAAAAATGTGCATTATTTTCTCAAAGAATGAAAAAAACTGGTTTAGTCCATCCACATCAGCAGTGAATTTGAGTGGGGAAATTTAATAATGTTTTAGTATCAGCAAGATATAAACCGTGTGTAGTGTATCAGAGAATTCAGTCAAAAGAATAGAAAACAGAATATTGTTTTCAAGGTGCAATAACCAATAACATAGTTACTAGGACTTCTCCTATATGAAGGAAGAACTCACTCTTTGAAGGGGGGCCTGGCAATCTTCAAATGCTTTTGAGAAGTTGGTGGCACAGAGCTGCTCAGGCGTCCAGCAAAATCCATGGCCTTGGTGTGTTCTGCACTCAGCATAAATCTACATCTGTGCTGCAGATTAGAGCACTACACTAGAGAATGCAGAACGAATTTGCATCTGGAATTTGGCAAGGCTGAAAGCCACTGTTCCCTTAAAAGTCGACAAAGCAAACCCAAAAATCCATTATATTCCTTTGTCTCTGTCTGAATGGCACTTACATGTAGCCAGAGCTCTGCAGACCATTACAGACAGTGTGTTTTATGCAGGGTATGGGGGCTTCCAGGTGAAAGATTTGCAATGTTTTGGCCTTCCAGCTGAAAAAAATGCCCATTTCTTTCATTAATGGGTTTAATTCATTGCACCTCCTTCACAGGAAAGTGAACTTTGGGTGATATAAGTTGCTTTCAATATTTCAATATTGCTTTTAATTTCAATGAAAAACATTTATACTAGTCTTGATGCAACAAGTGGTATGGATTCATAATTTAGTATCCTTTCCAGTGAAAGACCTGAGACATCAGATTTGGTGTCAGGATAAAAACAAACAGAAATAGTAAAGCTAAATAGGTATGAATTCTAAGATCGCAATAGAATTTTCCAGGTCAGAAAACAGGACTGAACTCTTCAGAGAGGAGAAAAATAATTTGTCAGACATTGTTTCTTTAAAATCCTAATTAAACCAATTCATCTACTCAGCATTCAGACAGAGTTGTAGAAACCTTGGCAAAAAAAGAGACCACTGGAATGAGAATTTTACTTGATGAAATAAAATGTCTACCAATTTTTTTTTTCTTAAATGAGAGCCATTTTCTTCACACAGAAAAATGCTTCCACAGTGTATTTGAGAGCTCAGAGTATGTAAAGTTGTGCAAATCAGCTTTTCTGGCAGGCTGTATATCAAAGAACTCACCTTTTCAGTGAGGATAGAGAGTGATGTTAATACTGGAATTACTCACTTCCAAAATGTAGAATATTGCTTTCTTTTAAAGGGAAAACTCTTCAACCTTCTTTCAATGACCATTACCATTAGGTATTACTTTGATTAGATATCTCTTTGATCCATGTGGCCCAGTAGGAAACACATGTAGAGATAAGAAAGAATAATTTTCTTTAGATCTGTGTGCCATTACCTTATGTATTCAGATGTTAGTGCAGGTTTTTTAGGTTTGTGAAGGATGTGGAGGTTTGTGTGTTTCCACTTGAAATTACCATTGTAAGAGAGAAACTACTACTGCCTTTTTGGTAGAAGTCAGTAAGTGCTCAGTAGCCCTGTAAATACCTATCACCTTTTTTTTTTTTTTTTCAAGACCCTGTACCATTCTGTTGGTATCAGCTGTGTTAAAACCACAGAGGTTTTGTGCTGGAGCGATGCTGCTGAAATCTTTCCATCAATTTGAATGCCAGGTGAATTTTCAAATCTTTGCATGTACAGATTAGCTCTGGTAATATTGTAAGATCTTTTTGCAACATTTATCAGCTCTACTGTCATTTCACCATGGAGCTGCAGAACCTCTCTAGGAAACTAGGGCAAAACCCATGCTCATGAGATCCTGAAAAAAGTGGTGTGAGGACCCTGACTGTCAGGAGGGACTCCATACATTCCAGAAAATGCCAGCAGGAAAAGCAGACTACTACTGCAGAAAATTAGAAAGAGCAGGTCCTTTAAGTACTGTAGACCTTAAAGTGTCAATAATGTTTTGAGCTGGTGCTTTGTAGAGCTGGCTGCCCTGTTCTGTTCTGAGTTGTGATGTCATTTCTGGAACATGATAGCAGAAGCTGAGCTGTTCTTGGACATTGTTTCTGGCCAAGGCTTGTTCCCCCTTGGGAACAGAGACACAAGTTGTCACCTGGCAGCTATTATATTTTAAAAAAAATCCTTTGAAGAGAGAGGCTCCACACTGATAGTGCAGGTTCATGCCATGGACTGCTTATATTTTGTGGTCGGGCTCTTTGGTGTCAAGCAGTTAAAACTGTAGTAAGTTGTGGAGTGCCTTTGTCATTTCACCAATGGAAAGGAACCTCTCTTTACCCTTGAATTTACCTGAACTTTGAGCTGGGAGGAACTGGATCAGAATCTGTGTGACTCATATCTACCTAAATCAGATCACAGAAAGAACAGAAAAGGGTTAAGTTCTGCTCCTGGTCACATAGAATGCAATCTGGCTTTGCTGAATTAATGCTTTTTAGAAGTGTTGATGTTGAATCTTTATTGAGTACTGAAGTTGCTGTAATTTTGTCACTATATCTTACAACCCAAAGTTGTGGGCAGTTGAGGATTTTACAAACCCCCAGTCTAAACTCACCTTACCACCAAGCAGCTCTACCCAAATCCCTTGACTGGGTGTGGTTATTTGACAGCAGAGGTATAACTACATGGGAGTGATAAAAATGTCTTTGACAAGCTGGACAGTCCCAGTGGGGTTTGCTCACAGTCAGTGTGACCTCTCATCCTCCTGCCTTGTATTTTCTCAGGGGTGAGCTCTGCACACACCTACACCCAAGCTGGTTCCAAAGGGGAACTAGAAAGCTCTTATCTTATACAAAATCCAAACCTTGCTACCTGGAAAATTTTCTAAAGTGTTCCAAACACCCCCAAAAGCAAAGGAAGCAATCTGAATTTATCTGCTGTCAGAACATCAGAAGATAAAGGAGAGACTCTGTGCCTACATTTTCCTACCTCTGAATATCTATTGAAAAGTTTAATGATATAACCTGAAGTGTCATGTTAGAAAGAAAGCATAGGTGGAGGTTAAAATCAGGATATTGTCATGATGAAACTGACAACAGCAAGAGATCTAAAAAGATCTGGAAAACAATTTCAAAGATTAAGTGGTAAAAAACAGTGTTATTTTAGAAGCTCCTATCAAGAAAAACAACCCTCCAGAAGATGTTAAAAAAGGAAAAGTATGAGTTTTGAGATTAACATTTCCAGCTGAGGGAATACCCAAAAAGAAAAAAAAATTAAATGTTGTTGCCTGAAAGGTTTTCAGTTATCTGTGCAGATTAAAAAAGGAATTGAGATTCTGTGTGAGGCTACAGGCTCTGCTGCTCAGAGAGCCTCTTTGTAATGAGACTTCTGAACGTTCTGCTTGCAATGCCAAGGAAATTATCCTCAGTATGAAAGCAGGATATTCGGGATCCTTCTGAAGTGATGAAAAAGTCTGAATTAGGGAATTGGTTGGGAGTAAGAAACACCTTACTGTCAGGGTCCAGTTTTCTCTAGACTTAGACCTATTTAGAGACTGACAAGCGTTTCTTTTTCCTTGCGTGGGAGGCAAAAATGTTGTGAAAGAAGTTATAGTTTCATTCACAAAGTCAAAGTGGGCACACAGCTGTTGAAATATCTTAAAAATGTGTCATAGCACCACCTCAAAGAGACAGACCAACACTTTGGTGCATCAAGTATTAGGAGAGGTTGCAATACCTGGGGCAGGTGTTCTCACCCTGGTACTTCTGAATTTGCACACCACCATTCTAGGTGGCTGGTGAGGTCACTGCTGTCATGTCAAAAAGAGGTCATGAAGCATCATCAAGGTTTATTATTCCATGCCTGCTCACACTTTGCTAGGCATCTGCTTTATCAAAGCGCATGTTTCTTGAAAGAAATGTTCCTTTTCTCAGCTGCCTTGCATGAAGAGCTTGTGGGACATGGTGTTATTAAGTATGATTAAATGTGAGAGAATCTGTCCTCTGTTTTGAGGACATAGTGTTCTTTTTTTCCCCCTTCATTTTGAAAAAGCAGTAGAATAACCAGGGAAATGATCTAGTCTGATAATGATCAGCCTGGTGAGTGGCTGATACATTAGCACACTAATTATACCTCCTTACACTTGTTTGTGATTTGTTCCTGTGCTCACAGTTCCACGAAGTGTTTGATATATACCACAGAATGGAAGAATGAAATGGCACACAGGGGCTATGATTACCCTTAAGGGTAAATAAATAACACTCTCAGTCCTGTAGCAGTAACTGTCTCTTCAAAAGCTGCCCTTTCCTGATAATTAAAGGCCCATTGGAATCAGTGTCATTACTCCTACTGATTTCTGCAGGAACCAAGCAGGCCACTTCTTTTCTACTCTGTTGACTGGAGGCTGCTTTTTCCCGACAGAATGATGGAAGATGTGGCAGCAAATGTCTAACCCTGGCTCGCAGTTCTCACCATGTCCAATATCCAGAGCTTTCCAGGAGCAGAAGAGTGACAACAGATTTTCCTCTCTTTTTTCTGTGATCATAAGCTCTTGTCAGATGGGCTCAGTGTTTCCAATTCCTGCTCCTGCAACTGTGGGAGCCTGGATCTAGCAGGGAACCACTGCAAAACTCCTGTCTCTGTGCCTTCTGTGATGGTGGGAGCAATAAGGGATTTAGTTGTTGTAGCACAACATAAAAAAGGAACAACCCCAAACCCCTGCTATGTTGGAAAATGGCACAAAAATCACTTTACTTACTGCTTTAAATCCAAGTAATTCCTGTAGATCTCTTCCCAGTAACAGAATAACATCATGTGTTCATGAATCAACCTTGCCCTTATTTCCATGGAGTGGTTTGTATTCACATGTGTGAGTGGTACATCTTGTCTGTGAATGTCTGTGGTGCCTGAAAGAATTGTGAGCTTTTTCTTGCTCTTTGTTAAATCCGCTTTTCCAAGGAATCCTTGATACTATTTTACTACATTTATAACAATTTGGTTTTTGGAGCACATTCCTTTTTAACATTGTGCTGAATTCAACCTGATACCAGGCAGAGCCCTTGCCATTTGTCAGGAAAAGCTAATTTTGTGATTACGTATTAGACCTATGATGTGGGTAAAACTTGCTGTTATTATTGCCATAGGCTGTTAGAAAAACACAAAAATATCTGAGATGTGTATTGTGAATCTTCTTATTAGTGACAATTTATTGCAGCTGAGCCTTTGCAATAACAGGGGGTTTATCAGTGGGCGAAATAAGGAAGTGTAAAAATGAATATTCTTAAGTAAGCTGTAAGCAAAGGAAGTCCTTGCTGAGAAATCAGACCATATATTTGTCCAGGAAACAATTTTTTTTCTTAATTAAAATGATCTTATTAAAAATAAGCAAAATAAACCTGAAGACAGGCAGTAAGGAGTAGTCTTCTTCCCCTGTTTAGCTTTTGATTATCACTTTTCAAATACTTTTGCCATGACCATGGCAAATGGGCAGAATCCTACTCTGAATACATGAATGAAAAAACCATGTCATCTGCAGAGTGGGGCAGGGAGGTGCAGAGATGGGGCTCCTGTCAGCTGAACTGGGGACGTGTCTGCACCCAGATGTGTCACCCACTTTCACCCTGCCAACACTGCTGCCTTATGAGGGGTGTCAATCAGATGGTTTCTCCTCTAGAGAGGTGTGAGAAGCCTTGTGAAAGAATTACTTGTGAAAGGGAACTCAAAGCAAGCCTGAGCTTCAGTGAGATACAGCTTAGATGACATTGCTCAGGGCCTTTCCTAGGGAAATCCTGAATAGTTCTTCAGGAAATTGATTCCACAGCCCTTGTGGAAGAACTTGTCCCAGAGTTTGACTGTTCTTCCTGTCAGAAGATTTTCTCCTAATATTTAAGTAGTATTCCTCTTGTTGCAATGTGTGTCTTGTGTCTCTCATCTTTTCCACTATGTATCTTCAAGACAAATGTGACACTTCTTTTTTCTAGCCTCCCATTAGAGGGTTGAAGACTGTAGTGAGGTCCCACCCTTAGACTCCTCATCTTGAGAACAGTCCAACACAAAAAGGCAAAAAGAGCCTTTCATAAGACTGTTGAAGGAAGGAAGGTCATTGATAGGCTGTCACATAAAAGATGGAATATATGGTTAGGAAATATTAGTTACAGAACTAAAAATGTCAATATATGTGGAGTGCAGGTTGAATTTTGTTGTTTGTCAAAGTTCTGAGAAAGAGAGGAGGGCTCTTATTTTAATCACATCTTGCTGCGTAGCCCTACTTGCAGTACAGATTTTCATGTCTCCTAGTGTGACCAAGAGGTGTTCCAGGTACTAAGACAAGGGAGGGTTTATAAAATACATTGGTAATATCCTGCTCTCAGCAGCTCTTCATGTAATACAAACATCCAAATCACCTCTTCTTCTTTTCTCTTCACAGGCATCTTTCTGCTGCAGAAGTGCTTCGATATGTATGCAGTGTAGCAGCTGATGTTTGCCACTCTGATAAACAGCAGATTTTATCTCTGTGACATGTGTTGCAAGACCATCACTCCCTGCAATCACAGTTTTATACAGCAATACCACATTGCAAGCAGATACCTCTTTTGATTTTTACGCACAAGGTAGAATATTTTTCATGCTACATATTTTAAAATACTTCACACATGTGAATATCTATGTTTTGAATTTTTCCCTTCACAGTTTACCTATTTAAAACCTGACCCAGTTTTTTTTTTCCTTCTCATTGTTTTGTCATTCATCCTCCCTCCATTATTTTAGTGATTGCAGTGTTTTCTATTCTAATACAGCTGTTGACTGATTCATCTAGGTATGGAAGATTTCAATCAACTGAGTAGCATTTCTTGCACCAGCTGGAATATGCCTGTCTTGTTTGATATTGACACCTTGTCAATATTTCTTCTTTTTGCTTATAGTCCTTTACTGACTTCATTATTCCTCTAACCTGTCACTCCATGCAAAACAAGCCATAATAATTTTCACTTTTCAGAACAATTCTCACCCTGAATTCTCAGACTGAGAAACATTTTAAATTATTGTTTTGACGAGATTAACTAGTAGTGAAATACTGTGCTTTGTGATTCTCTAGACCCCAGTAACTTTTTTAGACCTAGAACAGTTGCTAACCTGCAGACCTGCAATAATGCTCATTTTAACCAGAGATTGCATATTTTAGTAGCTGTATTTTATGAAATGCATTCTGTCTTCAGCAACTTTGGTCTTTAGGAAGGTATCTGCCAGTGCTAATGAGTTGTTGTTGTTCAAATTTCCAGTGTATTCCAGCTTCTCATACTTCTGTCCATGGCCTGTCCTCACTACTTGAAATTTCTCATACTAGATTAGAGGCTACACAATTTTGTTGTGAAATGGTGGGAAATAATTATTCAAAAAATTATTTTAATTTATTTTCTTTGTTGCTTCATTTTAGTTTTTGCTCGTCTTGAGATTTGCTAATTCATTAAGGATCATTAGGGTAGGAAAAGACCTCCAAGACCAACCTTTGGCTGAACACCCCTGTGTCAACTAAACTACAGCACTTAGCGCCATGACAAGTCATTTCTTGAACGCTTCTAGCCATAGTGACTTCACTGCTTCCTTTCCTGTTTCTGTATTAGCTGAAGACATTAATGAGACTTTCGTTCCATCTGGTAATTATTCTTCCTATTCCCTTTTTTCTGTTCTGTCTTCTTTTCTGCACAATGCCAATGGTGGCTTCCTATTTCCCCAACTGGCTTCTCTTGGGTCAGTTTTATTTCTTCTGAATGAGGTCAACTGCACTTCAGTAGATTTTTAACTTTGGTATGTACCCAAATAATTTACTTGGTTATTGGCTTATTTTTTCTACTCATCACCTAATTTTATCCATGAGGATAAACCGTCAAGACATTCTGACAAGAGGAATGAAATTTTAAATGATCTGCTGGGGAAACCCCAGCTATTCATTAGCTGTCTAGAAACCCTGTTGCTCAGTGCAATAGGTGCACTTCTGTTAATTAAGGATAAGAATGCACTTCACCAATGGAAACTGAAGAGGAAATATCAGGAGATGAGGAAATGAGAAATTTTTCTGCATGGAGTATTTAAAGCAGTGACCCTAAAGTGAACTACAGACAGCAAAAAATTCAAAGCAGTTGACAATAACCTTTAAGGTGAAGGATGAATGCTGAGGGAGGAAAAAAACCTCACCCAAACCACACACACATAAAACCAGTTTCTGGATTTATAGATTGCTACAGGGTACTGAAGGTGGTTAACTTGTTCAATTTCTGTAAATCTCTCTATGTGGAATAGTTCATCCAGATAGAGAACAGTAATGCTACTTCTATAGTAGCTCTATAGTGTAAAATATTAGATAACTTTCCTAAAGATTATTGATAATATTTTCTTATAATTACTCAGAAATCCACATATATTTGTGATTTCTAAGAGTAAAGGAACTTGTATTTATACCTGGAAGAGAATACTTTCTGAACTTCAACCCTAGCCTAAGAGATCTGTTTTCCTAGCTTTGTTATTCCTGGCAAGAACAGAAGTCCACAAGGGCTTCCTTCTTCATAACCTAGAGGTTTCTCTAGCCTGCAGCCATTCTGAGTACTTAACGAGCTAGCTTCTGAGTCAGATGTAGGAAGGTGATATATTTACAACAAAATAAAATTGCCATTGGAAGTCTGAAAACTGAAATAGTTATCACTTTATTTCTCTCCCCATTTTCATCATAATATCATAAATTAAGTTACTTTTATTCTCTTAGAAAGGCCTTTGTAGCTACAAATCCAAATGGTCATAGCATGAAGACAGTTCATTCCTCCTCCTAGCCTTTAATTCAGTTTGCACCTCTGCCACTGGATCTCAGCTGAAAAATAAAGCATGATGGAAAAATACAATGAGGCTTTTTAATATTTCTAAGTTATAAACAAAGATTTAACATTTTGAATGGATAATCATAACTAAAGGATCTTTTGTTAATTTTCCTTCCTGAATTCTCAAACGCTGAACCTTTGCAGCTCTCAGCTTCATTAATTAATTATGTTGAACTTGCCCAGAACCACGATCTGTGCCTCAGGATTTTCCCTGACTGTGTTTGGGAGCTCACAGATCCCAGTGCTGCTGCACTACACTGCATCTGATGGCCACAGGAGTGAGGTGCTTCTGATAGTGTTTCTAATTGGAAAATATGTTTAACGAAATAGATGCATGAAACAGCAGTCTTCTTACTTTTACATTCTTACATGAAAAATTACCTTATTAATTTTCAAATGGTAGCATATTTTACACTAATGTTAAGAATCACAAATTGAAAGAGAACCTTTCAAATTATTGACTGGTTGAAATGACATATTTTGAGCATTTGTTCCAATCAAGCAGCAATTCAGGTTTCTTCCCAGACATCCCATTTCTTCTCCTTTACCGGTGGAATCAGGCAGCATTCCTCTCACAGCCTCTGTAGTCTGATGTGTGCATGAGCTAAGAAGCAGAATGATTTCTAAGCATCAGATGAAATGGCTGGGATGGCTGAAATGAATGATGATTACCAGGATTCCCATTGTGAAGCAAAGGAGCAGAAAATACTGTGGCAGAAAGAATCCCTCAATCTAATCCAAGCACTGGAGCTGTAGCCTTCAAAGGCCCCTATTCAATTATTCTCATGTGTGACCACTGCCTTAATACCATTTTTGTTCATTAATATTCTAGGTCTGTGAAAAGCTAAAAGGTACCAAGACACAACCTATTAGCATGTCTGAAATGCCTAATGCAGGGCCATGTTTGAGCACAACAATGTGATGTTCCCATGCAATGTTCACTGAAGAAACTGCTGTGTAGTGGAAGAACAGCCAGCTGTGCTTTCTGAGGAATAAGTAAGACGGGTGGAATGAGGAAGGGCCCAACCTGTCTGTGAGAACACACATGCAGATGTTCTGTCCAAGTGTTGTTTCAAAAAACATCTGATTTTGCAATGAAGCTTTCCATATCCTAAAATCTTTTCAGCACATATATACTATGAATTTAATAATTTATCCATTGTTCTTTATTTTTCAAGAAAATGTTTTGAAGCAGCTTGGCTTTGTGTATACACCCAGAAAGGGCTAACATATCCCAGCTTAAGTATCTCTCATGTCATTCTTAAGGGGGACAACCAAAAAAGAAAGACATTAGCTTAATTTCATGCTCAGTGCTGCCTAGCTTTATTTTTTTTTTAATTAATTTCTCAAAGCTTCTCTTAAAAGGAACTATTTTTATTTCAGTTTTTAAGTTTTACCCATTGGAGTTAGGTAAGGTTAAGATCCTTCCTCTCTAAACACATTTTTCCTATCTAATTGCAGGTAACTCTATCATAATCACTGTTCCAATGACTTGTCTTCCATGACCAAAATTAACAAGCTGGTACACACTATCATCTTTCTCCCAAGATGTTGTGGCCATGCCTGCTAAGAAATAGGATATCCAGTCTCAGCTTTTGCAGTCTTTCAGGAGGAATTCTCCACATTCTCAGATGCTTCTTGTAAATTGATTCTTTTACTGATTCATTATTCCCTGAATGTAACATATTCCCTGCAAAGGGTAAACAGCAGAGTATACTAATGCATCTCTGAAGCTTGAGGGAATTTCCTGATATATAATCCGTTTACTCATTCACCCCAGCTAATTCCTAAGCCTAAAATTTAAAACTTTCATAAAATTGATGATTAGGAGTTTCTCTGATGACCTTTATGTCATTCACAGATTTTTAGAGGATCACATGAAGTAGAAATGTTTCCATTGTTTTGTCATTGTTCTATATCCTTACATGGTTTTGGTCCTGATGCTTTGAATTTAGAAGTTGCAGTAGCTTTTACAATGAGAAGTTTATTGAAGACACCATTTCAAGATAGTAATTTACTTCAACTCATACTGCTTTGCATGCTGGTGACTTATTTCAAGACAGTCTACAAAGTCAGAATGAACCAACACAATACCATCTCTACAAATTCATCTGAGAGAAAAATCAAGCCCTTATTTTTAATTTCAGACATCTTCATTAATCCTGCAGCTTTACAGAGATGTGATATGGATAAGAAAAATAAATTTGCAAACAAAATATTTTGGTAATGAAGATTTTAATCATGTTTTTCACTTCTAACTCTTAAGCTGCCTTACCTTGATGTAACTTTAATAATACTTAATATGAACATTGTCTAGAAGTATATTGAAGACTGACCAACATCAATAAAACATGAAAGAAACAAAAAGCGCAAGTCTTAAGAAAAAACAAAAAGAAACCACTATAGGCCAGGCTGGTGCTGCTTGCTGGAGCTCCGTTTCAACCCAGTTGGTGATAGGCAAAGGGAAGAAGGGAAGTGACAAAGCTGACAGTCACTTGCTTTTTCAGCAAAATGGATCAATGGGGATGTACAGAAATGAAGCCAAAACTACTGACAAGTCTGCACTGAGCCATTCTACCCATTCAGATTCTGTCTTTCCATTTTGTGAAAATCATCACAGAGGACATGCCATTACAAATCGAGCCAAAATTAATGCTCATAAATATGTGATCAGAGAAAGGCAGAGTCCCCAGATAAAAGATTAATAACAGCTGGATGGCCTTAACATATTTCTTTTGATTCATGGGAGCATGGTTATAGCACAGGGAACTGCCATTGCTTTCAGATGAAACAAATGTCTTTGTATTGACTATCGAAAGCAACAGATGTTCTGCAAACCAGTACTTCCACAAAGGGACAGCCTTGGAAATATTTGTAAACAACCTAGCTTAAATTTTAATACATGCACTTTGAGGATGGCTGTGTGACAGATGGGTTGGGCAAGCTCTGCAATGCAAACGGCATCTAACTAAACTTGGAAAGCCTGAAGCAGCCTGGTTTGTTATCCGAAAAATAAAGTCTGAGAGCCTGTGTGTATGTTGTACATTTCTCTGTGTGTGTGTGTGTGTGTCCTCTTCTGTGTATATACTTATGAGAAAATGAGAGTTCTTTCTTCAAAATGTTTCAAAACCATTATGGATCAGTACAGATATATATATATATATATATATACACACACACACACATATATATATTTATTTATACATATATATATACATGTGATTTTCTGAAAGCATCTTTACACCTTTGATTGCTTTCTTTCTTTAAGTGATGATCTTACAAATAGATGCTTAATGAAAGCATGGCTTAAAAGCAGATGGAAAACTCTAGTGATACTGTGAAGCTACTAAATTAGTGTCGTTAGGGTCTGTCCTTCAGGTGTAAATCCTGCTGTGTGCAGCTTACAAAGGCACAGCAGAGCACCATGAGGTCCTCTTCGACTGAGTGTTTTCTGATATGTCATAATGAGAATGGTAAAAAAGAGGTGCCATTTCAGGAGAACTTCTGGGATGGACAGGTGTCCAGCCTGCATCAGAGACACATATATCTGTGGGATGGAATTCTTGCCAGCTCTACCTGCTTATAGTCGGGGGACAGTGCAGGCTGCCCACTCCCTGATGGACTGACACTTTGTGGCAATCACTGGATCAGGGATGGATGGGCCCAGGTGGGGTTGAAATGGGACTCCTGAGCCTCTGAAAGGTGGAGATGGTGATGGGAGCAGGTATTCAGGCCCTGTTGGTGCCCTCAGGGCCCTGACATTTGGTATGTCGCTGCTCTTGGCTCTTGCTGCAGCTATTGGTGTGCTCCATGGAGACCTTCTATTATAATGACATTTTCTAGTTCACCAGGAAAATAAATCTGCACTTTCAATTTACACGTTGGGTCTGATGGCACCAGGAGATATGGCAGCTTTATTTCATAAGAATTTTTGTGTCTACCTATTATTCACAATTTTAAGTCATTGTCTTTCCTGAAAACTTCCACCTCCCATTCAGTTTCAAGAATAAAATTGATTAAACCCTTTTCAAATGTCCCTTTTCAAACAATACCACAATGAAGAAAAGAACAAATCTCCTCTGGATAAGGCAACTTTCTCTGTTTTTTTCTCCAGTTTTCTTTCATTTTTTCCATTTTCTAGGGCAAAGATTGCAGAAAGATGAAGTGTTTTGAAGTTTTGCATAGCCTTTGTGCTGCTCTCTTGCAAAAGAGAAAAAAAAAATGAAGTTATGTACTTTTAAAGTCAGTGAACTCTGATTTGCTTATTTCAGCAGTTATCACCATTGACAGATATTTCCAGGCATCACTCTGCACTTCTGGTACACATATCACTTAAATGTCAAGCTTTAACAGGGCTCTTGTGCATGTATTTTAAACAAGAGGAATAGCCTGTTGGTTGAGACTATACACAGGCATGCATGGTTGTCTGGCCTTGAAGATGGAGTTAATGCTTGCTTGACTGAAAGGGACATAAAACATACTTTTAATTTCACTGAATATGTGGGCTTTAAGAATGTACTTAAGTGCCTTTCTTGTTGCTTTCAGAGCTGAAGCTTTTGAAAATTAATGATGCTGACTTAGGTACCCAGGCAAAAAGCCAGAAAAACTTATTGACCTGTCGCTTGTGAAGTTGGTAGATGAAAATACCAGGCTGTTTTGGGTAGATTGCAGTCCAAGAGGAAGTGTTAAATCCTTCTTAATAAAAGTAATATGTCTGAAAAATGGATTGCTGCCTGCTTTGACTGATTGGGAAAAGAAAATATGTTAAAGTGAACATGGTTATGGTCTTATATAATACTGACTGAATGCCAGTAAGGTAATGTACAGGTAAAAAAAAAAGCAAAAAAAGAAAAGCTAGACTAACCTCCAAATCTTCATTACAATGCATAATTCCCATTTCCAGAGAAACATTGCTTGGGATATGTTTGTGTGAATCAAGAAAGTAATTGCTCTGGTACTGCCCTTAGGTAGCACATGCAGTAGTGTCTTATTACCTCCAGGGACAGCTTGAACAATTGCTGTGCTAGTGCCTTTCTCCTTCAAAGATAGAAATTTGCATTGGATTCACATAAGGTTGCATCCTGAATGCAAATATGATCATAATTAATACAAGGAAGGGACAGGCATAGTACTGCGCTATTATGGTTATACTGTAAAATCCATTATGTTTATAGGAAGCTCCTGACAGAAATAGCTTGCCTTCTTAAACAGCACTAATGAAAAAGAGGACAAAAAGTCATTGATAAACTGCCACCACCCCTATGTCCTTGCAATATATTAGCCCAAAATAGCACACTGACAATGTATAAATCTATGGAATTATGATGGAGAAACATGAAGGGTACAAAAGCATGCCTTTCCAAGGGCATTTCCATTATGCAACCCACTACAGTGAGTCAATAGACTTAATATGTTACTGTCTGATAATTAAAAGGGGAGGGTTACTAGGGACTTTTTACTTTATTTATTTATCAAGGTATCAATGGGAAATTAGCATAATATGAATTCTGACACCCAGAATTGCTTGTCTTTCATTAGAGTTTCTCAATAGCCAGTGAAAAGTTTCAGTTTCCTCTGACAGGCACAGTGATGAGTCTTTCAACCACTGATCAAGTCAGTGGCAAAATTCCCACCGATACTGGAATGAGATTTCTTGGAATAATATTGAAGCTGATGTTGTATATGTCTCTTTTCACCTAAAGACAAATTACCTTATCTCTGGGCTGGGAATCTTGGTGCTTATGCAGAAGATGCTGCTAGTCACTGCCCTAAATCCTGCCCAGTGACCTCAAGAAGAGACAACCTATCCATGTTCACTCCTGGTACCGCGGTGCCTCGTAGCTCCTGTTGGCATTAACCTGACCTACACTAGGGATGCTTCCAGGGTCTGCCTTGTGCTCACTGATCCTTCTGAGCCCCAAACTTAATCCTGTGGGATCAGGGTGGATCCATGGCCCGTTCAGGCACAGAGATGCTCTTGATGGCCCAGTTTGCCTTAGTGACTTCTGCACTGTGCATGGTCCTGAGGTCCTGAAAGGAGCTTAAATGAGCTCGGTTTTGCTGTGGTCACAGCCAAGCCCATGCAGTAAATGAAGAATGAACAGATTGTGGAGGCACTGCTATCAGCTGAATGGCAGGCTGTGGTGGCAGACTGACGTGGGGTTTTGGCAGGAGATGCAGGAGAGGGATGGATGAGTAAGAAATTAATTGCTGGCCCAACAGATGCCATGTGCTTCATTAATAAGAGTTAATACTAGTAATACTAAATAAAGTAATATTAATCTCTCAAATATAGTTTTGAATAAATTTATTCAATTTTAAAATTAAATTAATTTTGGTTTAAAATAAAATTCTACAGAAGCTGGTGAGGTTTTTTGCAGCTAATTTGAGGCATTCTGTAAGAACAAGGACTCACAGCAGCAGCCTCAAGAGCACATTTGATTTAATGCTTTCTAAGTATTATTTGCTTTCCCTCTGGCAGATATAATTAGTGTCTCCCTAGCACCCTCAGAGTCTGATTTTCCTTAATTTAACATAAAATCATGAATCAATTTTTTTAGCTGTGCCACATATCTGTAATTCTGATCAAGAACAATCTACATTGAATGAGCCTGCACTTGTAGGCAAACGCTGGGGCAGACTTTGCTTGCTATTTTTATTTTTGTGTGTTTTGGTTTTCTTTTTTTAACAGAAGGCTCATATTGGCACATCTTGACGTTTTGGGCAGTATTCCAGTGGAATTTAACTGGACTAGCTGCATAACTCAAGTGGACATTTTTTGGTCCAGTCAGATACATGTGAACGCTCAACATGAAGGAAAAAGGTTCACTGTTCCAGTATGTGCCTGGGCTTACAGTTTCTGGGAACTGAAACAATAAACTCGCCATCCTCTTCTGTTTTTTGCAGTTCCCCATCTTCACAATCCTGCCTGTTCTGATTAAACATAATTTGCTCTCCTAGCCCTTTGGGCTGGCCATTTTCAGTATTTTTCATTTCTTGTTTTTTAAATGTCCTTTGTGTGCTACAAGACATTCTGGGTAATCTGGTGACAAGACAAGCGAGTGTCTTTCAGCAGGAATAAAAGTACATAGCCATTCCCTGAGACACAATACAGACAGCTTTCTGAGTGTTTTGTTAGTGATGCTCACAAGCCAATGAGAAGCAATCAAGCCAGACTGGCAATATAAAA
This sequence comes from Onychostruthus taczanowskii, assembly GCF_017590055.1. Lineage (NCBI taxonomy): Eukaryota > Metazoa > Chordata > Aves > Passeriformes > Passeridae > Onychostruthus > Onychostruthus taczanowskii. Next base: position 6,992,286 of record NW_024502791.1, read on the forward strand.
CTCAATAGAATAGGGACCAAAGACTGAGCTATGCAAAATGCAAGCTGAAACACAAAGGGCTAATGCTATTTGCACAGACAAGAGCTGATTCAAGAAGGCCCCAAATTATCCCTTTTCAGAAATAGTGAAATTATCTCCTTAGTAAAATGGTGCCTAAAGTCGTTATTTTTCTGAAGCCACAGTTAGAATTAAATACATCTTTTCTCTGCTTTGTCTGCAGCATTTTTACAATTCACTATTTCATTTTACCATGTTGCATCTTACCAAATCAAGTTAAATATTTTAATACTTACTGGTAGTACTGTATCTGACACCAGTCTGTGAAGCATTTCAAGTTTAAGAGGGATTGATTACATTGTGGCAAAAGCCATTACTGTAGGAAGCTCTCTGGTAGCCCACCACCAGTCATGGAAAGCATTTGTGCATGGCATTTCCAAAAAAGGGATTGTGTCTGTGTCCCTGAATTAAATAAACATTGTAATCTGTGGATGTTTGCAGGATGGCAGGAGGCCTGAAAATGAAACACTGACTTCAAAAAAGTGGGTTTAGGGGGAAGTCTTGTGAATATTGCCATTTGCTGGAGCAGATGGAGAGTCAAGGAATGACAGTAGACATGCTATTTGAGACAGGGAAGGCACCTGGAGAAAACACCACTGTCATGGCACAAGACCAAGGAAAATCATGAACAACCAGCTCTTGTAGGGCACAGGTTTCAAAACGTTCACTTCCTTGATTCTAAAGAGAGTTGATACATCTGGCTTCCCTCAGCAAACCAAAGGGGAACCTGGCAAAGTGAAAGGGGGATGGAAGCTGGATCTCTTGATTTCGTAGAGACCAGAGGAACTGAGGGAGAATTTTGCAGGGAAGCGGTGTAAGAGCACAGCAGGACTAAGCCTGCGGGCCCGCAGGGCATGATATCTCTACTACAGCAATGCACAGATGCTCTCCCTGTCACTCAGGCTGGAAAAGCCAGACAGCAGGCCTGGCATATGTACAAACGCCTGTGCTCGGTTTATTTAAATGTAGACTTAAGGGTTTTGTGTACTGATGGCTGCACACTTGCTCTGTGCTACCACCGTGTTTTGGAGTGGAAGAAAGAATGGATCTTGTCAAGATCCCAGCATTCTCGCAGTCTGGCTCTGCCCTGGGGAGCCCTGCAGATGTCCCTTGTCATCTGTGAGGGGACAAAGCAGCCTCCCAGAGCTCCTGACACTGGCTCTGCCTGTTCGCAGAGTCCTTGATGGGGCTCACTTTGCTGCTGCTGCAGGGAGAGCTGCAGCTCGCTTAAACCAAGAGACTGCATGCACTGCAGCCTGTAGGCAGGGTTTATTTCCTTTTTACCACTCCAGCTGGTCTTAAATAGAGGGGTCACTCTGCTCTACACTCCTGTGCATACAGGTATGCTTGAAAATTAATTCATCCATTTAGAGGATGAAAAGCACAATACATCAGTCACTCCTGCTGGTCTACATTGAAGGTATTGAGTGAAAGGAAAATACGTGTTAATGTCACAGTGCGTGGGAAAAAAAAGTAGGATGTGATGACTAAAACACTACTTTCTCAAGGAAAGAAGCTACCCTCTGAAATATTTCATAATCCAGAGGAAGTTCACAGATCTCAGTTTATCCCTCATCTCTCAAAATATTGTACGTGTAAATCATCTGCTTAAGATATGTGTGATTCAGCTTGTGCTTGAACTCGTTCTTCACCTTGTCAGTTGCAATATGGACAGATTCCAGAGAAATAAATATATTCTGTTGTGGATATTAAAAAAATAATGCAAATTATCATGTGCTGAAATTTGACATAGGATATAATTTCCAGTAAAAATTCTGTATATAAGCTTAGGCAAAGAGAAAGCACATTCTCTCTCTCTTTCTGTATGTATATGTGTATTTTGTCAGAGTCTGTTTGCTGAATGACTGACTCTTTTCTAATGGATTTCATAAACAAATTTCATTTTATATGTAAAATTATATATTACAAAACTGTTCCAATGTGGTAGATTGGTTCTTTTTTTTTATTTTTTAATTTTTAATTTTTTAAAAAATAAAATCTGATTTCAGTCATCCCCCTTGTGATTAAACTTTCAAAACAGGACTTTATACAGTCCTAAAAAAACCCTCCTCAATCGAGATTTACAGAGCATGACATTGCCTGTGTTCTGTTGCCAATACAATAAACTTCCACATGGTCAGAAATCAGGTAGTTTTATTGAGAATGTAGTAGCATCTACACGCTTTAATGGGCATCTACCAGACCTTAATGGCAATGCTTATAAACTGAGCATAGTTTAGAAAATATTTTTGTTATAAAACACACACACACACATATATAAAGGACTATGTACAAAAAAAATATTGCACACCCAGAACTGCACACCCAGAACTTTCTTCCTGGTTGCAACAGTGAGTTGCAACTTCTTTTCATGGCTAGTGACAAAATGGCTAGGAGGAGTATGAATCACATTGGGAGATGGAGAATCAGAGGCACTGTGAAACTGAGATTATTTTTCAGGCCACTCACTCACTGGATATGAGGATCTTCCATCATGTTTAAAAGCTTACATGAGATGGCATTGGGTCAAAACATGCCCTATATTACAAGCCCCAAATCAGCTGGACTTTATTTTGTTCTATAGAATCTTCATATGTTTTTCAACTGATTTGAGGCCTCATGGTCAGAAAATACAGATTATTATATAGTATAAATGAAATCAAAATAAAGCTTGAGATGCCAAATTTACCTTTAGATCATTGTCTCTCCTGCTACAGGCTTGAGATGCTACAGGCTTGAGAAATGTTGTATTATAACAGTGACAGGGAGCTTTTCCTAACCGAGTTCCCCCTTGGGTGTAAGCATGATTCCTCACAAAGCTATTTATAGAAATATGATTTGTGGCAGAACATCAGCCCTAGATATTACACTTTATACTTAGCAAATAATCTGAGAAAATCCATTTTTATGAGAGTTGTATTCTGGCAGTATAACTAGGTGCACATTCCCATGTGCTAATAAAAATTTACATTAATATTGGGTTGTCAGCAGTGTGCAAAAAAGGTTACCAACATCACAAAAGAGAAAAAAGGTCATCTTTCTTTTGCACAAATGTATTTTAATTAATCTGATTAATTTGCATATCCTGTTGTTTCTGGCAATAATGAAGACTGAATTGTGCCAAACATATACTAGAAATGTGATAGAGAGAGCTTTGGCAGCTTTGCATTCAATGATTCACAGCAACATGCTAAACCCTAACAACTGTTCCTTCTGTGATGCTGTAGTGCAAACAAGAAAGATAAATTGGAATTTAACTGGGCTGGATAAATGAGCCCATTACCAAGGGTTTAGTTCACTGTCACTCTGAGATGACAGTTAGATAAAAAATCTGTACTTTACTTGGTATTACAAATAAGTCATCATTCCAGAATTTTTCAAACAGACATCCCTTTGGAATTATTAATTTACTTATTCCCATTATCTTGGTTTGTCTGGGCAACATTCTACTGGCTGCATTATGAGCAGAAACACAAACAAGAAAGTTGCCTTTAGGAGTCTATTGCAAGGTCACGGAGAGCCATAAATCCACCCTTACAGTTTCTGTGCTTGCATCACTTACCTTCTTCTGTTCCTTTCTTTGCCTGCCTGGAAGGGTTGTCCAGGTAGAATTCACATGCTACAGTTGATAAATCACATAAGTATGGCTTTGAAAAATGGGTGCCACTGTGCCATCGCCATCATGATATGTAGCATAAGTATTTGGAAAATTCTTCTTATTCCCGTCATTTTCAATGTGTCAGCAACTGCTAAGCAGTTTGTCTATGACCAGTCATGAAGGGTCCATGCTTTTGTAGGAATCACCTATGACAGATTTATATGTTATCAGAGATTAAAAGAAATGTCTGAATTTCTCCTCTGGAGGGAGCCTAAGTCCCAAGTCACAGGTTTGTTTGATTTTTTCTCTTAGTGAAACAGACACCAATCTCTCCAATGAATTATACAATTCCAGAATAATTTCTGTAATCAAAAAGAAAAAAAACCTACTCTTAAACTGACTTAAGGCAGTGTTGCGTGACAGATACATATCAGTGTTCAATGTCCAAGGCAGCTATCAATATACCCATCTCTCCATATCATGGACATTGACAGACCCAAAGCCATGACCAAAGCTGATGGGTGAGTAAATACTTCTGACAGGTTCAGAAAATTGCACTGTAGATCAGGAAAATATGTGCCAATAGAGGAAGTTCTTCAAAGGGAAGCCATTACCACCAAATGCAGACATATAACATGTAGGCTTCCTTCAAGCAATCATTGTAAAATCTCTGAGCACTTAAGACTACAAAGAAACTCTCATAATTCCTATGGCTTTATGCAAGTATTTTAGAAATCTTGGATGGTCATTTTAATCATTGCTATTGAAAATTTTCCAAAGGAGAATTACAGTTTTAACTACTCAATCCCGCCACATCTTATACATTATCTTTTACAGTGTTTCCCGGAATGCTCTTTACAACCTTTCACCACGAGCTATCTTTCTGGACCCCAACAGGTAGCCAGGTCAATATCTGAGTTGTAGGCACTGTGACTGACCCTTAAACCTGTGCATCATTCTGCAGCTCCAACAGAGAGCAGACTTGAAATTCACCTCCAATGTGCTCTCCTGACTCACTATAAACAAATCAATCACCTGCTTGCCTTTTCCCTGAAATTACAGTTGTCCCTGAAAGAAAAGGAATCTGCATACATTAGATCTTTTTTGGAGCTTGGCTTTATTACCCTGACAAGAACATACCATTTCTGGCTGTCACTTCTTGCACATTCAGCTGTAGATGGGTTTCCTAAAGGTCAAGTTATCTCATCTGAAAGAATATCAGTATGGATTGATAGGCATGTTAGAGTGTAGCTGGCGTAGCTCTCCAGTGAGACAGCAAGGCTGACTGAAGCAGAATTCAGAGGTCATTTTCTTAGGGTGTCAAAAATATGCCAAATCAGAAACTTGCAAAGCAGTGACATGGTGTAAATCATCAATCTTTACAGAACGTTAGGAACTGGAATTAGGTGTGGGATCATGTGCCAAGTTCAGAAGGGCAATACAATAATTGGTGTTCAGCATAAACCATGAATAGTCCCTTCTCTCATCTTTCTTTGTGAATATCTATAACAGAACATATGCTCAAGTATACTTGGAAAAAAAATCCCTCTGCAGCAACCATGCTTCTTCAGTGTTCTACATTCTCCAAATCTCTGCTTTTCCTTGTTTTTTGCAGAACTGCAAGGATACAGGGAAATCAATCCAATCCTTACACAAGAACATATGGAAGCTGAATACACATATTCAGCTGTTGTTAGCCAGAAGGAGGTTTTTTTTTCAAAACTTCAGCAAGTGCTGCCTGCAGGGCAGCATCCTAGTGGCACTAGAAAGAGCAGCAGGTCATTCTTAAAAGTTGCTTGATACTCGAACTTGGTTTCACTGACTTCGTGCATGAAAAGTAAATAAAATCTCTTTATACCACTGTTACCTTTGTGATCTGAAAGGTATCCTTGAGATAGTGGGATGTACTGACCAAAGAATCATTTAAGGCACAGAGAAAACCAGAGTTCAGCTCTATTCTATGCACAAGGTTTGTCTACTTGATACATTTGCTCAACACCACAAATGATTCTGATCATGCAACTGCCATCAGTGGAAACTGATGAGAGTGGTCTTTGCGAAGTGGGAGTGGAAAAGCCATGCTGAAGAAGGAAGGTGCATAAAGAAGAATCTTGTGCTTTTGGTTCCCTCTACTGCTTTTTGCTGTTTTTCTGACAATTTCAGAGAAAATTCAGTATAAAACATAAATACATGATTTCTATATGTAATTTTGGATAACATACAATTTTCACCCCTAACACATTTTTTTCTCACTTTTTTAATTCCATGCAGTAATTGAAAAATTGTAGAACAAATAGGAAATGCTTGCTTACTTACTTTTTTTCCAGTTCAGCAGTGATTCAGTAGTGGATTAGAAAACAAAACCAGGGAAGATGACGTGTCTTGAGCAAGAGGTGATGAGTTGTCGCTCTCTGTCGTTCAACATCAGTTCTGCTAGAAAGCAAACCCCAAGATTGTTATCAACCCAGGAGAGGCTACTTTGAAAGCTCAATAGAGTGATATTTGAAATAGCATATCAGAACATTGTGTTCTAAGAAAAGAGTAAAACTGAAGTAATTATTACTGTGGCTCTATAAGAAAATGTAGGGATGTTGGATCATACAGAACACAAACTCCCATTTTATCAGAGGTGATGTAGAAACGTTATCCAGAGGAAAAGCTTTCTGAGTAGCAGCTGGTGTCTAGACTGCCTCTCCTCTCACAGATTTTCCCACAGAAATGCTGGAACCTTATTGATGGAAATGCTCCTAAACCTGATTTAATTCAGAGAAATGAAAAGGGAATGTTGGCAAATTTAGTATTGTACAGATGAGTATGTACAGAGGTCAGTAGGCCTGCAGCTAAGCAGGCATTAGCATACTTTTTTTTTCTGAACTAAAGCAGATAAATCCACAAAAATGATTAATTTCCAATATTTGGATACATTTACTATATTGGTAAACCTAAGATAGAGTTCATAACTTAAATGTCTGATAGCTACCAGGGCTGATGATGTTTTGCAACTTTCTATTTGCAAACGAGAAGAGAATATGGTTCTATTTGTGCAGCATTTGTGGAATAGCTGGTTTAATACAGATTTAATGTGAAGCTGCCTATTTGTCCACAGACAAGAACTTGGCTATTTGTTATTCATCATTCTTTAGCTTAAAGTATGGGAATAAGAACCATACCTTATGAAATCAGTTATCTGTCAGATGCATGGAGCAGTCAATTAATCATGTTAAAGCACTCGTTAAAAAGGATTGAGTTCTTAACTCTGTGAAGATCCAATTTGAATAAGCAAATCTTTAACACAAATTTGAAAGGCTATGCCTTGTTTTCATGTTTTATATATTTCTGAAAGGCATTTCTACTCTGTGAATGTGAAGCTTCTTTCTTACCCCCCTCAGAATAAACATTGCTGCACAAGTGCAGAGACAACCAAGTAATCTGTAGGGTATCAGGAAAAATTGCCCGTATTCTTCAGGGTGATCCAGCAGGGTATTTGGTCTATGGGACTGACTATCCAAATGGCTAAGGGCTGCCTGGAAGGTACTGAGTACTTCAATGCTCATTGAGGCATATGGGCGTCAGTCTCCATTATCTTAATGCTGGTAGATTTTAATGCATCTTTAAAGTGAGGGGAGCTGCTCTCTTTAAAGCTGCTTTAAAGAAAGCTTGGACACTATGACAAGATGGAGTATTTAGCATCCTTTAGAGTCGGCTTCCCTGCCATTTTCTTTCTCTGATTGTCACTTCATCCTGAAAATAAGTTAATGCAGTTCCACATGGAGATGATTTTATAGATTTAGAAATCTATAAAGAAAATTGCAGAAGGGCCAGGAGCTTCAGAGATCAGTAGAATCACAGCAGTGCTCCTGTATAACTCACGGCGTGGTGCAGCAGCGGGTGCCGTCACAAGCAATCCAATTTCTTTGGAAAGATGATGGAAGACAGGTTTTATCACACGCATGGCATTTTGCTTCTCAAATGCAAATATGGATCTCCATAATTTACAGCTTGGGTTTCTTTTAAAGTTTATTTTTTATTCTCTCTCTCTTCACAATTGTGCAGGTATGCTGCCTGAGTAATTGCAAGAGTGGAGCTGTTGTTTGCAAGAGGGATCTAACTCTATCTTAGATTATTCTGTGAGGCTTGCCATTACTCGCCACACTGTGATCATTTCACCAATTTCCATTTCCAATTGTCACATGGAGAATTGTGTTCTCCACATACACAAAAACCAGAAACCTTGCTTAGGGATTGTCTGTTTTCACTCACAGCAAGGATGTGAGTGAAATTTCTTCGAACAGACCTAGAAGAAGTGTTTCTTGAAAAACCACAGTCAGCTCTGCATGTGGCCAGTTGGAAGGTAGAATCTCACCCGGTCCTTTGCTAGAATTGCTTGGGGACACCTCATAAATCAGAGGGAAGAGAAGAGTTATGTGTCTTGGATGGATCCAACGTGTTTTAGCTATAGGCTGGGACTAGAAATCTGAAGGAAGTAGCACAAATTGCTCTCAGAAAAAGATGATGATCTCAGAAATTTAAGTCATTAGAAACATCATACAGAATCTGTCCTTGTGACTTTTTCCAGGGGATTTCTTAGAACAAAGCCTTTTGAAAGCATGTATAACAGAGGAATTATATTGTAAATAAATGGGAAGAATTGTCTTCTAACAGAGAATTACTTCCTTGGCTTTCTTAGTAGCCTAGAACAAATTATCTGGGGCTTCATTTTCTTTCAGTAGAGCTGTTCCTCTCCTACAGCCAAAATAATCTATCTTCCTGGCTGTAAGTATTGTGAGGAGGTTTCATGTGTATCTCTTCACTGAAAAATAAATCCACCTTCTCTGTAGGATTGTGTACCCTCCTGATATGAGCCTTTTGTTTGAAAGGAGGATGCTATTCATGGAACATGCAACTCTCAGAGACAGCATTGTGGAGTAAAAGCTGACCTTGAAAACGCAAGGACATTTGCAGCTTCCAGTAATGAGACAATACATGACAGATGAAGGGAGTACCTGAGAAAATGGCAGGATGGTGGAGGATGGTTCATTTGCTGTCTCTGTGGAGCAGTTGTTGAGGTCAGCAACTCACATGAGTTCTGGGGAAGAGGGAGGTGTGAAGGAATTCAAAAGCCTGTTGACACTTACTGTGCCTGAAGAGAAGCCATTTTATATTTGCCAGTGGCTGGAGTCCAGATGAAAATAAAATTGCTGATAAAATGAAGCATTAATTTACCTTCCTAAACCATCCACTTGCTGGTGCAGCATTGTTCTCAAAAATAGATCAATTTCTGCGTTTTGCCAAGGCATAATTTTGGAGCTTGGATGATTTTGCTTCTCAAGGAATTACCTGTAGAAAAAAAGCTTTCAACCATCTGACACAGCCAAATTTATTCTGACTATTATATACCTATTTAGACTGCTATACTGTTAAAGATCATCTGATTCCCTTCTGCCCTTCACCAGTGTACTGCTGTTTTGGCTGCTGATAGCATGTGATATCCATAGACACAGGCACAAAGACCCCAGGCATGGAGTAGTTGTGGAGCTGAGGCAGCCAGCAGACAGAGCCCTGGCTAACCCTTGCCTACAGCACACAGGTCAGTCCAACAGCAGGAGGATACTGAGCCTTTCCTCACCTGCTTCCCTTATCCTTCCCTCGAGGGCCATCATCAATACAGACCTGATGCACTGTGATCTGAGCAGAAGCAAAGAGATTTGCCTCCTACTTTTTCCCCTCTCAGGCATATTTTTTGCCTTAGCAATTCAGCTACATCATATACTGTGCTATTACTGATTTCAGCTGCAGCCATGGAGAGGCAGGGGAACCCCTTTCATGGATGTTGCAGGAGTACAGCTTCAGGATGCCTGGGAGGGCAGCCAGGGTGCTTCAGTGTGTCCAATAAAGCCTTGAAGGATTAAGCCTTGAGGTATCTCTGTACATGGCAGGGGGCTTGAAACTATATAATCTTTAACCTCCATTCCAACCCAAACCATTCTATGATTCTATGATTCTATGATTCTATGATTCTATGATTCTATGATTCTACAATACTATGATTCTGTGATTCTATGATTCTACGATTCTGTGATACTATGATTCCATCACTCTACAATTCTAAGATTCTATGATTTTACAATTCTATGATTCTATGATTCTTTAATTAAAGGGGCAGACAGGGCTCCTGTTGAGGGCTCTGAGTCCCTGCTCTCTACTGCCTTTGTGTCTCAGACCTCAAAGCAACAGCTGAATAAAGCCCAACATCTCTCCCAGGGAGCTGAGAGAGCTTACACTTCTTTGGGACACAAGGTGATTTGCAATGCAGTGGAGACACATGAATTAATATCTTTCTGAAAAGCTTAATCTGGCTGTGATTGTGTGTCACTTTTCAACTTTTCAACTGTATTTTGAGGGGGGCTGATGACTTTCCATGTCCATGTCCCTGACAGACAGACCCCAATGGGATCTGAGCTGATCCAGGAGGAGCACGCACAAGCTCAGCTGTCATTGGACTCCACACCCTATTACCATTTCCAGCATTATCTCCTATCTGCCTTCCCCTCCACCTCATGTACTCAAGAAGATAGCTCGTCACAGCTAGAATAAATATAGCACACAGCTCTCCTGTCAGGGTGCTTACTTCATTAGTCAAAGGGAAAAAAAATGATCCTCATAGTTTTTCTCCTTGTAATTTTCCTGAAAGGCACTTTTTTGTTCCTGCTGGAGGCCCTGTATGTGCAGTCAGCCATAGCACGTATTGTCTAAACCACTATTTGAGCTCTCTGTAAGTAACCTTTTCAGCAGCATTACTTATTTTGGAAGAAGAAATGAATGATGCCAGAAGGACGGAGATCCGAATTTTCAGACATTTTATGAACAACTTTTGAAGTTCTTGTATTGGATTGCATTTCAGTGGGCTACTCAGTGCAGGGTTATTAACAGTTGAACTGTATAATCTTAAATGTACTTTCCAGAATAAACAGTTTTATGATTTTAAGAATGGTACACAGTCCATCCACACACGTTTAGCTCAGAAGAGAGTCACTTGATCTTGGACTGAGTCAGCCAAAAGTGAATTTTGGAAGAAGAAGTGAGATTTTGCAGTCAGGCAACAATCTCAGTTGTTGGTAAACATGTCTGTTTCCTGTCAGAACACAAATAAGCAAGCTGCAGAAGGATGATCCTTGCCTGTGATTTCTGATGTCTCTGATCACCATCCACTGCAGTCAGGACCACATGGCCACTATGGGCTGCAATGGGCTCTGTACTCTTGGACCCATCCCTCCCATTTCTACCCTCAGGGGAGCGTGGATAAAATGCCCTTCTTAAACCTGGAGGCTGCCTTTGCTGATGAACACTGCTGTGGCTGTACATCACAAGGGAAAACCTTTGCAAGAGCAGTTTATTTTGAATAGTTCAAATTTTAACGGAGCTGAAATGGACACTGCATCCCAGTCATGTGATCTCCTTTTTGTTTCTTTATTTAGAAAAGGTAAGCCTGAAATATTTATTTTGGTTTTTTGTTTTAAATAATTTGTATCCAGTTTCCCACCAGAAACACAGACACAGTCTACTCTCTTTTCCCCAGAGAACGCTATGGATAACCAAAAGCCACAAGTTTTTATCATCAGAAGAACAAAAGCAGTGCAAAGTGCAAAGTGAGAAGGAGGACATAGATTTCTAGCCAAGTTACTTAAAGCTCTTTCCCTTGTCTGTTTTTAACTCTTAATTAATTTGAGCACCTGCTAGATACTCAAGTCTTGAGAAAACGTCACAAACAAGTTTCTCAGTCCCCTACCAAGGCATGAAAAAATTGAAGAAGGCAGCAGATTATGTCTCAGAAATCAGAAATGAACAGTAAGCAGAAATCTTTAGAGAAAAAAAAAATCAATTTTTTGCACTTCATGCAAAAGCAAGCTGAAAGAAGGCATGTGTCTTCATGTGTCTATCCAACACTGAATGATATGAAGCAAGACATTGAAGGTCAGGAAGTTTGTTAAACAAACCTTAATATGTAATGGATCTTGATTTTAACAAAAAAATTATGATTAACATTGCTGATCAGGAGGAATGGAAGGTGCTTCCTCTGCAAAAGATACTGTAGTATATTCCAATTGGTAATACCCACACTTAATCAGAATTTCAAAGATCACCTCATAGAAAAATACTAAGTAAGAGACAAATTCCTGCAAAATTGAGTAGCATGAATTCTCTTGCCAGATGTGGCTAAAGTGTAATTTATGATCAGTGGCCTGCATATCATAGCTTAAATAGCTGCACTTTCTTTCAAATAATAAGTAATAGGATCACCTTTCTTTCTCCTGTACTGAAAGGGGCTGTCTCTGTTTGGATGGCTGATTCCTGAGCCAAAACTAGGGAATTTTCTTGATGCTAATGGAAGAGGGCAGAAGATAGCATGTGAATCCAATTTTGAGGATAATGAGTCTGCTTTCCACTTCCCAGAGCTGGCAGGCTGTTTTCAGATGGAGCTGTAACAGCACATTTTCCTCATCCCCTGCCCTTTCCCGAGGTCATTTGACCTGGTATCCACTTGTCAAATGGTGCAGATTGCCAGAGAGCTGAGACATAACCAGAGTGTTGGAAAAGGTATCAGGTGGATTTTTTCTCTCACAGTAGAAAATATTAACAGGATTGTTTGGGACTCCAGACAGAAAAGCACATGACCGTAAGAAGAGTCAGAGCAGAAGGCTGGATCTGAAATTACTGTGGGTGATATCAGGCAAAGAGTAGGAGGAAGTTGCAGAAATACTTTGAAGCTCAAGTACTTACTCCTTTTCTCACTCTCTGTGAAGTCTTTATATCAGGAATTTGGAGGTCATTCTCCAGCAAAACTAAAGGTCAGGGGTGTTTTCTGATGGATGCAACTCGTGTTCCAACAGCCTTTGCTTCTCTCTGTGGTCCCCTTGGTCAGGATTCATATTCTGAATAAAAGATCTGAGGATGAAGATACAGCTGCTAGGACCTATAACTTGGACTCACATGAACACATGGCTTCTGGAGTAAACTGCTGCTAAGTTACAGACAGGATAGAAGAGGAAAAAAAAAAAACCCACCAAACTAAAGAAGATTAAGTATAGCTTGAGTCTTATTCCTGTTCCACAGACAGTTTTAGGGAATGTTTATCATGTGCATTTTTGAGATAAATTCTGCATTCATATTTAGCTTGTTGCCAGTTCATATTCTGTCACAACATAGTCCCCCGTGCAGAAATCACGTCCTATTTTTATGCAATTTATAGTATCTCTCTGAGATTAGTCTAGCAAACTGCCTGGTTTGCATGGATGAAACTACTGTAGTAGAATAACTTACAAGAAAACCTGGAAATTCACATAGTAAGCTCTTGACACACAATTGGCTCTGTGAATTACTTATCCTAAATATCCCAGCATGTGTTTGTGCTAAATCATCAGCTATACCTTTTATTCAGTTGTACTGAGGTGCTACAGTGTTTATCAAGGCCTGCTGGTGAAATAAAATCTTGAGGATTGAAAACATTTATAAGCAGAAATGGTTAAAAAAATTCTTCAAAAGCCCTGTGTTTTCAGGCTACTCATTTTGAGTCAGGAAGCACCGACATCTCCCTCCTGGAGTTCCAACTTAGATACAAAAACTGACAGAATATCAGAAATGAAGAGGAAAACTAAGCATAGTGTTATGAAGAGAGCCCTTGCTAAACAGGATATAACCTTGTGATCACCTCTGGTGAAGACTGGGTAAACAAACCTTGGACCATTTCTGTGCTCTTGCTTCATGGGGAGAGGTGTCTGTCTTCATGGAGATGTGGTATCTCAGCTAGGAGTAGTTTCTAGACTTGCTAGCATTGGACTCAAGGATGAAGAACACATCTAATGTCTCTTTTCTTTGTGGTGTAATGCACAGTTCCCTGGAGAATTCTGCTGAGGTCAGCTCTGTGATGACCATGCCTGTGTAAATGGACATCCCGGGGAGATGTCTGTGTCTGTGTTTTAATGAAGGACTAGAAATGAGAGGAGCTGAGAAGCACCCTCACATGTGAAGCTCTTGTAAGTGTTGCTGAGCTAAGTCTGTGGTAGAACCAGGAATGATAGTGGCAAAGAAGTTGGGATGAATTCTAAAGAATTTCAGTTAACAAAAAAAAAAAGAAAAAAAGGAACGTTTTAGAAAGAGTAGCTGAAAGTAGGTGTCTAACAGAGAGCCCACCTCCTCTCACGCTTCATAATTGTTCTCTAAAGGCAGTGCAAATTTTCCTTCTTTGTCTAACAATTATTAATACTAAAACTGTGATCATATTGCAGTCATGCTTCTGAATCTCCCACCCAGCTTCTTGTTTAATATCATAGGCAGGGTTTCTGCCAGTGTTTTCTCAAGAGAGTAGCACTATTTAATGAAACAATTAAATTTAAATTTGTTTGGTGGCCTGAAAGTCCTCAACAGTATTTCAGGCTTATAAACACGGTGGGAAGAAAATTATTCTTGAGAAATGAGAATAGAGTCAAGTTGGGGATAAATATCTTAAATTGTAATCTCGACCACAAATCCCATTTCAGGAGCAGGGAGCAGCCAGAAGAGGTCATGATCCAGCCTGACAAGGGATGGAATTGGCAGAACAAGCATGTTAAACACAGCCACTGAAAGAAAAAGAGATGCTGGGCTGAAGTGACAAAATCAGACAACAACTCATTTGGTAACACAATCCATAAAAGGTAGAATTCCCTCTTAGGGAGAAAAGTTGCCAAGATGAAAAGTCCTGTGCTCAGTTACTCTCACTGTAGTAAAACTGGTAGCAGTCACTTATAAATTCAACAGCATATAAGAATTAAACACAATAATTTCTAACAGAAGTAAGTAAAAGCTTTTCATTCTGAGTCGTATAAATGCATGGGCTGCTTATAGATTTGAACGCTAGTAGCATTATAACTGCTTTAAGATGACAATTGCTTCTGTACCCTGTGTCCCATTTACCATCACAGTAAGATCAATGCAGAAAAACTGTTGTGTACCTGGAGAGCTAGGCCTGATCACAGTGTAAGCCAAGCCTAAGGGAAACTGCTAGGATATCTTAACAAGTGGATAACAAAGCACTTAAATGTGTCTGAGATGTGGTCATGAGTGGCCAGCTCAATAGGACAATTTATTCTGGGTGCCCAGATACTGAGGGGGTCAAATCACCCCAGAGAAGGCCAGCTTGTCCTGGAAGTGCTCAAGAAACATTACACATTTTTGTTTGTTCTTGTTCCACTAACATGAAACTTCTCATTTCTTCATCACCTTCAGGGTTTTATGCTTCTCAGCATTGCACCACCAGCAAGCTAAATTTGGAGTTGAACTATTTTTGAACATCAGTTTTTAGAAGACACTTTGTCAATGTCTAGCTAGTTTTTGTTTTGTCTTTTGCTTTTGAACAGAAAGTTTAATAGTGTATACCAATGAGGTGACACTGTATATGTCTCTGTTCTCCTTTACACTGTGTCCTATACCTGGCTTTCTCTTGCTATAATACCTCGTTCTTATCTCAAAAAAAAAAAAAAAATCCCTACCAAGATTTCTCCTTGCCCTGATTCAAAGGAGCACCACATTTTCTGTTTTACTTGGCCTGAATGGCTTCATTGACAACTGTCTTTCCTCATATAGGCTCAGTGGTATAATTTGCCTGTTCAAGAGAAAAGACAACCAGGTGTAAACAGAAAGAAAAAATTTGATCTTTTTTTGACATATTTTAGCCCATGCAAAGGAAAAGAGAGTGAGGAAAGGAGAGTGAGGAGGTGGGAAATACAGTGAGAGAAACAAGATCTGGCTGGAGTCCCTTCTGTGAATTTGTGAGGGGTTTTTGTTTGCCTGTTTTGTTTGTTTGTTTATTAACTGGTGAAGCTTCTTTTTTTGAATGTAAATGTTCCTACTAAAAACTCAGGAAATTATGGGACAGGTCTAGGATAGCAGTGATGCTTGTTTGGGAAGAGAAAAGACAAAGTATAATCTTGTCTAGTGGAAACAAGAGGTTTGGAGCAGGGAGGAGAAGCCTAGTGAGGGTGAAGAGCCATCAAAGATTTCCCAGAGGATCCATCAGGGACAGGCTGCATGTCTTTGTCCTTCTGTACCTGCTTTCCCAAACAGGAGGCAGAGCACCCCCTTCCAGACACCCCATGGATGTGTCCTGTGTGTCACCTCTGAAGGGCAGTAGTACCCACAGATGGAGAGAGACATCCTTCTGTGCTTTCCTGGGAATGCTTGAGCAGATTGTGTTCTTCAGAGTGATTAGTTTTCATCCCAAATTGCAAACAACAGCTTTATGAGGTAACTCAAACAGTGGTTTATCCAGAGGAAATCTTGTGTAGCTTGTGACCTGACGGCGTTGTGACTGACAAAAATGGATTTTGAATGCTCACATATGGTGTTACCAAGTCTGGATTTTGTTGTCCAATGCAGTTTTATTTTAGTAGTAATAGTGTTGAAAATGTTTATTTGTTACCACACATGAAAACAAGAATCTTCTAGCTACTCCCTTTCCATCTCATTATGTTTATTTCTTCAGCATGGTGAGAAATACCATGAGGAGAAGATTTTTTAATTTATTTTGCTCTATTTAAAAATAGATTTATGACAGTGGCGGTGGGCTAGACCTGGCTGGCAGCTAAGCCCCATTTTGTTCACTCTTCCATCAAATGGGGGATATAATTTGAAGGACAAAAGTGTAAACAGTTGATGGGTCAAGTTCAAGACAGCTTAATTAGTGAAGAAAAGCTGCATGCACAAGCAAAGGGATTTGTTCTCTGCTTCCCACTGGCAAGAAGATGTTTATCCAGTTCCAGGAAAACAGTGCCTCAGCATGCATTATGGTTCCTTGGGAGGGCAGGTGACAGAACTTGAAACACCTGTGACTTCCTCCTCCTTTCCTCAAGACTTATTGCTAAGGCCAACGTTGTAGTTTGGGATATCCCTGCAGTCAGTTCAGGTCAGCTGTCCTGGCTGAGTCCTGTCCCTCTCAGGGTGCTGGGTACCTGCAGAGTGATTGTTCTTATTATTGAAGACTGAGGCAAAGAAGACATGAAGTATCTCAGCCTTTTCCTCTCCTTTTTCTCCACGTTTTCCCCCTGCTTCCAGTGAAGGAGGGAGATTCTCTTTAGCCCTCCTTTTGTTGCTAGTGTGTTTATAGAAACATTTTTTATTGTCTTTTACAACAGTAGCCAGATTAAGTTCGAGCTGGGCTTTGTCCTTTCTTATCTCCTCACTGCATAACCTCACAACATCCTTGTAGTCCTCCTACAACTGCTTCCAAAGGTCATAAATTGCCTTTTTACTCATGCATTCCTTCTTGTGAGGCTTTTCCTCTGTCTGTTGCGGTGGTTCCTGCTATACTGCTTCCTATTAACATACTTCTTCCTATTAACAAATCGTGGCTTATGAGAATTTAAAGCTGTGTTGAAGAGTAAGTTTTCTAGCTATTTCATGGCACAAAAATGTCTTGGCCCTGTGTGTACCACCAGGGTACCTGGGAGTACCTGGCTGTTCCTGATCACTCAGCTGGCTTCCCCACCTTGCCCATGGCTCAGAACCCACTTCAACCCCTCTGAATCCTCCCTCCCTGCTCACAGCAAGGCTTCCTTCCCCCACTTTGTTTCAGCTTTTTTTCTTTTCTGCTTATTGAATTTCTTGTCCAAGCACCGATCTTAGACATGAATCTTTCTAAACAACCAAAATCAGAAATATTTCTCAGTGAAATTGTGATGTGTTTGCACTCATGAATACATTGACTAAAAGGCCAAGTTTCAAGACAGGGAGAAAATTAATGGACCACTAAAGAGTAAGGAATAGTTTGTAGGGAGAAACATGGAACATAACTTACATGTAATTGTGAAAGTGATTGTTCTCATGGAATATGGTGTGTGGATATTAATAAAGGATGAACCCTAAGAAGTAACTTACAAACAATTGCTTTCTCCAGTACCTTTGCTTTTGATAAAATGGGCATTTTTGAACATTTTCTGTATTCTGGACTGATTCTTGCTGCCTTGTTTGGGTAGAATATTTGCAACACATTAAAGTATTCCTTCTGCTAGAGCCTGAGTGAATCCTTGCACTCAGCAGATTCCCCTTAGTACTAACATTTTAAGTACTCAGCATTTTGTTGCTGCAGTGAGTTTTCTCTGTCACGTTATGTGTGTAGTTTTTCATGCCTGCTTTTTAAATTCACAGTGTGAAGGGTCAGGCTATGTCAGATCCAATCCCCAGTCAGATATGAGTGCTGCTGTATTTTCTGATGGCTGACACCAGGAAGAAAAATGACCTCATTCATGTTTTTAAGCATCTACCTTAAGATTGTTTAGTAGGAGGCACTTGACCTCCTAACATGGGTATATTAAGGGTCAGGATTTAATTCCAAATTAATTTTTTCTTCCTTTTTCAGTACTGCTTACCAAAGTCCCTGGTTACTGTGATTATTGTTGTAGACAATTTACATTTATAAATAAATGTCCAAAATTCCAAGCCACCATTTCAGGCAAAAAGCTACCTTCCTTCTAGTGTTGTCAAGAAACTCTAATACAGAATTGGCTTGTAAATTATATGCAAGTGTACCTTCCAAAGAGTTTTTCAAGTGAGAGTTTGGTGTATTGAGAGGGAAGCTGAGGGAGGTACTTGCACTGCTGCATGCAAATGTAGATTTTTCTCTCAGACAAAGCTTAAGCAAACATCATATTTTATAGGAATTTGGAAAATAATCAACAGTCACATTTATTTCTCTGTGTATATTCCATTTCTCTTTTGAATGAACTATTAAGGAAGGAATTGAACAAAGATATGACAATCTCTTCCTACTGATGACAAACAAACCTGTAGTAGAAGATATAATAAAATTGACAAAGCAGCATGCGAGAAGAAGAATGAAAGCTCAGATTCTGGCAGCTTGAAGCCAGGATATACTCAAAATTTTAGAGCTGACGTAACCTGACAGATCTGATGAAATCCTAGGATTATGTATGCACATTCAGCAAAAAAAAATATAGCCATGAACTCTATCTGTCTTGACAGGCTGCCACTTGAATGGATACTTGATTAATATTATCTTTATTCACAGTGCTGCTTGGCATGAGCAAATGAATTTCAAAAAATTGAGCTAAATGCTTTCATGATTCACTATTGCAGGAAGGATACAGTGCAAACGAGACCTGGAAAATCAGTCCTACATTAAACTCAATCCATCACTTTTCCAAAGGTTTGGCTCATTGGGGTATACAGGTAGATTTGTACATTACACTAATCATTGGAACACATATTTTATATAAATGCAGCTTAAATTATTATTCACGTTAAAAAAATGTTTTACTGGTTTGCTGAGCTGGGTATTTAGCTGAAAAAACCACTTTTCTGTTTTGTGAACTCTAGGCTATCATTTATTATACTTTCATTTACTGTTGATTACAATTTCTAAATAGATTAACTCTCTCTTTAACAACTCAATCTAGAGCAAAAAGGATCCAGCACAAAATCTGTCCCATCAGCATCCTGTATTTTGCAAAGAAAAGGGTTCTAGGAGTAAATTTTGGGGCACTTATTTTAATGCGCTTTTGCTGTACTACTTCCAACTTTCCTACCAGCAATGTT
The DNA here is from genome assembly GCF_017590055.1 of Onychostruthus taczanowskii. Lineage (NCBI taxonomy): Eukaryota > Metazoa > Chordata > Aves > Passeriformes > Passeridae > Onychostruthus > Onychostruthus taczanowskii. Next base: position 7,011,526 of record NW_024502791.1, read on the forward strand.
TTCCTGTTTCTAGGGATCTATTTAGAGTATGATGAACCCTTCAGTTACAGTTTCTCTCTTCTTCCACAATTCAAGTTGCTGTTATTTGGCTCGGCTTCTCCTGGAAGCTGTCAGTGCTGGTTTTGGTTGTAACCAGCACCATAATATTGGAAATACTGACCTTCTGGCTTAAAAGGAATGAAGCCCATCTAGGATGTTTCTGTATTCTCTTGGGTACAGGATGGCAGTCCTTTGGCACTATTGCAGCTGTGTGAGACTTGGAAAGAGCTGTGCTAATGCTTCTCAAGTCTGTACTAGAAATTCAGCTCACAAAGGGCTTGTCAATGGAGCAATTTTTTCCCTCCTGGCCAAGAAACAGTGATATAGGTGAAAGCATAAGCCAGCTGGTGAGAGGAACCAAAGCCCGAAGGTGATGTTCCTTCAAGAAAGCATTCTCATTATATCCTTGAGATTTTCACCTTGCAAATCATGGGGCAGTGCTCAGGTGCTTGTGCATCAGTGACATTTGAGATGCCTTGGGACACCTGATAAGGCTGCAAGAGACCTGCACCCCTTGGGTTGTAATTCAGCTGGGACTAGGGAGATGTAATTGGCACAACTGGTCCAATGTCTATTTGGTAGATTTCTGTCTATATCGCCTCCCAGCTGAGTGCCCTGTGGTTGTTGTAAGGACAAGTCAGAGAACAGAGAAGGGAATTTCACATGATGTATTCTCAGAATGTACAGTAGGTTGGAGAAGGAGTACCACATCTCTGCCACAGCTGCTAATATGAAAACGTGAGTTTTACACAGCATTTTATGGGTGTACCTCTCAGCATATGGCCTTTTCTTACCACAGTTCCTCTGAAAATGTGCTCCTGGCCCTACATGAGTTGTGACCTGGAGAAGAGGAAGCTTGAGCCCATCAAGGCAAGGATATTTTGTGAGAGAGCAGACATGTAGATATATGTTTGCCTTAGAAACTGGAAGGTGTTCTTTTGCACTTTGAGAAGGATTGATAAAGGTGCAGATTGCTCATAGAGATAGTCACTGAAAGCAAGAAAACTGTGCTACAAAAAGTGGAGTGACATAGTTCATCTTTATTCATAAAAATACATTTAAACACAGTTTTCTTTATTGTCCCTTCTAATCCTCACACTGGCACAGAGTCAGAAGCAGACTGGTTATAATGAGTTTCTCTATTTAATAAAACCAACAGAAGGAACTGTTTACTACACAACAGCTAGTGGTCAAAAAAGCATGTTTTATTTTATATATTATTTTTCTGTTGTTTTCCTAAGCCATGAACGAAAAAATTCAAGAGCATTTGTTGTTTTTTTTTTTCTTTTTGTTTTTTTTTTTTTTTCCCCCTGAGAACAGAAAATATTGTTGCAGTTTTTGTTTGGACATGTGCAAATTTTCTTTCCCAATGTAGGACAAGGTGGTTTGGAAATTACCTTAATAGATGGCTCTGGGAACTGTTCCCAACTAATGAACACTATTAAGTAGCCAGATCTAGTTCAAGGATGATGACTTTGGTAATTCTGCATACAGGCACATGCTGGTTTTGCTTTGCAGTATAATTAGTCTCTGCACCTGCTTTATTTTAAATGTAAGCCATATGCTTGGTTTATGAAAACCAAACATCTGCCATAGAGTTGCTAAAATATGTTCCTTAAAATAAGCCTCTGATCTGCTGCTACATATCTTAAAAAAAATTTTAAAATGCATACTGATATTTTAAGACTGAATTTATGGTTGCTCCTCATTTAATTCACAGGTTTTCTCAAGAACTGTATTTTTGATGTGCGTAAGCTACCTTGTCTAAAAATGCCTTTTATACATCTGAATCATCTTTCACATATTAACCACAAAGCTTACTTCTCTCCAAGACAGAGTAGATCTCATGAATTTCTCTGCTTAATAGTACTAGAATTGAACCCTCTTGACCATTGCCTAATGAGGTTTACCCTGGGAAGATTTAAGCCAGGTTTATTTTCTGTCAATTTCTAACAGAGTAAGAGGCACTGATTGATAGAATGACCATTTAAAACTTCACACATATTTGGAAGTTGCCATAAATCATCTTTTTGCAATGGTATTTGCAAGGAAAATACTAAAATATACCAATAGAGTAGATGAATGTGAAGGTCAGACAGATTTTTCTGCCGTAACAAAAAGCGTAGTACCCTAAGTGGTGATAGCTTTCATTGATGAGAAGAAATATTATCCTTCATATTTCTGAACAGTGTATTAAGTTTGCTGGAAGCTTTTACTTTGTCTCTCCTACTTACTATGACTAGAAAATACAATTAATACATTTTATGATTAAATTCTAGTCTATGTTAAATTTAACTGTACTACTTCTGCTTATGTTAAAATCAGCAAGCCACCAAAAAAACTTGATAGTATTTTCAATATTGTTTTAAAATGGCAAGTTAGAAAAACAAGCTAAAATATTTATGGTGGGTTTTTGTCACTTAATTGACCTTAGCTGATAACTGATTGCTTACACAGAGTAAGAGCAAGAGGGGAAAGAGATCTCTCAGGACCCTAAAGTGCAGGTCCATGTTTTCCATGCCTTTCCTCTAAAGCATAATCTCCAGTTACAAGTGTGGTCTCCATTATAGGTGTACATAAAGACACGGCTGTTAAAGACAGCCTGGATTTCTTCTGGTCAGAGATGTATTCCAGGGTAGGAATAAGTTTTAAAGACCCTCTGCTTCCTTAACAGAGTTTGGATAGCAGCATAGGACAATGTTGATCCTATTTCTTCTCATGCATTCGCTTCTTGGGTTTGGGTGGAGATTTTTTGAGGGCGTGGGGGGAAGAGAGGGGAAATTATGAGAAGAGTGGATGGCTTTAAATAAGGCTGGGAAAAATAACAGTGGCATCAATGAAGTATTGATGACTACAATGAAGTATTCATCTTGCTCAGCAGACAACTGTATGGAACCATCTTCCATTAGAAAATGGAGATTGTTAAATAAGAAGAATTTCAGAGGGATGTTATGAGAATAAATTAATATAAACTTTATTTCTAATGGAAAAGTATACAGTTTTGTGTGCTGTGTGTTAACAGTAAACTTGAAATACACACCATATTTAACATGATTATAGGTCTGCAATATGACATTGTTTAAGTATTTCAATGCTTAAAAAATAAAATTGATTATTGGGCTGAGGATATTCTGAGTTTCCTTCTTTGCAAAATTTTTATTGTAATCACAAGATTTGTTTTAGGAGAGAAGCAATGAATGGCTCTACAAGTAAATAAAGTTTTGTAGCAGATGTGGTTGTTACCTAGCCTAAGAAATATTGTGTAACATTAGGATTCTAATCTGTTTGTGTTCACATACTTGGCAGTCTTCAAGACAGCTATAAGCCACCACTCTTTAACCCATAAGTCAGTGGGTTTTTTTTCCTAATACAATATTTTAAGGTTAACAAAAGAGAAACTGAGACAGAATTCAAATCCCAGTTTTTAATTTTTCTGTCTTAATACCTTAGTGCATAAACTCAAACATGGTTTTATTTTGTCTTATCCACTTTTCAAGGAAAAGTAAAAGTTTAAGTTTGTACCCTGTTTTTGAAAAGGCAGCTAGCAACTAGTACATGAGAGAGAAACCATTTCATCCAAACTGCTTTTCAATGCTTATATATGTTTGCAGAAAATAGCATTTTTCCTAGCATCTGTCTGCAATGCCATCTGCTACTATGCTTCAGGCAGCTTTGATTGTGTAAACTTAGCTTTCCAGTTTGCCAAATGTGGTGACTTTGAAAATGTATCCCCATTCATCCTCTACTGAGACATTTGGTGCCTTTAGCAGACCCAGTGCAGAATGTACCAGCCTCATCTCCAGTGAAAACATTTCCTGTCTCCTGACTTTTGCTTGTGTCTTCTCATGTCCCACAGCCATCAGGTCAAGCCTTAGGGACAGATAACAGCATTCTCTTTATCACCACAAATTTGAATTTAATACACACCTGTAGTGATTTTTAATTCCATTATTGGGTTAAGACCTTCATTAATAGTTTTTTAACATATTATTTTCTCACGGCTCTTGAAGGACAAGTTAGTACCATAACAATGAGCAATGCTGCTACCAACACACTTTTCTGTGTTTCATTGACCTGAACAAAAACTTAAAGTCTTGTTATTTTCTGGACTGCTTGTGTAACCACCTCTTATGCTGTGCTTGTACAGTTATGTATATATTCCTCTGTGGGGTGTAATGGGACAAATCCTTCAAATACTTGCTTTTTCTTGTTCTTGAAACCCTATCTTAGGAGTTGTTTTAATCCTTGTCATGGCTTTAGTCTACATGAGCTTCCTGCCTTTTAATGTAAGACTGTAACAAAGTGAAATAGCCAAGAACAGAAGATCCTCAGAGACAAGTCGGAGAAGTCAGACAAAGGCTCAGCCATGTCAATATCGTGTTGCTGAGAGACTTTCTGCACTTCATAGAGGCAAAGTTTGAATAAATGGGTACTGTCTTTTTTTTTTTCCCCCCAGCTGGATTGGAAGAAACGCATAGGATTTTGAAACACAATAGCTCTCCTTGAGCTCTGAAGGAGGAGCAGCATCACACTTCGAGCTAAAAGCAAACTGGTAACAATACTCAATTATGGTAATCCATATAGAACTGAGAGAAAAGGATGATTGGTACCTTTAGAGCAGAGGCATTCTAGGAAGGACAAGAAAGTTCATGTAGTTTAATAATTTCAGTAATTTTGACAGAGCAAAGGGAAAACCAGGTAATTATTATCAGTGGAAGTGAGACATTACCAGAGTTGAGAGTAGGAGTAAATATTAGTGTGCCAAAATAATCTGTGTGTGTGTGTGATTTTGAGTATCCATTAGAATGATGAACTGAGTTTCCTGTGTCATCCTTTGGGTTCCAATCCTTGAGACTCAGGACTGAACTGTCCCAGAGGTGGGGTAGTTGTTTTGAGAAGAACCTTGTCCCATGGAGATCCATGTGATTCTGCTCTTCACTGACCACTCCAGCACACAGCTGTGAGTGCAGCACCCCTGTTACAAGGACTGTGAAAGATGTGTCAGACCAGAGGGTGTGTGAAGTGTCACACCTGGCTTCCTTAAGATGTCTTGTGCTGTGATCCTTACTGATCTCCATTTGAGTGCTCTGGATGAACAGCATGCAGACCCTGAGAGACACAGAGGCTGTTTTGTCCTGTCTGTAAACTTTTCTCAGGGGAATTGCATGCCTTTGAGAAAGCTGTGCAAGGAGATGGCTCATCCTTCCAGGACCAGACTACATGGATGTGTCAGTGTGAGACTGCACCAGCAGGACCAGGTTTAACCTGAACTCCTGGCAAATGAGCACAGAGTTTTTAACCTGGATGGGAAGAACCTGGAGGTGCACTCTTACTGCATGCAAAAACTAGCAAGATGTCTTTCTATCCTGTACCTTTCTTGCCAGTGTGGAAGACATGAGTGTCCTTACTCACTGTATGCAGCGAGTCTGGGGCTAGACTGTTGAAGGTATTATGCAAATAGCTGGGTATTATTTGCACTACAAGAGCTTCTCAAGAATTATGTGGACCACAAGACAGCTTGTTATGGCAAACACAGTATATTCAAGACTTTTTTCTGATTCATCACATGATTAAAAAAAAGAATTTTATATATTCCTATGTCAGCAAAGGCCTGATTTATGCATTTTTAATTACTACAATGAAAAATGGTGGAAAAAATGTAGAGATGAACAAAGCTGTGGGAGTTGGTAGAATAAATGCATAGATCAGAAAGTAGAAAAACACATTAAATTCCGATGAGTGAACATGGTTTTAAATGTAGATATTTTAAATCCCATTAAAGTACCAATTTTCACTTTTTGAGACCAAAGTAAAATAAATAGATGTATATTAATGTAAAATGGATCATCCACTGGAAGTCAGTAATACCTTCTATGGAAAAGGTAAGTTTTCAGAAAATTATCATATGAAAGTGATTGTGAGATGAAGGGTCAAAAATAAGCAACACTAGATTCTTGCAAACACCAGGAATTAAGGAAACTGAGGCTGATGTTTCCTCAAACCAGCTGCTCTTGGGATGTATGGAGCCAGGTGTCTTAGAGCATGACAGTATACACAGAGGAAAAGGCACAAGAAGTTCTCATCAAATGAAGCTGGATAAGTTCTTCAAGGTGACTGTACAGCCTGAGACAGCTGAGTGAAAGGAATGGTAATCTCACATAGCTGAAGAATTAAATTCCCTTTGGAGGTGATGACAGTGCCATTACTCTAAATAGCAACAGGTGGACTAAATGTGATGATTTTTGGCCTGAAAGTGGAGAAAAGGAAGCAGTGTGGAATAACTGGGTGTTAATGATATAATTTTAATAAGCCATCCAACAGTCTTTTAAACTATTAGAGCTGGTAGAGGCTTTCCAGCAGCCTGCAGAAGCCATGTAGAAGCCTTTGGTCCCTCTCAGGTTCTACAGAGAAAGGAGCTGTGCCCACAGATGCAGAATATTAGTGACATAACATGTCTGTCTTTCATTGAGTATGAAAAGCATACAAAAGCAGACAAAAGCTGCCCACATCCATATACATGCCTCAATAACGTGCAGAGGTCTACAGCTGATGGCAGAGCAGATGAGGTGGCAGTGATTATCTTCCTGGAAGAAAATGTACTTAGTAGAGAACACAAGTACGCATTTGGACTTATAATAATAATAGCTGGCAACAGGAGGGATGAGAGACCTTGGCTGGGTTGGAGGACTCCAGTTCAGCTCAATTTGGCTTTAAGCATGCAGAAAATTCCTGGAGTTGTGGAGCAATACTTGACTTTGCTTCTAGAGAAGCAGAAATTTAGAAGGACTTAGGGGGCTAAGCAAAGGTCCCAAAAGTTTTAGTACCTCCAGGGAAAGCAGGCTTCATGGGAGCCCCAGTTTCTCTGAGACTTGTGCTCAGCATCTGCACACTTAATTCACTGAATGAATAGATTCTCTGTGGGTTTTGTTTGTTTACCTTATATATATATACATATATATATATATATATTTTTTTTTTTTGTAAAGCTTAACTTCTAGGGTTAAAAGAGGCCATTCTCTCAAAAAAGCAATTCAGTGATTATCCATTATTCCAGAAAAGAAGGGCATGTTTCTTTGGAGTCTTTAGCATGGGACTGGGGTAGTGGTGGGATGGGTAGTGATGACGGTATATAAATTTTTTAAAATTTGTTTTTACACTGGCATTGAAGATTCTAAATAAAAATGAAAGATAAAATAATCAAGGATAAAATCAACACCAAAAAACCAGATTGAAACCCTACAATAAAGAGGTCAGATTTGCATGATTGGGGAAATAATGAATGCCAGTGTTCGAAAACATCCAAACAGCATTTATCTCTGCAAAAGAATAAATATTCTCATCTGGCTATGAAATTCATAGATTATTCTTTTCAAGCACTAAAGGTGTAAGGAAATATGGAGGAAAAACCTAGGACTGTGGATATCTCAGATCAAAGCCACCATTCAGAAAACTTCACTGTGATAATCCACCCTCTAGCTGATCTTTCCAGACTGCCACAAAGCATCATGAATTCTGTTGGAAGTGGAAGGAGCAGACACAGTCACAAACAGTGGTGGCAGTTGGACCTCTGGTCCTTCTACGATGCATGTGAGCTGCACTTTAATTCTCATTCCTAAAGGCTTTTTGCCCATCAGATATGGACTTTTTAAAATGAGAAAAAGAAGATATAATTTTATCAAAGTTACTTGTTTCATTCTTCTGTACTCAGACTGCCCCTACTCCTGTGCTTTTTATCATCCCACCATTGTTTTAAAGCACAACATCTCTTCTTCACAACAACAATGTAGAAGACAGCCAAGAACTGAGAAGGCTTTCAGATTAACACAGGTTGGTAAGGGTGTTGTGTGAATAATGGACAGCAGATCTTCTGTGAACCCTTCAGCATTAACGATTTTTGACACTTGCAGAAAACGGTCCTTGTCACTGGAGATCAGGTTGCCCCTTCCAATGCTGAGTTCCTAGGAATGTTGCTGGGATATAGTTCATTACACTAGAGCAAATATCTTCAGCAGAGAAATATTTTAATGCCTGTTACCAAAATTTCTCTATATCATTACTTTCTTTCTGCAGAAGAATTTGTATTTCCAATTTATATTAAAAAAATAAATTCTTGGTGCATTTTACTGGAGTTGCTAAAATACATTCATATTAACTATGCTTAATTTATAACTAACTATAATTTCTTTCATCACTTGTGATAATTTAGAATGAAAATATGTCATTGGTTTTCAAACTTAAACATTCTTTGGATTATCCAGTATGGCAGATTATAGGATTTAATAGTATTCAAGTGCCATGAGATTGAATTCTCCCATTTCCCTCTTAAAACAGGCTCTCTTTCTCCCACACTGAATAGCTTAAATTATTTCCCTTAATATGAAACCTAAATTAGTCAGATGTGAGAACAAAGAAGAGACCTTCTGGCTAACTGCAAGTAGCCCCTGTCCTGCTGTTGCATATTTATCTGGACCATTCAAAGTATGTCAAGTGAGTAAGTTCTAGTTTGCTGCCTAATTTTATTCCAGGTAAAACTTGCTATTGAAACAAATCACTGCAATAAATGAAACTATTTGATACCACTGTGTTCATCATTGTCTGTATCATATTTTTTAAGTGTTTGCAATATAAAACACTCTAAAACCCTTTCTGGATTTAAAGGTCATCATTGATGGCCTGTATTGGAGATTTGACATGTAGGTGATATGTATGTATTTGGCACAATTAAAAAAAAAAAAAAAAAAAGCAGAGACAAAATTATCAACTAACCATGGATCTGTGAGGCCACTCCTTTTGTCTTTAGTGCAAGTAAGAGAACACTGAAGATTGTGTCATTTATACCAGTCAAGAATGACCTCTACCTTTCAAGAAGGGTCTTAGCTGCAATATAAAATGGTTTACACGTCTTCCTCTGGATTCAGGTAGAATGGACTTCTTTAAGGTTTAAAAATGAACTAATCAAATGGGCAGAACCCCCCCCCCAACATCTGATAACACTGTTGTGCAGCACTGAGCTATGTAAGTTCTACAGCTGCTGAGTTTCATGTGATATGTTAGGTAAAAACCTAAGTGTGACTGAATTAAATTAGATCCTAGTTTCCTAGCACATAAACTGCTTCCAATGTCAGTCAGAATCAGGTATCTAGGGAAGTGTGAAAGAAAATGGGTGCATGCAACACTTTGCCCCTTATTCTGCTGCCACCATTGTGTAATCTCTGTCATATTGCCTTCAGCCATACCTTTACTGTGCTGGTGAGATCTGATTGACAAAGTCATTCTCCATGTAGAAGCCATTGTTTATTTCTGATCAGTCTTCTTGCCGTTCTTCAGCTCATCTTTAATTACATTCTATAACTTTTGATATACAAGGAGCAGGACTCCATTTAGCAAACAGGGCATTACATTTTACAGGGACATAATAAAATTTGGGGTTTTTTTCCTTCTTCTATTCCTTTCCTAATTATTTTGAATAATGACCTGCTAGTTTGGTAGGTACTGAACAAAAGTTTTCATTGAATTCTCTATGATAAAGTCAACACTTTTCTTCCGTGTTATAACATCCCAGACATCCCAGAGCCCATCATTTCAAGCACTGAGTTTTGCATCCCTTGAATATAGAATAAAATATATGCAATTTAATCTGACCTTTTATTTACATTCACTTGACTTTACAATGCTCTGCCAATATGGACAGCAAGCACATATCTTTGGAGATGCTGTTCAGTCTTTGTAAACTCCAGTTTGGGTCCAATGGGCTTTTGTTGTTGAGCTTTTTGTTCATGTTTACAGGTATCTGGAGTGCTTTATGCTATTTGCTTGTTTCCATGCTGGTAGCTAGGCTCAGGAATGATGAAAACCTTTTTAGGTGCCCTGAGTGAATGAAAAAAACTCTTGGTTTCAGTACATCTCAGCATCAACAGACTCTTAACCAATAACTATTTGTCCTGCAACAGATTTTAGTAGCCATTCCATGTCTCTCACAGCCAGATAAGACAGCAAATCAACATGCTTATGTGTTTCAGCCTTAAATATTCATTAATATCTTCCTCTTGTTTCTTTAAAGTTTTGGCATTTACTTAAATAATTACTGCCACCACTAAACGACTGCCCATATTTTGTCCTTCTCCAGAATTATTTATGCCTTTGTTTTATTTTAGCTCTTTGAGCAGCCTTTATCGTGTCTGCCAGGTGCACTGTGCACACACATGCTGAATTAATCTCCCTAGTCTGTCAGAGTGTAAGGAAGTTCATTTATTCAAAGGAGAAGCGGGGAGGGAAGGGAACTCAGCCTGAGATACCCTGGTCTTGGTCGTCTTTGTGAGTTACTTACGCTGGGCAAAATGCTCTCCATGTGAATAGTTTCAGTGCAAGCAAAGACAGTGTCAGAAATGAGTAGCTTCAAGTCAAATCTTGTGCCATCAACATGCTCAAAACAAGCTGATTAATTCTTCAAACTCTTTTATTCCAAGAGCTTTGCTGCGCTGCACCACTTCCATCATGTAAAATCTCACAGCAATGTCCTTTCCCATCATGAGTGAGATGGCAGCCCTGATTCAGCAGCTGGGCACTTTGCTCTGCAACCCATCCCATAGCTGCATAAGTAAATGCTTCCTGAGAGTTTAGTGTAGCTTTCCACAGCTGGGCAAGTAGATTTATGGGTACAAAATGACATGAACAGCAGTGCAGTTGCATGATTCTTCTCTGTGGAGGTGGCTGATCTGACCCTGTCTTGGAAGGCTGACTGGCTGGATAAGTTTGGGGTTCATGTGGTGGTGCTTGAACTGGCACTGGTGGACTGGGAGCTCAGCCCTGGTACATTGGTGTTAATCATTCAATATTCACATATAAGCAATCAAGACTGCAGGATAACATGACAAGGAGCTGAAAGAAAACTGGAACATCTCTTTCAAGTCAGGCTCATCTGGACTCAGTGTGAATCTTTCCAGGTAATTTGAAAGCACCTTGCTCTTTAAAGAGTGTCTCTGAGTGACAATTTTCCACTTGGAAATGAGAGGCAAAAAGGAATCAGGAGGAAACTAATTATGAGTGTATGCTGAATAAACCAAACTTGCTATTTAAATTTCAAAAATGTTCAAGAAATATATGAAGCGAAACTGCTCACACAAATTGGTGACGACAGTCCTGAGCAGATTTTGCCAATGCACAGTGGGAGCTGTGTAAGAACTCTTAGATCCTCCTGAGAAGGGAGGTCTGTGGGACTGCTTTGAAGGCAGATAATGAATACAGTCAGGAAGAAGCAACTGGGAGATGCTAGGAAAAGCCCACTGAGTGCTGAGAAGAATTACGCCAGATATCCATCATCACAGGCTCTGTCTTTGATGTGCGCTTTGGTACAAAGCTCTGGGAAAGAAGAAAATATAACTAAAGAAGAGAATTTAAAAAAAAAATTAAAAAAAGGAAGTTTAAGTTAGCAAGTTAGCCACTAGAAAGTTTATCACTTCTTCAGCTGATATAAGTGGCTTCTATGCCAATAGTTGTCCCTAAAGGTGTAGCGATGTGATACATGATGTCTTTTCTGAATTTAATTACAGTTTAACTTCAAGCCCAAAGAGAATTTAAACCAGAGAAACAAACAAAAATAGTTTAAATATTTTTCTTAAGAAAAGTTTTTAAAGTCAAAAGAATATTGCAATTGCATTAAAAATACAGAAAGAGAAAAAGAGTTTGATTTCTTCTGTGTTACAGTTGGCTGAATGGTGTCTGTGGGTGTATGTCCTATTTGCCTACTGGGTACCTTCAAAAAGCTCTTGGTAACTACTCAAGAAAATATACTTATTACAGTATTTACTGAAAGAGCTTTTGGTTCTTGTAATTTCATAGAAAATCACTCACAATCTTTTCTGGTTTGTTTTCCCTTTCTGTAGATATGTTATTAATTCTCTTCTGCCATAAGTATTTAGGGAAAATGAAACTTGCTCAAATATTCACTGAAAGCAAATTTAAGTTTTTTTCTCCATAAACAATTTTCTCAGATAGTCATCAGACTTGGCACTTCCCTTCCCTGAAACCTTACAATTTGTTAACTTATAAACTGGTCCCTCTGGCTCAGGCATGCTCTGAGCTCTGGGTTTATTTACCAAATATACCAAACACAGATTTACTTCCCTGTGCTGTAGAGTTCATATCAGATACTGTGCAGTAGGCTAGCATTTTCTGTGCAAGAGAAAAGAGATATTGGTTTTTTATTATTTTTCTGATTTTGTTGAGGAATGCAACTCCTACCATCTTCAAAGGATCAAGACAATTTGTAAGTTAATAGACCAGACATTATTGCACTGAAGCAATTTCAATTTGAGTTTATGGAAGTAAGCTGTAGTGGCACATTTACAAACCAAGAGATCATAAGGTTGCAGTGAACTGAGGTTGCAAGTTTGATGTTTCTGTGCTGAGAAAATTGCCCAGCTTCCATTGGAACTGACAGATATTACCGCCGTGACACCATTTTATGGTGTAGGCCCCAAGTGTTTGGAATTTGTAAACAGAAATGGCTTTAAAACTCTGCAGTGTCAGTTTGAGACTGGACCATGATTGAGATGGAAAAAAAAAAAAATCTTGTAGCACTCCCTCTCCTCAGTTTTTTATCCAATGCATAAGAATGGAAGAGCCCTCCTGGAAAGGGCTCAGTCTCCTGTTGACTCTTACTTTGCTCTGTGTTTAAGAATATGCCAGATACTTCCCAGAGCAGCCAGTTGCATCTCAGGGGTTTTGCACAATAACTAAGTGGGCCCCAGCTGGGCCTGTGCAGTTCCTTCATGAAGCTTTTTTTTTCAACAAAGGTCAAGAAATGTGACTTTTGTAAGCAACCACAAATAAAGGTATTATAATCTTTGCTTCACTGGGAGAGAGGGAAATTGCTGTATCTGATTCCCATGGTCAATTTGTGTCCTCACACCATTCTGGCAATACAAGCTGGCTGGTGACTGCAGCACATTGTAGCTGTGAAAAAAGTGCAATTTAACAACCCAAACTGACATCCCTAACTGCACTTGTCTGATGTTGGGCTATGCATTTTTCTCCTTTTAGCTGATACACATTTTAAGATGTTACCAAAATAGCTTACATAAATATGCAAATGAAATGGATTTAAAAGTGCTAGCATTTTTTCAAGCACAAATTTAAATATTTTGGCCCACCCAAAAATCATACCAAGAGTTTGTAGCTTCTCAACTTGAAAGCAATTTCATGATGTCTCCTGGAGGCTGTAGTTTGGTTGCCTTAAATTTCCGTTCCTCTCTATATACTGTATATGACAGAAGCAAGAGTCACCCTTCTGGTGAGAGAGGAGCCTTTTTCATCATGAGTGTCAACGACCTGAAAATGAAGTTAGCCACTGAAAGTAGCCAGTGGGGGAGAACTAGTACACGAGATGACTGAAATATAACTTCTCTGACCTAGGAGGAGGATATTTCCAAATCATTGTAATAACTTTTTCATTAAGGAGAAAATATGTATTTTGCCAAAACCCTATTGGGTAACAAAACCAGTTTCATCTGAAATTTTCAACCCACACACCTGTGCAGATTGACACACTCATGACCTATTTAAGCTTCAGGCTTACAACACAGCTATTAACTCTCTTTTTTGCACCAGTCACTCCATGCTATCACCTTTAAAACTTCTCTCTAGAAAATTATGGAGTTGTAAAGAGCCCACATTCACATTATGTAAGATAGAAATTTACACTCAAAGATTTAATTACAGATTCTAGTCTCTTCTCTAAACTTTTTACTTTAACTGATTTATAACTTTCAGACTGCACAGTGCAAAAAAATTTCTAACATTAACTGAGAGTAATTAAATGAGTTCTCTGAGTCTTTATAAGATTCTTTTACAATTGTGTTTGAATAAATAAGAAAAAATCTTTCAAATAAGCATTTCAGGCCTCATTTTCATAATTATGAGACTCATAAAACAAGAAAAGTTCAGTGAAAAGTTTTCAGTCTTAAATTTGTGAAATATTTCATATAAAAGTTCCTACCACAAGCAGATGAGAAATTATCTACTATTTCCTAATTTTAAACTAAATCTCCCTTCTTCAGTCAGCTGGGTTGCTAACTGTAATGTTGCTGAATCTGATGGCAGCCACTTGTGGAAAACTAGGAACCACCTGCAGTTTAAACTTCATACAGATGCTTCAAGGCCTGGGCACAGGCACACCAATGACATATTTTCATCTGTAGTTAACACACAGAAAATGTTTTGGCACATAAATGGATGCAACAACAATTCAAGGACTGCTTGGCTATGTTCCAAAATGCCAATCTGAGAAAAGCACACCAAGAGGTGGTTGAGACAATTGACTAGCTTTTAAGAAAAATCAGAATTAAACTGCTAGCAATGTATTTATGTGTTGTCAGCTCTTAGCCAGCTGAGGTATCTTGAGTCTGTGGATTTGGCTTTTTTGAGTTCTTAAGTCAAATGTCTGGGGTTCAACCAGGTTCAAAACTGGTCCTTGAAGTACAGCTTCTGGCCTTCCCATTGCTTTACACTCTTTACACGTATTTTGCTCATGTTTAAATTAACTGTAGGTGTCACAGGATCATTAAAGATGGAACAGAGCTTCAGGATCACCCAGTACAACCATCAACCCAGCAGCACCCTAATCACCTCTGAATCATATCTCCAGGTGCCACATCCAGATGCTTCTTAAACACTTTCAGGGACAGTGACTCCACCACTTCCCTGGGCAGCCTATTCCAATGCCTACCCACCCTTTTAGTGAGACAATTTTTCTAATATCTCACCTGAACCGCCCTTGGCACAAGTTCAGGCCATTTCCTCTCATCCTTTCACTTGAGACAAGGCAGAAGAGACCAACCCCCACCTCACTACAACTTCCCTTCAGGTGATTGAGAGCAATGACCCTCCTACTGTCCAGACTAAATAACCCAGTTCCCTCAGGGACTGTAACAATTCAACATTCCAATTTAAGGCATCTACAGCACACAAATTTGCTTCCTGAATCTGAGCTGGACTCCATTCCTGCTGCTTTGAAAGGATGTAAAATTAAAGCCTGCCAACAAATATAAGGTATTAGCATATGCTGCATTTTGTCATAAAACATTAGGGATGTGAGGAATTCAGGGATGAAAAAGAAATGTGTAGATATATCATAGTTACAGTGGAGACAGATCCACTTAGAGTAATGTGATAAACTTTCACAGTTCAGGGCTTAACCAATTCTTTTTGATCACTTCCTGAAAGACATTACAAGCTGTGGATGCTTAAAATAGCAAGGGACTGGATTCACAGATCAATCCTGGGTTCTGTTGATTGAGACCCAGAGCCTGAAAGATTATTTTCTCCATGAAAAAGTAATTCCCTTAATTGTCCCTGACAGGCTGTTTTTGTAACATTCTCTGAAACATGTGGCACTCAACTGCTCTTGGAAATAGGGTATTGAACTTGATTAATCACAGCCCTAGGCTTGGCCATCCCTACGCACTGTATCCAATCAGCCACTTTTGTTACACAGCATTTATTATCTTATAACCTTTAGTCATCTTAAGCAAGATAAAGCAAACATCTTATTTTTGAAATGCTGACGCATAAGGCTGAGTGGTGGTGGGGCCAAGGGACCTTGTTCTCACTCTCATGACCTTTCTCTCTGTGATACTTTAACACAAGCAGATGTCTGCATCTCTGGTGAACAATTCTGCCCTTTGTATATTTTTGCTCATCTGCTTTTTCTGCAGATGCTTTTTCCCTTTCTTTTGTGGGACAGTAAAACATTAATACTTAGTACTGATGCCCAGGAGACATGCAAACAAAGTCCTAGTTTACAGGTGAGTTCACTTAGAGTTTACAAAATCTTCAGCTCTAATGGCAGTATGCCACAAACTTCACGATATTTGCAAGGACACTTTTCAAGGATCTTCCTATTTTAATTTAAGATCCTTTTCTTCTTGGAGTTGGTAGGTTGCCAGTAACTTTTGGTTACTGAAGGTGTGGGTAGATACTGAGTACATTTTAAAGTCACTAATAATAGTTTTACTTCTGCACTGTAGACCTTAGCATTTAATGAGACAATTACAGCATCAAAATAAGTCACAGCTGGAGGCACTGACTGACAGTCAGCAGACTCCTCTGATGCTTACAGTAGCTATGGGAAGGCTGCCATTTCAGCTTAGGACAAGGGATTCAATTTCCATTTGCACAAAAGCAGAGCAGAAGGAAAAACAAGTTGAGGATAGATCCTAACTCAGGGGTGCAAGCAGAAACGGCAATACAAAAAATCACCTTCTTGACATCCCTACATCCTGCCATCATGTTCTAGGACAAGTGCTGAATGGAGACTCTCACTTTCTCTCACTCTCACTCACAGTTCCCTCTCTCCTTATTTAGTTCTCACACTCAGAGGAAATATGCATGCAGTTTTATATGGATGGATGTGTGTGTGTGTGTGTGCACCTTTATGCTTCCTCATCCTTTTTTAATACAGTGAAGGGCTCTGTACAAAAGATAAAATTCTGTGTATCCTTCAAGACCCTAGAACTTTTTGTCTTTGGGTAGGACTCGGTTCTATTTGATCTACATTAAAAACCAACAATACTTAATGGTCTAGTACAAATCTGTTTGGTGTCCCCTGAGTACAGTGGCAGATGAATGAAGCTGCAAACTCATTATGATAGTAAGAGCAGCAGACTCGTCAGTGTGTCATTATTAATTGTCTTAATTAGTCATCAGTATAGCACGAAAAGTTTATGAAGCATTTTACATATAAGGCAGCTTTTTCTATCCCAGAGAACAACACCCTTAGAGCAATAGCCTGACTTTTTTGGGGCTGATTTGTAATCCCTCCTCCCTTTATTTGTTTATGAAAATGTTTTCTTTAGATGTTCCACCTTTTTTTTTTTTGTGGAAATAAATGTAAAGAAAAAAGTTGTCATTTCAGCAGAACAGTTGCAATTCTGAGGATAAGTTTTTGATCCATTTACAGGGGAAATCCTGTAGGGTGAATAGCAGGCAATGGTCCCAGTTCTGCAGCAAGCTCCTCCTCCTCATCGCTAAACAAGGACAGGGAGGGAAAACCTGAGCCTGTTGTGTGTTACAAATTAGTCACTTGGTTCAGGAGAAATCGAGATTGTGAACGCAACATGGAGAAATCTTACTCAGGTTTTTAATTCCTTTCCCTGTTGTCTTGTGCAGAACTGCTTGTATTCAAAAACTACAACACAACTGAGATGAGTGGGGAGCAAGAATGGCATACAGTGCCCTAAGCAGGGCATCAGACTCAGCAGTGCACTGCCCATTCCCACAGCTTCAGCTCTGGCAGCACCCAGCACTGTGCTACTGTAGCCGCATTTCTCTTCACAGAGAAAAGCAAGGCACAACTTCCCATGGATATTTCTGGGATTCACATTCTCTGAAACTCAGAGAAAGAAAAAACAATTCTTATCTCAATTGCTGCTCCTCTTGTTGTTCACAAGTGGAATGCATTGTGGAAGATAATTTACCTGAAGGAATTTGCTTGATTGGATTCTGGTGTGAGTGTTTTGATTCATTGACCAATTGAATCCACGTGTGTGTGTTGGGACTGTCGGCTGACAGTCACAAGGTTGAGCGCAGTTGGGTTCTTGTGCAGATTCATTGAGATGTAGGGTAACAGTATATAATAATATAGTATAATAAAGTAATTAATTAGCCTTCTGATATCCATGGAGTCCTCCTTGACATTTCCTGCCTTCATTGGGGTTGCCCTGTTTTACTATATGCTATCTCCATTAGAAACAGGAAAATCAGCCCAACTTCTCCTCAGTCTGGTGACAGAGTTTCTAAAAGGAATCAAAGACCTTAAGAGTCCCTCCAGGCACATCACTACACTTTTATTTATCTTGACAATATTTAAACTTTTGATTTGTATGGATTTATGATTTCGAAAGATGCCAAAGGGAGTTAATGTCACATTGAAGCAAAATATTAAAACGTACAGCTGCAAGTTTGAGACATAATGCCTTGACTTAGATACAGGTTGCACTTAACAGAACTTCTGAAGCCTCTTTAAATGTCATTGTACTCTATGTGATATCCTTCAGAGCCTGTGACTGTCTGCCTTAAAAGATTTTGTTTTATTGTGCTCTGAAGCGTGTACTTCAGAAGAGCCTTCAGAATTACCTTTGGCAGTAGCCCACATGAAAAACACTTGATGCTGTGTTTACTGGAAACTTGTATTCTTAATTTGTGTTTGCATTGCTCTTTGGTGAGTTCTAAAAGCAGCTATAGTTATCGTAACTGCAGTATAGTAACAAAAGGAAGGGACAAGAGCTAAAGAGAATATTTTCTTACGGGCACTGAAAATTGTAGAAGTACAAGTGAAGAAAATATTTTCTTTTCTGCTACTGCTTATGTTTAAATTTCAGCACTTAACCTTGAGAGCTGTCAATACCATAAGCACCTGAAGATGTGTAAGAACTCCTTTCTTCCTTTGAAGGGTATATCTGAAGTACAGAACACAGAGAAATACAGATTTCTTAAACATTGAATGTGAAAAGATGTCTGGAATGCTTACAAGTAGTTCTCTGAGTCTGATATTTTAGAGAACATTTGAAGTATATATTAATATACATATTAATATTACATATTATGAAGTACCTGGTGAAAATAACTTCAGTTTTTTCACATAATCACAGAATATCCTGAGTTGCAAGGGACCCACAAGGGTTATGGAGTCCAAATGTTAGCCTTGCCCAGGACACCTCAAGAATCACACCCAGTTCCTGAGAGTGTTGTTCAAGCGCTTATTGAACTCTGTCAGGTTTGGTGCCATGACCACTTCCCTGGGGAGCCTGTTCCAGGCCCCAAACACTCTTTTAATGAATCTCTGATATCCAACGTAAGCCTCCCACGACTCAGGTTCATGCTGGTCCTATAGGTCTTGTCATTGGTTGCCAGAGTGGAGATCAGTTCCTGCCCCTCCTTTTCCCATCTGAGGATGTTGAAGAACACAATGGGATCACCCTTCAGTTTCCTCCAGGATGAGCAAACCAAATGATCTCAGCTGCTCCTCACAAAATTTTCTGAGTATCTCTTGGATAAGAATTTTTATCCTTAAAGTATGACAAAACACATTCAGAAAAACCCAAATGCTTTCATCCACTCTACATTTGCTTTGAATTTTTTAGTCACACAAATTCAGTGAAATACAGTAAGAGAGACAAAGTTGTATCCTTTTATATACTCAAGAAAATGTGCACTACATTTAGAAAGAAAATTTGAACTATATTTAGAAAGAAAATATTGGGAGGTTGTGTGATTTTTCCAAAAGAAGGTGAAAGAGTCTAAAAGAAGGCACAAATACAAACATTCTGAATAGCAAGCTTGGGACCAGCTGCCTCTTTCAGGTGGCTTGTTGCTTCTACTATTACTCAGCAGAGCACATTTGCTGGTAACATGAAAGAGATATTTTGCTGTGTGAATTGCAGGTTCATCTTTTGTTTGTGACACAGTCTTCTGGGTGAGCAGCCTGTGTGCACCCAGCACCTTGTAGGTGTGTGTGGGGCTGCAGAAGTGTACAGAAATCTGCTGCTGCTGCTGCTGCTGCTGAGGAGGAATGCTGGGCCTGCCCCCAGTGTGCCAAGCAGACTGCTGTGTTGCTTTCAGGCACAGGTACTCTCTACATGTTTATCTTGCAGACCTAAAATGTCTCTTGGGAAAGAATCTTTACCTTCCTTATGGCCCCCTTCTTCTCAGCTGCTGGTGGTAGTACGTGCAACTCACTGACCTTCTCTGTTGTTTCATGTGTAGCCAGTAAATTTGGATGGAACCATGCTCACCTTCCCCAGGAGCAGACAGGAGAGAGAGTGCTCCAGTCAGACTTATTGGGACCAGAAAACATACAAGCATCTTTTTGGAGTTGTCTGCCTCAGGAACTAGAAGCAGGGTGAAAGACCAGTTCTCAGGAACTGAGCTTCCTTCCAGTGGATATCTGCCTAAGATTCCTCATACTTCAATTTCCATGGCCTAGAACATGTCCTGTTCAGTTTGGACTTCCATTCTCTGTTCTCTAAATAGTTCCAACAACTGTGTGATGGCATACATACATATTTTACTTATATGTGTTTTAGAATGTACAGCCTTCTGGACATATTAAAAAAGTGCACAGAAAAGACAGGGAAAGGGAGCTTGGTGGGTTTTGGTCAAATAAAATATGTTTGGCTTTAGAAACTATTCTTGGTTTAACTCTAGTCTAAAGACTCTTTCTATAACACTTACTTTTGAGTGATATGTTTTGTATCCCATTTTGAAAAAAGGTCTGATAAAATGGTATGCATGAAAAGAAAAGGCTTGGCTGAGTGTTAAAACCCATTAATTGGGATGAAATCTGACAGTTTTACTTGAGGTACAAAAGCACGCATTTGTCTTGACTGTACCATGATAAGAAGGATAGAATCAAGTCTGGTCTGAAGAATGCAGGCATTCCCCAGCAACATCTGCTTTTTGTCTTCAATGATGCTTGAGTAGCTGACAGAGTGGTAATGACTTTTAAAGTGCAATGTTTAATTAGAGTCATGTTTGCAGGAAAATTGCTTCAGGATAATTCAGCAAGAAAATGCTGCTCTTGGAGAACATTATTTCTTCAATCCTTTAAGAAAAACCTAAACTGACTCCAAAATCGGCATATATTTTCCTTCCTGTAGCACACAACATTGTGGATCTAACGGGACATTGGAAAGGCATAAATAATCCATCTAAAGCTTCCTAGCATGGGAAGTGCTCAATATAGAAGGAAAAAGAGCTCTTTGAAGGCTGAAATATCAATGTACAGCAGCTGGTTTATATCTGTGGGATCTTCATGTTCCTGCAAATAACTGTAAAATCAGGCAATTTTTTTGTTTTTAAGTGAGTCTGTATATCTTCTGTGTAGTGACAGAAGGCTGGCTGTCTTTGTGCTCAAGTAGTACTTTGTATAACCAGAAAAAAAAAGTACAGACATTTGTTCTGCCACCCTGATGCAGACTGAGGGCCAGACTGCTACACAAATAACTCTGAAATAGCAGTAAGTCTACTAAAGTTTTGGGCTGCCTGTGTTCAAAGGCAATGAATTAGTATGAGAGGAATGCAGTAAACTTTGCAGAGTGTGGACACTTCCCTTCCTGCTACAGACAGAAGAGTGAGAGTATAAATGGGAGATCTGTGAGACCCATGGATCTTCAGCTACACAACTTATTTGCTACCCTGGAGGGATATACACCAAGTAGACACCCCCATAGGTGAGGAGATGAGTTATAACTGGCAGAAGCACTGTAATTTAAAGCCTCATCAGCAAACATTTTGGGGAATAAATAAGGACTTATAAAACAGTTGTCTGAAAGCGATGCCTAGCAAACTAGCAGCTCCTATGCTTTCACTTTTCTCTATAACAACTCTTCATAGTGAATGGGCCTTAAAACTCTTCTTTCTTTTCTTTCATCAGCTGCAAGATGCTGCAGTAATTAGCAAAATGCAAATAGAAATGTAAAACACATTCCACTCGTAGTTTTCTATCAAAAAGTTAGTGGATTTTTCTTCACAAAAACAGGGGGATAAATCACATCTTCTAGAGGCATTGGATAGCCAATTCTTGTATGGCCAGCTTATGTACTGGCAGAAATACAAAATCTAGGACAAAATAATACTGAGTTAAAACATTTCAAGAGGAAGATGTTCCCATGGAGAAAAGGTTCTGGAGCAGATGTTCTTCTGGGCAACTGGCAGGGCAGAAGCACTCCGTCACAATCTGATCTCTATGTGTGGTCTTCTCTGAAGTGACTGTTTTTTCTGTAGAGCATCATTCTTCATCATGTCTGTAGCTCAGGATCTTGTTGACAAATGTTCATTAAATATTCAGCATTAGAATTTCCCTTGAAACACTTTTCTCCACATTTTACCATATCTTAATGCAGCTAGAAGAATTTATTAAGCTTTACTTTAACAGTTCAATGAAGCTGGGCAATGCCAGGAAAACGTGAATTGCTGTGGCTCTGAGGGTCTGTGCCCTGGCTTGCAATAAAGGCATAAATACATGTCACCTTAAAGGGACCTCTGGCATTGCCAATAACAGAAACATGTGTGCAGAGCCTCTGAGCTCTGAATGAACTGTGAAGTATATTACAAGCTAAAATCCCTTTCAGAAGTCTGCACAGGGAGTGTGAGCTGCAGCTAAGCCGGCATATGACAAAATAAAGCATTCTGTTTCCAGCATCCACTTGGGAAAAATATCCACACTCAGACCTTCACAAAATGCCTGAGATAGATAACTTTCTGAAGTATAACACCAACAGTGCTCAAACAGCACACAGGCCTGAAAGCTCAGCCCTAGGCTGGGAGCAGATAAGGCAGAACAAGAGTCAGTGACACAGCAAACTGTGGGGAGAGTGAAACAAGTGACAGTGCTGTGGGTCAGGTAGAGGCATGTCTGCCTACTTATCAGAGTTAATTCTTCATAGGTTTGATGTTTAAATCTTTATCTCAGATAACAGCTAATGGTGTCCTTAAATTATCTTTGTTTAAATGAAAGAATTGTGTGTCTTGCATGAAGAACTGTTAGGGCTTTTTTTGCTTTCTTTTTTCTTTCCCCCCCTCCCTGAAGATAATAGTGTTCTTTCATCTACATCACAATTAATGATGGTTTCTAGAATGTGCAATAGCAGGGAGCTGTGAGGCTGTAGCAAGCTCAGTAAAAGCCCACAAAGCTTGGATAATATATTTACCATAATGCAAGTATGGCAAATGCTGAAATAGTATTTTTGTCTAGTAGTGTATAACATAAGAGTTAAGCATGTCATAGTTCAACACCAGAATGCTTCAATACATCCTGGTACTTGCACTATATTGTCTAATGAAATTAAATCTGTTAAAGAATTCTGAATAAAAGTCTGTTTTTAGTGACAGGAGAATTGGAGGTTGAGCTGTGATACTGATTGTATCTTGTTAAAAATTTCAGGTGAAACAGAGAATATGTGTAGAATATATATATCTCTAAATTCATTGTGACAAAAAGCTTAAAATTGATGACAGTAGCAGTACAATGAATCAATGAATTTCAAAACCATTTTAATTAAACATCCTTCCCTTATTCGAAAGAGCAGCACATTTCTTTTTAACAAACACAGAAGCTTGGCTATTATGTATTTCTTGCATGTGTAGAGTATGTGTGCTCTGGCTTCTTCATAAGACAGAAAACAGACAGATACATTTTTCTCTTAGTAAGACACCAATTTAAAAAAGGAAAGTAGGTGCTGGTAAGAATGAGAGTAAGTAGCTATTTAGAGGAGGATCATTGCTACATGCAGCTGAGTGCAGTGGGGAAGGTGGACATCAGAAACAGAATTTGTAAGAAATGTACACTGATAATAAATTGATGATTTCTTCTTGCTTATCATTGCTCTCCATCAGAGCACAGGGGTTTGTGTAGTATGTGGTAGTCACCTAAAAGTGAAGGACAGGTGCAGGCAAGTACTTCACTAACTCACCCAGATGGAGCAAGTGTGCATTCTGTAAGTCACATGGCAATGGTACACTGGCAGCTGATTACAGGAAAGGTGGGAAACTCCCTCTCACTGGAATGCTCACTTTCCCTGGCACAAACTAATGTATGTGAAATGTATTGCTCCAAGAGTCCTACTGGTTAAGAAGCTGATGAGCTGATGGCCAGCCTCATCTGGGACATGATCTGAGCAATATCTGAAACTGTCACTGAGGAAATTCACTCCCAAGTACCAAAATATGGTGTAGAATGCTAAAGCTACAGTCGGATGAACAGGGGAATAAATGGGAAACTACTTCTCAAAATTATACATTTTAATAAGGCCCATATGAGTGCATGGTTCCAGGGATGCAGTATTTCTCAAAACAATCTGTGTTTCCAGTTTGAGGGATCAAGCCAGTTTGCTGGATTATTGTGTCAATCCCCAACTATGACAAGAAAGAGGGCATTTAAACAGCAGTGTGGCATGTAATAAAAAGTGATACTGAGTACTTTCCTCTTTAGGGGTGTGGGATAGTTATTTTTATATATCCTTACTCTTCCATTACACAAATATATGAGAGACTCTCCTCAGAAAACACTACGAAAAAAACGCAGACTATGTCCTCTGAGTGTTATTCTCCGTATGAGAAGGTGGAAAATGTGTGGAGTGAATTTCAGGCAGGTAAGCAGCTCTGCTGTCTGTGAGCTCTGAATATCTGATAGCAGGGGTAACCTGACTGGCATGAACCAAACTCAATAAACAATGGGAAAATTAATCACAATCGTGCAAGAAGAATGCATTCCAAAGAGTAAGTGAGGAAATAGCTTTGAGATTTGTTAAAACAATGTCCTGGTTTTAGCCAGGACAGGGTTAATATTTTACAACAGCCTTGAATAGGTGGAACCCGGGTGAGCACGTCTAGGTTGTTATTCTATATCATCTCTCATCGCTGGGGAGTGGGAATAAGAGATTCTTGCTTCTGGGAAGAAGGGAGAGGCTTCAGGTTGAGGAAAAGTGTGGCAGGAGGGTGAAACCCTTCCACCATGGTTCATCCTGGGGTCCTTAGTGAACACTTTGCATGTAAATCAACTCCTTTGTACACTTTTGTTATTAATTCTGTTGGTGTTGCTGTTTGTTTTTCTTATCTTGTTGCTGTAAATTTTTCTTATCTCAACTCATAATCTCTGCCTCTAGTCTCTCTCACTGGAGGAGGGAGGGGAGCAGCTCGAGGTTTTCTTTTAGGTGGAATACTAAATCGGGGAATATCATTCCTAAACCACAACAGCCTTAATGTGGCCCTTCCTCCCAGAAGGAAGAGTCCCTTACTTCTGTCCCTGGCAGTGACATGAGTGGGATAGAATAATAACCCAGACATGCTCACACAGCTCTGCCCCCTCCAGCTACTGTGAAAAATTTAACTCTCTCTTCTGGCCAAAACCAGGATAATTGTAGTAATAATTGTATGTAGTAGAACTAAATACTGCTTTATCCATGAAGACATAATAATATCTTCATGTTCAACATGGCAAAGTCCAGATGTGTCATCAGTATACTCAGAGACTGGTAATGAAGGTGAAAAATGAGGCCTTACATTTTTTCAAAAAAAGCAGCTGTTAATATATAGACTGTTCCTGTACAGTAATTCACCTCTTGGAACTTATTCCCTACTCACTGGTATTTAAAGTACTAGTGTTGAAAATAAACTTAGCATGCTTGTCTTTAGCACTGTCATATCTAGCTTGCTAATAAATGGGAAAGCCAAGGATTAGTGTTAATAACAGTTCAGTTAATTGCAAATAAAGTGTAGCCCATGGTAACACAAGTGTTCATTACCACATTTTTATTCCAAGAAACCAGTTTTTAATAATGAATGCAAAGTACGTGTTACTGTCACAGTTCATTGTTTAATTAGTTTTCTGATCAAACACATTAATGAAGGAAGACCTAATAAATCATGCAAAAGCGGAATGAAGTACTTAGTTAATACGTGTTGCATTGATTAATGGTGATATGAAACCACAGCAATCTTGAAACAGTACTTATATGTGACCATGCAGAATTACAAGGGCACTTTGAAACACGTTAAAAAAAAAGAAAAAAAAAAGAAAGAAGAAAAGGTATTTTGAAGTCCTAGTGCACACTGGATCTCTGTGGGATCAGTGGAGGGTGGTGCAGAGTGGTGAGAAGGGGATGTAATGGATGCACTTGACCCCTTTATGAAATGAGCTGTGGTTTGGTACAGCTCCAAAGGAGGCAAAGGCTTTCACTGTAGCTGGGCTAAGAACTCCTCCAGGAAACTCACAAAGGAGCCATAACACAGAGAACATACATGCACAGGAGCTTGGAACTCTGATTGTGCATTCATACATTAATAGCAGGTGGCTTTTTCAAGAATCTGTGAAGAAAGTTGAAGGTACAAGGAGTCTCATGCACATCTTTTCCAATGTATGCAATCCCACCACAAAGAAACCTCTTACCCAGTAACTATGGCAGACTAAGGGAGCTGCCTCTGAGCTCTCCCTGCCAGGCACTCTGGCTGCAGGGCAGAGAGACCTCCTACTAATGGCAGATCTTCAGAGTTCCCTCTAAGTTTTAACTGGACTGCACTCCAGTGACTCTCCCCTGGAGTTGGGATGTCTCTCAAGTTTTGAGATACCTTGAGAACTGAAAGATTCTCTTTACCCAAGGTGAAGAGCTGCCTTATTCACAACTGATCATTGGAAGTGGCTGAGAGCATGCTATATCAATACCCATGATAACTGTGTAGTTAATTCCTTTAGACATAAATTATTGTCCAAGCCTGAGACTAAGATTGGACCTAACTGCACCTATGCTCCATCAGGTGTTTATGGTGCCCAGTCTGAGACTCATGAATAAATGGAAGGGTCTTTGGTCTCTGTGTGAATTATTCTAGCTCAATTCCAACTTGATTTTTCTTTGTATATGCCATCTATGGAGTAACAGAGTGAACTTTGCCATCAAACTTTATTAGGTTGCACTTTTACAAATTCATGTTGTAACCACTTTTGCTTATGCCTTGGCAACCTGTCCCCTCAGCTGCCACAAACTCTGCAGCAGTGGGGCACTTGGCTGAGCAAGCTACCTTGGGGCAGCTGCAATTTGGCTTGCTAACTTGGATCTACATCTAAGGAGGGTTTCTGGGAGCATCTCTTTCCCACTTAGCCCTGGGCATTTGTGGGTGCATAATGCTCACATGATCAGACAGATTTACAAGTTCTGAAGCAGAAGAAAAACATAGGAATTTCCAGTAAGCAGGTATAAAGCACCTGAGTTGCTCCAATGCTTTGGAAAATCCCAGGGGACCCTGATTGTATCTATTATGTGCTGAAATATTCTGAAAACTCTTGCCCTGCATGGCTTCCTCCAAGTCCCACTGCTGGTGTGTGCTACAGCAAGGCTTTCTTCAGCCTAGCCTCACCAGCAAGGCAACAGTTTGCCTTGACTTGCCTTTGCAGAATGTCCCAAAGGACATGTCTCCTTGTACAGCCCCAGGGGAGATTCCCCCACAAACTGCTATGATTAATGCATACACGATCAGCTTCCTCTCCGAAAATTGTTCCTTTTGATTTCCAAACAAACAACAGAAAAAGGATGGAACAAGTTGTTCACCCGCCAGAGGAACAGAGGGAGCTGACCTGGTTTCCCTCAGACACAGGCATAACTGGGAAGCAGAATACGAGTTCAGTCGGCTGAGCCTTCACAAGCACTTTATTCATACATTGCAAACTCCAATACCTTCCAGCTAAGAGAAAAGTTACAGTTTTCTTTCTGCAGAACACCTTACTACACATCTAAAAGGAACTTCTTTGCAGTTTTTTCTTTTAAGTTGATTTCCCATGAGATGAAACTGGCTATTTACAATATTCTTGGACAAGGCAAGAAACACAAATTAGATTTATGATCCTGCTGTTGGAGTATTTTCAAAAGGGGACGCTCATAGTCATTACCAAATAAAACATGATTTGAGATGTTTAAAAATGTTCATGGATGGCAGAGAAAATTCAGGAAAATGATAATAAGAAAAAATGTATAGACACAATATTACACAGTTGTGTAATACACACAATCCCCAGCTAGATTGTGTATATTTGATTTTATACATTTTAAAGAGGCAGGAGAAAGGCAAAAGTAGAGAGAACCACTCAAATTATCTTTTGATTGACAGCTTTGACAGAATTTTTCTTTTGAAAAGTGAAAATGCATTCATACAACCTGACACCATTATGAAACCAAGGGTCAAAACCCCAGGGCTTGCTGGAAAGAAAATAGGAGAAATGCCATAAGCAGACAATTTTTAAGTTTGTCTTATATCAATTGGTAGATTTTCTTGGGTTTTAGTTAAATAGGAATCAGCTTGGAAACCATGGCAGCCTTGTCCTCTGACAGTGAGGTAAATCAGCCCTGTGCTGTTTTTTTCTTACAGCTACTACACAACTTTCTATTGTATATGTACTAAGGAGGGGGTACAGAAGTAATTTTCTATTTTTATCATCATTGAGGGTTGTGCCACTACACAGATTTAAAGGAGGTAACATGTAACATCTTCCTCAGAAGCAAACAGAGACATAACAAGAGCAATAATTATTCTATGAAATAGGATGAGGGAATTTTCATGGTGGGTTGTTGTGGCAGCAACTTTGATTTAAGTGACAAAAATTGAACCTAGTAAGACTAAAGTGTGCAATCTGTAATCCCACACTACCCAGAACAGGAATAACAAATGTCTGTGTTATGTTCAGACACAGCATTCATCAGGTAGCATCTCTTCCCATCAAATTCACTTAAAGAGACTTCAGAGACTCTGTGTCTAAGGGTGTCAGCCTCTGTTCCTGAAGTGGAAGGTCGAAAAGCAGGTTCAGAAGAGGTCTTTCCTGTATCATTTAAAGGAATGAGGTTCAAACATTCATTGTTCACTCCCCCATTTACAACAGCTTTTGCACCGCTGTAGAATTCCCACTGATTTTCAGAGAGATAGGATTTCACATCAGATATTTGATCTCCAAAATATCAGATTTTTTTTTTTTTCCTGAAATGCTGGACTAATTTTAAATTAATTTATTTTAGATAAGAAAAACAGTAATTGCAACTCAAGAGGAAAGAAATATTCCGATTGATTAAGAATTTTAGAGAGGTTTTAATCAGAAGTAAAAAACAGGCTTTTCAAAACAGTTAACTGGAACTAAGCAAGTGAGAAAAAAAAAAGATTTTTTCTTTCTACTGCATATTGTATAATAAGCAGAAAGCTTTGGAGATCCACCTTTTCCTTAATGGAGACAAAATAAATTTTTTGAAATGTTTCATGTGAAGTGGTGCAATGAGACACTTGTCAACAGAAGGAGTTTTTCACTGCTTTCATTAATTTTACTAATTATTTCCCCAGCCTAATAATCAAAAGGTTGTTTCCTGCTTTTTTTTTTTTTTTTTTTTTTTTCCCCTTGGGGAAAAGGTAAGTGTTTCAAAGGCCCTGTTCTGTGCCAATCAGAAAAATCAGGTGTCACTTTGTTCCTTGATCAAACCATCAGTTCATACATCCTGTGGGGATAAAAATTAAGATAGATCTTCACATTGAACCAACCAAAAGAGCTGGTTCAATGTGAAGTTCTGTGGAACTCCCCAAATCTCTTGGCTGTGTTGAATAGGAGCAATCACATGTGCACAAGGTCTGAACAAAAGACAAATATGGCCAGTGTGATCAAGATATAGGTCACTTGTCTTTCTGTCCACTTGGGCCACACCTGAAGAAGTAAAGGGTCTTTTCTGCTCATGTACCCCAGGTGAGAGGAGCAGCTTCCCACACCTTCATCTTCCACATTTCTTGAGGTGAGCTCTGTGAGAAATGAATGAAAGGATGCTACCCAACGAACAAGAAACACCTACTTTCTTTGCCTAATGAAAGATGACAACCCAAACACCCTACTTTGCTTGCCACACCATGCAAATGAAAATCCATGATTTTTTGAATAGTCTTTTTTCCCAAAGACTGGGGAATAGCAGAAGGGGTGTGTCATACCTGCAAGAGTGTCAGATCACTTAGAAAAATGATATATCATGAGGTATGAGATCTGTCACAGCTTCAGACAACCAGGTCGTGATTTGGATAATAATTTGTTACTCTTCACCTATTTTAATAAACTTAGGAGTTAGAGGCATCAAAGGCATTTTGTCCTATGACAGTTTGTTGTTAGAATATAAATGGTGAGATCTGATGCACATATCTTGGGTGAAAGACCACAAGGAGCCCTGCAAGCTCCAGCTATCTGTTCCTTACTGTCTAACAAAGGGAGCTGATACACCAATGCTCTTGTAAGTGTCTGTAAAGGTGTAGATTATGCTAGAACATGTGTGTTGCTTTAGGGCACCTCAAGAACAATGTGGGTAAAGCACCATGAAATCGTAATGAGCTGCATTTGTACAAATTAATTCAATACACTCTAAAGCTAATGCATGTTCTGTCTTGGTGCCCACAGGCTGAGAGAGACTGAAGGAGGTCACACTCCTTTCCTGTCACTGACGCCCTCTCCTATTCTGGCGCAAAGCTTCAAAGGCTCCTGTGTCTAAAGCTTGTTGGAGCCCTTGCTCAGTATCCTGAAAGCTGAGCGATGTGCCAGTGTTTGCAGAAGGGAACAGGCAGGGCAGCACTGTCACTGAGAGCTGGGGGGGGCCTGGCTGCTTGCAGGGCCCAAAGGGCAGAGCTGCCTGCTGAGGTGAGCCAGGAGAGGAGCAGTGATGCTGCTGTGAGTGTAAGAATGAGAATTCTGAGAAATGAATGGCCTGGAAGAATTTCACTAGCACTGACTTGAGGGTTTCTTGTTTTGAGACCTTTTCCAGTCTAATGGAATTGTTCTGAGCTCATTGTCAGGGGGAATCTGGCAGTGTCTGTTGCCTGTGCAGCTTTCCAGATTCACCTTCCCCTGAGTCTTGGAGCTGAGGTCTGAACCCAGCCCTTGTTCCCAAATCTACTTCTGCACAGTACTTATATTTACCCATTCTCACTGGGCAACATAAAACCAAAGTTAAGATCACTTGGTGGTAAATTTTAAAATCTCAAATTCAAAAAGTTATGAGGATCTCCCTTGAATGAGATTCCTCAATCATTAAATGCAAGTCATCTTGTGCTCAGCTCCGCTGACCTGATCCATTTGAATGGCCTCATTTGCCATAGACAGAAATCAATGGTTGTACCTTTGTAAGGATGTTGTGGTTTTACGTGGATTGAAAATACTGTACATTGGAAATACTGGATTACCACCTTTTTCCTGAAACAGAACTACACTAGTGGAATTGGGGGTTGGACTAGATGATCTCCAGGGTTCCCTTGCAACCCCAACCATTCTGCAAAGCCAGTATATTGAAAATTGAAAACCTAAACTGTAATTAAAGTTCCACCATAGTACAAACAAAGCCCACATGAACTACACAGCTAGATGGGTTTTAACTTGTAATGCCACAACACTGATAAATACAAAAATCTATAGACATTGCCAGTTAGCAATAAATATTAAATATATAGCTTTGATGTATATTTACGGATCTAAGCTTCCTGGCTTCATTTGGCTTTCTTTAGAACAACATTAGAACAAACTGAATAAAGAAAGATATATATGTCCTGCAATTGCTACTTGAAAAACCTCAGATAAAAGATTTTCCTGGGCAAACACATGCACCTATAAACAAGCTCATAGGACACATGCACACACATTTATCTGAAGTGCTGGCACTATACATGTTTATAGTGCCATTAAAAGCCATTGATAAAAATGTCAACATTTACTTCTGTCTTGACAAGGCTGAAAACTTTTGATATCTGATCAGTCCTGTGTATTGCAATAGCTACAGTGGGCAGGTACATACCAGGGGTGTGGTGATACCCTCACTGTCCAAGGTCACAGGGCTGAGCATACTGGGGACCTCTCCATTGCTGCTTGACATGAAAGGAGGGCTGCAGCTGCTGGATCATCCTCCACAGTTTCCCCAAGAACCTCCTTATTAGTTTCACATTCGGCATACTGAAAACTGTGGACCTTGGTTTATGTTCTTATTTGAGGTTAACAGAAAGAATTGCTTCACTCTTACTAGAAAGTATATGAGAGTGGATATTCCACTGGCTATACCAGCACATCAGGTCTTCTACAAAGATGTACCTTGAAGTTGAAACAAGGTTTTTGTTGAAATGGACTTTTATCAGAAGTCAGGCATCAATCAGTCAGACATCAACAAGTGTGTTTTAGGAGATACTTCCTGAACAAAAAGTCTGTTTAACATAAAGTGCTTACATGGATTGTAGCTAAACTTAATGTAGTTACTCTTTTTGAGCTAATTTTTGTCAACTTTGATGTAAAATTCTGAAATTAAAAGCAAAATTAACATTCTGGATCTTAAACTATTTTAATGGTTGAAGCCCATCCTGTGCACAGGATAAAGTATATTGTTCAATATTCCATTAATAAAGGTAGGTTTTGTCAAGATTAGAAAGTGTATGCTGGTGCCAGTAGCAGTAAGTTAAAAAGTTTAAGCATATTCCAATCACTAATTTTAAAAAGTCTGTGGTTTTACTTCTGTTAATGTACATGCAAATACTTCACAGACTGGAATTTTTGATAGGGGCCATGACCAGAAGTTTCCTGAATAATGCTTCAAATTATACTGCCAGCAGCAAATTTAATTGTTGTATGCATACAACACATTAGCATTTATTTGCACTTTGTTCCATTCTTCAGTTGCACTGAAGATGCAATGGAAAACTGTCACATTGTAGGAATTAAAATAAATGTCATGGGCAACAAACTTATGCCATGTCATACTAAGATATCTTCAGGGCAATATGCAGTAAAGCTTAAAATTGTTTAAAAGCTCACTCTGAATGCCTTTCAGCGTGTATTGGTTTATGACAGCATGCAGAAGCATGAAAAAGAGTTTTCCAATGCCATTTTTTCTTTCAGTAGATCATTACAGGCAGATGGGGTTTTTTCCCACTGAAATTCTTTAATTAATCTCTCCCATCTTTCACTTCCTTTGGCAGCAACAGTTTCTGTGTTACCTGGTGAAGGGTCAGTTATCCAGTTAATCTGAAGAGATGGAAGGATGAATCATTTCTTTGGCCACCCGTTCTTGCATAGGCATAGGGATGCCAGCTGTTCTGAACTCTGCTGGAAATGGGCTGGCATTGGCATGCACTGCTTGTGTTGCTTGGTAGACAAGTATCTAGCTCAGAGAAGAGCAAGCCAGAGCAGTTATCTCTATGGCATGGAGCCAGTGCTGTTTCACTTGCTGTTAACAAATAAAATGTATAGATAGCTATTTTCTCCTATATAATGTGAAAGTAAAATTCCAGATCATTGAAAAAAAGGGATGAAATTGACTTCTGTTCCCAATGGTTTATCCTACGCTGGTGTAATCTTAAAGGCTTTTCTCTGCACAAATAGTTTCAGTAGTTTCCAAGCTCCTGCCCCTGCTCAAGTCTGCTGACTGAATTTCAGGCTTCATTATCTCGAGAATTTGCTTTCCTCCTGTGAACAAATTTTCCTGTCCTGAGAACAGAAAAGGATGACTACTGCTAAATCATGTAGAGAATGGAAGTTTCCAACAAAAAAAGGAGGAAGAGGAAAGACACTTCTAGAAGCAAATGGGATTGAATCTTGTTTCTTTGTAGCAAGACTTATAAAATTTCATTGTCCTTCATACAGTAACAAGTTGCATCTGGTTCTCAGTGATGACTGGTTGGTTTTGAGTTTGATTATGTGTGATCTTCTCTTGTTCTCTTGGATCTTTGTATAAAAGTACATGTTTTATACTGTGACTGAAAAATAGCATGGCTGTTCTTCAGGGTACAGCTGGAAGAAGCTCACAGAATGGCGACACAGGAGAAAATGTCAGATCATCTCCCAAAGGCCCTCCTGTGTTCACCAAGACCCGGGAAGGTACCACAGGCTGGGGCTTCAGGAGGGTCCATATAGATGCCTTGAGGGCTGAACTAGCTGCTGGTGAACAAGCAAATTCTGAAGATGCCATTAGGTGCTATGGCAGAACAACAGAGGCAGAGCAACAAAGTTCACCAAGGTTCAGATTTAGTACATAATGAAAAAGCAAAATTTTCTGTAAAGATTAATTTTTTCAAGCCAAGTTCATAGCTAAACAGAGAACAACATGAAGTGAGGGTATCAAATATGCAAAGGTCAGGGCAGAGTATAGTTTGGGCTAAAGGGCCCTTTATTCTTCTCACCTAAAAATTCTAAATTTGGCCTTCACTGATGCACTTTGCTGCTGACTGCTGCTCCTTGCACCTGTGGCCATCAAATGCAGTATGAGTAACAGAATGTGTCGAGAGTTGTAAGAGCCCTTTAAAAACGTTTTTCCAAGTGTCACAGTTTAACCCCAGTAAAGTACCACACAATCTCTCACTCATTTCCCAGCACGATGGGGAAGAGGAACAGAAAAGTTAGAAAACTCATTGTTTGAGATACAGGTAATTTAATAGGGAAAGCAAAAGCTGTGTACACAAGCAAAGCAAAACGAATAGGACAAGAAGACACAGACTTAAGCTGTGCCAGGGGAGGTTTAGGTTGGACATTAGGAAGAATTTCTCCACAGAAGGAGTGACTGGGCATTGGAATGGGCTGCCCAGGGAGGAGATGGAGTCACCATCCCTGAGGGTGTTTGACAAAAGACTGGACATGACACTGGCACTCAGTGCCATGGTCTGGTTGACAGGGTGGTGTTGGGTCATAGGTTGGACTTGATGATCTCAAAGATCTTTTTCCAATCTAAAGATTGATTCTGCGATTCTTACTTGAGACACATACGAATTGAAAGTGTGTCTGCTGTTGGGTTTTATCTTCTCTTTTATTTAATTTAATTGCAAATAAACCTCATCTCTTCAAGGTGGGATCAGCTAACTTAAAAACAAAGTGTGTGGATATGATGAGACATTGAAAGTTTGCTGCTTTTATTTCAACACTAGAGATTTTTTTATATTTATAAAGCTCATGAGACCTCTAGGTATAGCAAAACACAAAACTCTTTATTAACTGTTGTAGATAAAAAGAATAACAGAGTCTGTTACAACCCTGAAAAACCCCAAACCATAAAACTGGGGTTTGAACCATGAAATATCATTAAATGTGCAATTTCATCTGTTTCTCAGTTAGCCAGAGCAAAAGCATAACTGACAGAGTTTGCCACACCATCTGGGTTTTTAAGAGATCTCAGTACTTGTGATACTTGATTCTTTGATGTGACTGCAGTTTTTCAGTTCTCTACAGAAATGTGTAATCTCTGCTCTTCATTTCAAAAATTGGTCAGCCCAGTTCATTTATAATACAGTGATTCAGTAATACAGTAAGACAGAAAATACCGTATTCTTTGCATTTTTATGCCTAAAGTATGGTACAAAAGGCAGCATCTTGAGCATGCATTGACAGATTGGTGCTACTCCTGCAGTGAGTGCAACCTGAGGGGCTGAGCAGAGCTCTCCATCTGCGGGGAGCTGGGTGTGCAGGGTGATTGTATCAGGCTACTGCATGCTCTCCTGTGAGGCTCTGCTGGCTGCTGGGCACTGGCGGCAGACACGGGAGCTTCAGGTGGAAGAGTAGGTGGAGTTTTACAGGAGTCTGCTCCCCCAGCTGGTGTCAGCATGCTCGCTCAGCAGGGAGCTGCTCATTGAGCAAATGTCTATGCTCACCTAAGGACCAAGCTCTGCTCACAACGCTGAGTCCAAAAGTCAAGTCTGAGTCAAGTCCAGAAGCAGAGTGGTTTCACAATCCACACAAAAGCCCCCAAAAACTTGCAAAGGAGCAGCCTCTGTGAAACAGAAGTCCATGGAGATGGAGAAAAAATGAAGGGTTAATCTTCCCTGTTACATGTGTGCTGCAGTGAAAATAGATGGCAATGCACAAATTTATGAGGATTAAGAAATAGCAATTAATCTTTCCTCAGACATGGATCAATTCCTCCTTCCCTCAGCTCATCACAGGAGGGCAGGGGCTCAACGAGCTCAGTCCCTGTTTACCAGAAGATGGTGCTGGCTGATCACCCTGCCTTGCTATTAATTATTGACAGGATTATACTGGTGTAACTTGTCCTGGGATGCAGGAATTCAGCAATGCTTTTAAAATGAGTATAGAGCAGCTGCTACACAGAATTACTTGGATAACATTCTATTGACTATAGAAACACCGTTTCAAGAACATACTTGAAATTTGGAAATTATATTAAGCAGAATGTCCACCTTTGTATTAAGAGTGAGAAAGAAAACCACAAGTGTTTGCAGGCAATTCTAAATAATTTAGAGGAAGAGTTGATGGTGTTGGAATTCAGCTATGAGAAATGCAAATGATAGATCCAGCACAAGCTGTGAACTCTCCTGTCTTTGCTATGATGTTAAGGACAAGTCATTTCATGCTTCCTTGCCCATGCAAAACATGTGAACAAATTGTTTCTGAAATATAAGTATTGGACTGGTCATATAAATGACAGAAAGCAAAAATTAATAACATAATAATGTATGGCAAAAATTTTCATGCCTTTAACATGAATCTGGAGATAGGGTTGTGATAATGAAAACCAGGATTTGTCTTTGGCAGTAGTCAGACTGTAAAAGGGGTGACTTTTCAAAGCAAAAATCTTAAATTTAATGCATGTATCTTATGCAGACTGTGTTTATACTGAGCACCTTTCCCAAAGGAATTAAATAGGTTCTTTCAAGAGTGGTGGAAGGTGGAAGAATTGGGTTCTGGCAGTAAGTGGAGAAAACCCTTGAGAGAACAGAGCACATCACTAGTCAGTAAATGGGATTTAAAAAAATTTCTTGGGCTAACATATCCCTGTAGAACTGAAACTAGTAGTCTGCAGCTTCAGAACTGAAACTCTACTCATTAATGGTACAAATCACATTTTTGTTATTTATTATTTTGTTATTTATTAAAAAATAATGAGATTTTTGGACAACAAGCAGTAGACTCTATGCAAGAAGACCTTGGTAGTATAAAGAAGAAAATACCTAAAAAAACCAATCCCATTGAAATTCATGATGATGATTTTATTTAATTAATGGAGAAGTATGCATCCATAATCATACCCTTTTGTGCATGTGCATTTTCATAAATTTTTGTTTGTGTATGTGAATCTTTAATTATTGGAAAACTAAGGAGGCCTGTGGTGTTTATCATATTTTCTAGCTTGCTGTTAAAATTTAATTATCATGTATTTAATTTGATAAATTAATGGACTTATAATTACACAGTTATTTACAACAAACAAACAAACAAACAAACAAAATCCCTCCGATACCCCAATCATTCTTGACTCTGCATATTGAAAATACCATTTGAATTTTGGGACCATTTTTCTAGAAATGTTATTTTTCCATTTTTTGCTTAATATGATCTTTGACAAACAAGCAAACATCAATTGCTTATGAAAAACATAAGAAGCTAACAAGATATGAAAAAAACCAGATTTTTAAACTCTTAGGGGATCAAGGAAAATCTGTTCTCATAAACATCCCCCGCAAAAATCGCAAACCATACAGGTCCTTGCCAGTTCTCACTGGAATTGAAATTTCCCCTCCATGGATAGGCAGTTCTTAAAGTTTTATTTTGCCAGTCCATGCATACATTGCTGTTGTTATCCAAGCCAATACAACAATCGGAATAACTCTGGCCTGTTTCAGAAATGTGTTGTGTCAGTGTCCAGACAACAGACAGAACATCACGGTTCTGTGCATTTCTTTGTGAAACACACCTACAGTTTTTCAGTGAAACATCTCTCCTTGATTCACTACTTTCAAAGAGCTGAACAAGCTCTGTTTCATCTCTCTGGCTCAGAAATACTGCACAGGCACAGCATGCAGATATTATCTCAGTCCCATTAAAAGTAATTGCAGAGAGTAATGCAGATAATTATTTCTGACTGACTGAGTTGTTTATCTTTTTGGTTCAAGGAAACAATATGAAGATCTTCTGCCCTCTTTCCCTGTCTTGTCCTGTTTAATTGACAGGCCAACATTACAGATTGCAGTCTCCTGTCAGATGACATTCTGAATTTAGAGCATCGTCTTACATTGCTTTGCTGCTAAGGTTAATTAACACTTCTTTTTGCTGATACCAGAAACAGAAATGTGAAGGAAACAAGAAACTGGCATAAATGGAAATCTGCCAATTATACTCTCTGAACTTGACTTTAGATATTGCTTAGTGACAGTAATGAGAAAAACAAGTGTTTCATTTCTATTTTGTAGAAAACATTTTTTCCACATTTCAAGTCAGTATGTATTTGTAAAGGATAAATGCCACCCTTTTTTTGGTTTTAAAATAATTTTTTGGGACAATAGCTTAATTGACTTATCTTTGAGTGACCCTTAATTCTTGACTATTTCCTCTTAAATATTTGCCATAATTTTTCCAGTGCATGCCAGTTTCACTTTTCACTATTCTGCCTTCGTAGAAGTGCTCATTTTCCCTGAATGATTTCTCATCCTTTTTATGAAAATTATTTCTAAGTTACAGTTCCTACAGTTCCACAAAGTTTGATCACAGGAAAAAAAAAATCACCCTCAACTAAGTTCTGAAGACCCACACTTGTATCAAGGCCCATTAAAAAAGCTGGTTCCACTGAAAATCAACCTCAGCCTCCCACCAGCAGGAGGATTAGTTCCTTCCAGCAGCTGCTTTTTGGAAAAAGAATCAATGCTTTGGAAGCCTTTCCCTGAATCCATCTCACTCATGGACATAGTGGTGGATTATAACACAACAGTTACAATAGTTGTAAGAGTGGAAGTCGAGCAGGATGGATTTAAGTCAAACCTTGAATGAACTGAGGAGAGGAATTCAAAGAAAGGACACTAAAGTCACCACTCCTTTTCCCCAGTACTCGTGCCACACTTATGGATATTTGTCTGTTGGGATTCCCTCACTGTGAAATGGCTTTATACAAATACAGATCCATTTTCCTGA
Source organism: Onychostruthus taczanowskii (assembly GCF_017590055.1). Lineage (NCBI taxonomy): Eukaryota > Metazoa > Chordata > Aves > Passeriformes > Passeridae > Onychostruthus > Onychostruthus taczanowskii. Next base: position 7,049,999 of record NW_024502791.1, read on the forward strand.
AGAAGTGAATTGTTCTTTTCTCTCAGAGAAGTCCACCGTTTGTCCACTGGAATAGACATTCCTCTTCTCTTTACCTGCAGGAACTCTAAGATGGTGTGGGACCAGGTTCCTGAGGGAAAAACCAAGGTGGTGTTGAGCAAGGGACATGCTCCACAAACTCTCCTTTAGGCATAGCCACAAAAGAATGTGGGAGCACTGACAAAAGAGCAGCCTCATGGTAGCCCACATTGAACAATTCACTGTTTCTGGCAGATTGTGGGAACTTGATGTTAGTGTAAGTTCATTTGAAATGCAAGTGCACTTCAGAAATCCCAAAAGGGGAATACATTGTGAGAAAATGGGAAAATACCAAGAAATTGGTCTACAGAAATCAACTTTCAGTAGGAGGAACTGAAACCCAAAATCAGTATGTTTATGGCAGGTATAGAAACCCAAGATGTATTTTTCAGTATCAGCCTCAGACTAATAGAGGAAGGCTGCTGGCAAGACTCCAAGACTCCTCTGTTTGATTACTTCATCCTCATCAGATAGACTTTTATTGGTGATATTCCAGAATGCCCCAGGGTATCCTTGTTTGGACAACACAGATTGTAGGAAAAAAATAAAAAATTATTTAGGATATAATAGTCTCTCTTTCATAGAGTATCTGCTTATTTAATTCTTAAAGTGAAGATATTTTTTCTTACCTATTTTTTTTTATTTAACTAGACAAATCTACTGCATCAAAATGGGATTTACAGGAGCAGAGTATGATAGGTTAATTGGACCATTATTGTAGGATGGTACAATGCAATTATCATTTCTCATATAATTTGGAAGTGTAGGTTCACAGTATATTACAAACTATTGTAAAATCCCACAACTGGTATGAAATTAACCATGTTCAACATTGTAATTAGGAACAAAAATCTTAGTAGCAGTAATGTTGGCATACCTCCAATTTCTTAAAAATACTTAAACTGTTCTTCCTAAATTCAGTGTTCTGTAAATTAAAAGTAAGTGCATTCAAAGTGATTCTGTCTCTTTGGGAGTACATTATAATTCTGCAAAAGGTACAATATTAATGGTAGAATACTTTGAAGAGCTACCCCAAGAATACACATAAATTAGAAAGCTGAAAACTCTGTAATAACCTATTTTTTCTTTCCTAGGAGACAAAGGAAGCAAATATCACATTATGTAAATCTGTGTTTTGGGAATATCATCAAGTTTTGAAGGGCAGGAAGTCCAATCCCTGTCCCAAAGAACAGGGAGAAAGTTTTCACATTTCATAATTCCTAACTGATATTTATCTTGTCTATACCCAAATCTGTTGATGAAGATTTCAAAGCATTCTGTAACAGTGTTTACCTCCAGATCTGAAGAATGGAGGCTATTGACTGAGCACTGTCTAGGACCAAACATATTGCAGGACTAACTTGGTTTATGCTGAGTCCCAAAAGTACTAAGTGTCTTAAAATTTCAGGGAAGGCAATGGTGGGTGACTTTTACTTTCATACTGAAAATCAGGTCACTATGTTCCTCAAGGTGAGAAGTAAGACAGCAAGTTTCAATTCCTAACCCAGCTAATCTTTAACACAGAAAGCTGTTATCCTACAATAAATTCTAGAAACAATTCTCATATATTTGATGCTGTCTGTGAAAATTTGAGCGTTCCCATAACTAAATATTTACTTTCTGTGGTCTTAAAAATTACATTATCGAGGTTATTGAAAAGGCATGGGAAGGCTTTGAGGAAGTCTTTTGGCTGCTGGATGGTAGCTGTGCATATCATTGTGCTCTGAAGTTCCAGGCTCCAATTTAACTGACCATTTAGTTGGATGAAACAAATAGTTACAGATTATGCATTTTTGGAGGAATGTTATGCAGCTAAAATTAAATGTGTTATCACTTGTAGCTTTAGAGATATTTAACATTTGAATAGGGGGAATTGTAAGAGGTGTTCTCAGAGGGCTTTCTGTCTGGTGTTTGTAGAGCTGAGCAGTGTTTGAAACTCAGCAGAATCTGTCTCTTCTCAGCTATTCCTGTTAATCAAGCAAAGGATGTTTCTAGGAAGAGCAGTTCACTGATTGCTGGAACTGCTCCTTGCAGCTCTGGTATTCAAACCTGTTTCTTTCAAGATATGAACATTGCAAGAAACATTCAGAAAAATAATTTTTGAGAAGTACTCTGATTTCAAACACTGTTTCCACACATCATGGGATTCAAATAACCCTCTTGACAGGAATTGGATAAATTTTTTATCATCTCCATCTGCAATAGTGTCCATTGCTGTTGCTTCAGACTCGTGAATTTGAAGATGTCTTTATGCATGTGCATGGATTGTGAAACACAACTGTCCTTTTCATGGCTATGCCAGTACATAAGGATATACAAAGTTTTGAGTTGTTAAGATTACTGGATGAAAGACGGAGGAGATAGAATACTAATTATAGAAAAAACTACACAGACCATGATGGACACTTTCCTCTTCAAGCAATGAGAAAAAAAATAGGACCCAAGGGACCTGACCAAACCAGGCAGTTGCAATATAAATTGGCATTGTTTGAGCAAGTGAATGGGACCAGATGACCTTCAGAGATCTCTTACAAAGCCAACTGCTCTTTGACTCCATAGGTGTATTTTTATAACATAAAAAGCACAGAAAAGTGCTCTGCACAAGGTTTCAGGAGGCTGTTTAGTCCCTCCTCTCCCAGTTCAATGTCACCTGTTCTCAGTTGTTCCTTTTTCTCAGGGCCGAAGTATTTTCTCTGTGCACAGACATTTATTTTCACAGTCTCCCAGAAACCTGTTCCAGGATCCAAAAATTCTTACTATTTGGAACTTTTCCTTGATCTCCCCTGATATAATTTAAGCTGATTATATTTGCCCTAACCTCAGTGCTGGCAAAGAAGAGTTCATTAATCATTTGTTTTGCAGCTACCTTTTCTCCAGCTGAAGCCAGCTGTACATCACCTTGAGGTCATTTTCCCTAGACTAAGCAACCCAGATTTTTTCAGTCCACAGGGCATGTAGACATCTGAGCATTCTTGTTATTCCCCTTGAACCTTCTCTAATGAGTCCATAGATCTCAGGAAAACAAAGCTCCAACCTGGACCTACTCTACAGGTGAGACCTTCCCCGTGCTGAGTAGAACTGAGATTATTTGAAATGTTTTAGCAATGAGCCTCCTCTTAGTAGATCACAATACAATTTTGCCACTTTAAAATCAGCATAATATCACTGACTCAGCTTCAGCTGTAAGCATTTTAAAGCACGATCATCAGTCTAAGTGCTCTCAAACATTTTCCAACTATCACATTGCTATTATTATGTCTTTTGGTGAGATATAGGTCTCTACAACAAGGAAAAAAAGTTATAGGACAACACTGGCTGGAATGATCTGGTAGTCAGAAGGGATGTATTTCACAAGAAAACTCCTAAATGCCCCCTTTGCTAGAGAAATATATGACCTCTTCTGAAAGGAAACAATGAATACTTACAGTCAAGTAACAATAACTTAGCATGTATTTTCAATTAATTATTGCAAACACTTTGTGTTGCTTTGTCATCTTTTATCAGAAAGAACATCAGGCTGCATTTATTTCCTACTTATTGCAAGGGAGTTAAAAAAAAAACAAGCAGAGTTTCTGTACTTGGTTGGTTCCTTATTAGCTACTACTCCTTATGTTGTAATTTCAATCCTGTGCTCTGTGCAATGAAATAAAATTGTTAACAGTCATATTTTGAGCCTAGAAATAATGAGGTAGCTTTGGAATGCTGCCTTCCCTACCAACAAAACACTGTCACTTAAATGAATGCTTCTAGGAATGCCTCAGGACTACTATGCACAGCATGGATAACTTCAGATTACGTAAAATAATGATGCCTTATGGAAACCTTTTTTAGTTCTTTCTATCTCAAACTACAGTAAAAATCAGTGAGATATCATCCTTCAAATCCATCAAATTAGTAGTAATTGGATGCTTTCCTGCATGAGGAAAACTGAGACCAATGGCGAGGCCAGTCTGCGAAAGGTCAGTGGCAGAATGGGGCACATCCAATGAATCCTGGTCAGAAAGGTGCAGAGCTATTGCTGAGTCAAAGAACTGAAGGACAAAATGTGACTATTGAGCTAAATGGGACATGCCATGAAATATTAGGTTCAGGTACTCAACTGTTTTGAAGGTATACAGATGAAAGAAGCTTGTGTTAAGGAGAGCAGGAAAGCCATTAGATGTCAGGAGTGCTGGCTCTGTGCACCTCCTACTAAACTCAAGGCAAAAGCAAAGCTTCCCATTCATCTCATAAGTTGTCTATAGCAGTGACCCTCAGAGTCCTTTAATAAATTACTGCCAAATTTCATGGTTTTTCATGGACTACTGGGCATTCCTTATCTCAAATTTTAACTGAAAACAAGTTTTTTGACCATTTCACAGACAGCAGTGGACTGTGTACTATAATTGTGGAGTCATTAATACAAGGAGACATAGATGACAAAGATCTTGCAGTCTCCTGTGGGTATAAAAGGCAAAATTAAATTCAAGTCGGAACAGGTGTGTCACAATGTTGGCATTTTCACACACTTATACCAGCAATATGGACAAGATAACTTCCAGGGCTTAGCATCAAATAAGAAAATGCTTAGCACTTACAGCTACAGTTCAGTTTGTATTAGGGATGTTTATTTTCTTTGTACTGATCATTTCAAGCTCTTTGATCCAAAATCTGGTGCAGACTATTTCCCCTGCTATTTTTGCTTGTTGATTGATGGCTGTTTAAATTCTTTCACACAATCAGTTGCAGTCATTAGTTTTTCCTGCAATTTTAAGCATCCAGTCACTGAACCACTACTAAATCCAGATAAAAGGAAGACTGTATGATACCTGATCCTGACATATACACATGGGCAGAGTGCCCCAGTGGTTGTTACTGGGAAAAGAACTGTGAACTGCAACTGGAGAGGCAGGATAGAAAAGACAGGGCCCAGGAGGAAGCAGGTGAAACTGCTCACAGACACAAGGACGACCTTAGAGGGGTAATGGACTGGTCTGCAGGCAGGGAATGGTCTGAAACATCTCAGCAAGCCAGTCATTTTCTCCCTCATGATTTCACTGCTCGTTTCCATTTACTGACCAAGAACAGCATTGGGTGTCAAAGTCAGTCTTTTGAAAAAGAACCTGTGGCAAAGTCATAAGCTGAATAAATACGTGGATACATCTTGTAGAGTGCATGGCACAGCAGAAAATAAAAATAAAAAGCAAGATATCTGTTCTTCTAATTTAAAAAAAAGTTAATTGTTTGAGAAATTGAAACTTTAATACATGTGTTTTATACTACTATTTAAAGTACTCTGCAAATTAAATGGATACATGTTTTTAAATATTAGATTAGAAATTTCATTTGTTTGTGGAGTTTCCACTCAATGCTCTATTAACATCTTCCATTAAGCATTATCTATAGCTATTAATTTATCTGTCTCTTGTAAGATGGTTATGGTAACTTTTTCTTTCTGCATCTACATTTCCTACCACACTTTAATGAAAAACAGGTGTAAAGGATATCAGATTAACCTCATTGCTCTACAGGTATGATGAGAAGCCAAACAAAAAATATTTAATGCATGGTACAAGTCTTGGTAAAGTACTATGAGTGATTATAAGACCCTCCCCTGTTTCAAAGTACTGCAAATGTCACTGAGATGTCATAATGGACATGGGAGATTTGGATTTTTCAGTGTTCCCAGGCAGCTGTCCTGAAACAAGATTTCTGTTGGAAAAGTATTGCACTGATGAACCAGAAACACTGCTCTGCAATCTGACGGTGTTCCTCAGATTTAGTAATGACATAATCTGGATAATACTTAACCAGATCTTTACCCAGATCCATACAGGATCCCACACATATATTACACTCCCTTGTTTATCCACATAGGATTGCTCCCTTGTAGCCTGAGCACCATCTTCCTTTTAAGCTATTTATATTGTAAACTAAGTCTAGATTTGTTTTCACAGGGAGCAATCTTATTGCTCTATGTTGGGAAAGGGGGCATTTCTTATTACAGATATTTGTCACTTGTTTAGATCATGAAGTGACACAGCATTTCAGCAACGTCCTAAATTTTGTAATGAAGCAGGAAGCTCTTGATGAAGTTCACAGCTACACAGGAATTAGATGATTTTTCCTGTGAAGATTATTTGAGGGAGCAGTGCTTTTTGTGGGACTGAAGCAGTGTCTAGCATGTGAATAAGTAGGAAGTTACTTTGAGGACTTGTGTTAAAAAAATGAAAACAAATAAATAATGTGGAAAGACTATACATCTATGTGAATTTGTTGTGAAGGGTCAAGACATCGTGAGTAATGTTTCATCACAAGAAAGTAAATTAAATGAAGAAATACTGCTCTAAAGAAAATACAGAACATAAAATACATGTCTGCTAAATGGAAAAGACTGATAGTTTTATTTATAGATATTTCCAAAAAGCTGTTTCAAAAGCAATTATGCAAAAATTAATCAAAGATCTGAATTCTGAATCCTTTCTTCACATATTTTTTCAGCTTTTCCTAATGAACACAAGTTCTAATTGAAGTCAGAAAAAACACTTGTTTTGATTGCATTAGAAAGTAAACCATGTCTTAAATATACACAATTCCTCTTGATACCACTATCAATTTTGTGTGAAGATGTGTAAAAATCAGTGTGCAGGTCAGGGAAGAGAATTTAGAGTTAAAAAAACCCAAAGCTAAGTGAATGTGAAACATATTCCTATCAGTGGTTCTGGGAAAAAAGAAGGGAAAAAAAAAAAGCAACAATGATCCATGAGCTAGATAAGGAATATGTTAGTGAATTTAACTGTGTAAGTGTTTTCTCATTAATTGAGGGTAGTCTCCTTTTCCAGACAAAGTTAGGTAGCAATGTAACAGAAGGATGTGGTCAGAGTGTACACCAAATAAATCTTTTCAAGTCTCTGCACTGCTTATTTACAGTGATATCAGTGATACACAATAAACATTCAAATACTCAAAACAGGTTGAATAAACATCATCATTAGTACTCTAAAGGAATCAGTTAGGTTGACTCTATAAATTAATCTAAATTTTTAAAAGTCTGCAAGCAACTTACCAGCTTACTAAGCACATTTGGTACCATATATCACCGTATACACTTCAGTTTGTCTGGAAGCACATTTTATTATCCTCCTGGGTTAAGCACAAGAGGCAAGATGATTAATTAATAAAACACTGATTATGCCCAAATTAAGATTCCAAATAATCATACTGCCGAAAAGAAGACCTCAACACCCTAGCAAATTTTGTTTAGAAGAGGAAGGAATAGAGAGTAAACTGAAACACATGAGCTTTTGGTTAATTCAAAGACACCAATTGTTTCTCAATACACACTGTGACTTTCCAGTTCCACAGCTCTGAAACAGCAGAAGCTCAGGCACCTTGGGCTGAGCTTTCTGTATCTTGGAGTGCATGAGGATTCATGACACAGCTGAAATTCACTGTTTGCATGACTTAGGTGGGACAGGTAAGGCAAGTTGATGCTCAATTAAGTGGTCTGAAGGTCTTTTAGATGACTGCCTTCAGATGCTCAAAAGTTTCACATGCAAGTGAATTGCAATTCTGACCTTAAATACCAGGGAAATTGACACATTAATTGTCTTCTGCTCCAATATCTCTTCTAGGAGATGCTATGGAATAGCTACACATTTGCTGTGATTGTGGCATTTCCCCTGTATTTATAGTACAAATACTCTTTTTCTTGACCCCTCTCCTAAAAAAATTTTGGTTGACATCCAAGATGTCAGAGTTAGAAGGGCTGAGGAATTGTTGAAACATCAGATCTGGCAGTCAGGCACAAGAGCTGCCTTGGCTTGCACCAGCAGAGAGAGATTGGAGGATGTAAGAGCGTTGCTACATTTTCCTGGATGATAATGTTTTGTTTTCTGAGTTTCAGTAAAGCTTCACAGGCTTCAAACCTTTTGTGAATCCTGTTTTTCCAGATCTAATTTGGAGGACATTCTACATTGTACTGGATCTCTTATTAATAAGACTTTTCCTACAAACATACATCCAGGCTCAGTAATTTTTTTAATGGTGCCTCCTTCTCAGTGTCATTATCAAAAGCATAATTTGTAGGGTTTGGTTGGTATTATTCTAAAGGTATTTTCCCATGGTTTTAAAGTCCTGTAGAGTTCATGTGACTGAGTCACTCAACATCAGACAGAAGATTGCATGTTTTGACTCGGAAGACCTCATGTTTAAGAGAAAGGACAAAGATTGAGGGTGCTGGAAGTCCAAGGTCCCTGTGTCTCTAACTGGATCATGGAAAAAGTGTAAGTGTATCACCAAGGCTCTGTCACTATGCTTTGGGTGATGAATACTCCTGGATCTGGATTTGCTTAAATCAGTATGAAGGCTGTCTTTCTCTATTGGTGTCAACCTTTAGCTTGCTAACAGGATTAGTTCCACAACAACATAAATTTAACTAGTAGGTGGTTAATATCTTTCAAAACACCTGTGCTCTTGTCTCTTTTTAACATAGAGATCAACAGCTGCAAGAAAACTTTAGTATTTTTAGATTATGTTGTTAGGAAGGTTTTGGGGTTGTTATTTTTATTTACTTTTTGTTGTTTGTTATATATTAATAATTATTGAAGCAGCAAAACTGATCACTCCGATTTTGAAAAACATATATTACTTTATGAATAGGAGATTCTAAAAGCTACTGTTAAGGGACACTATCACCCAGATGATTTTAGAAGATCCAGTATGTACCTAACTATAACTGTGGAGATGACTGAAACCTTGGCATAAGCATCTTTTATTGAAGCTTTTATTGCTTTACAAAGCAGCCTTCTTTTTTTTGTTTGTTTGTTTAAGGTTGGGTTTTTTGGGGGGTGGGGGAGAGGTTGTTGTTTATAACATCTTTGAAATAAACCTGCTTAACAAGCTGAATTCTTACGATATCTGAAAGCTCCAATGAAACTCCAATTGACTTTAATTTGGCTCATATTTTGGCAGGAAAGGAGAAAAGCCTGGGAGAATGACCTTTACTTATTCCCTAGAGTGTAAACAATTGAGAGATAGATATGAACAGATCCACATTCTCTGTAGGAGCCTTTCTCTCCTCTCAGTGAGTACTGTGTAATGAAACCGTAACTCACACTGGTGTCGATAGTAATTATGTACATGCACTGGGAAGGAATGAAATTTTAAATTGGTAACTCTTCATAAAATCTTATTACAACAGTTCTATAGGCCACTGTTCAATGCAATGAGTTAATAAGCATTAGTCAAACTCCTGCCAGGGCAGGAATCCAGTAGGATTAATATTGGTAAAATGTTTAATAGAAACTTGTTTTTTAATTAATTTCAAAAGAGAAGAGAGAATACCTAATATATATGTTTTGTAAAAAAAAACTTCTTTATTGTAGCTCTCTGTTACTTAGTAGTGGTTTTGTCACTGAATACCACTAGATATGAGAAAATCATTTAAACCATTGGAATAACAAAACTTTCATATAAAAAGCAAGGTGAGAGAATACAGACCTGCATTGCTAAGCCTTTCAGTAAATGTACGGGCAATCTTCATTTTACCCCATAATGATGAAGGCATTATGTTATAGACTTTAACTATATGATTTTATGCCACTTCTTGAATAAAGCTATTTTCTTCACCATGTTTTAAATACTGGTTTATGCAGATTTTTTCTAGTGCTATCTATTATTCAGTATATGCTAGAAAGAATCCAAGAAAAGTATTTTATATAAAATGACATAGCATGCTAATGTTGCTCGATACATTTACAAATAAATCACCCCTTTCTGCAACACTATTCTTCTTTGGCTCTCAGACAGCCTTACAGGGGACTGAGACATACCTCAGCAGAATTTTAATTCCTCTAGGTCCCAAGAAGCTGACCCCTCCACAGCATGTCTTATTGGCATAATCAAACACATGTTCTAAAGTTAGGAAACAATCACAGCTCTAATATTACTAATGACTGAGACGATGCTTTGCAGATATCTTTGTTCATAGAGAAATCCGATTACGAACATGCATACCAAAAACATGCAGGCTGTGAGGCTGCACTCAATACATTGCTAGGTCTTTTCTCTGCTTTTGAAGTTCAACAGACTCCTGATCACAAGAATACCCAAATTGTGCCAGAAGTGAGCCACTGGAATGCAGAACCCGAGACCCTCCCTCTCCACACTGCATCACAGAAGCCAAAGAGATTGTCAGCTGAGGTAGAAATTACACTTCCCCTCCTCATAAGCAGAACCATGGAAAAGATACGGGCAAAGAATTTTTGCACCCACACATTCACACATTTGCTCTTGATACTCCTCTCTAGTAAACACTAGGGAGAAAAATAGAAATCAGACACTTCTGTGGCATGGAAAATCACAAAATGAAGTTTTCAGAGCACACATCAGTATTTGTTTTGTGATGCTGATACCTTATGGCATACTCCATGCTATAGTAGTTCTTATGCCACAGGTAAGTGTCCCAAATATCACCTGGGATGAAGTATTTTCCCCTTTCTAGTATGTCAGGTTTTTACATGTGTTAACAGTACTGATATGAGTATGTGTCTGCATTTTGGAGTTGCTACAGAATAGCTAATCCTGACAAGGTAGAATCAGCACAAGCAGAACACACATAATTATCTAAAACATCTATGTTTTGTGTCATGATTATTTTCATCATGCTCTTCAGCAGGCATATGACATTAAAAGATCAATTTTAAGTAACTCCTGTAATCCATTTATAAATAAATTAAGCTTTACAGCTTTTCTTTGGTCTGCATGCATGATTATAGCACTCAAGATCACAGCATTCTTATGGCTAGATCAGATACAATATTGTAAAATCTATTTTAAAATGCTACTTTAAGTAAGCATGATAAGCATTAAATGGGACAAAAAAATTGTTTTGTTGCAAGCCAGGAAGAATGCATAGTTGATTAAATATCAAAGACCAAAATTTACAAAATAATACCATGAGAACAGAAGCAAATTTAGCTTGCAAGCATTAAGGGGAGACATGATTAAACTGATTACTATGCACAGCATTAGTCATTGTTACTATACAATTCTGCTGTCTGCTGAAGTATCTAATCTATAATAGAAGCAAGATATTTTAGCCATCAGGTTAACATATAACAGCTGGCACCTAATAATTACTGCAAATGAAATCGAGAAGTGTGATGGAATTTTCATGTATTTATACATATGTATGGGAAGGAAGTGTTCACCAGATAAATCATCTCTACATAAGAGAGCTCCTTGTTAGTCAACCTATCAGACATATATTAGATAAAACTCTTGTATGGTTTCTTCTTGCTGCTCTTTCTGTCAGAACTTAAAAAAATTGAAATACTAAAGATGAATGAATGCTGGTCATATATTTAATTTCTGCTTCTAAATTCTAAGAAATGAATGGCATGTTGATTTTCTGTGAAAATAATGTCTGTCATAGCTGTAGTTACTTCAGAGAAAGTAAACAAAGGAGGTGGGTAATAGCATATATTTACAATAAAGTTGTTGTATACAGGTTCATACACAGTAAATGTAAACATAGTTCAAATAATTGATTTTCCTTTTGAGTGGCTCCACTCACTGAGCTCAATTTGCATTTGATGCGTTTTGTAGAAATTGTAACTGATGTTTCCATTCAAGTGAGATCAAAACAAGAGTCTTAATCTCTTTTCCTGCAGCAATGATGATCTATCTAAGGGTGGTGATCCAAAGCCCAGACTCACTCAGAGGGACAAGAACTTACCTCACAACTCATTTAACTCTATTTTGGGTGTAAGTGTGCAGAAGCAAACAAGGTTATTTTCTGTTTTCCCTGTCCCTGGACCCCACATAAAGGTAGGTAATGGGCATTACCTTGTCAATTCATGCCACCTTCTTTGCCTCCTGGCTATCATGAACTCAAATATCTCAGGGCAGAGAGGGAGAAATGCTCTGCTGGAATGGGTCTGGAATCACTTCTGACTACTGGAATCCCTTCCTCTAAGCCAGCCAGGATTTCCACGTAAGGAGGGTCTGACTCCACAAGAGAAGCTTTAAAGAAACAAGACATCAGTTAAATGTGTAAGACAGATTTTCTCATCATGGCTATATTGCTTTGGGTGAAAGGGTCCTCTTTGGATACTTTCTTGAAATACAATATATGGTACATGTTGTCTTAAGGAATTTAAGTCATAAATTACAGAAAGTGCTAGGAATTATTCAATTCTTATCTAAATTGCCAGGATGAAATATGAAAGGGGAAATAAGACAATTTTGTGCTGTTTCTGACTACTGTTTTTTTTTCCTGACAGCCTCTTCCAATATGAATCACATACTGGGGCTGAAGGTCAAGGACTGAATGAGTTGCTCATTTTAACCTTCCTGCCTTCTTCTACAGTCAGATTGAAACATAAGTAGCAGTTCATTAATATTTTCTACTTATTTTCAATGTTATCAAATTCCAAATGCCAGATATTTTTACTTTATTTGTATGAAATGCTCCCCTATTCTGCAATGGCACCATTCGTACCACAGGAGGAGTAAAGTGTTACAAATCATGCAAACCAAGAACCTAAAACTCAATAGCTGGATCTGCTTGAGCCAGCTGGTGAAACTGATGTGGTTCCCTACAGAATTTTACACTATAAAATTACCAGACCTTTAATGGAGGAAACAAATTTTCCAATGAGATTTATTTCATTCTTTATTTCTTACATTTGCAGTGTAAAAAATTACCCCAGGAATTGATATTATAAGGCACTTTATAATACAAAGAGGAATGCATGCATATATTATATATTATTATTGATGTAATATATAATATATATTCAAGATTTCAGAAAACAAAATTCAGATAGAGGATGTAAACTCAATAGGAGTAATATATTTAAAATACCTAATTCCATTAAAAGTAAATTTGTTATGCTCTCTTTCCAGCTCTTTTTGTTACTATTTAAGAGCAAAAACTGCATCATATAAAACAATAAGGAATTTCTATGTGGGAGGTTTTATTTTAATTTAGAGATACTAAGGATACTAAGGCAAGTAATAACAAAAAAAAAAAAAAAAGGAAGGATGTGAAAATATTTTGCATATATACAAAATGGAGCTGTACTGACAAATGTATTGTTGTATCTGCTAATGTCAGGCATAAAAATGTTCAGAATAAAACTTTTATTTTTCATATTGGACAGTTGAAAATCTAGCTAATGCCTTTTTCTGACAACTAAGGCTATCACTATCATTCATGGAGACTTCTTATTAACAGAGTTTCCACAATTAAAAAGAAGCAGGATTTAATTACATTGTTTGATCCTTTACACAGTTTGTTATGGTTCATACACAGTTATGTATGGTTCAAAATTCAGGCCAGTTGGTTTCTTATCTTTATCTCAACATACAGTCACATTAGATTACCTTCAGCTTTTTGTTTTGGCTTTTTTTGCTTTCACTATAATTGGAAATTTTACATAGACTGTACTCTCAATTCATTTATATTTGGCACTATATTGAAATACACTTGTCATTGTTAACCAGCATCCAACAATTATGATAATTTGACATACCAGTTTGAAAGTTATATTGAATTTTCTCTTCTTATAGACACTAATTGCATATTTGAAGTGATGGATCTTGTTCTCTCAGAAGCATGCATCTGGATCCCTTATTTATCATAACTTGAGCAGGAGGTATGACCTTATTTCTTCCATTTCTTAGGTTTTCAGAAATGCATAAACAGTGCAAACAAACATAAATCATGTTCCATCAACTAACTGCTATAGAACCATTTACATGGAAACAGGGTAATTCTGTCCTATTTTCTGCCCAGTAAGTTAGTGCTTGAGAAACTCAGGTGAAATAGAGAAATTGGACTGAATTAGCTCATACTTGAAATAATATGCCATATTTGGAACAATTATTAAGCTTCTGTGTATGCCTGGGAAACCACAGGGATGTGTTATTTAGCCTTTTCACCTGAAAACATTTCCATCTTGTCTTCGTGCCCATCCCTGTGCCATTTTACAAGCCTCCCCTCCAATCCCAGGTGGGAGTCTTTGACTCCTATTTATTTGCAACACTTCTGCTGTCAGAAATGTGTTGTGGGAGATAACAAATGAGTGACATTGAAAGAATCCCATCTGTGCAATTGAACATACAAAGTTCATCCAGAACCTGCTGCACATCAGTGGCACAACTCCTCACAGCTCTGGCTCTGGCACAGGAGGGGGACACCACAAAGTGCCATGCACATCCAGGCAACTGAGCTCCCAAATGGTTTCCCTGCTCTGCAGGGCTCTGAATCCTCCCTTGCCATCGGGTGCACATTTAATAAACACATTTACATTGTGAATGAATGACAGCTCAGAGACCTACAGTACTCAAAACAACTATAAACAACTTCTTCATTTTTTATGAGAGTAGGATGAGGAGAAACCGTGTTGCAAGAATAGCTGAAAGTAAGAAGTTTTTCATACACGTGTTAATTAATGAAAAAGTGGTGATGGACTGAAATTGATCCCTGTTACCCCCAGTGTACACGGGAGCTTGACCTGGAAGTCTGATTAGAGAAAACATTTGCTTTGAACCTCCAGAATTTTAAGTACAGAACTATTTGAATGACTCTTGTTGTTAGTTAAATAAGCATCAGTAACACACTATTTTCAAAGCTAAATAATTAATTTTTTCTTGGCACTTCCATGTAACCACCACGCTGAGTAATATCTCGCTGAAGACTAGACATTTGGAGGTGTAACGAATGGTGGAGCAGATACTTTAAATTTTCATCATGACATCTCTCACCATGTTTTTTAAAAGCCCACATCAATTAAGGGAACTATGCTTTGAAGAACTTCCTGCAATTTTTGTTTAGCTTAGAGATATAGTTATTTAGCATTTCAAATAAGCCATGAAGTGCAGAAAATGGCCAGTAGCAGCTAAATCCTGGAAAGCAGAATTTTAAGTAGGTTTTCTACAGTTAGAAAACTTAAGGAAATGTTCAGTTACTTGCAGTTACCAAGAAGGGTAATGAACATTTATAGGTCTTTAAAAGCATGTCATGTCACAAAATCCATATTAACAGACTCATCGGAAAGACATCTGCCGTATTCAGTGACTTCTGCATTACGAGCTCTGCAAGCAGTTCTGAGATTCCCCACACTTTTAAGCAGGTGGCAGTGTAGGTTAAAGAGACAGATTTTTCCTGCAGCTGATAGAAATCAGGCTTTCCAATTTTCCCATTTATCTCAAGGTACAAATATCCAACACTATTACTGGGTTCCTATCTAGATGGGAACAGGCATGAACTTTGAAATGCACCCCTTTGTTGACTCAGAATTCCATTATTTCCAGATGCAGCTTTGTGAGCTTTATTTCTCAGAATGAGACACTGCAGTAAGAGACATAACTTAACCTCTCCTCTTCAATATGACAGTGGGAAGACCTGTCTTCTGAAGGGGTTAGGTGATGTTACAGTGCAGTGATTCAGCATCAGTGCTCTGTGTCTAATGATAAACTTTGATAGTTTTAATAAAAGCAAATATGGTGCCCTTCCTTCTACTGGACCTTAATTTATGTCACTGACACAGACTCAGCAGCTAAGGAAATAAGGAATTTAGTTTACATGTGCAACTTTGGGTTGCCCTTTCAGTTATTTCAATCTTTTGTGCATAAAAGGTTGCATTATCTAGCGTTTGTGCCTAAGGATCACTAATAAGGTTGATTTTAACATCTTCGACAGTCACATGGATGGTGGGATGGAGTGCATCCTCTGCAAGGCTAAGGATGACACTCAGCTGTGTGGTGTGGTGGTTAGGCTAAAGGGAAAGGATGCCATCCAGAAGCTTCTTGAAAGGCTTGAGAGCTGGGCCACATGAACCTTGTGATGTCCAACAAGACCAAGAACAATGTCCTGCATCAGGGCAATCCCAAGCACAAATACTGGCTGAGCAGAGGATGGACTGAGAGCAGCCCTCGGGGAAAGGACTTGGTGTTGGCAGACAGGGAGCTGGACATGAGCTGGCAGTGTGCTTGCAGCCTAGAAATACTAACACCTCCTGTACTGCAGCAAAAGCAGTGTGACCAGCAGATCGAGGGAGGGGATTCTCCCCCTCTGCTTTGTAAGACCCCTCCTGGAGTGCTGTGTCAGCTTCAGGGGCCCATCCTGAACAAAAAGGACATTGGCCTGTTGGGGCAAGTTCAGAGGGAGCCATAGAGATGATCAGAGGGATGGAGCACCTCTCCTATGAGAGAGTTGGGGTTGTTCAGCCTGGAGAAGAGAAGGCTCCAGGGAGATGTTATAGCACCTTTCTGTCCCTAAAGAGAGCTTACAAGAGAGCTGGAGAGGGACATTTTACAAGAATATGTAGTGATAGACCTTAAACTGGAATAGGGCAGGTCTAGATTAGATATTAGGAAGAAATTCTTACCTGTGAGGGTGGTGAGGTACTTCAAAATGTTGCCCAGAGAGGTTGCGGACACCCTACACATGGATGTGTTCAAGGTCAGGCTGGGTGGAGTTTTGAGCAACCTGGTCTAGTGGAAGATGTCCATGACCATGGCAGGGGGGCTGGAAGTAGATGATATCTACGATGCCTTCCAACCACAACCATTCTATGATTTTCTATATTTTTAAATTTTATATATTCAATTTAATTTCTGTTTTTTTCAGATACATCCTACCTTATTAAACTAAAAGAAACAAAATGCAACAGCTGAGTATCATTTAATGAACAGTATGTGGCTTTGATCTCTTGCTAATGTGTGAACAGAACAACTCTTTTTCAGAAGCTTTTTTTTTTAAGCTGACTAGACACATGGTGATAGTCGTTGTCACGAAGCTGAAGGTTTTTACATGGAGATATGAAAAACGTGTGCATGTGCAAATACTCTTGCGGAAGTGAAGCAGTGTTCAGGTGCACTAGTTCTGTGGCAGGACTTAAAAATATATCTAGATCAACCTAAAACTGGAGAAAGAACAATAGTTCCTTTAATTCTGGGAGTGCGGGATGTGTAAAATTCCCAATTTCTTTGCAGGAATTGATTTCCACACTGCTGAAAGTAAAGCTCTTCATGTTCAGGTGGAACTTGTGCAGCAGCTTCTGCCTGGTGCCTCTCCTCCCAGCGGCTGGCACCACGGACAAGAACCCGGCCCCCTCCTCTCGAGGCCCGCAGTTTCGATATTCCCGCAGGGTGACGAGGCCCCGGCTCAGCCCTGAGGGCGGGTGCCCTGCGCGGGTGGAGGGCAGGGGCGCAGCTCCGCAGGGTGACGAGGCTCCATTTGAGCTGCCTCCCTACGGGCGGGTGCCCTGCGCAGGGCTGAGGGCAGGGGCGCAGCTCCGCAGGGTGACGAGGCCCCGGCTCAGCCTTCTCCCTACGGCCGGGTGCCCTGCGCAGGGCTGAGGGCAGGGGCGCAGCTCCGCGCAGCTCCGCGGACACGCGGGGAGCGGCGGGCGGCGGCTCCCGCCCGGCACGGCCTGCCGCCCCGGGCGCGCCCGCGCCCCCCGCATGCGCAGCGCGGGCGCGGAGCTGTCCGAGCGCTGAAGCCGCGCGCGGCCGCCCCATTCCAGCACAGCGCCGGGCATCCCCGCCCCGCTCCCTCCGGCACCACAGCCCCCTCCCTCACACCCTCCCGCCCTCCCCGGCAACGCCGACGCTTCCCTACCCAACGAGGGGGAAAGCAGAGCGACCCAGTAGCCCCACCACCGTTCATAAATACTAATTGTCAGCGAAAGGGGAATAAAACATATCGACAACAGAACTGCTCTCAGCGCTGTTCCCTTTTGCCTGATGCTCCTCTCGTAGTTCTGTTTTCTCCACTTCTCTTTTCCTTTTTTCCCCCCTTTCTTTCCATTTATTTTCTTCTTTTTGCTTGTTTTTTTTTTTTTTTTTTTTTTCCCCCCCCTCCATCACCAAAAGCAAGTCGGGGGAACGACTGTGTCTGATGCCTTATCTCTTTCGTGCTGACTGCTGGAGATGAGCCTAGGCTTGACCTGACCATGATTCCAAGGACTGGCACTTCTCTTTTACCCCTACTTTGTAGAGATCCAGACCTTCTCTTCCTGATTGTCAAGAAAATTAAATTTTTGCTGAATTTGGAAATCTAGGCAGCAGCAGCTTACTTTTTCCCTGCATCTCTCTGGAATCGTTTCTGGGATATTTCCAAATCATCACAGAAAGCAGGAGGAATGAACCGGCAGCTAGTGAAAATTTTGACAACCTTGTTTGCATTTTTCTTAGAGACAAACCACTTCAGGTAGGTGATACCACTCTGTAATAATATTTGTCAAAAGGTCGTGAGAATCATAACTATAAAGATAATACGTCACAATAACCTAGTTTGTTTGCTGTATTTGAGAGTGTTTTGTGTTCATTCTATATAGACTATCCCTTTTACACTCAGAGACTCGTTGCTTGGTAACAAACACAAAAAATAATAATCCCAAGTTTGGGTGATCTATTTTCCATTTTCTGATGCAAAGATGTGGGGTTTTTTTCACTGTATATCAGTACAGCTAAGAACATTTTCTTTGGCTTTTCTTCCTAAATGCAAATTCTCTGCTCCTGGCAAAGGTTGTTTAGGAAGTTGCTTTGGTTCCCTACTCTTCAATCTTTGGAAATGATTGTACCGGTTTTGTCAGGGATGTAGTTATTTCAAATTAGAGTAGCAACCCTCTGATTTTGGGAAAACCCTGGATCAGACTAGTATTGTGTTGACTTAAAGTCCCAATGTTTCTGATTTTTTTTTTTAATGTTTCATGAGCTTTGGCTTCAGCTAATGACTTTTTTGTGGTCCTGAGCAAACAGGTCAGTCTTATTAACCAGAATAGCATTTCAGAGGAGATTCATTATTGGACTGTATGCTGCTGTGCATCTGCACGTACAGGTGAATCTACACGTAAAAGTGCTCTAGGAGCATGAGGTATACATACAGTGACAGAGTGAAACAGTGTTTATATTTTTGAGCCTGGGTTCACAACACAACTCATAACTAGTGGGCTCTGAATGAAAACAGAAGTAATTTGTATATGAATAAGTGTACTATCTTAATTTTCCAGTTTTTATTTTCTTAACTGAATTATTTCATTATTTAAGTTGGATAGATCATCTGCTGTGTATTAAATATTAAAAATATTTGCAATGGTACCCTGTCATTGACAAAAGCAAAAGGAAGCAACCGCCTCCTATATATGAAACCTGAAAAAAATGCGTGGAATCACACCACGAGAATTTACTATCACCTTACCTTTAACGGTTTGGGTGAATTGTTTCTCTTTTGTAGCGAGAGAGAGGATTTGATATTTTCTTCTCCTTTCAGATGATCAGATATGATATCTTTATACTTGCATGTAGATGCAAGTATAATGAAAACACTCCATGAAATACTCCTGAAACTGAGAGGTTTCCTTTGGGTAAATATTTAAACCGAGAGTGGTTAAGAAGTCAGAGTCAGAATTACTTTTAATTTAGCTCAAAGATAAAGTGGAAACAGACACAATGAAATTGGTTATTTAAGACTTAAGATAATGTTTTATTGTTAAATCTGTGCCTCTACACACCAAATATGACCATTTTCATTCTAGTTTCTTTTTCCCTGGGGAACAACCGTGGGGAACTCCTAAACTGTCTTTCTCTGCAATGTATTATGTGTTTGCAGTATGCAATGTGCTCTGTACACAGTATTTCACACACATGATATCGTATCAGAAGTTTTCTCTTAAATCCTTGAAACAGACGTTTTCAATGAACTTGCATATGAATACTACTGGTGATACTAAATTTTATTATTCAGTGCTCATGGATGGGGGGTGTAAACTCCCCTAAGAAAGGCTGTGGCTATAGGTTGTGACTCTGAAACCCTTTTTGCCATGTTGGGAAAGAATCTGGACACTCACTAGCATGATTTAAATATATTTTGGGTAGCATCTGTAAAAAACAATTTTTTTTCCATCTGTATCTTTCCCACCATTAACAAATCCAGTATTTTTCAGTGTTGCTTGCTAAGTGTTGTTGGCTGTTGTTTGGAAGTTTAAGACCATCTTAAACCAGTGTTGACATAACATTTTAACAGCATCCATGCAATTAAAATAGTGATATAAAATGGGATATCAAAATCACTCTAAGATGGACCTACACATTGAGGTGAAGAGTAAATTGAATCTTCTTAAAGTCTAAAAACTGTAATGAATTTTTTTTTTTAAAGCTAAGGCTTTTTCTGAATAGAAATTGTGTTCATGCATGATACCTGAAACTTATCTTTATTTCTAGAATAAACTTTTCAGATGAAAGGTAGAGTATGTTGCTCTTTAAGAACATTAATTTCTACCTTCACTGAGTTGAGACAATTTTATTTAGTTATGTAATTTCTCCATGACTTGAATACAATACAAGCTAAATATTAGCTAATGGTGGCTAATAATTTATTTAGGACGACTTTCTGTAAAGAACATGATTCAAGATCTGGAAAATCCCCCTCACAGACCCTGTCTCCTTCAGATTTTTTGGACAAATTGATGGGAAGGACATCGGGGTATGATGCTAGAATCAGACCAAATTTTAAAGGTAAGTTTTCTAAGACTTCTAATTAATTAATTGATAAAGTTTGGGATAAATTATAGGTTTTGAGGAGTTTTTAACCTCTGGGTTTAGATTAAGTTTTCAATAACTTCACTTCTCCAGTGTTATAGTGCCGTGGAAAACAGCTGATCTATGGGGTGGACTAGGAGACAGAGCAGTGTAGGTATTAAGAGTCCAGAACTTGAAAACCCTCTTTTGACATGACAATTATGTTCAGCTGTCAAAAAATGCTTCTGAAGACCTTACTAATTTAATGTAGTGAATAGGATTATGAGCTTCAGACTAAAACAAAATGAGATGACTTGTTCCTGAAATTTTTGAGCCACAAAGACAATATCATTAAAACTTTCATGCTGAGATATTATCTTCTTTATAGCAGTGTCTGAAGAAAAAAAAAAAATCTATGTTTTCTTTCAACTTGAAGAAAGTAAAAGCTTCTTCCCCAAGGTAGGGGGGACTCAAGGAATATATACAGAAGATTTTATCTTGCAAGTGCTGAATAAATTATAAAAACCAATGGCTCAGGATCCTTATAAAATATAGAAACTGCATTTTGTTTGGTACTTTTATGACAGCCCCCATTTCTTCCAAAATTTGGGCTGAATTGTGGAATGTCACCACTGCCATCCCAGCACAAAGAAGGCTGTGTACTGGAAGCTTCTTTTGCAAACATTATTACTCAAAGCAAATTTTCCTTGCTGTAGTCCTATAAATCCCTATAGAAAAGAGCACAGAATATCTTGTGGTTTTCTATTACAGGAGTCGGGACTGAAGTTTTCATTGCCAATATTTAGTGTTTTGGGAGAGTCCTTTAATTCCACCCAAATCATCTCCTCTATGCCAATTTAAAGCTCAAAACATGGTTTTATTTTGAAAACTGATAGAATGCTTTCTCCCTTAACAAATCTCATGGCAATGTACATTTGCAACTCATATCTATTAACTCTGGCCACTGAAATGCATTTTTTCCCATATTAAGCCTTTTTAGCAGTACTGTGAAAGTTGATAATGGCTGGAAAAATAATTTCTTAGCCAGTGAATGAACTGTAAGGAGAGAAGAAGCTCACATGTCAATGAGAAAAGTGTTTAATTAAATTTAGATCAAAGATTGGTTTCTTCTCTCTGTTCCACATGTGCAAATTACAAGATTTAGAACAAAGTGCCTTTTTTTGACTGCTTCCTGTGCGTGAGCGAGGAGCAAACCAGTATGGATTTCAGATCCAAAGGTT
Organism: Onychostruthus taczanowskii; assembly: GCF_017590055.1. NCBI lineage: Eukaryota > Metazoa > Chordata > Aves > Passeriformes > Passeridae > Onychostruthus > Onychostruthus taczanowskii. Next base: position 7,071,811 of record NW_024502791.1, read on the forward strand.
TGAAAGCTGACAAATTAAGAAAACTGAGTCAGTGAAGTCTAAAGTCTTAATTTCAGAGTATTTTTCAAAGTGCTTATTGAGTTCCTGAACTGGTGTCCACATCAGCTTATAGTAAGTAATATTGCATAAGTCTCTCACATTCATTTTGTGTGTTTCCATGAGTATCAGCGAAATTTTAGAGAATGTAAATGAAGGCAGAAATTGCCTGAGTTGATCATGATATCAATCCTTAAGAACATTTTCCTGCTCTTTAAATAGGGGGCAGAAGGGGTGCATTAAAAAAAATCTTCATCTCTTGTATATCAGACAAAAAAACAGTAACAGAAGCAGTCCTGTGTACATACATGGCTTAGAGACAGAGCTCTCTATTGCTCCCTAGGATGTCTCTACAACCATTTGAGGACAGCACAGGAGGCAGGTTCATGGCTTTGCTCCCCTGGTGCTGAAGTGTGTAGAGCAGGAATTGTGTGGTGCACGCTGAGCTGTTTGACAGACCCTTCTCCCCTCTGAGTCCTGTATTTTGTTTGCATTCCCAAAGTGAAGTTGCTGCCTGTTGACACGTATGAGACCTTACTGGGAAAGCATCTGCCATATTTTGGTTTTTGATTTTTTATTGTCACACTCCAGAGCAGGATGGTACTTTGTGGTAGTTTGAGCTGCTAAATAGATCTTCAATTCTTTCTTATAATTTTGTGTCTGTGAGCTCTCCCACTCCTCTGATGAGGGGCCTGAAAATTCTTGTTCTTTGCTATGTTCATTTGAATGGTATTTTGGACCTCAGAGTTTAGAACTAGGGAGTTAAGTCATGCAGTTTTGAACTTCACATCACCAGTCAAAACCTTGCCAGCTAATAACCCTGTTTATTAGTCAACATCCATATTTTCATTGCCCAAGTCTCATCAATGTTTCAAAGAAATGGAAAATACTAATTGTTCTATATTACATACTTATTCCTTTTAAAGAATAAGGATGTCTGCAAAGGAGTCAAAATAAATTTATTTTGTTTGAAGTTAGTATGATAATGATTATTTTTTTACTGAGTCTTTACTCTGTCCATAATAAATTTTTCTGGTTTTTAACATTTATATATATGTTGAAGATAATTTTGGGGGTAAGACCTATTGCACAATACTGATATTATAAATCATATAAATGGAAGAATGTATTAAATGCTGAATGAGTACCTGATTCATAACATTTTTCATATTTTAAGGAAAGAACTTGGTATAATAAAAGAGGCTACTGGAGCAATGGTTTAAACTAGGGATCTTCTGTCTGGTTTGGATTTTAGTCTGGGGATAATATTTGCTTACTATGTTTCAGAAAAGGCATTGTGAATCAAGATAGTTGTGCCACCTTCAGCCTCTCCTCACAGGGTCTTGGGGGGCAGCTGTCTGAGGAGTGGCTGAGGGCGTTTGGTCTGTTCAGCTGCAGAGGAGGAGGCTGAGGGGAAACCTCATTGTGGTCTTCAGCATCCTCACAAGCGGAAATGGAGGGGCAGGCACTGATCTTTTGTCTCTGGTGACCAGTGACAGGACCCGAGGGAATGGCCTGAAGCTGTGTCACAGGAGGTTTAGGTTCAATATTAGAAAAAAGATTTTTCATCCAAAGGGTGGTTGTGCACTGGAACGGGCTGCCCTGAGGAGTGGTCACAGCACCAAGCCTAGAGAGCTCAAGAAGCATTTGGACAATGCTCTCGAGCACAAGGTGGGATTCTCTTGGCCCTTGTGCAGGGCCAGGAGTTGGGCTTGATGATCCTGATGGTCTCTTGCAACTCAGTTAATTCTGTGATTCTCTGATTCTACTCATGCATTTGTCTAGCTTTTTCTGCTTTAGAACAGTTACACAGCTTTTTCTGAGTCCACTACAGGGATTTTAAAGTGTCAGAAAAGTCTGGTTTCATGGAAATGCAACTGAGTAGAACACATTTATCTTGTGCCATTGATTTTACAATAATTAAATATACTTTTATGACTAGTTTGAATTACTGGAAAACAGCAGCTATTAGATTATGTTTTGAAATAAAGGCTGTGCATGCTAAAGAGAGAGGAAAATGCTACTTACTGGAACAAGGTGTTTTATTCAGATAAAGCATTTCTTCATTAGTGACTACTTTTTCCTATCTTGTTCTTGCAAATTAAAAAATTCAGGAAGATAGTGGGAGAGCAACAGGTGAATATATAAACATTTTGACATCAACAGCAGGGGTTCTTCAGTTGTGATTTTTTTTGTGGCTGGGTTTTTTTTTGTTTTGTGCTTGGTTTTTTTCCAGCAGTACTCTATAATGAAAAATACTTTCTCTTTTTTATTGTTCTGTCTTATACAATCATTCGAACACAGGAAAACATATTTCTTTTTCTTTCTGATTTCAAGTGGTTGGATAAAAAATGTCAAGACACTGAGAGGGGATATCTCCCTGATGAAAAGCCAGAAGGAATTTCTAGAGTGACAGCTCTCAAAACTGCCCTTCTTTAATCATTCTCTGTCAGATATTTAGTGCATACTTTTTCATCTTCCACTTATCATTCATTGAATTTGAATAGGCTAATAATTTGTGTAAGGACACAGTGGGGAATACTTTTAAATGTAAATATGAAGACTGCAATCTAGTACTAACTGAAGTCCCTGAGAGTCTTTCTGTTGACAGCAAATGTATGCTCATGTGCATACATGAGTTGGTTTACAGTTTCTTCTTCACTTATACCATCAGTTGGGCATGAAATATAATAAAAGATTAAATATAATAAAAGATGAGGCTTGCACAATGCATTTTTACTTTATTAATATTAATTTTCTATTTTTTTTATGGTAAAACACAAGAGAAGCAATGTCATTTACTTTCTCCAGTGCTCACTTTGGTTTCAAAGTTTAAAAAAAGGCAGGAAATAGCGGTGTAGAGCATCTCTGTTATGAAACTAGCCAAGAATGTGCTTTCTTATTGCTAGAAACAAGGGATGGTAGCTTAGTGTACATTCAGCTCAGGCTCAAGAGCACTGCATGTAATGCCAGCATACAAGGGATCAATCTAAAACTGAATTACAACATGAGATGTGGGGCTAATGGAGAGCCAACCTGAATTTAACAATCTAAAACTGAATTACAACATGAGATGTGGGGCTAATGGAGAGCCAACCTGAATTTAACATATCTGAGCAGGTGTTGATCTTCAGAGGTTACTAAATTATTTCAACTTTTTAACACTTTCATCATCTACCACCACTAAAAATCTAAATGCAATCTAGAAATTATCAGAAAGAAATAACTCCCTTATCTATAGGCACTGCTATGTCCATTATGCCAAATACTTTAAGTAACAGGCTGGCTGTCATGCCCTGGGTACAGAGCAGGGGAGTTGGTCACCAAGAACTGCAGAAGTGTGTTATCTTCAGGAACACAAAACATTTACAATGAAGATGATAGTGATTTTCTTTGTATTGAATTTCATTCCATGTTTTAAATTCAGTCTTTCTGATTGAATTATTATTTACTAAAGATTATTCTTATGGAGTTACAGGAAAGTGTATAGCAATAGTGCCTGCTAATGTTACCCTCATGGCTGGATGGTGGAATACAGTGTGAATTAACTTGCTCAAAAGCTGCTGTTTTGTTAGTGATGCAGTTTGGGGGTGTAGGGCCATAGTTGTAAAAGATTAGTCTGTGATTACAGCAGTGTAATGCCATTTTCATGTCGAGTCCCTGGGTTTATATCTGAATAATAAACACATGGACTAAGTAATTTACTGACAATTAGCCTGACAACTGTTACAGGAAATGGCTTATGCACTTTAATACTTTAACTCCTTGGCAGCAAGGATCAGGTTTTCCCATATGTTCAAACCCATTGCTTACCTATTTGGCCCCTGAATTGACCAGTAATGAAATGTTTAAAAAACATGAATGAAAAACACTGAATGACATTTTAGGGTGAAATTAGTGGCATCAAGCTTAATAAATAAAAGCAGCTTTCATGCACATGATAAGAGGATCTGTCTGCAAAAGTTGACCCTTATCTAAACATATAAAAGTTGAAAAACATACCAAATATAAGCTACAGGACTGTAGCGATTTGTTCTCCAGTGGCTAACAACCTTCCCACCCCGCTTCAGTTGGTAATAATTACTGGCCCTGAAGTCAGATGTGGTGAATATCCTGTACTGGGCTATTCTTCACAAAGGGCCAAGTTCAAAGGCTCAGAGGGCCAAGTCCAATGGAGACTCAAATCTTGTTCAGGCAGAGCATTGTGTAGTAAGAAAGGTGCATTCAGGTTTTAGGGCATGGGATGAGGATTCTTTATAGGAGAAGGGCAACTACCGGGGCACTTTTCAGATCTGGCCAGACTGTTGCACTCCCTAAATATAGTTGCTTGAGATGTCCAAGCATATATTATTAGGAAGGTAAGCTTCTGTTTTATTTTCTGTCTTGAAACACATACAAAACTTTGCAATGTTTTCAGATAAAGTCATGTACACACACCTCATTGCACAGCAAGGTGCTGCACAAGGATACTTACCCACAGGACGTGGGGTTTATTTGGTTTTGGTTTATTTTTCTTCAACTGCAAAAATGAAGCTAATAAAATGATGCTCAGTCTCTGCCCTAGGTATGCACATTTTCAGGCAGAAGAACCCTTAACTGTGTTTCTTTTAAAACTGCTAGGGGGAAAAATAAAGGGCTACGGACCTTGCACTTCTTCCTCTCTAATTTCAGGTTCTTCCTCAGAACATGAATAGGCTGGATGAGTTGCATGGCTAGTTAGGTTATGTCTAGGCTACTGACAAATGGGGCCAGACAGCGAGCTCAAGGCACCCCTGATTAGCTCCGCTGCTTGGCTTTTTGCTCATCCCCTGGACCTCTTTCTGAGCTGCCCACAGCCAGCTGCTTGCAAGGCAAGCCAGAAAGGCTGTGAGCATGCAGCAGGGTAAAGCAGAAGCTAACCAGTGCTGCCTGACATCCAAGCTGAAGATCAGTCCAGGTCTTCTTTTACATATAAATGTTTAACCACAGTCATCTGTATTTTATTGGTGTGTTGCCTTTATTCAGAACCAATTATTTAATTGAGAGACATCAATAGATTTGGCTCTTGTTATGGAATATTATTCTGCTGCTGTATAAACTGCAAAGGGTATTTATGAAAAACAAATGTCAAAGCAGAGCCAAAGACCTTTCATATCAAAGGAGTAGACACTATTGTTTTGATCATATTCTAATATAAGTGTAATGTTTTTATCACATCCAGTGTCATGTTCATGCTTAGATTTTCTATGCAGTTGAAGCCAAGGCCCTTGGGTCACTCATTAAGGATCTTGTGTTTTGGGTGTTTTAGAAAGCAAGCAGTTTATATTTAGAACACATAAAAACATGTACATTACATTTACTATAAGTGTATACATTTATAATCTACAACTCTATTTTACACGGTTACTAGAAAAATGAATTCACAAACCAGAAATATGCAGTTTTATTCAACAGATTCAATACTTAATTTTTTTCCTATGTAGATTTCCATGGAATCCCAGAATGGTTTGGTTTGGAAGGGACATTAAAGATCATCTAGTTCCAGCACCCCTGCCACAGGAAGGGACACCTTCCACTAGACAAAATTACTCAGTTCTCAGGCCAACCTGGCCTTGACAGCATCCAGGCATGGGTCCTCCACAACTTCTCTGGGCAACCTGTTACAGCATCTCACCACCCTCACAGAAAATAATTTCTTTCTTATATCTGATCTAAACCTATTCGCTTTCAGGTTAAAGACATTATCTCTTGTCCTGTCACTACATGTCCTTGTAAAATGCTCTTCTCCATCTCTCTTGTAGGCTCACTTTAGGTAGGCTAGGAGGCTACTGTAAGGTCTCCCCAGAGCCTTGTTTTCTCCAGGATGAACAACCCCAACTCTCTTAGTCTGTTCTTACAGAAGAGGAGTTCCAGCCCTCTGTTCACATTTGTGGCCCTTCTTTGGACCTGTTCCAACTAATCCATATCTTTCCTGTGCTGAGGGTGCCAGACCTGGATGCAACATTTCATGTGGGGCCTCATGAGAGCAGAGCCAAGGAGGACAGTCCTCTCCCTCTCCCTCTCCCTCTCCCTGCTGCCCACACTGCTTTTCATGCAGGCCAGGACAGGGTTGGCTCTCTGGGCTGTGAGCACACATTGCTGGGTCATGTCCAAGTCTTTCTCCTCATCCCTTCTCTGCCCTGCCTGTGCTGGTGTTTGGCATTGCCCCACATACAGGACCTTGCACTTGGCCTGGTTAAACTTCATGAGGTTCACACAGGCCCACCTCTCAAGCCTCTCAAGGACCCTCAGGATGGCGTCCCTGCCCCCCAGCGTGCTGACCACCCCACCCAGCTGGGTGTACGAGAGCTCCTGCTGAGGGTGCACTCAGTCCCACTGTCCACGTCACTGACAAAGACATTAAGCAGCACCAGTGCCAATGCTGACACGAGCTGTTGGACTTGGACACTGAGCTGTTGACTGCAACTCTAGCAGGACTGATGAAAGAGGTTCCTGCTCTCCAGAGTCCCTTATCACCATGCTCAGGGCTCTAAACTTTCCTGTACTCCTCAGGCAGCTCCTGGGTGTGTTGCTGGCACCCTCATGAACCAGCAGCAGTGGGTAACAGCGAGCTGTACCAGGGTGAGCAGCTCACCTCTCTTGAGAGCACATGGCTCCTCCCTCCACACCTGGTGGAAGAGTCCCGCACTGTCCCTTTTCTCAGCTGCACAGGTTGTCACACAGGGAACAGATGGAGCTGCCTTACTCAGTTCCAGCAGCAATCCTGATCTGACAGGTCTTTCCTCTTCACTCTCCAAAGCAGTGAAGTGGTTCTGTGATGGCACCCCAGCCTTCAGGGGAAGTCTCATCCTCCTGCTGGTCCTTGCCTGTCCAAACTTCCATTCTTCTTCATTACTGCCCCCCTCTCTCTCTCTGTGTGGGGGGCAGTTCTTGACTGTGGGTACATGTAAATCTCTGATTAAGTCATTAAAAAATATATGTATGACAATTCATCTTCCAAATAAGCATTTCACAGTCTTTCACAGAAATGTGTGATTTTAAGTCTGCAGAGATGAGCCCCCCAGATGATGCAGACAGGGTGGTACAGGGTCTAGCAGAACTCTAACATGAAGGGTGCACCATGTATGGCATAAATAGTGACCTGTCAATGTCATAAACACCAAGTCCATGATTAAAATTCTAAATTTATAGAAATATAAAGGCTCTGATACTGGAAACTGTGCAAGATCTAAGCCATACAGTACATGAGAGAGAAGTGTAATTTACCAAGCGTTCAGTTACTTATGAAGGTTAAATAAGAGCAGCCTAGTGGCTTATTTGAACTGTGCCAGCTACCAGCAATCCTCAAGTATTGCCAGGGAATGAAGATGTTATGATTACCCCTGATGCATCAACTCCATGTTAGCATTTCATGAGTCAATAAAAGAGGAAAGCATTTAAAGTAGGACTTAGATGGAATATGAGTCCACAAACAAACCCCATACCCCCTCTCCAGAAATCTCTGATCCACCTGCTTTGTAACTCTTGGCAGTGCATTACTGTTTTACTTAAAGTTTCTCAGATTCTCTCAGTTTTGCTCTCAAGTGTGCACAGAAGTGCCCCAGTCTGCTTTACAGAGCACCCACCTCTCTCCTAACCCAAATTTAGACTCTCTGATGAGGCACTGCTCCACCTCCATCTCGCTTTGTGGACCAGGCATCTCAGAGCCTGCCTTATATTCCACAGGAAAAAGATTCCTCTCAGTGTGGATCTGGAATCACTTAACATGCCATGCTGCCACCCCCAAACAAATGGTGTCTTCTGGGTGGCCTGCCATCCTCTACAATACATAGAAAATTTTCTGGCCCAGTTTTCCCTTGGCTTAAAGAGTTCTCCATCTGATCCAAAGGAGTATAAATGATTCTGAGAGGTCTATTTTGAAACAAAGAATTCAAACTTGACTAAGCCAGGAAAAAATTGCAAAGGGAATGTGACCTTTCAACCTTTCAATGTAGCTGCTTGTCTGAGAAAGGAGAGCCTTTACTCTTGACCACTTTGATGAGATGCACAGAAGTGTCTGTTGTAGCCAGTACACCTTAGGGACAGCTGATGTGACTGTTACAAAAAATGTGGTAAGGACAGGGTTTGAGAAACAGCACTTCTCTCACATTTCCTGATGATTGCCCCAGCCGTCAAGATAGAAGTATTTTAGCAGTACCCACAGCTGCACTTTAGGATGAATCCCACCTCCTCTGAATAAGAGACAGTGAGAGATATACTATCCCATTTGCCTAGAAATCCAGAGCTTTGTAGCCTAAGAGATGCAAGTCAGCATCCCCTCAATCTGAGACAGGCATAGAATCTCTTAGAAAGGATCCTTTCACATGAAATCTCTCAATATTTTGTTATTGGCCACAAAACAGATTGTATTTCAGAAGGAAAAACTGAAATTCTTGACTGATTTTTCAGTGTAAGGTTGAATATACTGATCTGGTGCAGAGTGGTCTGAGCAGTGGATCCTGAAAGGAGATGCCTCATACCCACTGAGAATCACAGTTTCAGGAGGGCACACAAAGAGTCCATTGCAGATTTCTTGCTCTCTGCAAGTAGAACCCTGCTGTGCTGAAGCATCATGTTCTGCCCCATGGACCACATGGCTCCTCCTCAAGGGCCTGGGTATTCTGCACCAAAGCAGCAGCCACTGCAACTCTTTCTGCCTGCCGTGGGACTGGGATTTTTTGGCTGTAATAAACAGTGGGCTGTCCGGGGAAGCACAGTAGCAGAATGATGCTCTTCTCCCAAAGCTAATAACCTCTACCTGTGTATTTCTGAGTCTCCAAAGCCCAGGGCTGCAGAGAAGCAACGGGGCACAGCTGTGACTGGCTGAATTGTGGGCACTCTCCATTAAGGAATGGTAACCAACACTCAATTGATTCACACTGCACGAACAAACTCCTTGCTCCTCCACCCCAGGAACACAACTACGGGTTATCTCCCTTGCTTTTGTCCTTGGGGAAATATATCTGAGAAAAGGCTAAATGCTTTCCTTAAACTGACATAATTAGTCAGGGAAAACCTAGGATTACAATTTACCAGATCGATACTCATTATGTTAGGCTGCCTCTAACACTCCTGATGTGTGTTTTTTATATGTCTGTGTCTCAAGCTATGAAACTACTGTATCAGAACTACTGTATTGCTATTTCTCCTTGCACTGTTTACTATGTCTGATAAAGTATTAGTCCTAAATAATAAACAAAACAACAGAACAGCTTGCTTAGAAGGCTGCTATAAACTCTCACACTGCAATTTAAATCAGCTGTTGAAGAGATGCAAATGACATGCATGGTGCCAAAGCAGGAGCATATGTAAAAATTCCTTTTTTTCCAGTTGTGAATTTGCCTATTGTTGTGCATGTGTTTATGCACAGGCAGCAGGCAAATTCCCCCTCATGTTAAACTAAAATGGAGTGTGTGTTTACTCCATATAAGTTTCAGACTGCAGCAATTTTCCTTTCCAGGCAGTGATATCCCATCAGATGGAGCAGTCTGAGGTGTTAAAGCCATTGGTCAATCTGGTTATAGGAAACATCCAAAAACAAGCATTTGGGAGAATTTTTCAGCTCTTTGGCTTTTTACCTCTGCAAGTAATTTTGTACTCTTTGGCTTCATACCCCTGAGAGTTTTGGTTTTTGTCACACTTCAGAGGGGTGTTTTGTGTGAAGCAAAGCACACACAATCTGTTAAAAACAGACTTTAACTCCTTGGTTTTTTTTAAAAATAAAATACAAATTTGACTTATCAAAGTTAAATATAATTAGGGATAGATTTAATTTAGATGAATAAGTTCCTCAGTGTGGACACAGTCTCATGTGGATGACTTTGTAGAAGACCTCTGCTCATCATGACTGTTAGTGGTAGAAGCCAGAAAAAGATCATATGCCCTGACCCTGCAACATGGTTTATGTCAGCAGAGCCTATGTGAAAGCCATGTGGTGCTCCTCACAGCAATGCAGTGAACATCCTGCATCAAAGAGCAGATTTGGTATTGATAAAAAGTAAGGCAGTCGGTTTGGGAGATACTTTTTTTTAGGTTGCCAAAGAGTTCTCATTCCCTTCCCATTCTTCCAGTCATTTTATATATACAAAGAACAGATGACTGAAAAAAATGCATGTGAAAGTCACCCAAGAAGTATCTCAAGGATGTCTTGCAACAAAAACACAAATTATCTCTTGTATTTAGGATGTGGGATTCAAGACAGGATATTCCCCAAAGGAAAGGAGATGTGTGAAGGAGAGGGATAGGAGGCTGAGTTAAACAAGCAACAGATCAACTGATGGGAACATAGAAGATGAGAGTCAGTATGGAGAAATTAATTTAAAAATAATCTTCTGCACACATTGTATGAAAATGAGTTGAATTGTAAGGAAGTAAAAAATAGGAAATACTTAAAAATAAAAGGAAAATTTTATTTTGTTAGTGCAAGATCTGATGGGTATTTGCGTCAGTGTCTCTGACCTTTGCTGATTGACATCCATACTAGCTCCTGACCATTTCTGTTGTCATTTGTCCCTATCACTGAGCCATCCTATTTGTCTAAATCCCATTGCTCACCTGCGTCCCATGTATCATTTGGTGTATAATTCCATATCACCCATAAATCAATGTCTGCTCTCTAATATTAGTCACCCAAACTGCTTTTATAATTCAAGTCCTGCATATGCCTTCAGACTGTAAAACAAGGAAGATTACGGAGAAAAGCTGGTAGGATTGTTAAATAAAGGGAATGTCTAAGGCTCAGAGGAACAAGAAGGGAGGTAAAATGGATTCTGAGTCCTTTCTGTAGCCACAGGGATAGGTATTGTCTAAGCCTGTATTTGAGATTATAGCTGTTGACACTTATAGCTGAGCTTCCATTAATTTCTGCAACACAAGATCAGAATCACAGAGAAGAAACAGAGTAAGACATATTTACAGAGAAATAAACAAAGTAACATTTATTTTAAAAGAAATCTTTTGAAATGTATGCCAAGAGAGTAATCAGTTCATTCTGACTTAAAATAGAAATCTAGATTAGTAGCAATATTTTAAAATTATATTTTTCTTTTTTTCTTTCTTTCATTAAGTAGATCTTCCCTCCTACCTTCTCTTCTCAGTGAACATATTTATATCTTGTGGTTCCATGCAGTCTCTTAGAGGAGCTGGCTACCCTGGCTTCATAAAACATTATTAATAAGATTACCCAGAAGGAGTTTGTCTGACCCTATGCTGGAGCACAGAGTTCATGATTTCATGACTGTAGATATAATATCATCTTTTGTTTAAGCACATTCAGGAGTGTCCCAGGCCTCTGCACATGTTATGCTGTTCCCATGCCAATCAGCAGGGAAGAGCTCTGTTTTCATTAACGCAGAGCAACTGAGCAGTTTCTCAGGATCAGGTGTGAGGAGCATCTTTGCTGAGAGCCAATTCAGTGAGCACTGTTTTGTGATAGGAAGAGAAATAGAGGTCCAGGTCTTTTCATGTCAGAAGAAAAGCAAAATATTCCTTTTGCCCAAATACTGTCCATTGCTCTATTGCATTGGAAGAAGGAAAACTTTAGAAAGAGATGCCTTGCAAAGAGGTGCTTGTCATGACTTGAAAATCTGAAAGATTAGTAGAAAACTCAGACAAAGAAAAACAATTTGATGGACATATGAAAGATTAAAGGATTGATTTGAATCTTCTCAAAGTTGACATAAATTCTAAATAACTTTGCACTCTAATCCTGTACTTCCAGTGGGAAGTTTCTAACTGTAAGATTTCTGATTCAATGTTTTTTAGACTTCTTTCCACTGTTTCATTTGCACATGGAACATTTTAGCTCTGGGAGTGGCTGCACCCAGTCACAAGTGTTGCTGAGGGTTGTGTAGTAATATCTGAGTGAGCTCTCAAGTGATTTTCTCAGAGATGTGCTGCACAACACTGCAGTGATACAGGGCTCAGCACGAGCTATAATGTCTGGAGTTAATAGCCTCCAGTGAATTCCAGCCTGCCATGACTACACTGGTACCATCCCTCAAACTCCCTATGTGAAAGCCTGCTCCAGCACGTTTATACAATCCATTGTGACTGCTGGGGCTGTATATTCTCTGTAGACCAGCTCAGGTTAGCTGGGTAAATCAGGAGCATGTCAACTGTTTAACAGGCTTTTCTTTTCTGAACTCCTGGTTTGTGAAGCGAAATGAAATAGTGCCCGAAAATTGTTCTTGTTCAGTGTCTATTAGATAACCTGTGTGGATATATCCCACTGTAACCCAGAGCTGACAGTAATGTATGTTTCTGTTATCAGCCTCAGCAGAAAGAGTCAGGGAAGAATGAGCACATCATATGGACTATCCTGTAATGCCAAATGCAGAACTGAAGAGGCTTTGTAGAGTGAGACTTACCTTCCTCTGCCAGAACTGGGTCTGTGGACAAAAGCATTCACTGAATGTGAAGCATGCCAATCCAACAATTTTCACAAGGGCTTTAAGGCACAAAAAAGTCCATCTTAGCAGGGATTCTCCTTCCTTGAAATTTTGATAGGATTTTACCAGCATGACTCCAGTTACATTCAGCAATAGTCCCACAGCTGAAAACTCACACACCACTTCAGGAATTGACTATTCACTGTTTGAGCTCAGTCTGTGTCAATGTATATATATAGAGATGGCTTTAGCAGTACTTACTCCGGAGAATTTTCTTTCTGTGACTCTTCCTGTGATCACCTGTACAATTACTGGAGTATTTGTCTTGGGAGGCCTCAGTGGTATTTTGCTGAAGAAGAGCTTTCAATTCTGCAATATCACATGCCCTTCTTACATCCAGGTGGTCTCATAGGGCCACATTCTTGCTTAGATGCTTTCTCAAGCAAGTGAAGGGAAGCAGCTTAAATCTTGATGTAAGAGTAGAGTTCTCTTTTTGTTTGTTTGTTCATACATATTTGTACATGCACTTCTGGAAATAGACAGCTAGAACTAGGGAAAAATTGTACTTTCTGCTGTCATGCTTTCCTGCTGATTCCATCCAGCATTGCCTCTATAGCTCACCTGCTATGGGTAGGACATGGTGTGTCTCCCCCAGTCTGAAAGATACCATTTTCATAAATGGTATTGCTCACATGTATTTCTCAGACACTTGGTAATTCTTGGACTGAGTGATATCGATGGGAATGAGAGTCCTAAAAAGATTTTAGACACCTAAAGATCTCTTCAGGTTTTTCTCTGATTCTGTAAGTGCTTTTATGACTCAGCCTCAGTCTGTTGGTCATAAATATATATTGATTACACAAAGTACAATTCTGAGTCTTGAATGCAACAGTAAGCACCCAAAATCATTGCCATATTCCTACCAGGGCAAATGGCACTCTCAGCAAGCTAAGTTATTATATATGACAGATGAACTTTCAGAGTATGTTTGTTTTAGCTTGATGAAGCAGAACAATAATTTTGTCTTTGAGTTTACCAGCAAATTGAATCAGTGCAAAATAGCATACAATTATTGCATTTCTTGAGACTTCTGGCCTTACAAATTTGTGTGTTTGGTTTGATTGGTTACTTTTTTTGTTTGTTGTTGTTGTTGTTTTTGTTTGGGTTTTGTTTGTTTTTGCTTTGTTTGGGTTTTGGGGTTTTTTTCTGCTTTTTTTTTTTTTTTTCTTTGTTGTTGTTCTGTTCCTTTTTAATTTGGAGTGGTTTCTGTTTTTTAATTTAGTAGGTATTATTATCATGAATTAATAATAAGTGACATAAACTTAATAATCCACATTGGATTCTGTTGAACACTTCTAAGGAAGAAGGAATTCTGTGTTTACTAAGCATGATTATACTTAGGCAGTCAGGGTAATGAACTTGACAGAAAACCCATAGGAAGAAAACCTCATAGAAGAAAGGCATCACTACCCAGCAAAAAATGTCACCTTGATTTGTCAGCCTTAGGGTAAGTATGTTGTCCTGGTGCCGTTAATTTTGCCTCCTGTGACTGAGCTGTTAAGACTCTAATGAGAGGATGATGTTTAAATAGAGGAAAAGATTGGTTTTGCCCAAAGGCAAAATGCTAGGGAAAGACAAAATCTTACCTAGGTGCTTGCAAAAAAAGCTACCTGTGGTCTGCCTCCTGATTTCTTACTATAACCTTAAGCAAACTCATTAAATTGTGTGAATTTTCTCATCACAGTTTGGACTACACATTGTATGTGCCCATGGAAACAAGTGTGCAGCCGCTTCTTCTGGGGTAGCTGCAGTATCCCTTTGTCTCAGAGGAACTTTTTCAGTGCATCAAAGCCACCTTTGTGTGCCTGGCCCAACACCCATGGTCACTGGCCACAGGACTGGCTGAGCTGCCTTTGATAGCTCTTCTCCTGTCGTTCTCCTGTGTGCTACACTCTGAGCAGGGAAGGAGCTCGGATGATGAACAGCTTGTCCCTGTCTAATGACCATGGCTGGCTGAGATGTCCCAGCAGCAGTTTATCCTTGTCTGAGTTACAGGGATGTGCCTGCAGGGCCGTGGAGAGGTGTCTTGCCAACTCTTGAAGTGGTAACTCAGGCACCCGTAGCACTGCAGCTGCAGAAGCAGAGGCCTCCAGAGGAGTTAGCTCAGTTTCAGGTCTCATGAGGACTCTGATGGATGTTGGAGGCTGTTCAGTTTGGTTGGGGATAAATGGTTTCCAAACCCCAGCTGTCTCCAGAGCTCACACTTAAAAACCACCTCCAACAAGTTCCTCTCTCCTCCCCTCCTGTCCTAGGATGTGTGTTACTGGTGCTCAGGTCAGCATGTGGGTCTTTGTCCTGCCACCATCCACATTTTGATCACCTCCCTTGTTTGAGCTCCACATGCAATCCCTGTCCTACAGACGATGGGGTTCTCCATCCTTGGTGGGATCACCGCCTCCCCACTTAGCCCCTTGGTTCTGTTCCTGGGTTCCTGCTCTACCTTCAAACTCAGGTGGGATTGATTTTAGTCTTTTCAAATAGTTTTAATTATCCTGCTCTCGGTGGTAAGGGGAGAAGGGAGGTTTGGCTCAGCTTTCTCCTCTGTAAATACAAAATAAATAATTTGAGATAGTGAGAAAAAACCTCTACATTGGCACAGAGTTGAATTGAGGAGGTAGACCAGAAAATATTACATATAGAAAAAGATAAAAGATTTGTCACAGATCTAAATATCTTGCCAATATTTCCACTGTCATTCCATAAGGTGGTTCTGCCTCGTTATCTTTTATTTTTGCTTCCACATGTCTCTGCTTTGCCCACAGTTCTCTATGTGTACTGTATTTTAATCCCTTAATAAATACACATATCAAAGAAAACTGCAAGTGTGCAGGTATCATTTTGAATCTCTTGTGTGATTATAATATTCTCTTCCCACTAAGAACAATTTAGCTATATGGTTGGAATTACTGTGAAAAGTCTGCCAGGTGTGACCTGGAAACTCTACACCAAAAAAGACAAGAGTTGTGATGAACTTGAGGACGTAGACATGATTAGCTGCAGTTAGGATCATCTCCAGGGAAAGAGTATGAGTAAATCTTCTAAAGAACGTACCAAATGGAGCAAGATTTGTGACCGTGGGCTATCAATACTGAAGAATATTTAGCAGAGGCTGGAGTTAGGGCCTGGATAGGGCTCGAATGTATTCCTCCCAGCACTCATCACTCCATATGGGGACTGTTCCACACATTGGGATGGGTTCACCTCCTCTGGCAGCTGATAAGGAAAAGATTAATTCTCTAGCCAGATGGCAATAAGATCACAGACACCTTGGGTACAGAAGTTTTGAGGCAACATGCCACAGTACATTCAGGGAAATATTCTGTGTATTCTGGTTTCTTGTGGGTAAGGTGAGCAGATGAGTGCCAGGGACTTTCTCTAAGTGTTAAGTGCCCCAAAGTCACAGGAGGTGTGTGACACATTCTAATGTCAGGGTTTTCAGGAAGGCAGTGTATCAGAGAGCCCTGCTGACTGGTAGCAGCAGCAGCAGCAGCCCCAGCCCCTCTGGGGGAGCAGAGGAAAGGGAGCTGCAGGGAACAGAAGTAATACCTGAGCTGTTTATCAGAATACCAGACATGTACTTTCTGGTTGATTTGAGCATTAGCTGCCTGGCTTGGGCTTGGTTTGGTGGTTTTTTTTGCCTGAGTCCTTTTGAGAAACATTTTCCTTATGACTCAAAGAACTTTGATTATCTTGAATGTGTCTGAAAGGCACCTGGACTGTTACCTTGTTGCGTTGGAAGTGAAAAAAGGAAAACTAGGGGGAGCAAATAATTTAGTTATAAAGTATACTTTGATTAATTTTTTGTAGGTAATGTCAACTCTTTTTAGATTTTAGGCACTAAAGTCAATTATTTCCTTTCCCTTTGAAGATTTGTAGATTGTGTCCTGAAACCTTGGCTATGCTTCATGGAAGTTTGCTGCTCTCATT
Organism: Onychostruthus taczanowskii; assembly: GCF_017590055.1. NCBI lineage: Eukaryota > Metazoa > Chordata > Aves > Passeriformes > Passeridae > Onychostruthus > Onychostruthus taczanowskii. The sequence continues at coordinate 7,088,241 of NW_024502791.1, forward strand.
TTAATTGAACAATTAGATTAGAAAAATCTTGTAGGATGAAGTGTGTGTTAGTTTACCATTCCCCCTTGTCCTTCTGCAGAATGCCCCCACTAAAAAATTTGTTTACATCTTTCTTACAGGCCTGCTTTAAGTACTGAAAAGTCACAGTCAGGTGTCCCTGGGACCTTCTCTTCTCCAGGCTGAACAAATTTTACACACCTTTCCAATTCCCAGAGCAGGATGTTGTGGGTGACTGTGTCAAAGGCTTTACAGAAGTTCAGATAAATGACATCATTGCCTTGACCACTGATGTAGTCACTTCTACCATAGAAGGCCACTGGGTTGGTCAGGCAAGATGTGTCCTTGTTGAAGCCAAGGCTGTCCCAAATCACCTCCCTGTCCTCCACGTGCCTTAGCACAGCTCCCAGGAGGATCTGTTCTGTGATCTCCACAAGCACAGAGGTCAGGCTAACAGGTCAGTAGTTCTCAGGGTCCCCTTTTCTCCCATTTTAAAAATGGGTGCAATGCTTCCCTTCTGCCAGTCACCAAGAGCTTCACCTGATTGCCATGGCTTTTCAAATATCATGGAGAGTGATTTGACAACTACATCAGTGAATTCCAAGACTAGGATGCACCTTAGCAGGTCCATAACTTATTTATATTCAAATTCCTCAGGTGAGGAAAAAACCTGATCTCTCTTTTTTTACTGAGTTTACTAAGTTCTTATAGTTCTTAGAGTGTTCCACTTCTACCAGCAGAAGGCAAGTTGAAGACTTAATTATAATTAAGTATGGAAATGGAGGGAGGTGTTTGCTTTATTATAAAATACAGTGCTCTGGCATGTACCTACTCCTGCACATCTGGACTGCAGTCTGTGATGTGGCAGCACATTTCCTAACATACATAAGCCATGTGTTCCTAACACAGTTAAGCATGTGTACCAGGTTCTGCTGGCACTCAGGAGTTGGAATTGTGATGCTCACATACAATGACCTTTGCAAGACAACAGCTGTGAGCCTCCTTCTCCACAGTTTTTACCATCAAAAATGGTCTTTAGGAATCCCATGCCACTGATACCTGTAAAAAAGTCCAAATCAATAAAAACTTAGTGATGAAGAACTAGGCCACAGAGCACTTAGGCCAACTGGACACAGACAAGTCCATGAGACCACATAGGAAACACCCACAAGTGCTTAGTATAGCTGTGGAAGCTGGGTGGTTGCATTCTTAGTTATCCTTAAAAAGGTCATGGCAACTGGTGAAGGTTCCTAATCATGTGGGGAAAAAAAATGTCACTTCTACCTCTAAGAAAGACAAGCAGGAGAACACAGGAGTTACAGGCTGGCCAGTCTTACCTCAAAGCCTGGAGCAAATCCTTTTGAAGCCATTTCCAGATATGAAGGACAAGAAGGTGACTGGTTGTAGTCAACATGGATTTCTGAATGGGAAATCATTCCTTGGAGTGCTAATAGCCTTCTATAATGACTTGAAAGGCTTAATGAATCAGGGAAGAGCAGTGTATATCTCAACTTTAGCAAGGCTTTTGTTAGTGTCTCTCACAACATGGAACAGATTATTGGAACAGACCAGCTAAATGGGCATGGAAAACTGACTGAATTGCAATGCTCAAAGGGTTGTGATCAACAGCACAAAGTCCAGCTGGTGGCCAGTCACTACTGCTGTACTACTGGCACAGGTACGGGTCAGTACTCTTTAACATCTTCATTAATTACCTGGATGATGCGGACATGGTGCACCTTCAACTAATTTGCAGGAGATAAAAGACTGGGAGGAATGGTTGATGCCCTAGAGAGTTTCCTGATATTCAGAGGGACAAGGAAAAGCTGCAGAAATGGGCCAACAGGACCTCACTGTGTTCAGGAAAGGGAATGCAGTGCTGCAACTTGGAAGGAACAAACTGGGAGATGCCCAGCTGGAATGCAGATTTGCAGAAAATGTCGTGGGGCTCCTGGTGGACACCAGGTTAAACATGAGCCAGCAACATGCCCCTGCAGCAAGGGCAGCCAATGGACTCTAGGGCTGCATTAGGCAGAGCATGGCCAGCAGGATGAGGGAAGGGATCCTTTGCTATGCTCAGAACTGGTGAGACACACCTGGAATGCTGAGCCCAGCTCTGGGCTCCCCAATATGAGAGAGACATGGACTTATTGCTATGGGTCCAGAAAAATGTTATTAAGGTCATTAAGAGACTGAAGGATCTGTCATACAAGGAGAGGCTGAGATTGCTGAGGCCACTCAGCCTGGGGAAAAATGATTCTGGGGAATCTCAGCCATGTGCATGAATAACTGATGAGGTGTAAGTAAAGAAAAGGTAGCCAGATTCTTCTCAGTGGTGCCTAGTACCTAGTTAGCAAGAGAGGCAGGGGGGACAAGCTGAAACCCATGAAATTCCACTTAAGCATAAGAGAAGCAGTTTGCTGTGAGGGTGACTGCACACTGCACAGGTTGCCTGGAGAATCTGTGGAGTGTCCATCTCTGGATATATTCAGAGTCTGATGTGGCACAGTCCTTCTGTAGCTGATCCTGCTCTGGGACAAGATGGACTACGGGTGACTACGGGTGATCTCCAGGAGTTCCTTCCATCTTCAATGATAGAGTGACTCAGTGTGTCCGGATGTAGAGAAACACATTGTTCAAGGTGCCTAGCTAGTAGAAATACCACCAATTCAAAGGAACAAAAATGATAATATGGAGGGAAAATAGCACACTATTTGTCTTGGTTTTGACTTGGTATTGGAAATGAAAACACATTTGCAAAATAAAAAGGAAGCGTTTTAAAAACAATTTTTGTAAAAACCCTGAGTTGAACAACATACCTGATTGGAATTTAACAACTTCAAAACATGTTACTGTTGTAGTTTTTATTTCCAAAACCAACATGATTGTTTCCTTTAAGGTGGGTAGTCTAGCACTCAGGAAGTCGACAATGGACGAATTAGTTTATTCTTTCATTTTACGAAAAAGAAAGTAATAATGTTTCCATCTTTTATAAATAAAATTCAGACCTGAATTATAAACCGTATGGGGATATTTATATTCTCTGAACTGACATTTTTTCATTTATAAGGAATATGCTGTGATTAAAATAGTAATGGCAAAAGAAAGAAGAAAGTACTTGATACTCAATGCTTGTACCAACTTCTGTGTCACTGAAATTCAAGCCTTTAGCATGAATCCTTTTTTATTCTGTTGAGAACTCCTGTTTATTTTGTCACACCTAAAAAAATCAAGAAGGCTAATTGGCAACTAATTAAATATTAAGTCCCCATTCATTCTGCCACACATCAGTGACTGCTGAATAACAGCAAAGGTGGTGGGAGGGAAGAGAATACAAATAGCTGTTTGTAATGAAAGCTATCTGTTCAAGCCAGAACAGATATTGCTAAAATATTTGGCTATGGCAAGCCAGACACTTCCAGATCAGGTGCAGGAAGAGCTGCTGTGGACTGGAGTCAATGTGAAAAGTTTCCCTTGCTGAGAATTTATTTCAGTGGCAAATGTTTGCCTACTGAGTGGAGGAAATGTGGAGAGATAACCTTTTAAGTTCTGGATGAAGGGAGAAGGGAGAGAGGAGTGGTTGCAGTGCTAAAGTATATTCTGTGATGGTACTGTGGATAAGAAAAAAGCCCTCACTCAACTCTCTTGTCAATCTAAATGTAAGGATGTAGTTCTGTGTGTTTATGTAACAACTTCCAATGAAACTGGGTTAAATAAATTAGTGTTGATAATGCTTTCTTTTTGATCAAAATTTACATGAGCTGTTTGGGAAAACTCACTTTCTACTTGTTTTCAGCCACATCTGTACCAGATTGTACGGAGGCTGAGGGATCTGTACTTTTATTTCAATGTGTATTGCAACATTTTTATTGCATTCCACAGGTCCTCCAGTAAACGTTACTTGCAATATTTTTATCAACAGTTTTGGATCAGTCACAGAAACCACAATGGTAAGTGCTATGATGCCGTTGGCAAGAGAACAACAATACTTAATATATGTCATGAACACAACCTGTCAATTTTTCTATTTATTGTTCAACTTGCAGGTCCTCCTGTAAATGTTACCTGCAACATATTTATCAACAGCTTTGGTTCAATAGCAGAAACTACAATGGTGAGTGGGACTGATCATTGAAGCCATCTTGTGAAGGAGAGCGATGTGATGTAGAATAGAGATGCTCAGGATGTGCAGACATTTACTAAGTTATGAAGCTACTAAAAACCTACTAAAAACCTGAGTAAAAATAACATAAAATAAAAAAAACAAAATAAATATAGAAAAATTATATATATATATATATATATATATATATATATATATATATGTATGTATGTATATAATTAAACTCACCTATCAAGTCTAAACACACCTACATGGGGACTGCACCACAGTCTTTAGTGACTGTAATGGCAGCAAATACAGGTGTGTGCAGACCTGCTTTCTCAGGTTTCATTAGCTCTGAAGAGGCAGAGGAATGGCTAGAGCTCAGCTGTGGGTTTCCCTGCCAAGTGCACCATATTTGAGTGTGCTTTAGACCACATGCTGAATCACCTGCTGCTGCAGAAAATGGTCTTGTTTAACAGAGATAGATCTCTGTGAATTGCAGCCACATCAGTCACAGAAGCAAGTGTAAAACTTGAGTCAAATGACTAGAACATGTGGGTATAAGACTTAGGTATTTTGAGGTTAAATTAGTACTAGGAAATTATGGGATTCCACCTGACTGAATGTTGTCTTTTGACTGAATGCAAAGAACACAGTCAAAAAAAAAAAGGTCACATTTTCATTTTTAAAATTTCAAAATATAGGATAACCAAAATCAAGCTAAGAAAAAAATAAAATCAAAATGTTCATCCAACTTTTTAAAAATAAATCTTTTAGTCTAGAAGTCTATCAGTCTATTAACTTTTTTCAATATTTGCTAAGAAAAAAGCCTTCAAAACTTTTCTGATTTCATTTAAAAAGATGCTGAGTTTTTTAATCTTTTTCAAAAGTGAATAAAAAGGATCTGGGTTTTATTCAAGCTGACATACTCCTGACTATGGGAGTTAATCCACAGATATATTTTTGACAAATTTATCATAATAATGTGATTAAACCCATAATAATTATTAGGTGCTCATATCTATGGTACTTTTGAAGTATACTTTCAGTATAGTTTCACAGCTCTGTTTTCCAGAGGTTCCTACACAGCACCCAGGTTTTTCTGGATTTGCTGAAGCCAGAGGCAATAAAGGTGCTTGGCTTCCTGTAGGACTGAGAACTTGCTAATTAATAATGGATTGCTGCGCACTTGAAGTAAACCAAAAAAGTAGCTTTTTTGTAAGATGGAATAGATACTGCCTTGCAGGCCTTGCATTATGAAGGAAGATCTTTAGCCTGACTTATGTATTTTGTTTAATATTAATTTAGATTCAATTGTAACTCAAGCCATCATTTTAGTAAGTGGTGATTAAAGAATGTAGGAACACAAATCTTCTGCTCCTAAACAATTTTATTTAAAAAACCCACCCTGTTACTTAATGTTTTCTAGAGATAGAAGGCAAGTTATTGCTAGGCTGGCTTGCTTTCTTCAACAGTGTGGGAAAGACTTTGCTATAAATGACAATGCATACAGAACTACAAAAACAGACAGATAAGTTAATGCTTTGGACTATGTATCTGTAATACTTTAAAAACACCTTAAAAGAAAACTTAAATAGCTTTTAAAATGACAGGGAAATAAACACATCAGGATGTTACATAATTATCAACAGACTTAATTTTCATTATTTTTGGAAACCATTAATTGTTTTCCTGTGTTTTAAGGATTCGGAGAAGATAGCTGTGAATGTAACATTTTTACCCAGCCACGTCTGTTGATCCTAGCATGTAGAGACATCAGCATAGCATTAAGTAGCAAAATCCTGCACGTCACTAGCTTTACAAGATGGCATTCAATGAAAATATTTGCACGACCCAATGCTGATTGCATTAATTAGACTCCTTCATTGCTTTGATTAAATCCCCTCATTGCATTTTACCTTCTATCAAATATGTTAATGTGTACCTTTCCAATGTTCATTAACACATTTTGCTGAAAACAGCCAAACTTGCAAGTAGATGAAAACAAAGACTATTGGCTTTCTTATTTTGCTTTGTTCATTATATCTGCTGAAAGTGTGGAAAGATTTCTCTAAGATGCTGTTCACTTATTTGATATTGATTTTCTTAATGTTGTCACTTCTTTAATGACTATTGTGACTAGTTTTAGGAGTCTGCTCTGAGAGGCAGACATCAATTGCTGTTCCAACTACTTTGCCTTTCTGAAATACATATAATTGTGTGGTAAAATGGTTGGCATTCCTTGTGATAAATAACAAGTTTGTTTGACTCCTAGGAATCATTTTTCCCTATAAAATGCTCTTGATGGTTTTGACATAAAACTAAGTGATTAATTTAAAAACCTGGATTGCAAATTCAATAGAGACACTACTGTCTCAGGGGAGAGGAATGCTTAGTGAAACCATGTATATACACTGAAGGGATATTATCATAATATAACTTGGACCATCTACAGCAGTTCATTGGGAACTTGGAAGATGAAAATGTGCTCAGGGAAGCTTTCAGGAGGAGAAATTAACATGGCAAACAGGATTACAGTCCCAGACCTACTAATTTCACTAACATTATCAGGAGTAGTTTCTATCCTCTGATTAAGACACACAGTACAGGATAAAATTCCTCCCTATGTGAAAGGCCAGCACAACTCCAATATCCAGCACACTCTTCTAAAAACTAAAACTTTACATTAAGAAATAAACCTGGGATTTTATGCTGATCCAGATGGATGAATTCCAAAGACTCTTCATGAGTTTTATTCCCAAAGATCTAGAGAAACAAAATGCAGATGTAACAGTCTTTCTGCTCTATAATGGACATATGGGACAGTATCCCAGTAGATTTTTTTTTTTCCTAGAAAATAAATGTTTATTTTTCCTTTATTGAATGATATATGTTATACCAAAATGAAAATAGAGAAAAAAAAAAAAAAAGGCCAGAGTCAAGATGACATAGTTGAAAATTTTCTTTGATTTGTCTTTAATTTAAGCCCTAACTTGCAAAGAAAGAGAAAAAGATTTTTCTGAATAACTTCACTGATAAAGGAGTTATGAGAGTAAACTCTGTATCTATTTTTGGAAGTATTTACACATGCAGTATTCAGCAGAAAATTCACTGTACAGCATGACTGCAGTTGAGTATCACAGATGAGTAATCTACATCAGCCTGGGCAGCATCCCAAACAATTCAGATGTTCAGTGTTCCTAATGACCAGGATTTTTTAGCTATCAGCTGTAGGAGAAGTTAAGAGAGGTTTGAAAATTGACAAGCTAATTGTTAATTATGAAAATGACTAACTGTGAGGACATTCTTATTGTTGCTGTGCCCTATAATCAATGACTGACACTATGCAGCAGGTTCTCTGTTAGGGTAAATGATCCAAACTCCAGTTGTGTTTTGAGTACTTATGTTAGCAGAAAAAATTGCCATTTCTTAATTTTACAAGCTTTGCTGTGGGTGGCTGTATGATACTCTCTCCCATTTAGAGGGAAAAACCCCATAATTACAAATAAGCTTATTAGATCCTTATTAATTCACATGTATACTTTTAACTAAATAAAAGGCTCCCACTGAAGCCATTGGGGACACACTGCATGCTTATACCCATAAGTAGTAAAGTGCTTTTTCTGTTGCATGGCCTTGGAAAAGGTCATCAAACCACTGCTTTTCAGTTAGCATTTACCTTTAGGATTTAGACAGAGAGAGAGAGAAGTCTTCTTTGGCAAATGCCTCCTATTCATGGAAGGCCAGCTAATTCTGCTGTTTGCTTCAGACCTCCAACTCAACTCCTGGGCAATCACTGCTGTTGGAGGGGAAGCTGGGAATCATGGAAGGCCAGCTAATTCTGCTGTTTGCTTCAGACCTCCAACTCAACTCCCTCCCTGTTGGAGGGGAAGCTGGGAGGAAAGCTCAGACAAGTGGGGGTTCAGAGACAGAAAGTGGCACCGAGCAGGGCAGGGGGCTCCCCTGCACTCCTGCCACAGCAGTGCCTGAGGCCAAAGGGATCCAGGGCTTTGCTCTGTGAATCTGGATTTAGATATGCTGAAAAATGATATCTATCTACATTCCTATAACATAGATTAAATATATCTGTGGATCAAGTCCCTAAATCTTCAGATAGAGCTACTAAATCTAATCAGATTAATATTCTTTCAGTATGTTTGTATTGCTGCGAGCTTACGGCTTGAGAACATAGGAAAACTGTTTATCTGAGTTGCCTTGAGCCACTGCTGACACTGGTAGTGCATCTGAGATTGAATCTTCAGGTCCACACTTCTTGTTCAGTGGTGATGCTGTCAGAAAGAATTTGCAGAGTAGGTGTACTTGTGGTTGTGTAGGAGTGCTTTACTACAGCACACCCACTCCTACCCTCAGGACCTCGCCAGATACACACTGTAGTGTGCCTCAACTCCATGTTGTTCTACTATTCTCAAGAGAATTTTCCTTCAAAACATAGTTATAGTGGTAGCTCAGGAAAAGTAAATCAAAATTCTGCACATGATTCGGTCTGACTGTGTAAACACACATCCCTCTCAACTGCTTATACAGCAAGCATAGGAGGAAAAAGTAATGCTGTTCTTGTGGTGAGCATGTTATATTTAAATTTTTATTTCTCATTAAAATATCTATACATATATATACAAAGCCTATCAGATATAAACAAAGCTTTCAGTTCTGTTTTGCTTCTAACAACAAAGCTTGCAGAGGGAAAGCATTTCTAAGTGTATTGGTGTGATGACTGACAAATTTATGAAGGGACATATTGAAAAATACAGGGTAATCTTATTGGCACTATTTATGATTTTGGTATAATATATATTTTCATGTGAAATCCCTTCTATGAATAAAGATTTTTCCAGGCAGTTTTTTATTATCTATATCACCAACCACTGAAGTTCATCAAAGCAATTTTTTAGATATTTCTATATAATTTACTGATCTGACTTACTTATGATTTCTATGTAATGGGGGGAAAAAATCCCTCTGTTTTCCATAGACTTCATTATATATCAAATCACAATGAAGAATTAAAGGCAGTCTCACAACTAGTTGTAGCAATTTTATTCTGTCAGCAGTTGCTCTGGCCTTCTTTTCTGCAGAATTCGAGTCAGTGCATTCCTGGATTTATAGCTAAAGCTGTCCCATATAAACTCTGAGACTCATATATACTTAAAGATAAATATAAGCTTAAAGACACATTATAAACATAAGAAACTCTCAGTTTCTAATACCAAGAAATAAGGGATAGTATGATTATGGATGGTGTATCCTCACAAGACGTGATGACATTTTATAAGCTCAGAACTGCAAGTAGCTATTTGATATTTAAATGTCTGAAACAAGAACAACATAAAAAGTACAATGACTTGTAAAAAATAGGTACAGGCTTTTGTAAGTATCTTTAATAAATGCTATTCCTGAGACCTCTCTCAGGTCTGTCTTGCTCTGATTAGTCAACATTCCTGTTTGGAATCACATCTCCCCAAGAGCAAAAGGAAAATGAAAAACAAAGAAAGAAAAGTTATCCACCTACTGAGATTGTAAAGCATCTTCCCACTGGGTTCAAAATCTGCATCAGTTTGGATGTCAGAAATATTCTGCCAGGGCAGCAGCACACCTCACTGGCACCCCATGGAGAAATGGGGGCGAAAGCTGAAGCTTGGAGGGGCTTGTTCAGAGTCTCCATATTGGGCAAGCTGCTTTCTGCAGCTCTGATCAGTGAGAATATTTATCTACATTTCAAGGGTGATAACTTCTTTTCTATGCAGTTCAGGTACCTGACTAAAACCCAACTAGCTCATACATTTTCCAAGTCAAAAGCACAGTGTTGCCATTTTAATGTGCAGCTGCAAATCCTAAATGTTAATGCTTTGTAGTATCAGCAGAATTACTTGATAAAGAATTCCTTCAGATAATACAATCAATACAAATATTATTAAATATTTTTCTTTTAGATGAAGAGTAGATGGTATTTCTAAGAGGGCACTCATAAACAAATTAAAAATGGTAATTTCAGAGAGATTAAGATCTTATTTGTTGACTTTGGAAACCTGGGATATGGAGACTGAGCATTTATTTCCACTCCCTGCAGAGAATTTAGAACCTGAAAGTTCTTTTCACACTCCCCTTTAATAACCAGTTCTTGACACCATGTTAATGGTGGTTCTAAATGAACCTGTAAGTAATTGCTGCCCTTCCCACTTGTGCCTAGCAGACCACCAAGCGGACGAATACAATCAGGCCAATTTTAATGGGATGAAGACAGGGAGGAGTAAATGAAGGAACGTACACAGAAATCATGCAGTGAATAGGAAAAGGAAACAAGTAGTAAATAAGAAGTGGTGATTTAATTTCTACTATACAATTTTGGCTTCACTGGAATTAAAAACTATTCATGAGTACATTAGACATAAATGACTTACATATTAGAATAAATTTATTTAAATTGGTAATTTTCTAGCATCTTTGATGAAATTGTATATATTTAGCTGCAATATCTCTTACAAATATCTCTTAGGTAATCCACAACATTTGAAATAGGGTTACATTTAATTGTGGAGATTGTAGTTAATATTTTTCTCATCACTGAAGGAATTTTGATTTGGAAAATGTACCAGTTGTGTTTATTTGGTTCAATGCAGCACTTTGACAACTTTATTTTCAAATGACAACTCTGATGTTCAAAGGATAACACAAATGTTTGCTGTAATGGTATTGCAGTATATCTAAGAACATAAAGCAAGCTAAAGTGGGCTTCCAGTTTTGGTGGCTTAGTAACCTGTTTACATGACATTTCTGTAGGACTACAGAGTGAACATTTTTTTGAGGCAGCAGTGGAATGATTCACGTCTGGCTTACAGCGAATATCCTGATGATTCCCTGGATTTGGATCCCTCTATGTTGGATTCTATTTGGAAGCCAGATTTATTCTTTGCCAATGAGAAGGGAGCAAATTTCCATGATGTTACAACAGACAACAAGTTGCTGAGGATTTCTAAAACTGGAAAGGTGTTGTACAGCATCAGGTAAACCAGTTAATTTTATTTTTTTTTCTCTTCATCCCTTTCTTTCCCTCCCTGTTTTTCTGGATGCAATGTAAATGTTTAATTTTTTGTTGTCCCATGTGTACAACTAAAATGAGACTTAGTAATAGCAAGGTGGAAGGAAAATTTGCCTATGTTTCTTTGCTAACATTTTACTTTTTGCAAAATAGTCTCTAAGTGGCACAGTGGTCTTGTTGAAAACCTGAGGCTGTCTAGAACTTTAATGGTATGCCCCAGTAATTCCCATTAGCATTAGCTGAAGTCACTCCTCTTGCAAAGAGGAAATCATCTCTTCAGTAGTCTGTAGGTTGCAATTTAAAAGTAAAGGGGAATATTAATTTAAATAACTGCTTAACACTTTAAGTAAAAATATGCTTGAAATGCAATAAATTTGACATGCAAGTCACTGGTTAATTGGATGTATCTAGTCACATTAAAAAAAAAAAAAAACACCTGGAACTATGGAAAGCATTTGCTTTTTTTAGTACTAAGAGCACTGAAGTGTGTGTCATGTGACTAGCTTTAGCTGAATTAATAAACACTGACAAAATATGATTTGATATGACCTGATGAAACAGGACATAAGCAGAAAAACAAAATTGCATTCCACAGGCATAAATAGCAGCAAACAACCTGCTGTATTCATCTGACATTCAGCTTACTGTGAGACATTGATTGCTTAATAGAAGTAGCCAAAGATGCAAAATACTCTATTATTGCTCTTAGGATTGTTTAAAATTAAGTAATTACAGGAGTTTTTTTCTTCCTGGGGATGGTTCTTGATTTTTTCCTTTCTTGCACTGTGGAAAGTAAACATGATAGTATTTGTTTAGCAAGTTGTTTAGTGAATTTGCTCATCTGTAAAGCAGATTAGTTTAGAAGGCAGTTATTTCTGATGGGGTATTGTGGTTTTGACTGCATTTTCATTAAGGAATTACTATTGATCCAGGCTTGGGTACTCTTTAGGATGTTAAGTAAATAAATATTAGCATGGAACTTCATCCACTTACATAATTCTTGTGGAAATTCCTTGATAAGAGCCCAGTAATATTTGGACAGGTGAAGCAGGGTTACTGAGCAGGGTTTCAAATTGTTCTACCTGAAGGGTTTGAGAAAAATAATAGGATACAAGGATGGTACCAGCACTAGCAGAGTGATAAATATGCTGTCACTTACAAATATTTCCTGTTTCACCCTGAGAAAGAAATGAATGCATCTGTTTGTCTGAATGACATCAGACACCATCTTACTGGAGGAAACAGTGCAGTTGGATGATGCTCTGGATGCAGATGGATAGTTTTCCTGACATTTGGTCATGCAGCAAAAGTGGTATTTTGAGCTGCCATATCACATTTGTAAAATTCCCACACGTAAATGAAAATTAATTTGAAGCAGAGTAAGGAGAATTCCAAGAGAACACTGAGCAAAGCTTTTCACTTCTCACTTGTATCACACAGCAGTAACAGAGTAACCCGGCACATCGAAGGTGACATAGAATTTTTTAGCACTTTCTGGAGTACGGAAACTGGAAATCAAGAGCAATTAGAAATACTTGTCTTTACTCTCTAAATACTGGGCTAGATACTTCTATTCGATGCCAGCTTCTTGTAGAAGAAACAAACAATAATATTTTAGTGATTGGTTTCAGTACATTGGGAATGTTCACTACTGCACCAATAGCACTTTGCCTGCCATTGTGATATTTAACATTTAGCATTTAGTGTGCTTTAAGTGTTTAAAGCACTTCACAAATGCCTCTGGGATGTAGCAGGTAGGCTGTTTTGTCGTATTTTCACATTTAACAAAATCAAGATCAAATTAATACAAAAATACAAATCTGTTCTTTGCATAAAGTGACTTTAGAAGTGCTCCTGGTAATTAATGGGCAAGAAGCAAGGTGTGTGTATTACATGGCAGTGGTATCCCTCTTCCCCATATACTGCACCCAAAACATGAAAATACCCCATGCAGGAGGCTGAACTGCCTTGTGCTGTTAGGTGCTCTCAGAGGCCAAACCTGCCCTTTCTGAGCAGAACTTGGAAAGTCATCTGAGACAAGAGTTCATGGTCCATATTTTGCTGAAATGAGACATTTGGTGTAGGATATGGGTGCTCAGAAAAATCATGAAAAGGTGAGTGATGTTCTGTGCCATGTATCACCTCCTCTGCAGTGCTTGGCTATGGGAATTATCTCACCCTGTGGTAAGCATGAGGGTTTCATCCTTCTCCTATATAGCTGGTCAAAGAAACAAGCCTAACACAGCACAGAAGAGGCATAATGCAGATTGCCATCAGAGTTTGCCTTATAATAATCATGATGCTCATACTTGCACATTCCTACAACTATATTTAATTCCTTGGGAGTTGTTACAGAAAACAAAAACTTGTTGATGGTTGATGCACCCACCTCTGAATCATAACTTTAGGAATCCAACCCCATTTTTATATGTTTTCTGCATGCTCAGATGATTACCTTGATGCCTTTTTTGATCTCAGATAGCATGCTGTGTACAGCCTCAGGCTCTGTAGCTGGGTAACTGCTCTGCACCTTTGGGTGCTGCAGGGAAAACCAGAGCATTGTGGAGAGAACCCAGAACTACTTAGTACTGCAAATATATGCTATTGCCACTGGAGATGGAGCAACAGCTCTTAGAGACACCTGCATTTTGAGAAGTCTGCAATTACAGCAGTTACATTCAGCAAGGAACTTCACTTTAGTCAAGATCAGTCTCAGTTCCACTCATATACAGCAATTGAAAAACTGTTAAATAGCTATAACTTTTATTTTAAAGCACTCTGTAGAGAGCAGTCAACAAGAAATTTGTAATAGCAGTGTTGAATAAATTAGTTTGTGTTTATATTGTGTGCTAAAAAACCAGTAAGAGTTCAAATGATAACCTACACAGTTTCACCCCCTCGATACTTGTGACTCATCTGCTTCCAATCCTTGACTGATTTCTGCATGGATTGGATTTTGGAGGGGGTTCTGCCCTTGCAAAGTGTTGCAGCACGGTGTGATGGTACCAAGAGTCCTGCTGCAGTCACTCACATTCTGTGTGGCACCTGCATTTTGCATTGCACACCCCACTGCACGGGCTTTATGTTCCACGGACAAGGATTGTGCCTTCTCTGCTCCCTGAGGACCCCTGGGACATCAGGAAAATGCTAACTAAACTCACAGAAGGCTTTATATTCTCTCTGAGCCACCCATTTGTACTACCTGATTCCCACAAACTCATTTCAGGCTGCCAGCCAACTCAGAATATAAGCATCTGCCTAAAAGCTTATTTTAGCAAAATGATAGAAAGTGGTTTTATTTAAGGTTTGTGGCTTTTTTTTCTGCATTAATTGCCTCCTTCTCTTTTTAATATTTTTTGTGCATCTCAGCCATATGAGATTGATCCAGAAAGTGATATAATTCAACCGTAATATTGATCCACAGCATTGAATCTAGAATATATTGGTCAGGAATGTAAAATGTAAATGACATTGTAAAAAAAAAATTAAAAATATATATATAATATATATAATTTTTTTTAACTTGCTGCTTCAGAAAACACTCTCAGTTGAGCTTTGCTCTGAATTGTAGTGCCAGTGTATTTAGCCAGAAATAGTTACAAAGCAGATTACTACATATTTTTAAATATGAGAAGATTTTAGAATGTGTTGCATGATTTAACAAGAAAGACACTTGGAATTCTAGGGAGGAGATCTGTGAAAATTTGCAAATTACATTTCTTTTCCTATTTTTGCTATTCCTGTTCAAAGAGCAATTAATTACTTAGGAAGATTTTCCTCAAGTCTTTCAAAATGCCTGTTTTTCTGTCTTTCCTTTTCTTCCCAGTGCCAGAACTCTTAGTTATGTAGACAATTAGTACCTTGTGGTTTCAACTATCGACCTAGTTTTAATTGTAAATGTTGCTGTGGCTGAGGGCAGAGTGCCTGTTTGAAAGCACTTCTGTGCTCTGGGGCACTGGAAACAGAGAAGGCTCAAGCTGTTGGATTGCTCAGTTTGTGAAGCTGTTCTGGGAATGCTTACCAGCCCTCCGTTCCACAACAAGGAGCTGACAGGGCAGTAGGTACATCCCACCAGTGGGAGCTGGTACCTCCCCAAGCCCTCACCTGCTTATGCAAGCCAAGAGACCTCTCTGTGAAACAGTAAATCTATTTAAAACACTGCCTCCCATGCCAGCTGCCTTGCTCAGGAGTTCCCAAAATCAGCTCTTCCTGGTGTGGCCAAGCACTGAGGGACAGAGCACTGAGTCAACTCCCTCCTGCACCCCCACGACCCCACACAGGTCTAGGTGTTACATCAGGAGTTATGATTGCCATGTCCGTCATGTAAATCATCAGATGTAATCCATGACACTTTTATAACCCAGTTTTTCTGAGAGGAACTTCTGTGTTTTGTAGTCTCCTCTGTAGTCGTGTTCTTTACCCACTGGCAAAGAAAAGCAGGTTAAGGAAATACATAGGTAGCACTGCTGATCCCTCTGCAACAGACTGCTGATGGCAAAAAGTTCACTATCCTTCTGAAATGTATTGCTTTTAAATAAGATACAGTCTGGGATTTTTTGCATGGCTACTATAGAATATGTTGTCATGTTGCAGTAAAGTCAGGTGTAGGTTTTCTAAAACAATTTTGGGGTACAGACTTTATCAGCTAAACAATATTGAGGATCCATTTATACCCATTTACACCATGGATGGTGTAAATCATCCATGTCCCAGCACAGTCTAGCCTAGCACAGTGGTAGAAATTTTTATATTCTACAGCCCTGTTTGCATTCTGTGCTTTAATTTGATGATTTCAATTTTATTTTACAATCTAGTGTTGGGATTTAAGAGGATTTGGACTTGACTAGCAGCATTGTCTTTCCATGTGACAGATTGGCAGAGGTGGGATCACGGAGACATTTATCACAATTGACATGTCTGTTTGCTTATTAAACTGCCACCTCACACAAACATATCTATTACCCCAGGTCTTATCAGAATAACACTGGTATTGACAAGGTGGTGATTTTCCTTTGGAAGTGAATGTCAATAATCATAGGGACATTTTCACTGAGAATTATTTCGTTCTTGTGCTGGCAAAATGGTACACTGCCCCATTTAAACTACCCTGACTTTACAAAAACATAAAATTTCTTTATATACATAAGTCAAAGTAAATTTTCTACATTTAAACCAAATCAAAACACTGAAGAATACTCAATGCTAACTGAAACAGAGAACATCTAAAACATTTTGGTGTTTGACAGCTACTATGTACTGTGGGCTGGGGCCTTATAGAGCTACAATCATTAAACTTCATTATGCTGCACAGTGTTACCAGGACACGGACACTTCCCAAATGTGGCTGCATGCTATGTGAATCCAGTGAATTTGACAAATTTGTCTTCCCGTAAGCATGATTACAATAATAACAATGGTTTCAGAAACTAAAAAACTTCATCCTTTTGTGGGACAAGCAGCCATTCTCATTACAGCTAAAACCAATGTCCTTGGATTATCAGTAGCTCTCTAGTTTTCACCCTGCCTTTCTCCTTCCTTTTTGCCCTTACTCCTGCCTCTCCTTCTAGCCCCACTCCAGCCCTTTCCTGTTGGGGCCTTTTAAATAAATGAACTCAGATTCTTCTCATCTTTTGTGGTTGTTTCCAAATACTCTAATACATCACCCATTCCCCTCTTTCTCATTCCCTCCCAATCTACAAATTCAGTCTGAGGATCTAGCCCCAGGTTTCCAATACCCTTACTTTCCTGTTGGATCTAAAGTACTTGCTTTGCATAACAAACAATAAAATCTAATAAATAAATAATAAAACCTAATGTGGGTACTTTGTTATGCAACTAACATAGCTATTGTGAAAACTCCATTGATTATACTGCTTAAGAAAAGAATAATTTACATTTTAATGACACAAAATTAGTTGCTTTTCACTTCATAAGGCGTTTAAAGCAAAGCAGGGATATGGGCATTATATGAGCATGTACTGACTCACTTCTTCCTCTAAGGCCAGGCACATCCCCAGATGAGGCAGGAGAGCAGAGGAGGTAAATACAAACACAAGAGGGGAACCTCTTAGACCAAAGGGCAATGCTGCCAGGAGAACAAATGGCTCTGAACTGGTCATAAGTAAGCTCAGAGAGGAAGTTACAAAGTTTACATCCATATACACCTTGAATTCCTGCAACAATATTCCAACAGAAATAGGGACAGACACACTAGATACCATGAAATAAACTTTGATCATTTTTGAAAGGGTTGAGAGGATGTGACTCTGGATGATAGCAGATGATCAGACATGATGGCAGAAATGTCACTTCTACAGCCTCGTATTCCTGTGTCTCAATTAAAAAGGAAGACTTTGTTCTAAGTAAAAAAGTGAGAAATGCTGCTGGAGACCAATTTGTACACATGAAGTTGATCTTGGCTGGCAGGATCAAAAATACTGGCAGGTGGCTACTTCTGGATGTCTGTGCCAATGGGACGGTTGCACAGGCGATAGATGTCTGTGTACCACCCTCCTCATGGCTATTGGCAGTGCCTGCCCTCGACTGCTGGTGATCAATCACTTCATTTAACCAGTAAAGGTTAGGTGTAAAATGATGCAGGTGAAGGAACCCTTCCTAAATGGTACAAAAAAGCATGTTTTTCTAGAACATGGTCCCAGGGATAAAGGTCTTTTGCCAATTGGATTGAAATATATGGCTTAGAATAGAGATGTCAGCATGCCAGGAGGAAAGCAACACCATACCAAACACACACTGCAGGAAAACTAAGATAGAAAATGACAGAGAATAAAAGAAAAGGTGAAACACTGTTCCTCATGTAAAGGACACAGGTGCTTGCAGAATTTAACTGTTACATACAATCACACTTGAATTTAATTTCATAGATTTGTTTGAGCAATAACTGGAAAATCATTTGCTGGCAGCTCATGTGCTGGCATTGTGTATCTGCAGACAGTGATTGCATTACAATGAGAAGTGGGATGCCTGAAATGAGAACTCCAGCACCCTGCTCTGTGCCAGCTCCTGTGTTGTTAAGCAGCACATGCAGCAAGGCAAAGCACTGGAGGGAGTGAGGACATGCTCAGGAACAGCAGCACGTGAAACTCCAGCCTGTAACTCACATTTTGCCATAGCAGAGAGGGTTCCACGTCTCCTCTAAGCTCGACTTCAGCCCATTCCCACCTGGTAGAAATGAAGCTGCAGAACATGATAAATATTAGAGAGGAATTCCAGGACTCCTCAAAAATAAGGAAAAAACCAATCAGTTTGACTGTTCTGTTTAACAGGACAAAGCCTGTAGACTGTGAAAATTACCAGAATTGGCATTCAAAATGATGAGTCAGGTCCCTGAAAAAATAATGAGATGGACTACAAAATGAAAAGACATTTAAAAGAAGAATGCCACTGGGAAATTTTTTCCTTCCTTCTGATAATTGATCAGTGTGTGTGCCCTTCTTTCAGGCACCCAAGAGAGGGGGCTGGGATGAATATAAAGACATTTTAGATTCTCCTCCCTGTTTCAGTGTCACTAGCCTGAATGGCATTTGCTCCTGTGTCATGCAATGCTGTCATGGTTGCTGTGCAACTTCATCTCCCCTGCCAGTTTAATAGGGAACTTTATCTGCTTGTGCTTAGGTAATATTTTAATGTTATTTCAGCAGCTAGAAGGATCAGGAGTTTAATCTTTCAAAGAAAAGAAGTACCACTAAAATGTCTTTAACTTTATTGTCAGCTTGGAGCTTCAAGAAAAATACCAGAAACCTTGCAATTTACAATAGCATCTTTAGACTTAACAATGCTGGGAAAAAGAAATCCCACTTGTCTCACTAAATCCAGCACTGAGGGGTTTGCACAGGTATTAGTTTTGTGATAAAAATGGCACATAGCCAATGCTACCAGTGATCATGCATGTGCTATTTATGTTCTGGTATTTGCAGCATAAAATCCTAGGTTGTGAAATCTCTTGTCCCAGCAGCTGAGGTGCAGATGGGCGTAGTGTGAAAGAATGAAGGGATAAGAATAGAAACAAAATGTTATTTTTAACATGATGCCTACTCATGGTGAGGCATTTATTGCTTTTCATGCTAGTGAGGAGATAATCTTGGGGCTTTTTTTTGCAGACAGAGGGGATTTATACCCTTATCTACAGGACTTTTTAAATTCCCCACAGTATTTCTATACATAACAGGACTGATCCTAGTTATTTATCATTACAAAAAGCTCTGTGAGGAGGCTGCTGTTCTGTAGCCCACTCACAACCAACCTTTCTTGCAGAATAACTAATGAAGAGAAAACTCCCCTGTCATGATATACCACGTATTATGATCCCCAGGGCCCTTCTCCTGTGGAACAAGTGTCCTCCTCTGGGATAAGATGTCACTGAGATCAAGGGAAGTTTTGGGTGTCTTGCAAGACATCAGCTAAGGAATGACAGCTGCTTGTAAAGGAGTGGTTAGAATACAGTGGTTGCTGCAGACAAGGCAACATGTCAAATCTCAGTTAAAATTATATATTCTCCTAAATTTATTTTTTAAAAATCCTGGATTATGTAATGTGTAAACACAATTCTCTAAATGTTCAACAAAATACTAGCAGTTCATGACTTCAGATTCGTGTTGCAGACCATTCACAAGCAGTCTGTCTGTAAAGTACTCTGAAGTGTTTTTGTTGCATTGTGAGATTATCAGAGAAGTGGTGTGATGGTCAGGAGCCCCAGCATTCAAAACCCTCAAGTGAAAGAATGAGATCTATTCTAATCTATTTACAAAGATTGTATTTCTATTGAATATTTTTATTTTTAAATTTTTTAAATTCAAGATCCTTACCCTCTACTGATGGTGCTGCTTTGGGGATTAGTTGTCAAAGGCAGACTGGCCTCACAACTCAATACTCTGAAAGCAGGTGGGAGTGGCATTTGACAGGAATTGATAAACAGGAGAAGGAGGGGGAAAGGGTGTGAGGATAGACCAGGAGGCAAAGGAAAATGTCTGGGCTCTTTGTCATGTAGGTGTCCCTGAGAGAGATGTGGGGTGGATGGGCAGGCATAGGAGGATGTGGGGAAAATGTCTCTGGGCTGGAGAAAGAACAGGATAAAGGCAGGAGCAGGATAAAAGCAGCGAACACAGTATCTCAGCCCCAGTACTGAGCCCAGGACTTGGTTGCCCTGCCCATGAACACCTCTGAGCCCCCTTGGCTGCAGGTGTGTGCCACCCCTGCGGTGCCCCTGCCTCGCAGGAGGCCGGCGATGCAGCAGCTGCGGTCAGGGCAGCAGCAGCGCCTGTGCTGAGTGCTGCTGCTGGCCCTCCTGGGGCCACGGCAGCTCACACCAGGAGAAAACACTGACATTGCAAAACATGGTCAGCTGTGAAAGATAACCAGCATGAAGGTTTCTGATTAAGCAGAACTATTTATTTTTTCCCACGAGATGGCTTATTTTGACTCCTGTGGCAGTGGCCACAGCCTAGAGGACCTTGCCTTCCTGCTTGCAGAAATTGGGGAATGCAGACCTCTGAGTGATGCTATAAGTGGGTTGCTGGGGGGACCAGAAATGTAAAGATTTTGAGTGGGGCTGGGAAGAAAGACAGGTCCGCAATCCAAGTCTTAATGATATCTCAGCACTTTATAGTAAAACCAGGGGATGAAAGAGGGGAGTTTGAATGAAATGCTGAGTGAAGAAATCCCAGCAGTGTCTGCTGCACTTCGAAGGCATTTAAGATGTCAGGAAGAGGGTCCAAAACATAATACAGAGAATGGTGCCCTGGAGTACTTGGATTATAGCCCTGTCTGTGCTACAGTGCTGCTCAGTGACTTTATTTATTTATTTATTTATTTATTTATTTATTTATTATTTTTGTCACAGTGGCAGCTAATTGTTCATTCTTTGTTTTCTGGCTCTGATTCCGTATTTTGTTCTGTTCATACTCTTATTTGCATTATTCCAGCATTTGATTCTTCCTTGGCTGTGGGTTGAGTGAGGGAGCAGGGAGGGAAAGAAGAGAGCATCTTTTCCTCTTCTCTGAGGCAGCTTGCTGTCCCTGGCACGTTGCCTGGTGTGCTGAGGCACTGGAGACGTGACTCTCTCCTGCTCCATCATGAGCCCTCTCTGCTCAGCTGGAAAATAAAATGTGCTCAGCCCCAGAGTTTTCCATGAGCCAGCTGTGCCACCTGGGTCTGGCTGCCGTGGGGTGGAGGGTGCTCAGGTAATGGAAGGCAAAATCAAGTCCCTGGTCAAATTCTTCTCACTTCAGTTTCACAGATGGTTCATAAAGCACTTCCCATCAGTGTTTTATGGTTCTCCACCACCAATCTGTTGTTTATGCATGTCAAACGCCTTGGTGGCTGGATGCCTGGAAAATAAAATAATTGTTCTGTAGCAGTTTGTTCTGTTTTATTAACGATTAAAGTATTCATCAGTGTAATTCCCCATTAAATTTGCTCTTGCTCCAAACCTCCAGGGGCCCTTCTTAAATTTGCCAAGTGTGAGACATTCATTTTGCTGAAATATTTTCTGTCAATGACACTGTTATTATCAACAACCTGGGTAGCTATATCTACCTAACACTTTCCATTTATGACCCTATGTCCTTATTAATGTAGATATTTATAAGTAGTGACATGGCACCAGGGTTTGGAAACATTTGCAGGCTCATAGTTTTACTGAAAAGAAGTCAATTGGTATATATTGACCCAAAACCATGGACTTCAGTGGATCTATTTCAAATTCCAGCTGCTGAACATTTAGTATGTAGTAATCTTGTTGAAAATCAGTGGATCTGTGGATGATACAGGGCTCTAACCACTTGTTTCAACACTTGCGTTACTGCTGCTAAAAGGGACTAGAGGTAAAGATCTTAATTCTGAATGGCTACTGTGCTGAGGTAGAGGTAAAACTTTAACTAACTATAAATATGATGTTTTGAGCTACTCTCATCAACACAGTGAATAGAAATTATTTTTCATTTTTCAGAGGGTGAGAAGAGAATAATTAAGTCTTTGTGAAAGACAACAATTAGGAAGAGAAAGTAGGACATTAGGCTTTGTGTGGACCTACAAAATGAGCCTACATAATTTTCTCATCTCACCTCCAGGGGAAAAAAAAAGATATATCTGCCTTATATCAGTGGAGATAGATTTTTTTTCCTTGTGAATCTTGAAAGCTGCAACTGGGTGTATTTGCTTTCTCATAAATTTGATATTAAAATAACAAGGGGTCTTCCTGACCATATGTGTAGTCAAACCCCCAAATTACTTGCATTTTTGGGGAGTAGAAAGGGCTGAAGAAGAAAGGAAACCCAGCCAGTGTGCAGTCCACACCTCACAGTCAGTAAAATCTAAGGGGTGAATAGCCCATGCCTACTTCAATGAATGCAAACAAATGACATATTTACAAAGGCTGCATTTGCATAAAGGCATGTTTGAAAAGAGCTTAAAACATCTAAGCCATATTTAGAAGATGACTGAAAATAAGGGAGTTTGATATAGCAATGTTTCAGGAAAGAGACCAAGGCACTGTTTTGTTAATGCTGGGGATTAGCAACTTAATTAGCTCAGTCTTTAATACAGGAAATTACCTAGCGAAAATGAGACTAGTTAACATTTGCAAGGACTTAAAATATTTAAATCAGGAAAGGACAGATTTTCAATGACACACACCTACTAGATAAACATTTTCCTCTAGGTGAAAATTTTATTTTTTTAATACTTCTGCTATTTGATCCCAAAGGTTAAATGTGAATTTATTTCCTATGGAGATGTTGAGACTGGGGACTTCATCTCACTGCCACATAAATGTGATCTCTATTTTCCTGATACTATCATCTTGTTTGCTAAAGACTGTGTCAAGATGAAAATAGTGTAACTTTTTCTAGGTAGCCCACGTGTAGGCAACGGCAATGATGTTGAATGTGATCTTAGATCAGGGTGAGACTATTTTGATTTCAGTTACCTAAATATCATCTTTTTGTCACAGTGATTTTATGGCTAGAAGCCCCAGTCAGGTGGTCTCCAAAACTTCACATGGTGAAGAAATAGACTGAAAGACCTTGAATCAGTTGTATGTGATAAGAACCACAAAATCATCGTTGGAGAGAGAATTTAGTCAAGTATTTCTCTGTAGAAATCACATACATTTGTGGGACAGCACTGTTTCAAGGTGATACTTTTAAACAGGTGACCTGTGGGTCCACTGACATAATGAAAAAATTATTGTCATTATAATGTGTCAATGTTTCTGTCCCTTCAAATCAGACTTGTTACTGCCCTTCATAATAAATGGGCACAGAGGGGCTTTTTTTTTTTGCATTTTTTGTTTCAGAGTAGGGTTTTTTGTGCTGAATGTAATCAGAAATAAAAATGTACTTTAAAATATTATTTAAAACAAAGTCCTAATATTTATACTGTTTATCAAAACTAGTTGTTTGTAATTAGGCCATCTCAATATATTCGTTAGCTAAAAATGGTTTCTTCTCACACAAAAAAAAAGAAAAAAATACCCAGAAGAGACAGTCTTGAAATAGATTTCAATCAAATGTTAAAAGGGTAAATCAACTAAAAAAAAATTGGAAGGAAGAAAGAAACATTAAAAGTATTCCCATTTAAGTAAAGTTATGCTTTATCTGGGACAATAACAACTGAAAAATTAAAAGAGAAATATATTTTGTATGATTATGTTCCTTTAGGCTTACTTTCTTCTATCTGTACTCCTTTAATGCAATGTGATTTTTTTTTACTGAATAATGTTTTTTTCCTTCTTTTAGTGGCTGAGCAGTAAGAATGAAGGCTTGGAAATGGGACTCATTCCAACAGAACAGAAGCACTCTGTTAAAACCCCATGGTTGTTGTTTCCTCTTTTTTTTTTTTGCTTTTCCAAGATAAAATTTAAAACCATATGTCCCATGACCAGGCGTTTCAG
Source organism: Onychostruthus taczanowskii (assembly GCF_017590055.1). NCBI lineage: Eukaryota > Metazoa > Chordata > Aves > Passeriformes > Passeridae > Onychostruthus > Onychostruthus taczanowskii. The sequence continues at coordinate 7,112,310 of NW_024502791.1, forward strand.
CTTTTGGATTATTTGGTTCAGTATTGTGCACAAAACATTCAGTGGTGCATTATTGGAGAGCATATCTTACTAACCTGGTGTTGTCTTCTCTGCCTCTGCTCTGCTCAGCCAGGGCAGGCTGTGAGTGCCTGCTTTGTTCACATATTTTGTCTCCACAGCTCAAAGGGGAGATGAGCCCAACCTTTGAGGTGTTACGATTTGGTCTTGATCCTTTGAACTCTAAGTATGGGGCTTTAGAGGAAACCTGTAGATGTCTAACATATTTTTTCCCTTCTAATTGTAGACTTACTTTAACCTTGTCCTGTCCCATGGACTTGAAGAATTTTCCTATGGATGTACAGACATGTACAATGCAGCTTGAGAGCTGTGAGTGACCAATTGCCATATTTATCAAATAACAAGTTTTTACCCTAACATTCTGTAATTAGATTGTATTCACATCACCACATTTGTATGGTGAGACTCAGTATTGCTGTTTTGTAAGGGGATTATGTTTATCACCATAATGTGAGGGTTGCCTGTTTCTGTGCTGTTCCTGCTCCCTTATCTTTCTCCCTCCTGGCTCACATCGCCTTACCCATCAGAGTTGCACCACTTCCAGGGGTAAATACAGCAATTCTCCCTGTATTCTCCACCCTGTGTGGGAGAAATTACTAAATATCAGAAAAGTGAGAACAATTATTACGTAGCCAGAGATTTGCTATGTCCAACAGAGTTAGGCTCACTTTTGGGCAATGGAAGTGAAATACCCAATGAAGCAGAGTTCCTGTTAGTGATAGCTAAGCTAGTGTGCTAAACCCTTTTATTTATTTATTTATTTATTTATTTATTTATTTATTTTAAATTTAGGGGAGAAAGGATTTAGCTGTATGGCTATGATCTGTGGGCTGCCACCTGCCTTTGTGCCCACAGAATCTTAGACTGGTTTGTGCCAGCAAAGTTATGTTTTGATGGCAAACCAGGGCAGTACTTCAGAATACAACAGTGTTTACTTCTTGCTTTTAACAGAGTAATGATGCAGTTATAGCAACCGAAAACCAGGAGGAATTGTGCTGTTAATTGAACAGTTTGAAAATGTAACTGAGATAACACATGTTGCAAAAAAAGACATGCTTCTCAGACATTTGCTCTTTTCTGGTCAGTTGCCATCTAATAAACTCTGATTCCTTTATTACAGTTGGCTACACCATGAATGATCTGATATTTGAGTGGCTAAGTGATGGACCTGTGCAAGTTGCAGAGGGTTTGACCTTGCCACAGTTTATTTTAAAAGAAGATAAAGAACTTGGTTATTGCACAAAACATTACAACACTGGTGAGCATTATTCTATTTTTTTATCAGTTGTTCCAATGGTATCTATTGTCAATTTGTAATGGAAAAATATGGGTAAAATTAAAAAAAAAAAAAAAGAAATTAACATTTGATTCAGTCACACTTATTTTTAAATCTGAATAGAAAGAAATTTTCTCTCTGTTATTATTCTGAAAGATTTAATTTCAAAGTTCACTATAATTTCATTGAAGTGTTCTAATGTCCTTAAAATCATTGAAATATTTAAAATATTAAAAAACAGATAAAATATCTAATTGTTTTGATATTCTGAAAATGAAACATTTTGAAAAACACTCTTTTATTAAATATTGATTAATCAATTTTAAAGTACTATTTTTTCTGAACCTAGTTTATTTCTCCAGCATATCATATTTCCAATGTGGTAAAATATTAAATTTTCACCAGCTTTTATGTGTAGTCTAATTTATGAGATGTAGCATGTGAAAAGACAATGTTTTCATTGCTGATCTGAATAGTGGATGGACATAGAATGTTGGGAAATTGTTTGTTTAATACTCTTAAGTTTTGTTCTTTCATTTGCTGTTTAGGAGTTTATAATGCTGTGTCTTCTCGTTTTAGCTTTACAGGGAAGAGGAAACTGTTTAAATTTTGATTTAGCTGCTTGGAGTTTATTTAATGGGGACAGCATTTTGAGAATAGTTTTCTGGGTGCTTTCTGGGATTAAATATAATCCCTCTCATCTAAAATAGCTTTTTCATCATTTCAGCATAAGAGCTGATCTGGTTGCAGCAAATACATTTGTTTCAGTCTGTGAAATAATACAATGCGAGATGTTCTGTCTCTGCCAAAAATAATGTCACATTTATTTGTTATGAAAATTGTTTGGTTTAATTTTTATAAATGCAACCTCTCATTTTGGAGCCCAAAGTACCAAGGAAGGAAAACTTTGTGATTGGCACTCCCACTCCTGTCTTCTCTGTAGTCTTCTCCTTTAGGTTTAGTGTGAAATTAAAATGTGGATAAAACGTATTACTCAGCCTTCTCCTGAACTCAGTGTTCAGGCTGTGCCACAAAAGTCTGGAGAGCCTGTGACAGATGGTGCTGCTCGTGCCACTGCTGCCACAGGTGGCCACCACAGCCCTTCCCAGTCCCGTTCTGTATGGGCAGACTGGCCAGGAACAGCCTCTGCCCAGGTCTCAGCGTCTGCCTTTCAAGTCACAGCTCACTCATTTTAGAACTTCTGGGCTGTCAGAGGATATTATTCAGTGCCCACTCCTTTGTCAAACAGCCTCTGCACTCCCCTTTGTGCTGACTCTTGCACCTACCATTCAGCATTGCAGACCAGCAGGAAAATATAGGGACATCACAAAAAGGAGCAAACAGTCTAATTTCCCCTGAAAGGGTGAACGAGAGAAAATTCATCTTCATTCATTTTCCAATCAACACAAAAGGGTTTGAAACCATTAGCATGACACTTTAGGAATGAGAGGCTTTCCTGTAGTCTGCCTGGAGTGAGTACCTAACCCAGAGTAATTCTGAAGCAGCACAGAGTGATTGCATTAGTAGCTGATGAGCTGTTGCAGCTCAGGACTCTGCATGTCCTGCTGTACAGCTTCTTCCACTGTCAGGCAAGCTGAAACCTCTGTCCCCTGGGTCTGCTGTGCCCCAGCTGTCGCTTGTTTGAAGAATCTCTCACTTCCACGAGAGATTGGTTTAGGTTTCCTGGAGTCAGACTTCTAGCAAATTCAAAGGAGACTTTGAGTTGATTCTGCTGTGAGACATAATCCACAGACAGAGGCAAATGACGTTGTCAGAATGAGGAGTGTGATCTACCCTGGGACTGTAAGAGCAGTAGGTTACAATTTATCTGTTCAAACACAATTGCTTTATCTCATGCCTCTAAAATATCAAAATGCTGTCCCCTTTACTTGACATTATATTTGACTAAAGTAAAAGCTCATTGAATGCTGAGAAAAGAAACATTACATTGCATTTTCTGGAGGTGAAACAATTGTGATAATATTAATTTTCTCAGTTAATATGAAGAATGGGGCACAGTATACTTCAGTGGTCCCATGCTTCCCCCAAGCTAGTATGCAACAAGTGGTTGACTAGTGTTTGTGTATCAGGATTTGCTTACAGTATTAGGTTAGGAAACAGGCCACACATCTAACTTATGTTCAGCAAACAAGATAAAAATGTGCAAAAAGCATTTATGAAAGTAATTTCATGTTCTAGGAAAGTTTACATGCATTGAAGTCAAGTTTCATTTGGAGCGTCAGATGGGATACTATTTAATCCAGATGTACATTCCTAGCCTGCTGATTGTCATTTTATCCTGGGTTTCTTTCTGGATCAACATGGATGCTGCTCCAGCCAGAGTTGCACTGGGCATCACTACAGTTTTGACAATGACCACACAAAGCTCAGGATCGAGAGCTTCCCTCCCAAAAGTAAGGAAATAATTTTATACCATGAATTTGCTCTTAATAAGAAATGTTTGTGCTACCCTTTTAAATTTCAGGAAGATCTGTGTAAATATGCATCTGATAAGGATAGATGAGAAAGTGGTAACAGTGTGATGTTAAATTTGCAATACCCTTCCTTGCATTTGAATTAAGGAATGTTTTTCCTGTTTTGGTGGATGGCTGAATGGTTCAGCAGTATGAATTTTTAATGAGTTTCTACTGGTTTTGATACTTATTTTTGAGTGTTTAGAAACAAGATTTTCTGAGGTATTTAGATAACTTCCTGGATTTCTTTCAGACTGGGGACTTTAAAAACACTGGACTGTTAGACTGTCATGTATCTTGATGTTTCTACATATGGCACTTAGTCCGATGAATATATAAATATATACCCCAGAAATGTATATATAAAATACATGTATGTAACATATATGCAACTAAAAGATTTCTTTGTTGAAACTTTTTAGTGTGGAACTGCTGGTGTCTTTGTTTAACAGCATAATTTTTCCATATTCCACTCATTCTAGCATCATCTGAAGACCTTCATCCTATCTATGCACAAAAATATCCTCTCATTCAAATTTTGTGGTCTTTTTAATCCTGGCCAGATGCTGTAGATGAATTTACAGATTACAGACTGGATTCTCTGTTTAGTCAGGCTGACAGCTCTTTTCAGCACAGGCACAGCCCAAATGCTTTTGATAATAGCATTCCAAGCCTAATTTAATGTGCAAACTCAGGTTTTATACAATTTTCTGGAAGGGAGCTCAGAGGTGGGTAGGTTTGCAATAGTCTAAGGAATTATGAGATGCACTCCCTGAAGAGTCCTTTTCCAGCAGTCTGGTATCAAAGGGACTGGGATCATAGTGTCAATGAAAAGCACAAATTTTGAGTGTTTGTTGTTCATGATCCATTCCAAGAAAGCAGGCTGTATATTGTGGTGCTTCACCCTCAGTATCACATTTAGTCTCATTCCACATATGCAAGTTGTTCAAGTGGAGGAAAACTCCAAAAATATAGGGAAACTCCAAAAAGTGCACGGATTGTCTTACTTCTTTGTTAGTAATGAGAAAGTATCACTTAAAAATCTGGTGAGTACATTTAGTTCAGCTTCCCTTATTCACTTGGAGAGAAGCATCATTTTCAATGCAAACTGAAAGCCTCTCATATATTAACTCAGAATTTCAAATTGAAATTTATTATATGTTTCTTCAGACAATTCAGTCCATATTACCAGTAAGCATTCTGAAAAGAATTTCTGAAAAAATAATCTTGACAAAAATCATATAGGCTCTTCAACTAGCAAGTTTGGATTGCTGAAGACTGTGTCTAGATGGCACAACATGAATCCATGTGAAATATTCCAAGTTTCTTATAAATTATCTGGCTTGAGAAGTATAGATAATAGAATCACTGTAGTGGAGATTCCCACCCACATTTCCTCCTGGGCAAACAAGCCCTGACAAAAGGCTCTGCAGTGTTGGTGTGCCCCAAATGCTTTAGAAGGTGTTTTCATCATAGGCCTTTGATCCAGCTGAAATGTTTTCCCTTTTGCATCCTGTTGTGTTTGAGTAGAGAAGTATTTGCTGAGTGGAAGAATAAGAAGATGCAAAATATTTTGACCGTGATATGTTGATTATTGGAGAGATTCTTCTCCAGCCTCAGGATTAAATACATTTATCTCATCAGCTGTCAGAGAATGGTGGTGCTCTGCCCATACTCCATCTTCTGCTGTGTTCCTTTGCCAGAAAACAGGCACTAAGAAAAGTATCTCACCAGAAAGCCCAGTACAACTCATTTCAGTCAGGCTGTTGTATTTTTCCTGTGTAATTCAGCTGAGCTCTATTTTATAGCTTTAATCTCTATATGTTAGTTAATCCCTGTGGGGGCTTTTGAAGGTGTGTCACTTGACTTAAAAATGTGATTCTAAGTAAATGCCAGCATTCCAGCCAGCTGACTCCCACCTTGGATGATTCAGGTGCTTGGAGAAACATGGGCTCCATTCAGGTCCTGAATCACCACTACCTGATTCCTTATACATAGAAACAAGATTTTCTTGCTGTTGCTGTTCCAGGCATTTAGCTGTTTTAAAACCCCATCTGTAACTTAATACGAAAATTGTATTTATTAACAAAATCTGTCCAGCTGAAATGCACCTAGAAATAAAAATATGAAAAGAACTGAATCAAAACAGTATCAGACCTGAAGCCTCAAAATCTCTGTTTAAAAATAATGGTTTTCTAAGCCCTGTCTACATATTGCCAAGACACAGAAAGTTAGGCTGCCAATAAAACATCCATTTAAAAGTTGCTCCTAGCATGAATGTCTAACAGAATAAGATATTTCAGGAGGGTGGTTTTTTTGCAAGAATACTGAAAAACACAAATGCAACTTTGCTTGTGAAAGCAGCCTAGGATTGAATACAATATAATTTCCCCATCCTTCTTTGTGTCCTGTTCTTATTAATATAGATTTATGCAATTTAACTTTAATTTACCCAGTTTCAAGCCAAGAGTTTCTTTCCATTCTTCTCTATTTTAATAGAGCTTTACCACAAAAAACAACATAGTATCACAACTTGCCAACTTTAATGGCAATAATTTCTTTACCTAAGAAAGACAAAGAAAAGTTGTGATAAGATTCCTTAGGGTTTTTTGTCTGTTTCCAAGTCACTATCTAAATGACTAAAGTGTTACTGTTTAGAAGCAATTACCTACATATTGTTCTCAACCCTGGTGTAAGATAGCACAACAATGTTCTGTTGCTTAAAATCACTCTTTTCCATATTAATGACTAACATTAATTTCCATACACTGATTTCATAATAGTAGGTCGTGGCCACACAGACATTAGGCACTCAGCTGTTGAAAATTAACCATAAGATTGAGATTGCTGAAAAGAAAAGAAAGGAAAATGAAAGGAAATGAAATTAAGTCAATCTGAATCTCATATTCGCTGCATATAAGATAATTATCTAGAATGTACACTTCTAAATGAAATATATTTCTTTGGTAAATTCTGTAGTATTTCTGTGGGATTATTATATTTGGAGTATTTTGTAATGCTGTAATATGGGGTGAAATTCTAATAAATATTTACCATGGAGCCAATCTCTTTTAAAGTGATGAAATTATTTTGTGTATGTTACAGAGAACTTGTGAGGGGTCCTGTAATGTAGAATTGTCCTGTGTTAGGGGGTGGTAAAGAACTCATCCAGAAAGCTGGGATGGAATTCCCTACTTCAAGTTTGACTAATCCATCAATGGGATGCCCAGGAATGGTGATCCAAAATAGCAGGATTTCTATGATAATTTCCTTTTCCCACGTGTTCATATGCATAAGTCTCACCCACATCTGATACTCTTATGTCTGAATTCCCTGGTCCCGTCATCACTTTCCACTTAAAAACTCCATCTGGGTGATGTTTGTGCACCCAGCTGCACCAGTGGCTCTTGCTGATCAGCCAGCTGAGCAGAGATCCTGGCCTCCAGCTGGGCCATCCCTGTGACCACACAGCCACAGAGAAATCTCCAGGTAACCCTGAGCTTGCTGTGTGAGTCCTGGGCATGGGCCAGGGACATTCCCTGCACCTGGGCTGTGCTGGGCTGTACCTCTGCAGAGGAGCTCCGGGGTGCACCAGATGTGAACCTGACCGACCGTACAGCCAGGCAGGGCCCTGCTTGTCCTCTGGAAGCACCAGTCCCACGGACCCAGAGGGCACCATGTATCCATCAAAACAGGGACTGAGCGTTGTCTGGGCACCACCAGGGACACCAGGACATCTGTCTTGACTTACAGTCCCAGGTGTGTGTAAGCTGGGGGAGTAAAGCAGGGGGAATTCAAGGGCCAGTAGTGCAGAATTGTTAAGAAGTGTTACAAAACAGTTCTTTTCTTCAGAGCTTTGAAGCACCATTTTCGTGCTGTTCTTTTTACTTGTAAATGGCTCTCCTGTTGAATCAACAGAATAAAAAGTTTGAAAGGATTTTCAAAAGAAGCATTTGAAAGAATAATGAGTTCTCTGCTGTGCTAGTTGTGTATTTTTCAGACTGCTTTCTTCTTAAAACACTTACATAAACCAAACCTTAGCAACAACAGTCCAAGAAAATGAGTTACTTTTAATGCCATAAAGCAAAACATTTCAGGATATTTTAAGTCAAGTGATGGCAACTGTATTTTACACAGTTGCATAGTATTCATATTGTGTTGCTTTAATGCACAGTGCTTAATGAATGCACTTTCTGTCCCTGGGGAACAATCTGCGCAGAAAAAAGTCTCATTCAAAGCTCACCAAAACTTCTGGGAGTCCTTTCATTCACTTCATTTTGCTTTAAATCACTCCATATATTACCAAATGGAATAAAAGCATAGGTACAGAGACTTGAAAAACCAAAGCCAAAGAAGTCTATCCCCTTTGGCAGTAAATGACTGTTTTTATGTGTCATCCGCTATCCCCCGCATATTTGGAGACTTTTACAGATTCTTTGACTTCTGGCAGGCCAGTTTTCTTTTTTGAATGTCAGAAGCTATCAAGTAAAGAAGATACAAGAATATGGCACTTTTGATTGATTTTTTTTTAAAATTAAGGTTAAAATGATACCATAATAAGAGGGAAAAAAATAAATGAGGAGCCATACCAATCAGGACAAAGGAATAGATGCTATTATCAGTGATGATTTTGTTCTGTTTTGTGTACATTTGCTTTCATAGGAAATAGGGCACCAAAGGTGATTGCTTACTGTTTCATTAGCAAAGCACAGAGATGATACATTCTGGTGCAGCATGATGGTAAAAAAGCAATAATGAAGTAATTTGGAATGGAAGCAATTTTTTGACGAATTACTTTTAGTCTAGTCTCCGGATCTGAAGAGGAAATGTGGAAGTAATTTGGCAATCATGAGATTTGTTAATTGGCACTTGGATTATGTGGGTGTCTGAGCATTTTATACACTGCTTAAGTGATTAAGACAACCCAATTGTTATAAGCTGTTTACAAATTCCTGCTGGAGTCCTAATGGTCCTAAACCTTGATACTTTAATGTGTCTGGTCTACATCACATATTTATGTATCCTGATAGTGTTACTGTAAACAAATTTCAACTTTCAGTTTAAAAAAATTATTCAGGACCCTCGAGTATTTTATTGGTTGTCAATTTTCTAAAAGAGTGAAAGAGGGTACCCTGTCCAAACTCTTGGGCAGTCAGGCTGCTTTGTCAGGTAACTATGAGGAGCTACTCTTTAGTCATGTGCCTGCATGGAAATGTTTTAGTTTTGTTAATTTCCAGTATTCTTATATAACTTTTCTGTTCACATTGTAGTTTTGACGTACAACATATATTCCTTTTTACTAATATTAAGAGATCTTGAAACCTACATTAACTATTTTTTTGGGAAGTTGACAAAGATAAGTAAAACTAATTTTTGTATCGAGACAATATTTTCAATATCCATTGGTGTATTCCATACAGTATTTGAATCTGGATATAGAAATCTGTTCTACTCTGTATCATGAAGGAAGTCATACCAACTGAACCTAATTTTCAACAAAAAAGTTCCAAAAGTAAAAAAGCCTTTAAGTAAGTGGACATTTGTTTGCATACTGTGGCTTATTGAAACAATTAAATAGGTAAAAACTGATTGGCACTAAATAGAGACTTTTGTGTACAAATAAAAATCCTACAAAATGCTAGAAAAAAATTATTCCTGACAAGTAGTTTATAAGTACCTACTCATAGTTCAGGAAAGGTGTTTTATGGTTCTGCTCTACAGATGTTCATATGTCATTTCTTTATTCTTATTTTGTCTCCCTTTAAGCATGTTTTCTCAATAGAGGTTTTGAAGCAGGATATTAATATGTGTGTGCTTGAGGGCAGGAGTTTGTTAGAATGGCAGTGGGAGATGTGGTGCATACCTCAGATGATACGTGGAGTACCAGGGAGAACTTTCCAGCCTCTTAAAATATTTATAGCACTGTGGCCATGTTAGTGCCAGCTTGAAAATACATCCTTGGCCCCACTTAAAAGAATCTGTGGTGCCCAAAAACTTCTCTGCTACTTCCAGGTACATCAGCTGGTCTTGTTAAAGACACCTTGTTTTTTTGAAAATTTTGCACTTTTGAGACCCAGGTAGGTTCTTACAGAGCTAGCCTGTGCAGTTACAACTTCACTGGGAGCAGAAATCTCAATTCAAATGATGTTGGATGATCTTTGGCACAGTTCACATGCTGTGATCATGCATCCATAATAGGAAGAATTCTTTTTCTTCCATTCCACAGCTGTTTCTAGCTGTATAAAACTGAAGTATTCAGTATTCTGCATAGGCAAGAAAACAAAACCCAGCAGAACCCATGCTACTTGTAAGAAAAGCAGCAGGAAGAACAATATAAAAGTTAAAATACAGCACCTAAATCTGATGCTAGAAATTGTCACATTATTCTGTGGAATTTGGCTGTGGGTATGTGGTACCCTGGATATTCTTTGGGTCTTACAATGATTATGTGTGGGTTCTAGAGTTTCCCTCTGTCCTTCATTCTGTGCAAAACTGATTGATGAGATATGACTGCTGTTGTTGTCTGATTGATACCAATACCTTAGGATCTACAGCAGATTCTACTCTATGGAAGTGAAAAATGAATGACTGAGTAAATCAGCCACCTTTTCCACTGTACTCATCTAAACTTCAAAGTTTACTTTTCAGTATAGTGAAGATGGTGGTATTTACTGTACAACAAAAGCAGTAGTTGCTGTCATGTGTGACAGCTAAAAATATGCAATAAGATGTGTCTGAATACCTCTGGGATGTAGCTTGAGTACTCCTGGCACTTCCTCAGCAGGTTTTATAATGCATTCATCTGGGAGGGCTGGCATTCAGCAGAGCCTATTTCGAGCATCACAAAAGGGTTGAAGTTATTGTGCACACCAGTCTGCTGATTGTTTCATAACCCTGGCACAATACTGGGGCCTTCAGCTTCATTGTCACACCCTTCAGGACTTTCTGGTGGCTTTTAGTGTCTCTCTGAGGAGTGCCTTCTGCTGCTCTTTCACAGACATAAGCACTGCAAACTCACTCTGAAGCAATGACTTGCTCTGTTGTGGCTCATGCGTTTCAAGTAATTGCAAGACTTGACTCTATTAGATCATCTAGAACTATTACTTATGAATATATTCTGTTAATATTTCATTTGAAATAATGTTGATGGGACCCCCTGGAGTCTGTGAAAACCGTTTTCATTTGCAGTTTACCTCAAGGCTGCTGCCTTCCAGTCTGCATATCAGTGCTCACTGCACATGGCTGCTGGGCCATTGACATCTTACTCCCAAAAGCTGAGTGACAATGGAGACATTTGAATTCTGTTACTTGAATGACAGATCTTTCTTTTCCCTTTGGGAAACATTTTCATGGGAAAAAAGAATTACTTGTTGATATTGATACCTAAAAGTATTAATTCTGTCTTCTCCTCACCCACTTCCCTGCAAGGAAAAGAGAGGGAGACAATTTACTTTTTCATGGATGCATCAAACAAACTTTGCAGGAGCAGGAACTAAATGACCCAGTGTGTCTTGTTTTTACATAAAATATCAGTGTTATGACAAAACGACAACTTTAATTCACCAATAGTGTGGCACAATAGTCTTTGCTGAATTAAGATCAGCTTTGGAAATGAAACAATTCTAAACTAGGTGTTACCAAGAAAATGATATAATTTTGGTTTTTAAGGCATGCATTCTAGGATGTGTCCTTATTCACAAACCCTTGTCTTAAAGTTTTAAACTGTGATGAAATAATGTCTTTTTCTTCTTATTTCCTCTTCCTAGAAGCTTGGAGTTAATTGAGATATCTTGTCTTAAAGAAAGGGGAGCATGAGAATAAAAAGCTTTGATCCTCAGTAGCTCCTATCTGGTGTTAGGCTGCCCTGCCTGTGGAAACAGACATGGTGTGCTGTCTTCCCTCATTCCACCAAAGGTTAAGGCTCTGGAGAACGGAGCCAGAGCTTTCAGTACATCTAGAGAGGAACATAATGAGTCAGTCACAGCAGAAAGTGTAAGTTAAGAAAAAGGGAGCATACATAACAAGTGTTGCTCAGTTCAGTGATTCACAGAAAAGATAGTACAATTATGTTATAAATAGTTATTGATAATGACACTTGTAAGGAGAATATATCAATATTTGCCACTAATTGGAGAAACTTTCTGTATACTGAGAAACTAAAAATTGCCTTTAATTACTTCATTGATGTAAATTATTGCATTTTCTGTCTCTTTCCTGCAGAAGGGCATTTTCCTTTGTGTGTCTAATAGGAATTGGAACAACTTATTGATTGGTTTGCACTAAACTTTTGTTAACAGTTTTACTGTTTAAATTTATCTGTGGTCATGAGGCACTGATGTCCACCCATTTCTTAAGGGATGATCAACTTGAAATCATCACTTAATTTCTGAGGGAACCATATTAGATTGGTGACAGACTGCAATGAGAGTAGCACCCTCCTGGACCACATCACTTTATGCTTGAGTGTGCTCTGCTCATAAAAAAATTACTTAAAAACACTTTGATTTTCCGTAGAACTGACAAAGAAAATATGAAAAATTAAGAAAGTGAAGCAGCCAAAATGTCAGGATTATAATAAAGGCTCTTTAGAGTTAGATACTCTGTTCTGTTTCTTTTTCTAATTCAAACAATAAAGATACTCACTTGTTTTTTAAAGGAAGCTGTAGTTGTCTGACAGGATCTATTTTATGAGTTTGTTGGCTGCATTTTGCTGTCTCCTGAACATTCTAGCACAAACAGAATCTGCTCAGAATGAAAACAAAATCCTGTCACTGGGAATGATGTGACTTAAAGCATTCAGATGCTCAGCCTTTACTGCTGCCCTTATTTTTGCCAGGGCTCCCCAAAGTCAAGGATGACAGGGTTATGTTACGAAAATAGCACAGATCAACTCATTTATGCATATATCTATGCCTGGATATGAAAAAAAACCCATCCCAACACTGGTTTTATGTATCTCAAAAAGGATAAAATACCACTCTAGGAAGAAATGTGTTGCTTTTTTTTTTTTTTTTTTTTTTTTTGGTTTTTTTTTGGTTTTTTTTTTTTTTTTTTTTTTTTGGTTTTTTTTTGGTTTTTTTTTTTTTTTTGTTTGTTTTGGTTTTTTTTTGGTATCTTTTCTTTATCTACCCCATCTAGTGAGAGGGAAGAAAAACACATAATTATTCTCTTAATGGTTAATTATTCCCTCTGAAGCTGGTTCATTTCTCATGTTTTAGGAATGGTGTAGTGTTGCTTTTAACTGGGTATTCTTGGGGATTTTTGGTAAATGAGACTTTTTTCCCTAGCAATTTTCCAGTGCCCCGTTAGGATCAGGATAAACACTGCATTGCTCATGCTAGAAGTGTTATGTGTGAGCTGCACAGCTGGAACAGACTGGGACAGTCTGCATTGATTGGAACAGCAGACAGATGTTTCACAAGTTAAAAAAGTGTGTACTACACATCCTTCCAGGAAAGACCTGCAGCCTGGCAAATGATGTCAGGGTGAATTGTTCAAAGGTAAAATTCTCTTGGTGAGTGCAGTTATAAGAGTGGATTAGCTTCTTACATTAATGAGGTTTCAGTAAAAGCTTTTCCCAAATTGAAAGACATATCTCATTAAAGGCTGTGCATTGCCTGAATATGGGAACTGCACTTCGTGGCAGTTCATTTGGCCAGTTTCATTCATGATTTCTGTGATTACACAGACTTCCTCCAGATGTACTTCCCTCTTTGTTAAAGCAAGGTGTTTTCTATAGCAGCTGTTGTCCACAGCAGAGTTCAAAATCATCTTACCCAGCTCCTCTGTCTGCCATCTGTGAAAGAGATTTTTAAAATACACCCTCAGCACTACTAGCTGCTGTTCTCATTGTGATTTTTTTTTCAATTTATACTCTTTTGAGATGCTCTTCTAAAGAAAAGGCAAGTGAAAAACACCCTGAAGAGAGAATGAAAGTGAATCTTCAGATATGCTATCTTCAGCTAAAAATGAATTCTGCAGTTTATAGCTAAAATCAAATAAATAGTTCTTCCTTTCTCCTCTTTGTGTAGTACACATTGTATAAGATCTGTGCTCCAGCAGTGACAAACACTTTATGTGGGGTCAGGCATTTTCTCTGAGGAACTGCTTTTTGTAAAACATATCCCTTTGTTGGAGCTATGAAAAGGATACTTTAGCATAATATTTTCATTTGTTGGAAAAATTCCCCAAATAATTTCTGTTGACTTCCAGCCACCACTGTCAGATTTCTCCAAAACATCTTTATTATTATTATCATTATTGAAGTGCCTCAATACCTGGAAATCAAAATTTTAACCAGTTTGAAAATAGCTGAAAGGCTTGACATGAAAAAGGAAATTATAGAAATTATTCAATTAACATTATTTAAAACCCCCAACTTTGTGGTTTGTGACTTATTTGCATTTTCATTTTTTATTCTAATTTTGGATACATTTCTGAAATGTCAAAAATCTTGAGGGAAGGGAAAAAATTGCATCCTACTCAGATCTAATATTTACTCAGATACTGGTAGGTGCTTTTCAAGCATGAATAATACTAAGGGTTCAGAGAAAAACTGCTCTAATTAAAAAGTTACCACACAAGATCAAGCTCAGGCACACAAACGCTGAGAAGAAGAGAATAAAATCAAACTGCCTCACACTGAACTGCAGCCATGCTCTTGGTAACCAACATATGAAGCTTCAAGTTACTGGGGCATAGTTTGGACTGTTTGAATTCTGATGTGGCTTAGTGACTTGTAGAAATAATTTTCCAGCTCCAGAAGGGCCAATGTGACTTTCCAGGATAACACTAGTTTTTTGCATCAAATTTCTGCTACAGTTGTGTTTTGTAGATATTCTGTATTCAGCTTCAGCTTGTCTTGAAAGTGTGCAGTCTTCTTTTGAAAATGGAGTTTGGAATTTTATTTCAATAACTACCCGGGCACACTCTTAAAGGGAAGTGTTTTTAAAGAGAGGATTCTCTGGCTTTACCCTCCAGCCAGTGTTCCTTGCTATGCAATTCTTATTTGGTCTCCAAATGCTGTTCAGACCCACTGTCTTCTCATCCAGGAAATCCTATGATGAAACCAAGTGACCTTCTGAACTTTTTTTTTTGTTGTTTGTAAACTGCAAATTGAGCTTCTTTTGTCTCTCACTCATTCAATGTCTTGTCAGCCTTCAGTCTTGTATCTTTCTCATTGTGCCAATATAATCTTTTAAAATACAGTAACCACAACCACGCTACTGTGGAAACTCTTGATAATAGCTTCCTTCTTCCTGCTCCTCCTCTTTGGTTCTGTTATAGTCTCAGTAGTCATATTCATCTTTTCCCCACAGCTTTCCAGAGCTGATACTCCATTGCCAGTCCCTTTCTGTTCCTCTTGAAATAAAAACTGAAAAGTTTCATTAAAATGAGTGGTAACTTAGAAGGAGTATCAGACAGGGTTGTAAAAATGGTAGTTTATATTCATTTTAGCCACTTAAATAGCAGTAGAGTCTTGGGCAGCTGGGAAAAGTGGGATTGCCTGCGAGCCTCCCAGATTCCAGCCAGACAAACAAGTGATGATTTGGGTATATGGGGGAGGTGAAGTCAGAATTTTTAAGAACTCTTTGTATCATCAAATGGGAACAATGTGGATTTGTATGGTACATGTAAATTTATGAGTTTCTTTAATTATAAGACAGAAAAGTTCCAGTGACAGCATTAGTCTGAGAGAGAAAAAGCTCTTCATGAACAAAGTGGATAGGCAATAATTTCTAATACCAATTGAAGTGAATAAGACAATATTAAAAATAGTAAAAAATTCAAAATGTAGAACTCCTTTTGGGTTAGTGGAACTGTACCAATGTAAAAAGTCACTTGTTCATCCATGTAAGATAAAAAAGAAAAAAGAAAAACCTATTTAACAGATGGGGCAGGGTGAAGAGAGGAACACATATATAACAAGACCTTTAATAGTTTACAATCCACTAATGATGTACATCACTGGTGATGTTGAGGCCTCACATCCAATCTTGTGTTCAGTTTTGGGCCCCTTGCTACAAGAAAGATGTTGAGGTGCTGCAGCATGCCTGGAGAAAGAGCTGGGGAAGGGTCTGGAGCACAAGTCTGATGTGGAGCAGCCGAGGGAGCTGGGGGTGTTTAATCTGGAGAAAAGGAGGCTGAGCTGGGACCTTACTGCTGCCTGAAAGGAGGCTGCAGCCAGGTGGGTCAGCCTCTTTTCCCAGGGGACAAGTGACAGGACAAGAGGAAATGACCACAAGGTGCACCAAGGGAGGTTTAGATGAGATATCAGGAAAGACTTTTTTTCACAGAAAGGGTTGAAAAGATTTGGGACAGACTGTCCAGGAAGAGGTTGAGTCACCAACCCTGGAAGTGTTCAAAAAACGTGTGGATGTGGCACTTGAGAACATGTTTTGATAGTGAATATGGTGTGGTGCTGCACTGAAAGTTTGACTTCATAATCTTAAAGGTCTTTTCCAGCCTTAACTTCATGATTCTATGATTCTAAACATGCACTGAAAACATGAATGTGTAGCTCTGTGTAATTATGAATAGAGGGCAATTTTTCAGCTGTGGTTTGTAATAGCAGACTGAAGAAAAATAGCCCAAAATGGAAAGAAATTGTGTTCTATTTGCATTTGCATTTCTGAAGTTGTTCAGAGAAAGCCAGATAAATTTTTGCTATTTTTACTTGCAATGGCTATTTTATTATCTGCATCTGGTTTTTTAGCAATAATTTTAAATCAGAAAGTAAACAACTGACTTGTAAACATGAAGTGAGATTCAGATGTCAAAACTGAGGTGTCTGAAAGTCGTTTTGGACTGTCTTTCTAGCCACCTGAGAGAGGGAGGCACCTCCACTGCCAAACTTTTCTGACACTCACGTAGGTATGTGGGGCAGGTTAGGTGACCTCTTGTTTCAAGTGTCAACCAGCAATGCCAGGCTGACCAGTCTGAAAGTCATTTGTCTGAAGCAGTGTGAGGTAAATCCCATCCCAAACATGCAATATGAAATGTACTAAAAAGCGCATCATAATACATAAATATTCAAAACTTACTCTTTTTTTTTTTCCCAGACAATTAACTATACAAGAATTTTCTTACCTACATCTACTGTTTGTGCGTGATTAAGCTCAAACCTGTTGTATTTAGGGAAAGAAATTAGTTTTCTCCTTCTCACTCTTATTCACATGCCATGCCAACAGGGATTAGAAGAAATTAATTGTAGATGAGGTGGGATCCAAACTCTTGTTTCATTTCAGCCCGTTACACGTTTGTTAATCTTAAAGACAAATAGGTTACAGGAGGTTACTCTAAGACCTGCTCAGAGGCAGTGAGGCTGCCCACAGGGCATAATTCTGTCTCCAGTTCCAGTTTTCTAGGCAGAGACCTGCAACTGTGCTATCACAAAGACTCAGTTTGACTCTTGGAGCTGTAAATTAGAAAAGAAAATTGAATACATACAAAGTAAAAATAATTCAAACATGTGACTTCGCAGTGGATTAAAAAATCAATTCTCAACATAAACTGGCATTCTAGGAGGAAATCAGAGGCTGATATTAGTGGTTTCTTCAATGCACGCATTCCTAGATAAAAATGATTTAAGCATTTCAAGAAGGGATTGTCATCCACTAAACTTATGAAATCCTCCTGCTTATAAAATGGTCACATTTCATACTGACTGGAGCCAATATTGGTTTTCTTACATCATTTAAAGTTATGTACCAGTGTCATTTTTACATTTATGCATAGATCTGCCATGCATGCTATTGATAAATTTATATTTATCAATATAAATTGAGCATTTATATGATGTTCTGTGAGAGCTCTGGGTTGCACTTATTCACATGCTGGATGTCACTGTGGTTATGCACGTTTGAAGGAGGGAGAGGCAAATGCAAGTCTCTGACTTAGGAGTTATCTTTCCCTCTGTGATAAATATTGTCTCCAATATACAATTTTAGAGCTTCTTGCTCACTGGGGTCATGTTTTATTTGCTATTTTTTGTGTAAATGCATGTAGAGGTCAGTAAGTGAGCAAGGTTAAAAGTGTGTCTCAAAATCTAATATAAAGTATTTAATTGAGTCCTTTGCTCTAGTGTGCCAACAGGATGCATGGGAGATTCTACAATCTGTCAGAAAATGAAAAGCTGAGCTTTGCTGGTTAAGTTCTGCAGTATTTTGTGTGGATCCGTGGATTTTTCATATGCATGGAGCAAGCACACACCATAAAACTGAGATCTACTTTTCAGAGTGAGGCTAAATCTTCCATTCCTTTAGAATGACACAAAACCTCTGACTAATTTACCAACTGGAGAACTTGAGTATATTTATTTTTTAGTGGATTTTTTTTTCTTTAATTAAATCAACATTCTGCAGATAAGTGTCTTCTTTAAATGCAAAATTTAGGGATCCCACAAGTAACCCAGGAGAACAAAGAGCTAAACCCAGAAAACATATGGTAGTACTTCTTTTTTGGATGATTTTGATTTGTTTCAAATTTGAAAGCTGACACCTATATGTTGTTGTGTGTGCTCTTGCTAGTTCCAGTGCTCCATTAGACAGAATCTGCTGTTAATATTTCAACACTGTTGTCATAACCATTTTTTGTGATTTACCATCTCCCTGTGCTGTCTCTTGGTCACTTCTAAATCTAGGATCCCAAAACAGTAGGAAGTTTTGCTGATTAAGAAAAACAGGTCTGTGAAACCACAGCTAGTTCCCAATATGCTGTTCTTGTGAAAAATGTTTTCATTTATTTTATTCTACTAGATAATCTCCAATGCAAGAGTTTAGCTCTAAAACTAACAGTGGTCACATTACACCTTATTTTTCATGCGCAAATATTTAAATTTTCAGGTGTCATTGTTTATACATGAATTTGGTGATGAAGGCAGAATATTTTGTAATTCAGACTTGCAAAAAATGGATTGAAATGCAAGAATTCTGTGAAGAGATTAAACCAGAAGTGAAATTACATTTTATCTAACAAACAAGCACATACTTTGCCAACTGCAGAAAGCATTCCCCTCCTCTGAGAATTTTATCAAGGCTATTGTGCTTGTTCAACAATTCTGCTTACTGCTACCTCACAAAAAGGCTTTAACTATTTCACCATTGCTACCAATGCCCAGCAATAATAGCAGATAAGAGCACTGCAACTGGGACTTCAGTGTTAGAATAAAACTGAAGGAAAGTAATTATCCTGCATCCTTTTTGCTTTTAACTGTCATTTCTAGTTCTGGAAATTGGGTGAAAATCTGCCAATTGGTGATTTCATAGAAAACCAAAGCTGCAGTGGGGGAAAAAAAGGTACAAAGCAATCTGTTGTACTGTACATGTCACTTGTAAAAATGAACCTGAAGTGAACATATTTATACAAGTGTTTTCAAACAGCCCCACATCATTCCTCCTCCTATCTCTCTTCCCCTCCACATAAGCACACTCCATCCAGAGTTGCCAGGATACTGTGAGAGAGGCTGGTTTTGCAGGGCTCCAGCTGTTCCCAGGCACAGAACTGGGACTGCTGTGGAGAGGGTTCCCTTTGTGGTGTTTCCATGTTGTGTTGGCAGGCTCAGGAGATGTGTGCGAGAAGCACCTCCCCAAGCACTCTCAGGGTGAGGTACATCAATACAGGAGAGTCCTGGAGCACATCCTTCTGGAGATTGGCTCCTTCCGTGTCCTCCATGGAACACGAAATGTATCTTTGGCATTTGTCTCAGATAAGCTTCACTGGCCTGGAGATTACCTAGCATTCATGGCTCTTGGAGGAGCAAAAAGAAGGTGATGATATCAACACTCTTTACCCCCAGCAGTGCACAGAGTTCCAAGTGATGCTGTGGACTCAGTCACGGAGCCAAGCACCAGACCTGTCTGGTGGTAAATATGGATTTTGATCTTACTGGTTGGGGTTTTTTTCAGCACAATCTTATTTTTTTTTATTTGAAAAAAGTCCAGTTCAGAAAACTTTCCTTGGGACAGGATGCTGTTCTATGATCCAAGAGCAACTAGCAGAATGAAGCAGAAAACCAGGAAATAGAGATCTCTGAATCTGGTTTTACTCCAAGTATTTTCAATACAAAACTTTTATATTCAGAGTATTACACATGCATGCTCACGCTTCAGGAAATAGGTTCTAGAAATCAGTAAATCCCAGTTTTAGAAACTACAGGGGACAAGTGTAAAAAAAAAAAAGTTTATAGGGGACAGTTTTAGAAACCATAGGGGACAAGTTTATAGGGGACTCAAGGACTAGAGACATGCTATTTAAAAGGGACTAAATTAGTCTATTGGCAAGTCAACTGTGAATGAGAATAGAAAGATAACTTTATGTCTTTATATAGCATTTTTATGACTAACACTTGTATAATCCCTTTTTTATGCGACCAGGGAAAATAGAACTACCTTCATAAGAGTAAAATTTGTACTTTTTGTGAAATGGTCCTGGATACTGTTCTACTCTCTGTTTTTTGCTGAGATTATAGGTCTCTTTTTTCACATTCTGTGTTGAAACCCTTTGACATTGTCCTGCCATTTTATACAGCAAAGCTTTGTGTGGCCTGATAGATTAATGCAGGTAGCTGCAATCAGTAAACACAGGCATCACTTATACAGACAAAACTAGTACAGGCACTGACACAAGGGAGAAGAACATTTTTCAAGTTTTCTTCCTTTTTTATTTGTCCTAAGATATGATCCAGAACTGAAATTCAGATGGCTAAATTGTTTTACAAGAATTTCACTTCTCTTTTCTCTACTTTGTGTTTTGATAAGTGAAAGGAAGCTCCCCACCACAACCAGTTTGATGACATTTGCTCAGCTGTCTCCAGTGTGCCAGCAATGCCCCAGCCCAGGGCTGCACTACTCCAACTTTGGACACGGTCAAGGGCAGCACAGTAAGAGCCAGGGGGAAACCACATTTATCTCCCAAGTCCTGTGCTTAAGGCTGACTTGCTTTGTGGCCCTCTAAGGTGTATCTGAACTCAGTGGACTATGACAGAACAAGTTATGAGTGAATCATGTAGATTATACCCTGCCAGTGTCCCCCTCAGCCTGCCCCACCTGGTCTGGTAGTAATATCACGTGGTCAGCATCAAGCAGAGAGTTTGCTTAGAAGCCTCTAAAAAAGCGTGCCATGAGGCAAAGATTGATAGCATGATGTTTTTAGAGGCCCCCACACTTCATTACTTAATCTTTCCAAACTCTGAGCTCTCTATGCTGTTTCAGCACCAGTGTCACCTCTGACCCGATAGCGACAGAGAGCTCCTGCCAAAGCCTTGGAAGAGGTGTTGGAGCCAGAATGTCTCCCCAGGCCTGTGGCATTCACATTCTCTGAAAAAATCCTTTCGCCCAGGATTTTTCTCCTGGGAAGCTGAGAAGCCTCAGAGCACAGGAAAACAATTCTTATCTCATTTGCTTCTCCTGTGTTGTGCTCATGCGTGGAATGTGTTTGGAGATTGTTTACCCAAAGGTGATTGTTTCACTGGATTCTGGTGTGAGTTGTTTTCACTCATTGGCCAATCAGGGCCAAGCTGTGTTGGCCTGGAAAGAGTCATGAGTTTTCATTATTATCTTTTTAGCATTGAGTAAGTATCTTTTCTGTATGCTTTAATATCGTATAATATAGTATTCTTTAACTTAATATACTATAATAAAGTAATAAATTAGCCTTCTGAGAACAGGGATTCAGAGGCATCATTCCTCCCTGCCATGGGGGTCCCTGCAAATAGAATACAGGCCAGTGTGTGCTGTGAGCACTGTCAGGGAGGGGCGAGACACTGTCATGTCCCAGTCATGGCCAGCGATGCTTCAGGTGCGTGAAAGATTTGGAATTAGCTTCCTGCACTGCCTAGAGCTAAAGACAAGAAGCTGCTTCATTAAAAGTCTGTTGTTATTTGTGTAGTAGGGAAAAACCTTGCCCTTTCCTTCTTTCTTTCTCCTTCCCCTGATCTTTTTGGACTGTTCCTATCTCCCTGAGTAGGCAGTAATTGGGAGGTAGGATGTTCAGCAGGTGCCTCTTTTTCTGTTACGCCTGGGCTTGCCCTGGTGGGAGGAGCCCTGAGCTTCACTTTGAAAATGAGTGACCAGCTCTGTATGTTCCTTAAGTTCTGTCCTGGTTTCAGCTGGCCTAGAGTTATTTTTCTTCCTAGTAGCTGTTAAAATGCTGTGGTTTGGACTTAGTATGAGAATAATATTGATAACACACTGATGGTGTAATTGTTGCTGAATAGTACTTACTGTAAGTCCAGGACGTTTTTAGTTTTGCGTGTTCTGACAGAGACCAGGTGCAAAAGAAACTGGGAGGAAGCATGGCCAAGACAGGTGTTCTGAATGAGATAAAGGGATATTCAGTACCATACAATGCCATGCCTAGAATATAAACTGGAGGGAGTGGGCTGGGAGGTGCCAATCACTGTTTGGAGCCTTGATGGATGTCAGTCAGTGGGGGAGGAGCAGCTGTACTGTGCATCCCCTTTCTTTCCTGGGTTTTATTCCTCTCTCTCTTCCCCTTGTCCTCCTCTTCCTTCATTACTTCACTACTACTACTAATTATTATTATTAATTATAGCAGTAGTAGTGTTATTTTACTTTATGTCCATTATTAAACTGTTTTTATCTCAATTAATTACTTTTACCTCCTCCTGATTCACCTCCACACCACAGCAGGACTGGGGAGAGAGTGAGCAGCAAGAGTGAGCTGCATGGTACTTAGTTACTGGCTGGGTTAGCACATCTGTACCAGGCTCTGCACCACAGAATGTTACTTGTGAGCTCCAAACCCACTCAAGTGAATAACACAATCACAAGCTGACACATAGCAGGGGAGCTGCCCTCTACTCTGCTCTGACCAACCTGCTATTGCATGTCCACTTAAAAAAAAAAAAAAAGATCTTTTTACTGCTAGCACCTTACAACACCCTAGGGTTACCAAGACATCCTGTCCTGCAGAGAACTCCTGGTGGCATCCTCAGTTCTGAACCAACTGGTTTGCAAACTCATCTGCAATGCTCTCTCCTCGGAGAAGTGTGGGTTAATCCTGCCAGTGAGATGCAGGCTCCTGAGGGCTGTTTGGGGTCTCCCTGGCAGACATCTCTTGGCATGCCTCTGTGGAGGCAGGAGGAGAGGTTTGGAGCACACCCTGCTGTCTCCTGTGTGCTAGGACTCAGTCTTGCTTGAAAGGACCCAGCACCAGGCTGAGGTCCCAGGTCCCCACTTCAGAGGCAGCCAAACAGGGCCTGGACAGAGAAGTTTGCTGGTGGATAAAGTGACACAGTTCTCTGGAGACATTAATTCATTTCACTGTGGGTGTGTGCAAATGTGCTCTGCAGTTGGTGACCATATCTGTATATTCACAGGCATGGTTTAATTAATCCTCTTATGGACAGAACCTACCATGGCATTAAGAGAGCAAATATTTTTAGCCTGTATAAGAAGTCAGTCCTGCCCACTCACATTAAATCCTTTAGAAGGCAACTTAACTACTGCAGGTTAGCTAGGATGACACAGGAAAGTGAGGTTTAGATAATAGTAATTAAAATTTCTTGAGCAAAGGAAGTCTTGTGCAAAGGGACAAGAGTAATTGATGACTTCACCTTTTAAAGAAAAAGAACAACTATTTTGCAATGTGCCAGTCCCTCTCCCTGCCCTCAGGGCAGAGGTCCTACTGCTTTTGATTGTGACTTTTATAAAGGTGTGAAAATAAGCCACATTAACTGCTGAGTTCCCATGGCTAACACTGATAGAAGCAAATTGAAAGGACTAAGGAAGAAAAAACCTTGAGATAGGCAGGATTTTGTATAATAATTATGAACAGCATCTCTCACCTCTTCTTGTTTGTCAGACAGATTTATGCCTCTTCAAAATCATTAGGACAACTGCACATGTGAATTTTTAATAACTGTGGAAGTTTTAGAAAAAAATGAAAAGGAAAAGTGAGTTGCTGTTTACCCCCTCTCAAAGAAATTGCAAAATCCAACAGAATGTCTGCTGCTGATTTGCCTCTATATTCACAATTTAGGTATAGAAAAGCCCTGTAAGAACACCTGAGTATTCTTTCCTGACTACAAGTAATGCTTTTAATGATCTTTCATGACTTTCAAAACCAAAATAAATTCTTACCCTGAAGTTCATATTTTATAGCCCCAACTCAGTCACGTTCTACTTTCTGGAAGAAGGAGCTCTAGCATTACATTTGAGTGTAGGGAAAGTGTTTAGAATTGTGGGCAAAGGGAGGGACAGTCTTGCGAATACCTGGAGGAACACTGAGCAATAGCAGATACTGTGCTTAAAGTCTGTTGGAGGAACAGTGTTCAGAAACTCATATAATTGAGATTGTTTTTTACTCTTTCAATTGCAAGAAACTTTCTTTAAAGCCTTTTATGACCATTTCCTTATGGAGGGCATATACACAGCTCATGGTGACAAAATTGTTTTCTGAACATATAATATTTCTTTGTGTTAGAAATTCAAGCAAATATTGGGATAATGGACAAATTGAACTGATGCTTTTATAAGAAAATGATATCACTAATGAGATTTAACCCAGTTACTGTATCAAGGAAATAGCTGTTAATGTTTTGGCATGTTAACTTTTTTGCTGTTATTATTAAATGGAGGAAAACTATTTTTACGCATGCCTGATCAGGATAAAGTCAATTTTGACTTAAACCAATGTGCTGTGCAACTTAAATACTTTGAAGGAGGACAAAACACCATTTCCAATATGAGGGCAGACAAGAAGAGGCAGAGAGAGCCATTTTCCTTTCTATTTTCCTTGCCTTTGGAACAGATCATGTATTTCCAGTTGAAAGTAGAAGGCAGCTTATCCTGGCTCACGTGTGTAAACATTCATATCAATCTGTCACATACACAGTGGCCAGTCCTAACGAGCCTTTTGA
Organism: Onychostruthus taczanowskii; assembly: GCF_017590055.1. Lineage (NCBI taxonomy): Eukaryota > Metazoa > Chordata > Aves > Passeriformes > Passeridae > Onychostruthus > Onychostruthus taczanowskii. The sequence goes on from NW_024502791.1 coordinate 7,136,998, forward strand.
AGCCTCTTTGTTTTGTCTTTGCCATGCCATCCTCTCGCCAGCCACAGAACTTTGCCCCCTCTCCTCATCCTTGCTCCGACTGAGATGGGAATCAGAGGAAGAGTCAGAGAAAAGGTGCAACTGCACTTAAAGTTCTCTTTTGCCCCACTGAAGGTGTCTGTCCCTTCCTGACAGGCTGCAGTTTCACCTCAGAAACTTCTGTGGATCACCCCTGTCCCTGCCTGTGCTCTCCCTGTGACCACCCCTTTCCAGCAGCCTCTCATCTGAGCTAAAGCAGGGGAGGATGTGGGAATATTGGCTCATTGCCATCAAAGGGTTCAAGGACACAAGACTGGGGAAAGACACAGGCACCTGCACCTCAGTGCACCTTTCCATCTGGTCCTGGCATGCCCTGGGGACATCCTGCCTGCCTCCTCCATCACACAGATCACAGAGGGCTGTTGGTGAGGCAGCCTCTGAGGCAGGGACCAGAGCCTTTTGAGATCAGACTTACAGCATGAGAGAGGCAGGAGCAGAGAATCACCTCAGGGAAAGGGAGAAGGGCTCAACAGGCACCTTTATTGTAAGTGTGCTGCTTTGTTGGATGGTGATGCTTCCTGTCAGCATTATGCTTATAAAGGTTCTCTCATTCCAAAACCAATCTCTTCTTCTTAGGAACATTGGCTGCCCTAATAAGAGAGAACTCATCTTCTCAAACCCACTTCCTTTTAAATCTGTAGCTCATCATGGCTGCAGCAACTCCTCTGCTGTTATTTGTTTGCATTCTGCAGAATTGCAGTAGATTTAAACTCTCAGCTGCTAAAAATTAAGTCCTACCTCAATATTGATGGGATTATTTTTGGATGGTCCTGGAAAAATATCCTGGAGTGGCTCTGACTAAAGATCTACCACCATTATCTTCTACAGTTTTAGTATTAAAAAACAGTGCAGTCAAGGCAACCCTTGTGTAGGCTGCATGGTCAGTTTAATTACTTTTTTTCAGAAAGAGAAAATCCACGTTTCAGTACCCATTTTGAAGAGCCACTGTGAGATGGATCATTTAATTGTGTTCAACAGCAGCTGAATACATGAGAAAAAGACTTTGAGAGTGTCAGGGATTCACTAATGGAAATTAAAACAATATGCATTTCTAGTTAGTGCTGAGTGAAATATCAAACATCTGCTGCAGGCTATTATAGAGGGGAAGCCAAATGAGAAAGGCAAATGTGTAGTCTCAGCTGCAGGGGCTGGAAGGAGACAGCAGATAAATGCCATTTGGAGGCATCCCTCATCACTCCACATTGCTCCTTGGAAAGCCAGGAGCTTTTCTGATGGACTCTTCATGTCCTGAGCAGAGGGTATGCAGAGTAGGGAATTGGCAAATGGGCGGGAGATACTGGGGAAGGGATCTGGCTGTGGGGAATGGAGAAAAACAGGCATCAGAGAGTGTTGGCTACATGTGCAGTGATCAGATGAGGAGGCAAGAGGGATCCCAGGTTGATTCCATTTGCTTTCCAGTGTGGAAATTAATTAGTTGATTGGGAAAGAGGAATGGCTCAGTAGAAGTGCTTGAAGACAGGGCAGTCAGTGAGAAACAGCTGCTTCCTAAGGAATGGCTCTGAGTCTAGCAGTCTCTCATCTGGGCACTGAGGAGTACTTACAGTACATCCCCATCAAAATTAATTTCTTTTCCTGGTGATTATTGTTCAGGGCTCAAGGGTTTAGATCCTGTTGTTTAGCTCCTGCCACTAATTAAGGGCATCTCTTCAGTGTGAGGTACTCTGGAAACAGAGTAGGTACAGGTCCAGATACAGATAGATACAGAGACAGATACAGATGAGGAATCCCAGCATTCCTTTGGCCCATTGTTTTCAAACTCAGGTTACCCACTCCCAACTTCCCTGAGGTTTTAGGGCATGGTTCAGGTCAAGAAGGAGATGGATTATGAGGATGTCCATACTCAATAGAGCTAACACACACTGCAAACATAGGGCTTCCACATTTACTCTTCTTATGTTTTCATACTGCAAGCTCCAACACGTGCAGTCCTGTAGAGAGACAGTAACTATGGAGATAGAAGCAATGGGAGATACCTATAACCCCTGAAGGTGCAGCAGGCCCAGGAAGTGTGTTAAACTGCTTGGAAAATCCTCTTCTAGCCCAGGCCTACTTGGCATGGTGAGCACATGCACTTACAAAATGTCACTGTTTCACACCAGGCACTTCCAAGAACCTGCACTCTCCCTGGGGCCCTGCAATTTTAAAACACTTGAAATGTATTTCTATTGTGTTTATCCTCTCCATTTTCACATCAAGGGAGCCTGTCAGCAATGTGCTGTGGGGATGGGTCCTGTAGAGAAACACTAGAAAATCACCTGCCATCTTTGTCACTCAATGCATAACAGCCCCTCAGGCCAAGCACAGCTCGGTGGTTCTTGCTCTCAGGACAAGACAGAGCTGTAGATTGGGCACCTAAAGGTGTGTCCATAGGGTGGCTGTAGGAGACTGTAGGTGTTGGCTGCACCACCTCAGCATTCAGCTTTTATTTTTTCAGCTTTAGGCAGTGTTAATCTAGGCAAGCGACCTGTACAACAATCTTGTCTCCTGGGAATGTGGCAAACTGGCTTCTGTATACCACAGGTATATCTGAAGTGGTTTATCTGAGCCAGAATTTTTTGAAGGGCCCTGTTCATTGTTGTTGGCAATGTTTCAGAAATAAAGGCACCTTGTTACAGGTGTCTTTACTCCAGAAACTGGTACTCTCAAAGTTGCAGTATATACAAGGTATTTCTTTGCCATCATTGACATTCAAACATGTTGCACGTTTTCACATGGTCAATAGTGTGCTGATTAGTGTTGTCTCAAATGAATGTGTCAGTTTGAAACCTTATAACATGCACAAGAGAAATGAGAGAAACACTTTGTATGTGTTTTCTTGATTAGACATCAGTTTTCCTTTGTGGAGCCAAAATCAAATTAGCTATTGCAATGCTCTGCTTGACTGACTCTTCTGAGGAACTAAACATCCAGCATCATGTCAGCTAATTATGGTTAAATAGGTGACAGAGAGATAGTTCTTTTCAGTTAATGTTGAAAATTACTGGCTGGTCTTTTGAGTCAGGTTAGTCACACCATTAAATTGTGATTAATCAGGTTCAATTTTTTGGGAAGTGTGCACACATGGATTTTCTCCAAATGATGGGGCTGACAGTCTGTCTTCTGCCAGGGTAGAGTTAATGAGAGAGAACTGGAAACTTGCTAGTTATGTTAATATTTATCTGAAGTTGATAAAACATAACTGTGACCAGTGTTGGTCTTATGGAATTTGACTAACATTTTGGGACACTTGCCTGACACACTTTCAGGGTCTGGTTATCTGTAAGGCACATAAAAGTCATGGCAGAGAAAGGCAGCAAACAAACATGATATCCAGCAAAATTACATCATGTTAGTATGTGCAGATTTTAACTTCTTTTTTTAAATTCAGGATCAGAACACAGTAAAAATGTCATGGTTGAAGCAAGAATTTCAGCAAGACATTTTTCAGGAAACAAAAAACAATGAATCAGTCTTGTAAAGAGTAAATAAGTTCTTCTTGCCCTTCTCAAGTTATGAATAACTAGTTTTGGCCTATTACTCTTATTTCTGTGTGGAGATTATAGAGTTGTCATACTCTTTCTCTTCCCACAACTCACCCACACTGAATACATGGGTCATGCAAAAATACTTACACAAAATGCAAGAAACATCTTACAAAGAATTTACAAGTTATGTGCCAATGACACCATCACTGATCTTTTAATTCAGCATGTGTTCACATAAAAACCTAAAGGAAAAGAAGGCCTGCTGTGAATCTTAACATGGTTACCCTTTTGTTAAAGAAACCGGAAAAATGCTTTTATTTTGCCCACAAACTTTGGTATTGCTAAGGTACTTTAACATGACTGTTATAGATTCATAAAACTCTTTTTGAACACTACTTCATAGGCACTTCCTTAGCATTTTCCCTATAGTAACATGAAGCTTGTTTCTTGGAAAGAATCCTTTCAAAATCAGAGTGGTTTAAAGATGGGAATAGAGCAAGTTTAAACCTGGAGCTGTCTGCTGTACTTTTCCACAAGACAACAAAATAGATGGTATCACTAAGGTTCAAGTTTGTCCTCCTCCACAGAGGAACAAAAGGGCAGGAATTTTCTAGTCTTCCATCACTATCTCACTAAAAAACCTGGCTTTATTTCTGAAACACTGTCAGCTACGATGAACGGGCCCTTAGAAAAATTCTGGGTCAGACCTGTGGTTTATAGAACCAGTTTGCACATTCCCAGGAGACAAAATTGCTGTATGGGTTGCCTGCCTAGTTTGCCATTGCCCGAAAGGGAAAAGCTGAATGCTGAGGTGGTGCAGCCAGCACCTACAGCCACCTATAGACACCAGACCCTATAGACATCCTATAGCCACCTGCACACACCTATAGACACCCTATAGCCACCAGCACACACCTTATAGACACCCTATAGCCACCTACAGACACCTACAGATACCCCATAGATACTTTATAGCATCCTACAGACACCTACAGCCACCCTGTAGGCACCCTATAGCCACCCACAGACACCTACAGATACCCCATAGATACCTTATAGCCACCTACAGACACCTACAGCCACCCTATAGCCACCTACAGCCACCTGCGCACACCTTATAGACACCCTATAGCCACCTACAGACACCTGCATTCACCCTATAGACACCTAATAGCCACCTGCACACACCCTGTAGCCACACTATAGCCACCTGCAGCCACCTGCAGTCACCCTACAGACACCCTATAGCCACCTACAGCCACCCTATAGCCACCTATAGTCACCTGCAATCACACTATAGACACCCTATAGCCACTCTGTAGCCACCTACAGCCACCTGCAATCACCATATAGACACCCTATAGGCACCTACAGCCACCCTATGAACACACCTTTAGGTGCCCAATCTACAGCTCTGTCTTGTCCTGAGAGCAAGAACCACCGAGCTGCGCTTGGCCTGGGGTGCTGTTATGCATTGAGTGACAAAGATGGCAGGTGATTTTCTAGTGTTTCTCTACAGGACCCATCCCCACAGCACATTGCTGACAGGCTCCCTTGATGTGAAAATGGAGAGGATAAACACAATAGAAATACATTTCAAGTGTTTTAAAATTGCAGGGCCCCAGGGAGAGTGCAGGTTCTTGGAAGTGGCTGGTGTGAAACGGTGACATTTTGTAAGTGCATGTGCTCACCATGCCAAGTAGGCCTGGGCTAGAAGAGGATTTTCCAAGCAGTTTAACACACTTCCTGGGCCTGCTGCACCTCCAGGGAAGAAGAGTTTACAGGATTGTGGCTTATAAGCACCTGGTCATTTGCTCTGAGTGATGGAAAAAAGGGTGAATTGTGTGAGAGGTGAATCCTGTTTGCCCTCCTGATTGATTTGTATGCACATGGTGGAGTCAGTGTGTGGTCCTGCTCAGACCATGCTGCTTGACTGCTCTTTACACCCCGAGAAGACAGGACAGCTCCTCAGTCTAGGCATTGGACTGTTGAGAGCAGAAGCCCTTTGAGGCTGGCTCAGGAATTTCACTGTGCTCAGGCGAGCTTGGGAGTGGCCAGATTATCCTGTCACACATGGTCAGTTCCTGTGTCTCCAGGATCAGGTGGTTTCCATGTCCCCATCCCTCTGTGTCTCAGTGCAAGGAGTATGAAGTGCACCAAGGCTTTCTTGTAGCTCAGAGATCATTATCCATAAATGCAGTATTTGAAAGGGAAGGAGCCAGCTGGGGGCTGGGGAAGGTCAAACAGCATTTCTTCATCTGTGGTGCTGTTAGGACACAAAATGTTCTTAGCATGTTCTTGTGTTGGCCAAATATTCATTAAAAGGGATTCCAGTTCTTCATGTCTCCTTTTGGCAGGGAAATTTCATGTTTTACGTGGAAAATATAATGGTTTGAAATTTCATATTCATATGCAACTGTGAATTAAAAATTACTTCTTGAAAACATGTAAAAGAATAATGTAGGGAAAAATGAAATTACTTCCACCCGTCAGAAGTCACCTTGCTGGCTTTGTTAGAATCTGTTGTGTCAGGTGCTGAGCCTTCCTCCTCTGTCCAAGTCTAGCCAAGTTTCATTTTGGAGTGTGTGAGTTGTGAAGCTGAAGTCCTGCAGTGCAGCTGGGCACTGACTCAAGGATTCCATGAGTGTTTATGTGGAGACTGTGTGTTGCTGGAGACTTTAGCTGATTCCCATCTGCTGCAGATCAGGGGCTTCCTAGGGATGCTTCATGAGGCAGGTTACCATAGCACCAGGCTCCTCAGATGTAGCATTATCTTGTTTCACTTGTCTGAGCAGGACAAAAGAAGTGATGTGTATATTATGTTGCATTTCTCAAAGTAGTCATCTCTAGTCTTGTACAAAACAAAAATCACGGACATTGTGCCATTGCTTAAGGATAGAAATTGAGAGAGGAGGTTCTGCCATTACTTGCAAATGAAGATGAGTCTAGAAGTGACATTGGCATTGATCGAAAGGGAACTTCAGTGAGCCAGAAAATGTAAGATCAGGTAAAGAAGCTACATCAGATTCTTACAAATTGCAGTTAAGACATCTTTTCACGCATGTGATTTCTGTCAGGCTCACAGGAGTTAAGGGAAAAATTTCTGCTGTGCTGGAGCTCAGTGAAGAAGAAAAGAAAAAAAAGCTTCTACCTGGCAGAAGAAATTTCTGTGACTGTAAGGTCACTGGAAAACACAAATAAGTTTTGAAAATAGCCCTGTTTTGGAACTTCTTATATTTTACCCCAGATTTGTGACCAATGACTACTTTTAGAAAGACGGTGCTCATGTTCTTAACAAATTGCTGACATTCCCCTTTTGTGATACAGTTGAACTGTCCAGTAAAAAAGCAATAATTTCACATTACATATATATATATATATATATATATATATATATACACATATATATATATATATATATGTTCCTGTACAGGTTACAAGTGGTATAAATGTTCATCACTACCCTTCATATATTTCATATTAGGGGATTAAAATCATATCATCCTGACTCCTTTTCTTTTCTTCTCTTGAATTTCATTCTGATTTTAATGCAATGCATCTTAAACCCCACCAAAACCAACTAACTATAGAATCTGACGGTTTCAGTGTTGTTGTTTTGAGCATACTAATACATGAATCTGTGCAGCCAAAGGATCAAGGACAGCTGGAGGCCAGGCTGGTGGCAGGGCCCACTGTAACACAGGTCACTGATCAAAGGTCCATGCAGGAGACCTGGCTGACCACAGCCTGTGTGTGACACAGCCCAAACTGGGCTGGGAATCAAGTGAGACTGGTCAGGGCAACCAGTCCCCACATCCCCAGAGCCCCCAGGGACCAAAGATATCTTCATTTTCCCTACCACATTTGCTACTGACCTTGCTTAAGAAGAGGCTTTGTTAAACAAACACTCTCAAAAGAATGGGCCAACATTTCAGCTGCAACTGAATGTTAGAAAGCAATGCTTCATTTGAACTTTTCTGCAGTAATCATTATTTCTGCAGTCATCAAAGGCAGTAACAATGATATATGAACAGCAGGTTAAGCCTTTGTCTCCTTAGAGAATCTAAGAAAGGCTTGTCACAGTTTGCTGTGGTCTCTCTTGCTGATTAAACAAAACCTTCCTAGTGTGGGTTCTGAAACTTAAAAAAAAAAGTCTTAAAATAATTCACTGAAAGAATAATGGATACAATGTTAATTGCAGCATGACTATATTTGCTACAATTACACCAAGAAGGATTATCATTCAAATGCAAAATGTGAGGCATGTATAACTGCAGTCATGACATATTGTGCATATCATGGCCCAAGCAACTGAATAGTATTTGACATTTGTCTGCCCATATCTTTATCTCTTTCCCTTTGCTTGTGCTCTTGTTTTATCGTTTACCAGCTCTTTCTTTTGGCGTCTAGGATGAATCATCAGTGCAGAAAAATACTGATGTAGTCTTGATTTCTGTAGCAAAATACTCCTTATCTAGAAACAAACTGTATGACAATGAATGCAACATCTAAGGATGTATTGTGTTTCTAAATATTATATATAAGTATATGTGTGGGAGGTGGCTTTGAAATTTAGACTACTCCAGCAGAACAAAAAAGTCTGAGTAATGCTAAATGCATTCATGAGGTTTATTTTTTTTCTTTTGTCTTTTTTTTTTTCTTGTTTGTTTTGCTATCACTGTTTTTATCCTGCAGGGAAATTACTGCTAAGGAACTGACTTCCATCTTGGTTGCAAAATTGATTATGTTCTACCCTTGGAACCATTTAAATTAGTTGTGCTGGGGGCCTGAAATAAAATGTTATTATAGCAGAAGAAATTCTCAAGGCTTCATGTCCTAAGCTAATAACAAGTCCTGTCAAATAAAGCCTATCCAACCCTTTTAGTCTAAAAAAATACTCCAGTTTCAGTTTCAGAAAACATTTGCCATTTGAGCAAAATTGTTTTGGTTGTTAGGATATTTTTAAGAAAAAACAGGGACCAGCAAGGTTCCTTTCAAAAGGCAGAATCAATGGAATAAATGACATTAACATGTGCAACTGCAGTCTGGTGCATATGACAGTATTAAACATTTTTGCAATAAAAAGCCATTGGCCTGGAACAGCTCAGCTTTCTAAGCTGATAACATTTTAGTGAGAAAATAACTTTAATAATCCCCTGAACATCATATGCATGCACAAATTATTAGATTAGACTGTCCTAGTTATTTGGTTATTACAAGACTTCTGCAGGAATCACACCCAAGCCACAGGAAAACACCGATTAAAAAACTCCAAAGCCTAAAGATAGCATAATTACCAGAGGAAAGTCAGTTATTAAACAATAATATTTAAAATAAATGGCAGTGTTGAAAGGCTCCAAAATGTGTTTTAATAATGTTTGTCTCTGTTAAGCCTTGGAGATAAATAGACAAACCAGTACAAAAAACAGGAACTTCTCTTCCAATTAAAACACTGTTCACAGCAGGAAAGGGCACAGAGTGAATCAGGGAACCCTATGGCTTTGTAGTTTCTGAATTGAACCCCAAGTTAATTTAATTGGATTCTTCTCCCCTATATTTCTCTTTTCCCCTTCCTCCCCCCTTTCAATGCATGACCTGGTTTTCCAAATCGATTTGGCCAGCAGGTATCCTTTATCATAATTCCCTCTTCAGTGGGCAGAAATGGATACTTCCTGAGAGCCAATTCATCCCTATGGCCCATCAACATCTAAAGTGGTTGGCTGAAGTCTTCCCTGCAGCTCCTTTTCTGTTCAAATGGTGAGCTGAATCCTCCCCCCATCATTCACATAGCTGAGGACCTTTCCTCAGACAGCAGCTTGAACAGAGAGCAAATAACTTACCAATCAAATAAAGTGCTTCTCCATTCTAGCCAGTGAGTGACAATATACAAGAGGCAACTAAGGCATAGCTCTTTTTCTCCTCTTCATTTAAACAAAATTCAGGAATTTTGCTTTCTTTTCTGTGCAGGACAGCTTTAAAACCCCTTCTCTTCCCATCCTTGCTTGTAGTCTACTATTCACATTTTGGGTGTTAGAAGAGATGCACCAATGTCCTATTAGGCTTGGAAAGGCATTTAAGGGCTATTTCCCTCTTCCTTGACAAGTGCCAGTGCCACAGACCTTCCAAGAGATAGTTTGGCATGACTGTTTTACTATTCCTGCAGTTACTGCAGCATTTCTTTAAAGGGACCAATTCAGAAACTACAAAGCCATAGGTTTCCCTGATTCACTCTGTCCTCTTTCTTGCTGTGAACAGTATGTACATGATGGACTCTGAATAAACTCCTGTGCTCAGTCCTTATATATTCCTATTGTAGCTCCCAAATCATGTTTGACCCAGGTTGGAGCTAGATACTCCTCTGCACATACAATGGGGGATTCTGGGCGTGAACAGAACTCAGCTGCCCAGAAAATGTCAAAGTTAAACAGTGAAGGACCTGCTGAACTTGAGTTATCTCCAGGGTTAAGCAGCAGCTGAACAAGGGCAAAGTGTTTGGACTTAAGCACTTAGATCTTTTCTGTATCTGTGATCAAAGGGACTGGATAGAGAAGAAAGATGAAACAAACACTTCCCTCCAGTTAATTTTTATCCCTTTGTACAGATACTGGGTGAAAAAGAAAAGAGTAAATACTTGTGAGAACTGGATTGTTAAGGCCAAGAGAAGAACATTGCTTGAGTTGAAAGAAAGAACATACTATGATGCAGCAAATTACTTTACAGGCCATTGGACCTAATGCAGTCTTGAGAGCTCACCTGCCCTGTAAAAGTGGGTTATTTTCCTCAGGAAAGAGATTGTGAGGTCCTATTGTAGCAATGGAAAATTGGTGCCAATGCACCTGCTGCATGGCAACACCAGTGCCAAGAGGAATATTGACTTTCAGCCTTTCTGAAGATATATTCAGGAGTACTCAAAAAGTAACAGCCTTCAGATAAGAATGCAGAGAGCTTCCCAAGAGCTCAGCAGACCCTCTGTGGAGACCATTCTGTGCAGCAATGGCTGCTGCCAAACGTGCAGGGCAGCTCTGACAGTATTCACTAAGGATAAGAAGCTTTTGCTTGAGGATGCTTTCTGCACCCCTTCCTCTGGTAAAAGCACATCAATATTGACTGAATGGCACTGATGGATTTTGATGGGATGTGCATGAAAAGGAATGTGGTGAGCATATTGTTGGAGAACCAGGCCCAGCTTGTGGCTTTTTCTAAGCTGTTCTGCAGTTAGTTGGCAGCTGGGGATGTTAAACAGATGTGGGTTTGTTAGAAACAGGAAGCTCTGTCAGCTCTGTTCCTTTGCTCCCCTCCCACCTTAACACCACTTAAGGTAATTTGTACCTAGGACATGACCTGTGTGAGTAGGGCTGAGTGGCTGTGATGTCCTTCCTCCTTGCTGCCCTTACAGTTCAGACTGGGGCTGGGCTGCTCTGGCACACAAAGCATGTTTAAAAAGCAGCCATTAAATTTTAATTTCGGTACTTTAAAGTGTTTTTGTGTAGGAGTTTTCTGCACTTAAACTTCCTGATATGCAATCGATCAAAGTCATGGCTGCTGAAATAACTTTAGGTTCAAGGTACGCTTTAGGCAGAGTAAGTGCTGCAAAATTGGCAAATATGTTTACAACACAAACATTTTATTGACAACTTAATCAAAAATCTCTCTTGTACCTGCATATGCTGAAACATCTCCCTTGCCCTCCCCTCACCCATGAGTATGGCCTACCCTGAAATAACTAAATCTGTTTTAATTTATTTTCATTGCTTTTTATTATGTCCAAAACCAAGCTGACAGCAACAACCAAGAAGGAGTGGGCACTATTATTGCACATTTTTTCCTTGCCTATCTCTCGTTCTTCTCCTGTTGTGTCTGACAGTGATACAGATATGCATTTTTTTGCAAAATGCCATTTGTAGGATGTTGGTCATGCAGAGTCTTCTCAGGAAAATTCTTGTGGGTTTAGGCAGTTCTGTAGAACAGTCAGCAATGTGGATTTGGGAAGGATGATCAGAATTCTAAAACATGGATTAAGATTTCATTCAGAGCTCTGCCACTGGCTCCTCCTGAAAACCTGGGCAATGTACTTACCATGTACACACCTTAATTTCCCTATTTGTAAAATGGAGCTCAGAATATTTCCCTACATTGCACATACTCATTGAGGAGCAGGCAGATTATCTTCTTTAAGACTCGTCATTAAGATCTTTCAGAGGAAAGGGGCAGAGAAATACTCCATTTTTGAAATACTTGTAATTTGAAACACTCCTTAGTCTTTGAGTCTCATTAGGTGCAATCTACTCTCTGCTAATTTGTGATATTCCATGTAAAACAGTTCTCTAATTTTCTTTTGTTTGTTTTATTTTCTATCACCGCCATAATTGCAACTGATTAAATGTCAGTTCATGTGAGAAACATGTAACAGGGTTCACCAGCCAGGCAAATACTTCCCCACAGCTCTAACATGATGGAGCAAGTGTAAATGAAATTTCTGACATCTATTAATAACTTATCAAACAGAAAGAGAGCTATTAAATATAATATGAAATGTGTCTCTTTGTATTTCTTGCCATGTGTGACTCTCCTCAGAAACTTAATAGTGGGGTTAGAGTTATTAAGTGGTAGGATTTTTCAAATGATTTCTTTATTTATACTGAATGTGAATACTGGGTAACATGGCAATACAATCCAGGCTTCTGTACAGGACCAGCAGACTCTTCTTTTGATCTAAAAGGAGTCAAACCTGTGTAATATGTGCTGAGTCATAATGGAAATGGAGATTGTAATGACCACGCGGATATAAATGATGTAGGTGTGAATTCCTACATCTAAGTTAGTAGCAGGAACATTGCATTCTTAAAATGTTGTAAGAATATTTAGTGCTGGGAAGAAACCTGGTGGTGAGCTACTATTACCCTAGACTTACCACAGAATCACAGAATAATGAGGTTGGAAGAGACCTCTAAGATCATCGAGTCCAACCTATGCCCTAACACCTCAACTCAGAATCCAGACTATAGCACCAAGTGCCATGTCCAGTCTTTTTTTAAACATATCCAGAGATGGTGATTCTACCACCTCCCTGGGAAAAGCATTCCAGCACTTTATTATTCTTTCAGTGAAATTTTTTTTCCTAATATCCAACCTATACCTTCCCTGACGTAGCTTGAGACTGTGTCCTCTGGTTCTGTCAGTTGCTGCCCGGTGGAAGAGACCAACCCCACCTGTCTACAACCTCCCTTCAGGAACTTGTAGAGAGCAATAGGTCACCTCTAAGCCTCCTCTTCTCCAGGCTAAAAAACCCCAGCTCCTTCAAGCATTCCTCATAGGGCTTGTGTTCCAAGCCCCTCACTAGCCTTGTTGCCCTCCTAAGGCTAATGCCCACAGAATGATTCAGGAAAGATACATGTGCATTTCCAATTAAGCAGATAGAATTCCTGGCTTAGGCAGTTCATTAAAATCTCCTGAAAGAGTTATAGTTTGACCCTGATCTTCATGACTTAAAATTCTGACCAATGTGTTTTCTGAGCTTCCTTAGAACTTTAAGAGAGAGAGAGACTGGGGGTGGGGTCGGGGGTAACATGACTCACTTCAAAGCTTTGTTCTTCTCCAGCTACTTATGGAACTGACGGGGGGGAAAGCTATATAGGTTGTTATTTATATGTAGGCTGTTTTCTTCTCTTGCGTAGGCTGACTCGGTTTTGCAGCTTCTTTTAAGTTACACGAGTCAGCTGAGCATGCCAGAATTGCCTGAGAGTCAGAAAAACTGTTCCATTTTTCCCTTCCTCTCCCACCTCTGACACGTGCTGTGCCCAGCCCAGGGAGCTTGGGCTCATGCAGTGACTGTTCCCCAAAACTGGAGGGACAGCAAAAAACAGGCTCTGGGGCGCCAGGTCTATGACTTTGCAAGAGGGACAATCTCAAGCCAGAGCTTTGAACTGGATGTCCTTTTACCTTCTTCTCACAATGAGGTGCCACAAAGGATTAAAAGTTTTAGCTGAACTTAAAAATTACCCATGTTTCATCAGAACATGAATAAACCAAGAATTTTTATTTTTTAATGAACAAAAGTCAGAGCAACTAGATAAGACTAAGCAGGAGTGCAAGAGTTCATGCACAGCTCTCCTCCCACCTGCCGTGTCCTCAATTACAGCCATCCCAAGGATTTTACTTTTATTTTGGCAGAAAACTAAGTTTGGTCCCCTCTGGGCTTTCAGGAAATTATTTTGGTCATCATCTCTGAGAGTTTCTCAGTGCGGTTTCTCCAGATCCCATATCATTAAAGCTTTTGAGCCTTCTCTGTTTGAGCAGGATTAGCAGCTCCCCAAGGACGCAGAAGTCTCTCCTCCTTGTAGGTTGTTCAACCTCATCTACTTACTGTTTTACAGACACAGTATATGACACAAACTAGGAATACACACACACAAAGAGAAGTAAAGGGACTATACCATCAGTTGTAATGCCATTCTTGTAGCAAAAACGTAACCCAACACATCATATGCAAGACCCTATACATTTGCAAATAGAAATAAGAAAACCAGAAGTTATCTGGTCCTTACTTCCTGCACAGATGAGCAATCTTCACTGTGAATCTTCACTGAGCAGTGGTGATATCCTCAGTAGTTCCCTCCAGGATTGTTAGCTCACTCCTGGTTGTCTCCAGACTTTTCACAAGGTGAATATTCTTCTGTCAGTATCATGAAGTCATGCTGGCAGCAAGATTTTGCTTGCCATGGAGCAACAGGGTTCAACAAGCCTTGAGCATGTGGTATCAGACTGGCATGAAAACCATTCCCTTTCCTTATGTTGCAGTGCTTTGAACCTCGAGGGCCATCCAGCAGTGTGTCTGAGAGGTGCCTGTGCTGTCCTTCCAGGAGCTCTCCATCTGTGCTCCAGACTGCTCTGGCACTGGCACTGAGTGCTGTGCATGCTGCTGGTGCTCAGTGGTGTGGGGTTCCTTGGAGGGTCTCTGGCTACTTTAATTTCAGCTACAGACTACAGAACCAATGCAGCCACCATGGCTTTAGAAAAGGAATGAGGAAAAAAGAGCAGTTTGTAGGAGTAAACATTGGCCATCAGGCTAAGCAATCAAACAAGCTTCAGAAAGTAATTTTCCTGTTGTGAAAGTTGCTTGGCTCAAAGTTAAGTTGTGAAGGGAATGTAGATATGCTCTGTACATGAAACTGCATTGGCTAAACGGCTTCTGCACAAACATCTGTCAGTGAGAAGCGATGGTGTTCTTAGTTATTGCTTTGATTATATATTTGTACTGAGTTCCTAGCTATTGTGACTAAAAATTATTTCACTCAGCCTGAGTGAAACGTGTGATGACACTGTTTTGAACAAGGCTCTTGGTATCAGAGTCCCAGAGATAGTTTAACATTAGAGTATGAGTCAGAAAGTTCTCGGATTTATAGCTCAGGTGGAAATGAAATTATGTGAAAAACATGATAACTGCAAACAAAACCTCAGTACAAGATTCTGCTTGGAAGGAAAGGTTCAGAATTTGGGATAACAAGTTTTTACTCTAAATCAGCAGAGTTTTGTTTTTGTCTTTTGAATCACTGAGGAGACAATTGTGCAGCAGCCCATCAAGTTATTGCCATAATCAAAATCTGCATCAGAAAATGAGCATGAAAGGTGACTCCGTCTCTTCTGGGCTTAAGTAGCCTTCTGAGTCCTTGCAGATGTTCCTGCTCGTTCTGCACGAACACAAAAGGGAGCCTGCAATGATGAGCTCCTCTGAGGAGCAGCAGGTTTTTCCTGCTGCTTTTTTTTCTTTTTTTTTTCTTTTTTTTTTTTTTTTTCCCAAGGGCTGGTCTTTCACAAAGGGATTGAAAGCATAATTTACTTAACAATATAAATTGATCAGACATCTCTGGCTGGAAAGGACAGAGAGATCTTGATTAAGAAGTACTACAGAAAAGAGGATAAAAAGATCACTACATTTCAGAGAATATGAATAGGAAAAACAGGGAAGAGGGTACAGGCCAGTAGTTCCAAACTCTGCAGGTCTGTGCACCACAAAGCCTGATGCTCCATGATCCCTCAGGCCCAGAGTTTTCTCCAAAAGAGGTGGTGTAGGCTGATGCTCTGTAGGTTGTTAGTGGGACCCAAGAGTGGGTCAGGCAGGTGCTTGGTTGGAGGAGTCCGTGGGAAGGTAGGGATCACTCAGCTTCCTCCACCATCCCAAGTGAGGTGAAAAACAGAGGTCTGGGCATGCAACCTGTGTTTCACCACAGGCAGTGTTGATCCCAGGTTCTGAGCCCCCAGGCTTGAGCAGATTTGGGTGTATGATAGGTAAATTTACATTAACGCGGCAGCGCCGATCCCTCTAGGATATGGAAACTGATTCAGTTCAATTAAAAAAAAGAAATCTTTGCATGAATCTTGCTAAATGCTGCTGTTCATTCCCTTTTATCTGAATTCCATTTCCTTTCTTCTAACCTGCCCTCTTTATCCCATTTTCTTTCTTTGTGTTTATTATTACTCAGACCATCAATTTCTTTCAATGTACATTTTCACCTTTGCCACATTCTATTATTCCCATTATACATCCTCTTTCAATTCTGCATTTCCTTAAGTGCTTTACTGTACATGAAATGTGACTCACAATTGGAATTGGACCATGTTATTCTTCCAGAGCCTGTCTTCTTTGACATCAGCTCAGCTTCAAGATGTCTTTACAGATGTTGTTATTTTTAATTTTAAAACTTTTTTCTCAAAGATAGAAAGAGAAGAAATATAAAAAGACAAAAGAATTTTTATAGACTGTATATACAGATCTATTTATTATACCATTATTGTCAGTTACAAATTGCTTAAATTATCCAAATATAAAGCATTTTTTTGCCTCTCCAGTTGAATCAGATGAGAGAAGCAATTCAGAATCCAGAGACAGAAGATATGCTAGATAAGAATGATAAGTGGCTCAGTAATAGTAAGTAATTGATCAAGTAATAGTCAAGAAAGAAGCATGTGGAATTACTGAGTAATGTAATGATCCAGCCATTCTCAGATTTTTTTTTAGTCTAATCTTATATTTATTACTGATAAGGCAATTTTCCCTGATCAAAGGCCTACTCTGATTTACCCATCTCTAATCTAGAGAGATTGGCAGTCATAAAAATAAACAAATGTCTTTTCCCACCAGTTTATATTGCTGAAAGTTCTAGGAAATCCAGAATTTAGGAGTATGATCTTAGAGAAGAATTAGAAAATTAACTCTCTTTTCACAAACAGCAGAGACCAAAAGTGGACAAAAGAAGCCATATTGCCCCAGGCATGGTTTTATAATTTCAGGTTTCTGTTGTTTGGTTCAGTGAATTGGATCACTTTTAGTGGTTCACTTAGTTGTGACTACAACAGGAAATACAGCACAGAGAAGATGTTGTAGAATGTTCTGAAGTCGCGTGAGATTTAATACAATTTTTATGCTATTCAATGAAGAAATAACACCTGAGCATGTATCTATAGCTGCACATGTTCTTAGTATTGATCACAGTAGCTACTCTGCCATACTCCACTGCTGGGGTCCTTACCTGCTTTACTTGGAGGGAAGAGATTTGTTCCTATTGCTACAAAAATGAAATCCTGACTTGTTATTTGATAACAGTCATGCACTGAGTCAGTTAACTCTTCAAAGGTCAGTGAATAATGCAATTTGGTGCAATTCTTCCTAACTGAATGGCAGAGGTAATAACTGAACCTGCATGGCTGTGGCTGAGCTGAATGAAGATTACTTTTTCACCTGAGGCAACTAAAGAACTTTTGGATCTACAAACAAAAATAGTTTTCTAAAGCTGAGTTAACAAAAAAAAAAAAAAAAAAATCAGAGAAGCATAATCACAGCAGGAAAGCTGGCCTTACAAAAGTAGGTACTCTGCTGTGCTCAGATACGTACCACTTTGAATTCTGATTTCAACTGAATCTTAAATATAAATGCTTCTTTGGTCAATATAAGCATTTGACTCTCTTTATGAATTTAATGACATTGTTCAAAGATCAGGCCAGTGGTTCTTGCTAGCAAACATACAATCTTTCTCAGTTTTTTCTCATTTGTTATTGTTTTTATCCAAGCTCTCATCCACTGAAAAATTTACCACTTAGAGTCCAAATATTCAAGTGAGCATTTAATGACATTAAAAAAATATTATCTGTTGATTTCACTGGGAAAGAAGAGCAAAATCTTCTCGTTGTAAACAAGACCCAAGACTGACATTGTCATCTGTCTGCATGGGCTGACAGGATATGTTTTTCCCCGTATCTTAATGCAGCCACATATAATTCTCAATTTGCACTGAGCTCAGCTCATGTGTGGGGGTGTTTCTGTGTGATAAATGTCTTTCAATTACTTAGCAATAAGAAGCTGCTTCCTTGTAGCAGAGACATCAATCCTTATTTGTCACCTTTGTAAACTGATCACCATGGCTGCACCAATCTGTTGATTACTTTCTTTGGTTCTTACACAAGAAACATTACAAGTATTGTTATTATTTATTTTATTTCTGCCAATATGAGCTTTGTGTATTTACAAGCCAAATGAAGGGCACTGAGATATGCTAAGATGATAGGGCTGTGGTAACCTGTGGGGGCTGTGTGAGCACAGAGTCTTTAGGTTTTTGTGGGGTTTTTGTGGGTTTTTTGTGGGGCAGAATAATTCTTCTCCCTTTGACTGTAGAAAGCTTTATTGGAAGTCTGGTTGGTTTTCAAGGGAAAAAAAAAAAACACAATCAAATGGTTGTAAGTGTTTATTTAAGACCAATTTCTTGAAGACAGAAGAAGACTAAACATACAAAGTGAGACCAAGGAAAACAGCGAAGATGTGCAGAATACGAGTGATAGGAAGCTGATGTTTGGTATTGCAGGTTTATTCCTGTGACAGCTCAAGCACAGACTGTGGGTGCTACTGGCTTCTCTGAAGTCTGACCAAACACAGTGGTGTGAGGGTGTGGGTGGTGTGAGGGGCCTCTTGGTCCCGAACACTCCTGCAGAGCATGCACTTGATGGCCAGCTCAGCCATAATCTTTTCACCGAGAGGGCAGAGAGAGGCAACCAGACTGAAGAGTTGCAAGAACAACAAATTGCTATTTACACAGTGTTAAAGATGTGTCTGAGCTGCTGGGAGAGTTGATGTCTCCAGCCTGTTCCTCCCCACTGTTTCTCGGGATCAGGGCAATGAGAAAAGTCAGCAGTGCCCTGGTGCATGCTAAAGTCATAATAAACAATGAGCAGAGAAAATTTCACTTTTCCCCTCTTGTTTTTCTATAGTTTCAATCTGTTTCCACAGGGGGCTAAGGTTCTGCTCAATCTCAGTTCCACTCTACCATGGTTTACAAGGCATGAGCTCAATACAGTTCTTGAGTGGGGTCACCAGAACCTCCAGTTTCCAAATAATTTAGCATTTCAATTCTATACTTTGTTAACTATTTCTGCAGTGGTCTAAGCTGGGCTTGAATTCCTGAGATATGAGACATTTCTAAATGTTATTGTTATCTTAGAAGCATTACACCATGCAGTTGACCATCAATTTCTAAAGGTGGGGTTTTGACCCCAGTTATAGTTTCAATTTGTGTTGCTTGGTGCTCATTGGCAGAGGTCAGCCTGTTCCTGCATCATCAGTGCACAAGAAAATCTCAGTTTGCTCCCAAGCTGAGCACCAGCACCATTATCTGTCCAAATCACAAGCCTTTGTTTTCTCAGCTGTAACCTGCTCTGTTAGAAAAAGTGCCTTAAACTATCACTCAGACTTTTTTTTCTTTGTCTGCAAAATAGTCATACTATTTTTAGAGAAGTTGAGGGCTTTTGAATCACAGAATCACAAATGGGTAAGATTGGAAGGGACCACAGTGGGTCATCTGGTCCAAGCTCCCTGCTCAAGCAGGATGAAGTGGAAATCCTGCATCCTGTCTTAAATTTACTCCACAGAAAAAATGACTTCTCACGAATAGGAAACTCAAGGCAACTACACCATATGATTGCACAAAATGACACATGATGAGTATGCCAATACTTCATACGGCCTTGGGAAAAAAGCCCAAGCAGTATTGGCTTCACCAATCTGCAAACTGATTTTGTATTCATGGTATTACGTTTTTCAAAGGTGGAAATACACCATTTGGGAAGGAAGATCAAAATGTGTCAATAAACACTGCCCATGCTAAAAAGAAGTATTTTATTGCTTTTCTAAAGTGGCTTTATTACCTGGAAGATGGGGAGTATCTTGCTTTCTGTCTTCAGTGGGAATTGGATGGAACTGGCACAGAGGTATCTGTGACCACTCACAAACCTGGCCTGTATTTTTGTTATCTTGGCCTGGTTAGCACAACAAAAATAGGTAATAGGCCTACTAGTGAATTTTGTTACATGTCTGTGATCACCTCTTCTGGCCCCTGCCCACGGGGCTCTCTGAACATCTTTGGAAATACCTTAACTCACTGATCTTCGTCCAAGACTTGAAGAAAATTTCCCTTTATCTTTGAAGGAAAAACAAACCACAAATATTTCCCATACATTTCCTGGCTTGAATGCAGTCAGCATTTATTTCTGCATCAGCAGTGAGTGGGAGGTTTAGCATCTCATGACTTGGCAGAACTAGCAATAGAAATAGAGCAAAAATGTTTGGATGAATAGTTTATTCACTAAAAAAAGGCAATTTTGGGTGGCTGGAACAACTTGTGAATCCCTGCTGAGCAAGGTGGACACTTTTATATGGAATCTGAATAATAGAGGAAGAGTAGTAGTATTTTTTCACCCTGTTTAAATTAGACATTTCTTGCTTGTTTCTTGTTTTGTTTTGAAAATTGCCCACTTTTCATTTAAAGTAACTTTTGTTTCAGTTTTGATTTAAAATTATGCTTTGTTCTATTTCCACCTTTCCAATCTGCAAAATTCTTTGAAACCTTTTTCTTCAAGAGTTTGTTTTAATGCATGGAAAAAGTTAATTTCAAATTGTAAGATTTCACAGTAGCTGAAAATTGTATTCTTTAAAAAACCTTGCCTAGAATATGGCATTGTGTAAAAGCAGAGATTTGTGGCTTTATATCACAAGTAAAAGCTATTTTTTCATACCAAAATAAGTGAGTATGTGTTTTTTAACACAAACTGAGTACCTTTCACTGCATGTTGAAGTTATTTTCACAGGGCAGAACCCTGGGAGTGGATGAATGATTCTTTATTTCCATTTTACACTCATTTGACAGAATCAGAGAGTTAAAGCAGTTGTCTGGATTCTCATGAGACTGGCACTGTAGCAAAAACAGAGCTCACATTTGGCTTGATTCAAAAATGTCAACAAATGACAGCTGCTGAGCTGCAGGACCCATGACCAAGTTTTCCCCTGGATTCTCTCCACAAAGGCGTTCTTCCTTCTGGTGGTGACACACTGTGGGAGAGTCACAGTGACAAAATAAAAAGAGTTTGAGAAGTGGAAGGTTTAATACCCTCAAGTCCTTCACAAACAGTGTAATTAATTCTCCTTGTGCTTTCATTTCCAGGAACTTCACTGGGGCCAGTGATGCCACGGCAGTGTATGGAGAACAAGCAGGTCTTTTTTTATCTAGTGGGTATGGTCAAATAACAAATGAGGAAAATTATGAAGGGAAAGAAGCAGCTTTGTCACATTTACTATACTTAGCCTTACCATACTTGGCTCTTGATGCAGACAGCTCTAATTCAGAAAAAAGTTCCCTCATTAGCTGGCCCTAAAACATTTACAAAGAATCTGAATAATTGATATAATTTATGGTTTTATTGGTGGGAGCCATTAAATTCCCTCCTCCCAAGCAGCATTAGGGAGGAAGCTTGGCAACATGCAGTAAAAAATGGAACAGCTATTTAAAGAAAGAAAAGGACAAGAAAATCTTATTGGGCTTTCTGAACATGATAACACTGAACAAGGCAGAGTTTCCAAATATCCACTTCTAAAAGTATTTTCTAGTAAATGGAGCCAGTGTACTGTCAATGTTACAGGTTTTTCAGTGGAAGTTTTACAAGGTCTACCTTTGAAACAACCCCACTTATTTTTTATCTTATGCATGCTAACTTAATAATGTCAACTCGGAATTTGTATTGTTTCTGGATTCTGTGCTGCAAGTGAAATTATGGGAAGGGTGGCAAATGCTCTATTACAGTCTCTATTACATAAGGCTCATGTGGGGTCATTTCTGATATTCTGCTCTGCTCTGATTAGGATTACATCAAGGTGCTGGCTAACAGAAATAAGTCATAGGCTTTATCTAGCCAAAGTTAGTGTATGTCAAACATAAATATATACCTGAAATAGCCTTCCAAAACTCCAGTTTTGGTTAAATAGAAGAGACTGGCATTTTTAGGGTACAGTTTATTGTACTATAGTGTAGATATCTATGTTCCACTTAAAACAATTTTGTCCTAAAATTGCTTGTTTCTTAGCATTAATTGAAAAAAAAATCCCCACATGTACATGGTGCTTTTTAAGTTAGGTGAGAAGAAACCTCCAACAAAAAATTAGTCTACACTGTCCTGCATGTACCCAGCAGTGAGTGTGGAGCATGAAGCATGGACATGGTAGTTAAGGAAGCTGGAGAGTGCTGTTTGGTGGGTCCTTATCAAAGCTAAAGCTATAAGCCTTTAATTTGAACAAACATGTGAGTTTTAACGCTCTACCATGATCTGGGGAAAACCCCCTAGCTGATAATGTTGGCTTTGAGTTTGATGGAAGAACCTGCCTGAGCAATGGATGTGTCTAGGCTTTCATGATTTACTCAGTTTTGCAGACTCCAGCTTCTATGAGCATGTCAGAAAAGTCTATAGGTTTTTAGGCTTTGAGCAGCACAATTCTGTATATACTGAAGATTCGTAAGTAAACTAAATAAATTGTTTTGAAAACAAAGGTGTCAGCTTTTACTCATTGCAGGATTTTTCAGTTTATTTATTTTTAATATGATTCTGGAAGCAATTGCTTTCTGTTTTCTCATTTAAAGCTGTGCCATGGTGTGGCCCTGGCCAAACAATAGAACAAGCTATGTATCTGCCAAGGATATCGTGATTCTCTGATTCTGTCCCAGCGGGCTGGAGTTAAAATAATCCAGCTGGCTCAGCAGTTATGTGGATGCCATTTATGGCAGCACAGTATAAGTGGCAGGACGACTAACTCAGGGCTTCCTTTATCATTTTGCCTTCCCTGCTTTAGGCCCACCAGGACTGGATTTGCACAGTCAGAAATGCTGATTCTTCTGACTTCAGCTCCTTGTATTGTACTGTCTCTGACAGCACAGTCCAGCTGTTTATTCATGTTTAATACATCTCCTAAGGGCTTTTGTAAAGGAAACAAACTGCCCCTTCAAGGAAAGCAGCAAACAACCTAATCTCAGCTGCATTTTACACAAATTACAGTGACTTGATTCCTACTGTGCCTCAGCCTGTGGCACAGAGCGTCTGGGACACTGTCGAGTTTTCTCTGCTTTTCACGTCTGCTCAGTAAAGATGTAACTTATAAAATTTTTTATATGTGAGGGAGTGAACTACATACCTGCTGTGTATCTAATTGAAAGGCACAATTGATGGTGTCACCTCAGCCTGCTACATGGCATCCTGTGTGAGCTGTGTGGTGGGCACTGCCACATGGAGCTGCACTATTGCTACTGAAAGGCATGCTCCTCTCATGCAGGCTGAATAACAGTGCTTGGCTCCTCTAAAATATCCTTCTCAGTGTTGAGGATCTGCAGGATGAAGCTCTATATCCTTTCTGTTGTGTTCTGAATGCCAGTTCCTCTGCTCACATTGCTTGCTGAAGCACAAAGTGCAGTATATTCCATTTGACATTAACACAAGGTCTTTTATGGACTTTGAAAAATGATGCTATTCAAGCATATGGCAAATAGGACCAAAACCTATTTGCACCTAGAGGTGCAATTTACACGTAGAGGTGAGATTCCTTACATCACAGAGTGGTTGTCCAGCCAAATAGTGAGGTCATTTTGAATAATATGCAAAGGATAGAAGTGGATTTTCCAAGATTGAGATTTGGTCTCCTTAACATGAGTGTCAGGAACACAATGTCCTTTTCTGGTGCCTTTTCAGACCTCTATATGCTTTGACTACAATAAAGTGTTTTGCCTGCAGGTTATTATTCAAATGTTTATAATATTTCGGGGTTTAGGTACAATCCATTTTGCTTATCTTGATTCATCTGCATGGGGGTGCCATGGGTCTCTGTCAAATAGAGGTGACCTTGAGTATCTGAGACATCTCCAGGGCACTGGTTAATGTGAGATACTGAAGCTTTGTGCTCTGCTGAATTAGCAAATTGATGCTAGGTACCTAATGTGTCAATTTGTGATGCTGTTATTTAGGCAACTGTGTAAAGCCCTGGGTGCCTCTGCCTACAGAGGTGTTCGAAGCTCCTCCTTCCAGACATGAATAAGAAGAAAGTCTATTTGGTTGTTATTAATCTCATTGTAGAGAAGACATGTAAAACAGTTCAATGCCTTGCATCCTAGATGTGCCCATTTTTCTTCATTCCTTGATTTATTTATGTCAAAGTAGTTTATGCAACTAGCTCACATGTACATTGTAGACATTAAGTCAGATCATTATAATTTCACTCAGGAGGTAATACCTGATGAACAAAAGACACAACCTGCTGTTACCTAATCATAAGATCTCTGCTTAAAATCTGCAAGACTACAAAGAAAAGCAGAGACCAAACACCTGTGGAGAATGTAGCTTTGATATGCATAGTGTGTAGCTCATTAATTGGCTACTGTTTGGCCCAGTGTGGTTAATATTATAAACATCTTGTGACATTGCAGTGCTGTAATGTATCTGATTTTATTGTGGACCAGTCAATTCAAATCAGAATAGATTTTTACTAGAACAGATGCAGCTGGTATTTGGGTATTTTTAGTAGATAATATCTATGAAGATTTATTTTTCTTATAGAGATGTTGGGTAAAGGGGTCAAGCAACTAGGATGGAATATTTAATTGGTAAAATTGTATCAGCCCATACAATAGAGTACCCTGAGTTTACTTTGAGGTTGTGGATACCAAATATAGCTAATTAAGCATTATGGTAATTGGTTCATAAAAATTTAAAAAGGTGAAACCTATAAACTTTCTACAATTGTTTTTCAATAGGCTTTTTATCATATCTTGTATTTGTATTCTTTTTTCCAATCTTTGATTGTGACGATAAGACACTTGTATTTTGTTAAAGTAACTCTGATCTTTCTCTAAAGGCAATAGCTCATTTTTGTATTTTTGTGGACACTCATTTTCATTAATAGTTGGATTAAGTATTTTTTATCAGCCAATGAATTAACAAATCAAAACACAGAACAAGAAAAACTCACCTCATGGAACTCATGCTGTGCAAAAATAAGTGTTTATTTTTTTCACATCAATATCTTCAGCTTAGGAAGTAGTTTGAGATATAACATGCTGTGTCCTATTTCTTTCTAGGTCTCCTATGTAAAAGCTATCGACATTTGGATGGCTGTGTGTCTTCTCTTTGTCTTTGCTGCTTTGCTGGAATATGCAGCAGTCAACTTTGTTTCACGGCAGCACAAAGAGTTTCTGAGGCTTCGGAGAAGGCAAAGAAGACAAAACAAGGTACAGCTGCTCTTTACCTGGGGAGACTGAACATGCCCTGGCAGCCCTGCTAACGTGAAGCTGATTTCCTACCTCACTTCTTGCCCTTGCAGGAGAGTCTTTTTTCTAAAATTTCCTTTTCAGTGATTTACTCCTTGATAAAGAGCTCAGATTGGGTTTATTTGCAGTGTATTAAGTTATCAACAAATGTCAGTAATTGGTCGCCAGTTCCAAGAATTCTCTTCTCTTCATGGAACTGCTGAGGCAGCTGGACCTTTACAAATACTGGGCTACGTGGCAGCACCATTGGATAAGGAACTCTTGGGTGCAATGACACAGACAGAGGAATGATATTACCCAGGTGTGCTGTCATCAGGACATGCCTGAGACCTGTCTTTTCTAGTGCTGTCCTAGCTAGCTATGCTAAAATGGGAGGTTCCCTAGGAGAGCCCATTGCATTGATTTGCAGTTCTGCCCTCACTGTTACACCACCAGCGGCTGGTGTCTTTCCCAGCTGAAACCGTGAAACATGGCCATTTTAAAAAAGGAGGAGGATTAGGAGAATTTCTTTCTGATTCTGTCATTTCACAGTTTGTAACTGATGCAAACTTCAAATTTTTAGCAAAATACCTTTTCGTGAGTGTCACTATCACAGAATGTTATGCCAGTGTCTGACATGTAGAAGAGGGGATTGTTTGTAACCTAGATGTCAGTCTAGAAATAATTTTAGGAAGTCTGTCCATCTGTCCTGGATTGTTCTGTTTGTTTTTTTTTCAGTAAATGGGAAGACAAGAGTAGACATTAAATTGAGTTTTATTCGAGTCATGATCATTCACATGTCTAGAGAATCTGGAACTATAAACACTACATATATATTTGCTAGGTGAAGTAAGTATTTGCTTGAGCTGCACGAGTGCACAAGCCACAAATAATGGTTTCCCTTACAATAGGGATGACAACAATGGCACAGGGCATTTGTGTTTTGACAGGTCTGTCTAATCAATGTTCTGTAGCTAATGTAATATTTGATGGGTACTCTGGGAAGAAAGCTGTTCTCTAGTTTAATATTATTGTCAGATGAATTGAGATTCCAGTGAAGATTAGATTACAGGAGAGAGCAGAGAAGCTTGCCTGTCTACAGGCCTCATGCACTGCCTCTGGAAGCCTTTGTTTTCAAACCCAGCATGGCAGCAGCAGAAGCTTCTGTATGACATCTGTAGTTTCATTTTTGGATGCAAGATCTGTTTTAGAGGTGAACAAGTAACCGTCCTTGGTAAGTAACAGTATCCAGTGACATTACTCAAGTTTATGAGATTTTGGTCCATGGAAGTGGTCATTCATCTGCTTCGTAAACTATTATTTTGGTGACTGTGAAAAGAAAGTTATTTAAGACCAAATCATCAGAAGACTTGTGTTTATCCTAAGCCATGTGGTACCCGGGTTCTTTGCAAAATAGGTAACAACATAATTAAGTACAGGGAAATATGCAGCTGAGTAAGCCAGACCTATCCATTTGCATAAACTTGCTTTTTTCCTATGAATCTGGTTGCACAAATTTCAAAATAGGGAACAATGTTACTAAGGCAGTTTCTTTAGGAGGTATTATTTGCATCTTTGTACTTGATTTTGTCTCTCACGATTTTCTCAGTTTATTTTGTCTTGAAAGTGATTCTCATTGTTTTGCATGATGGTCTTCTCTAACTGAGCCATTCTTCTCTTTGCGTGTTGTGTGTGTGTGTGTCGTCATGCTGCTGCTGTGGTATTCCCATTCTTGCTGCTGCTATCTATGCTGACACTCTGGGGACAGGCACAGACTGTGGCTGTTGGGAATGCGAGCGTTGAGTCCGTGCGGCGCATGAATGGCTTGCGGAGCAAAGAGTCATCAGCTTACGGGACAGTGAATCAGATCGGCAATTCAAGTTTGAGGGTAAAGCTGCAGTGAGAAAGAGAAAGCAAGAGAGTTTTAGTATGTGCAACGATGCCATAAATCAGCAAAATGGACCATTTTGATTGGCATCACTAGTAGTCTCTTGCATTCTCTTTGCTAAATGCCCCCACAAAATACACAGTACTGTCCCCAGCATGAACAGCAGTTTCATGTTGTACATTCTTATGGCCCACCCTTGTGCTTGCTTTTTACTGCGGCTGGGCTATGCCACCCCTATTCCAAACCTCTTAAGGAAAGTGCATGCACATTCAGCAGCTTGGTCCTGTGTAAAGATAGAGTGAATGGGGTGGGGGGGAGAGGGCCATAGGAAATGCCTTCAGACAGTAAATCCCACGTTGTGTCATCTTCCAGATGAGCGTGTTCCACCAGAATGTGGTATGTATAACAAAATGTTTTGTTGCTGTGGTATTTATTCCTGAACTGTCAACCTGCAGCCTTCCTCATCGTGATGTCCTGAGCCCTGCTTAGTGGAGTATGAATAGCTATGAATGAAAAAAGTATTTCCTTAGTTTCTTTTTATTTGCTTGGAGCAGAGCCATGAAGGTGAAATCTTTTACACTGTGTAACGTAGTAGATCAGAAGCAATATGATAGCAGCTGATACATCCAGATTAGGAGTGAGTTGTGGAGGAAATAAAATCAATGATGGAGAAAGAATGAGCTTACTGTGCAGCTCACTGCTTGCTACTAGTGGCAGAGGAATGAAATGTGTTCATTTAAATAAAATGGGACTGGGGTTTTAATCTTTCAGGACTTGATTTCCCAGAACAAAAACATTGTCTGAGCCACTCTTGAGCTGTAAAGGGTTTACAACTTTGATTAAGCTCTGTAAAGTCGTGATATTATAAAATGCAGATGAATTCAGTGAATTTTGTACATGTAAAGGGACTTAGTAGCTTCCAAAATCAAAGCAAAACCCACAGTTCATATTACACAGCGAAATTAAGATAGAGAGTTTACAATGCAATAAATCATTCACTTTCAGAGCTACAACATCAAGCAGTAGAAGAGAGCCTTAATTTCTTAGTACTTTCTATTGTAGAACTAACCATATTTACATATATACAAAAACTGCATATAAAAATAAAAAAAAATCAGGGTTTCTCTAGGAGGTATGAGCAGGATTAGTATGCTGCCTGTGAAAACCTGATGCATACAGCTGCCGAGGTAGTCCAAGTAAGTACTCAGTGCTGCACTCACAAAGTGCTGGCAGTCCAGTTAAAGTTTGTGTAAGCTGTGGTTATCCCCTCCTTTAGGTAAGCTCGCAGAAACCTCTCCTCTCCTTTAGAATCCTGTGCATTACAGACAGCCAGGGCAGTACTCAGAGGGGCCGTGTCGCTGCAGTGCTTTTGCTGCAGAGCCCTAAGAGCTGGAGCTGCTCTGGTATTGCTTTCCCCTGGAGAACTCCCATCACATAAGTGATGCACACTTGAGAGGTCAACAGAGGAGACATAGCAAGGCAGAGGTTTCTGGAGCAATGCTACCATGGTTGCAGCTTTCTGCTCAAGAGAAGGACGTTTATGCACAGAAGAGAGCATAGCAGCAGTGCCTGTGGTGCCACAAGGAGCCTCACAAGCAGGGAACTTGACTCGTTGAGGTATTGCTCACTGAACCAAAGCTTATGTTGAATGCAAATGTGAAAGTCATAGTCAAGAGAAGACAGTATAAGAGTGTGGTTGAGTATCTGTACTGCATCACTCAGTGCTAATCTAGGGAGAGGACAAAGGTGCTGAAGCACACCTGGCCACGATTCCTGGATTTGCAACTTGATCTACAGGACAAGAAAATACTCAGTTTTGTAAGCCTGTATCTCTGGCACTGCTTTTTTTATTGTCTGTGCTGGGTCTTGTTCTTAGTGCTGCAACCCTCAGACCAGTTAGTCTGAGCAGACATCTTAAGAGACCATCAAATCTCCTAAATCAAGCATCAGGTTGTTAATGTTTTTCTAGGAAAAGTCTGGGTTGTATTGTTGATCATCCAGAAATTATAATACAGATGAACCATTTGAAAAGACAGCTTTAACAGGACCTGTTGGCATCTTCCACACATACAAAATCTCTATATCCTCAGGTTATCAGTGCTTCACTCTGTCTGTCTTCCCTATACAATTTTTCTTGGAGGAAGCATTCAAAGTTCGCCCTAAACGTTCATGTAGTCTTTCTACTCAAGTTAAATCCACCCATCAGTTGGAATACTTGATTGCTGCAAGATATGGTTGCCTATTTCTTTTATATCATGGTATAATAGAGAGAATACAGGCTGCAGAAGCCAGGAGCCTAATGGTACTGAGGAGGTAGTGAAGTTTCATGATATTAAAATCTAAATTTTTATGGTGCCAGATCACTTGACAGAAAATAAATTATTTTTAAAATATTATTTTTAATAATTAAACATTATTTCTTAGTTTTAAAAATTATGGGCTTCCAAGGAAGCAAAACTGTTCACACAGGTTCAATCATCCCTTTTTGAAAACAATAATTATTGTGTTATATGATCAGTAGTCAAAATTACTCACGGTACATTAGTATTCATATCATCATCTCAAAGATGACTTCCTAAATTATATGTGTGATGGTTACCACTGTGACCAAGACTAGGAGTTAAGTTTGGGATTGTTATTAGTGTTAAAAGCCATAAGTTATAGCTTGAATGAAGAACTGTGCAGCTGGAAGATGTGACAGGTTTAATCCCATGTGCAGGGCACATGGAGCAATACAAATAACAATGCTGCAACCAAGGGGGTTCATATGCATGCATATTAGCAAAGGGGTCACAAATGGTGTTCTCAAATGAAAGAGCTGGGACTGGGACTAAGTGTGATTACAGAAACAAAGGATAACCCTCTAAGCAAAGCTGGAAGCACCTGGTGAAATGCTTCAGAGAATTGTTGGCCTTTGGATGGAGATGCCAGTGGTGAAGCAAGTACCACAAGTGCCCAAACAAAGTTACTGAAATAATATAGTACTTCTACCTTTCAAAAGGAGAATATATTTGCATTGAGTAACATCAGCTTCTATAGACCATCTCTATCATTTTAATCATACTGAAATCCCTCTGTCAGATCCCCCAAATAATATTCTAAGGTTTTCTAGACTTGCCCATTGAAAAAAAATCAGTGCTTTCAGCCTGACTTTGCCTTTAAAGCACTTGGCACCGCTGTCCCTGGTGGGAATGTTTTCCTGCTGCCACCCGTGTGCGCCGCATTCGGCGGGAGGCTGTGTACGCTCCGCGTTATGTAAGGTACCGCATCATGTGAATAATGGAAGTGCTCAAGGAAAGCCCTTTTGCTGAGCTATTTTTGGTACTCACTGAACAAGCTCAAACACATGAGTTTCATTGTGAAAAATAGAAATCTGAGTCTGAATGGCTTTTTTCTCTCTCTCTCATTTTGCTTACTTAATGGATTAAAGCGCATGTAGCTTCTGCCGTAGATGAACACCCTCAAGATACTGTGGTTACTTTTATTTCTCCAGGATAATTGCATTAGTGCTTTAATGTAACTGTGCAGAAAAAAAGTCCAGTAGAAGATAAATACACCAAAATTATCATTTAGCTTGAAGTTATAGTCCCACATACAACTGCAGTGAATATTTAGCTGTAGTTAAACAATAGACACAATTCACTGCATCATGTTGCCATGTCACTTTGTGGCTTCATCTAAATGTCCTTGTCTGTCTTTATATTGAGCATGAATAAGCTCACAATGGACCTAGTTAATATCAGTGAAAGTATCTGTATTGTTTATAAAATGGACATACCTCACATACTTTAAACATTTAAAAAGACCATCATCTCAAGTTTGAAAATTATCTTGATATAAATCCTTAGTCTAGCTCTAGGCACAAATCTAGAGACATGAGTTCCCAAAGAAAGAGCAACCTGTAGGAAAAAAAGCAGTACAGCCATGGGGGTGGTATCCACGCAATGGATCAAAAAATTCTAATAAGAGCAGTCTGACCAGATGGAGAGACTAAGTTTACTGGAAATGTAGATTTTTCAGTGAAAAGCAAATACAGAAAAAGAAACAAGGGAAGAGAAAAATCAGGTTTCATAGTGTCCTGTTTGCAAGGGTAATTGAAATTGAAATGGAAGCTTTTCCACCTCCCTTACTGGAGAAGGGTAGGTTAAACATTCTAAACAAATTACTGTGTTTTGTGTGTTTTACTGCATCAGATACAAAAAGGTGATGGAC
This sequence comes from Onychostruthus taczanowskii, assembly GCF_017590055.1. Lineage (NCBI taxonomy): Eukaryota > Metazoa > Chordata > Aves > Passeriformes > Passeridae > Onychostruthus > Onychostruthus taczanowskii. The sequence continues at coordinate 7,168,257 of NW_024502791.1, forward strand.
TATATGGGGTGATTTTTCACGCCAAACCAAGAAACAGAAGAGAAATTTGATAGTTGCATTTCAAGGGAGAGAATTCTGAAAACCAAATTAAAAAGCCATGAAACTTTCTGTAACAACAGGCAGACTAATTTTTGGAACATGTCATACCAGTTCCTGAGAAAGTCCCAAATATCTAAACAATAATTGAAGTGGGTAGAGTGCTAGTGCCCAAGCCGGAGTAATGGAATACAGGTACCAGAGTAGAATTAAAACCAGGAGAACAAAATCAGGAGAAAAAAAATTAGAATTTCTGAGGGCAAAACCCCCCAAACAAACAGCACAAAACCAAACCAAAAAGAAGCCACAGCAAACAAAAAAACCCAAACAAAAACAAGCAAAAAAGGAAACACACAGAAAATGAGAACAAGGAAACCATGGCTAATCTAGAAAGGGTGGAAACCAGAGAAGTGGATAACTGGTGGAGAGAAGTTAAGGCTGCAGAATGATGAATTTTTATACCCACTGAACTGGTCAGTGGTACAACAAGGAGTACTCTGTGGGGCAGGGGACAGATAATGAAACCGTAGGGACCTTGCATGGCACCAAAGCAGCAAGCAGGACATGATGCAGTATAATGACTCACATTGCCCAGCTTGCAAATACTTAAACCAGTTATTCCTTATGGTTAAATAGGATAGGAACAGGACATAAGCTGCAGAACAACAATATTACAGTATTTCCAGTCTGGGGTGAGAAAATGACTGTGTGTTGTACCACATGGGACAGGTAGGACTGGAAAAGTCATGAGTACTGGATGAAGTTTTTTCTTGTTTGCTCAGTAGCGGAACTTGGCTTTAAAAACTCTGAGTCCTCTCTTGTACCTACCCAGCATGCAGTGGCTGAAAGGATTAGCTGTGAACTGACAAGCCTTAGAGACCAAAGTTTGCACTTCACTCGAGTGAGTTTGACCTGGTAGTTACTCATGAACAGCAGGACACACACCAAAAATGAACTCTGCAGTTTTCCAGCTCATGAAAGGTACTCTCCAGCTGGGTGCAAATGTCTTATTTCTTATTATACCTAGGAGAGAGTGCAAACTGAAAATAGGGCAGAGGAAGTTAGAAAGAGATGGGAAATGTTCTTAGTTTTGAAGCTTTAAAGCAACAAGTAGCTTTTCAAGAACCATCTGACACAGGCACCAGATCTTTTTTTTCCAGATTATTTTAGAAAATGGTGATTCTTTCATTGGATGCGTTCTGGCCCACCTCAATTCATGGGGAAAAAAAAAAAAAGGCAGTGAAAGAATTGTCCAATATATGTTAATGATACAAAAATACAAGGAAAGTAGACTTCAGAATTAGTATGTTTAACCTAAGCTGCCCCTACCCAAGACTCCACATACAGAGTGTAAAGCCATCACAATCCCAAGATGTAGGCTTAGGCAGCACAGGAGACAACTTTGTCCCAAATTCATTCCTTTGTTCTTTCATTGTAGGTAGCTTATCTTGACTCTTTTCGTGCCCAGGGTCAGCACCCAGTAAGGCCTTGGTCTCAGGGTTTCTCACTGCTGTGATGGCCAGGTCCTCTTTCCAATGGAGGAAGTGAAGACACCAGGAGGGGAGCAGTTTCTGATCCATCGTTGCCAGGGGTCTGTCGTGATGCTTCATATCAGTTCTGAGTTCTGTCCCAAGCCTCGTTTTCAACAGCAAAAAAAAAAAGTATTTCAGTGTTGGTAAATATAAATTAGTATTTCTACAAGAGAGTGAAGGGGTTGAGCAGTTAGAGCCAAGCATAAGACAGGCTGAGAACGCCAGCACTCTGTACCCGTGTATTCCTACCCTCACTAGCAGCCCTGCTCGCCCTGTGGATCTCCAGAGCATACTACACCAATTGTATCAAATTACATGGAAACTGGTGAGATGGGCAAGGGTTCAGTAGGATCCATGAAATGCATATTTACATCTGACCCAATTAATCCCGTTCTCCACAGGGGATAGAAGCTGCTATTTGAATGTAATTAATTGTGAAGCATTCTGTAATGATGTTGTCCAAATGGCATTGTTCAAAACCAGATTGCATTAGCCAGACTGCTGAAAGCTCATTCTCTCTCAAGTCTGAAAAACTTCATGTGTTCCAGTAAAATCCAGTTTTTACAGTACTTTTAAAAAAGTGGTGTTGAAACCATTTATCTCTCCACCATTTTTTTTTTTTTTCTCCTGGCAGAAAACAGCCTTGTTTATAGTTATTCCTGTTCAAGTAGACAGCTTTTCTTATGGCAAACTGATCACTCAGAGCCTGATTCTGACACATGTGGCTTGATTTAATGATCAGATGTGTTTATTCCTCTTGATCCACTGCTGGAGAAAGATGCTATTTACTACAATATGATAATTTGTACTTGTGTATTTCTCTTGTGGCCTGATATTTTAATTTGGTTGGTTGGTTGGTTGGGTTTTTGTTGGTGGTTTTTGTGGGTTTTATTTTTGTCTGGGAATTTTTTTTTGGTGGGGCATAACACTAATCTTGCGCTCATGTTACCGGGAGTAGATGGATAGGATAGTTGAGGAAGGAGATTTTCTTTTCTACAACATGAGGAGGGGGCTAGGGATAGTTGCACTGGAAGAAATAAACACCTTGAAACCCTACATATTCTGAGCACTTGTGGCTGAGTATTGCCAGAATCCTCACAAAGACTCATTTTGATTTGGGAGCACCTGAAAACTCTATGCTAAGCCAAACAATAAGTCACTAAAAGTTTACTCACTTCCACTCTCTGTGAACTCCCAACAGTATCTCAGAGCTGTCCACTGGCTCTTCCCACACTTTACGTCTTTACTACAGCAGGATCAATGTCAAGAAGGACTTGCTATTGAAAAGTTCCATTTTCCAGTGGCTGCTTGAATATGTCTGGCATACTGAGCATGCCAGAGTGTTTTTAGCTCCTGGAGAAACAGATTGGAAAGGTCAGAAAACGCTACTGTGTTTGCCAATACACATGAGGTGCCAGAAGTCCAGAATTCTACCTGTGAATTTCTGCATTGATCCTGTAACTTCTCTCTGAGCAAGGACGTAACTCTTAAAGTCATTTAATTTCTAACTTGTGTATGTAATTTTTCATACGGATACTGTGTGTGCATTTGTACATACAAATAATCCACCTGCATAAGTGAATTTTTTTACCAAGGGTCCAAGGTTTTATTTTCTCTGCAATAACATGACAAGACTCTTAGGAGACAGGACACCTTTGTCTTCATGCTTCACCTCACTCTCTTCAAGTGGTTCTCCATGTGTGTTCTGATATAACCCTTTCTGCTAGTCATGTGGAAGTGTTCTGCCTGTGACTCATTCTTTTTTCTCTTAAGTCTTCCCAAGCCTGCTGGTGGTAGAGACTTGCTTTCAGGTTCTCTGTAATCTTCATCTGTCAAAAGAATAACTACTTTAGAATTGAGATCACAAACTCTGTTCATTAGATATTACCTGAGTTGCACAAATGTGAGATCTTGCACACCATTCTAGTAAAGAAAGTTGTGTATTTCCTCTTCAGGATGTAATGTCTTAAAGGCATCTGCAAGTAGCATCCTTGACACTCTCTAGCACAAAGTTTCCATGAAATTTATCTATCTGTTGTCTGTTAACTTATGCCAGCTTTCTTTTTGACTTCCTCAGTGGGATAAGGCACCAAGTCTACTCCTTTGCCCCATCAGCAGAATTTTAATCTTTTAGGCTTTTTTTGTGTGCTGATCCTCACAGGCAAGAGAAATTCTAGCAAGTCTAATCAAGTATGATGCCACTACAGGCTGGTGAGATAGAGAGAACTTGTGCATCACAGGACGCTCTTTTACAGCCCTTGGCAACTTCTGTCTGGAAGTCCTTCAAGGTCCTAATTCTCTTTTTTCACCATTACATACCTAGTTAGATGAATTAAGGGGTATTTGTCTGGTGCAAGTGTTTCATTGCATGTCTAGAATGGGTGGGGTGTACACCAATGAGTGGATAATCAAGTCTTCTGAAAAATCACTATGTGCTCCTGTTGAGTAGTTTTCCTGCCCTGCTAATAGACTATATGTGTTTTACAGTGGCTTCCAGTGGCTCTTGCAGAAGACAATGGCCTTTATTTCAAGATTTGCAAGCTCTTGCCCCATCCTTTCTGGAGGAATAGGGGAAAATTATGCAGCTATTTGACGGCAATTTCCTTGTTTGACCGTAATGACAGCTGATCTTCCATCAGACAGGTCCCTCCTGAGATACAAACAAATACCTCCAAGATATTTATTTTGGAACACACACATGTAAGTGTGTCCAAGACAAAAAGCAGAAGAGGTATAACTTATTTTAGATACTATTCTCCCTCCATTAGCTTTACAGTGTATTTCCCACAGAGGTTTCTGGATTTCTTTTGTGCCTGTCTACTTAGTAATTACCAGTTTTCCCACATATTGGCATATCCTGTCATGCCCAGGCTTCAGTTTTCCTGAATTTATTAACTCTGGTTCTCCTTTTGAGCATCTTACATTTGGGTATCATGCTTCTCACTCCAGCTAGCCTCACCACCATTTCTAGCTATGAATTCTCAAGCAAAATTAAAGAGGATTAGGGTTTTTAAAATTTATCTGCTACTTTCAAAATTATTGCTCCATATAGCTTCTTTTTTTGATTACTTCTCATATGTTTCCTACCAAGTATGAGCTGAGATGCTCGTCCTCATTTGCAAAGCTGTTTTTTGGTTTTTCAACCTACTCACTGTGCTTTTCATGTAGCATTTGTTTTCAGCTTTACCTTTCTAGCTAGCAACAATCTAATTTCTTATCATGAACCCCATAAAACTGGATTCCTATCAGATATATCTTATATCTCTATTACAGATTATTTTTTTAAATGCTTGTAGACAATTGTTTTAGCAATGCCTGTGGAATGGCATAACATTGAATTTAGATTCTTGTTTTCAGGTTTACATCTTAGGAAAAACAGACTTGCCACCTCTGTAAGCTAAACATGCATCATTATAGTCGTAAAATGAAGGGATTTGGTAGGAACATTTATTTGGGTCATTATCCAGACTTTTGAGTTAAATAGCCAGTGTAGCTTTGAAATTCATGAGGCAGTTGTTCAGCAGCTGGCCACATCTCTGTGCTGTGGGAAGCTCCATCTGGAGATCAAAAACTCCAAGGAGGCTGCCCTGTGTTGGGCCAGGGCTCTGCCTTGCACGGGAAGCTCTGTGTGGCAGCAGTCCGTCCTTGATGCATCCTCCTGGGCTCCAAGACTTTGCAGCTCAAGGACTTTCTAAACCAGAGGTGGTATTTTTGTGATGAGCAGCCTTTGCTATTTATGGATAGAGCAGTCAGTTCAATGTGATGATTCATGAATTATTAAAATACTTTTTTAAAACTTGCTATGAGTTGTTCATATTAGGTCTGCATCACCTGTGGGACTAGGCATATGTATGGCCACTGGAGCCAACAGGAGTGCAAGCCAGGAGAGAAAAGGGTATTGGAAGTGGAGGAAGACCTGGTGTGAGGTGAATCCAAAGATAGAAATGACCAAAGCTCTGCATTAGATGAAAGCAAACAGGATGACTAATGGTTTTGCCAATTGCAGCGCATTTTCACAGTGTTTGGTGGGTATTTGCCGCAAGCAAAGTAACCCTGAGTTCAGTGGCTGTGCCTCCAAGGAGGGCAGGGTTGCAAGAGGAGGGAGGGGAGGCAGTTGTGCTAGTTTTCTTTCCTTGTCTGATGTATTTCTGTTTGCACAATTACACGAGCAACAGCAGGAGTAAAATCAGCACATTTAGGGATTTAGAATAAGACAATTTCATTCTGCCATTTCTGGTTTCTCAGTTTGTGGTTGGGGGTGACTGGTGGTCCTTAGCCCACGCAAAGAAGAAAAATCAATGGTGAAAACAAGATTATTTGCTCTCATAATTAAAAGCATTTGTAAAAGGAAATCATTAAACACTAAGTCAGTGCTGCTGTTCCAAACGTTCACCTTGGCTTTAGACTTTATATTAAAGTAATTGATTATCTAGCTGTTTCAGTTCTCTTTTAAAATGTCTTTGAGAACTGACATTGTGTCCCTTATCTTGAAGATGTCCTAGATTTGTGTGTCATGAACTCTGGTGGAGTCAGTTTTATATTTTTTGCTAATGGGTTGGTCTTTTATTATTCTGCCCTTACTGTTACCTGTGCTGGATGTTCATGCAATGGAGACACAAAATGTGCTTTTTTTCATAGGGACCAACCAGGAGTGTGAAGAAAAAGTAATAACAAAGTCGAGAGAGGGTAGCTTTTTTCAGACATAGAAAATGTTGTCTTGCTTCCTAAATGTAAATGCTCCTTTTTTTCAACTTTGCACAAAGGATGTTTTTCCCCAAAGACATGACAGCTCTTTTAAGATGCTCTGGTGCTGTATGCTGCTGTTCTTTGACTTCTAGATACTGAGGATGCCTGTTTATGTTTCCTGTCTCTTATTTGCTCTTTGATCTTTGTTCACTTTCCCTTGCGGCTTATATTGTGTTATTTTGTTGTAAAAATAATCTATTTGAATTTTACTTTTTGATGCATGTGACTCTGCTTTTGTCACACTTCTCTGTTCTGTTACTGCTTTCCTCTTTGGTGAGTTCTCTTGTGAGTATCTGTGTAGCTGGGGTTGAATATCAGACTTATATCATGACAACAGATCTTTTTCATCAGATGCTGTATTTTAATCTAACAGCTACTATTTCAAGAATATTTTTTGAATCCCACGTGAAGCTTATTGATGTTTTTACTGCATGTGGCATCCCAGCCAGTGTTCTCAGCACCTCACTTTTTTTCCTGTCTCTGCTGTATGTTCCTTGCTGCCACACCTGACTCTTGTGAGTCTGTCAAATATTTGCCTCCTTTAGCTATGAAACATGAACCCCATTCTCCCATGGTGAGGTCTTATTTATCTGAGGGGCGATAGAAAGGTATTTAGCCAAAAGCATCATACCCCAGGGGTACAGGGGTGCCCAAAGGGTAATCAGTATGACATGTTGGGATGTAAATTTTGACCTTTCTTTTACCTTAAGTCTTCCCTCCTTGCCTTCAATTTCAGAGTGAAGATGTGTTAGGAATTGGTGCCATATGAATCTGGGGATCTTTTCTGCTGGCAGCTTTCAAACCTTCAAAGCAAAGAGGCTTAGACTTTAGCCTCTTTGCATTTTTAAAGCATTACAATTTAGAGGAAGCTGTTTGGCCTGGACAGTTATTGATTTCTATTCTGCTCTTCAAACTACAAACAGAATTGTAGGATGGCAGGGAACAGGACCAGAAGAGCCCTTGAGAGCCAGCTGGCAGAGCCAGCACCAGGCAGTGCACTGGACAATTTACAGTTGCTGAAAATATTAATCAGTGCTGTTAAACATTCTTCTGTAATGTGCCCAGTATATCAGGAGTGAGTTTAAAAGAGATTGTCAGGGTTTGCTCCTAAGGGAGAGTGTGAGCTGAATTATATCTTTTTGTGGATGTGCTGACCCATAGTTGAGTATTTCCAATTTACATGTTGTAATTCTCTTTGACTTGCAAGTACTTCTGGAGCAAAGGTGAGTAAAAAAGTCTCTGAACAATTATTTACCATTCTGGACAGAAATGGTGATAGGCTTTTTCTGTCCTAACAGTGTTTGCTTCCCCTTCCTTCTGCAGCAACACAGATTACAGCTGCAGATATGCTGCTGAAATACAGCTACACAGGTTTGTATTTTGTAACTCACGCCAATCTTCTACTGAGATACCTGCTTTTTTTGTTTGTGGGATCTCATTCTTTCTCAGCTGCCCTTCACCCTTTAGTCCCTTTTAGAGGCTGCCCTGACTTTAACTTCTGTCTGGACTGAGGAAGCAATTTCTGAACATGTAGATGAGGAGCCAAGATTAATCCAATACTTATTTTGACAGAGATATATAACCTATAAATGCATTATACAGTCTAAAAACAGCCTGCCTGAGCAATTAGCTCAGTAATCAGATATTTTAAAACAGTGGCAGAAGAGCAGAGCTATGGATTATGATGCACAATGATTTAGGTTATTTAATAGAAAGCATGCAGAATTTTAATTACAATCAGGAGATTTTACATTTGCTGCAAGTACTCATGTGAGTTGCTAATGTGACGACCGTGGTATGACAAGGAGGGACCACACAAGACAAGGCTTGAAACCTGGCAGAGAGGAATATAGAGACTATTTCATTTCAGGCCTGCAAGAGAGCACATTTCTGAAATGAATATGTGAGGGAAGCATTGGATTTCTGTGTGAGGAGCTGAAAGTCAGACAAACAGCAGCCATGTATTATCTATGACGGTGAAAAGATCAAATCACTTGTAACCTTTGAAGCAACAGGGAAACCGGACGCAGCGTCGTTCTATAATGATCCAAGAGAGAGCCGTCTCTTTCCTTCCCCTCCCTGGTTATATATAGCTGTTAGAGAGAGCCCTGCTGAGTGGAAAATGGAGCATATGATCAAGGGCAGTCCAGTGAGTCAATTTACTGACTAATACTGTAGATTATCATGTCAAATATATAGCACCAGCAGTATGAACAGTAATGAAGCCTAGTTTATTTCTTTGCTGTAAATTGAAATGAAGATGTGATTGGAATTGTCACACCTTGGATTTATGAGCCATATTCTCTTAATCATCCAAAACAAATTGCTTTATTCTTTATAGTGACTTCTATTTTAGAATCCATTCCAAAATTGGCAAGCTGAAATCATTCATTCAAATGTGTCAAGCACATTTAAAATATCCTCTAGGCCACTCTCCCCTCAGGTGATGGCTCAATGGTCTCACACATTGAAATACCTGCTTCCTTCAGACCCAAAGAAGGGATAACTCAGCTTTTCATCCTGTGGGAAGAAATCATTCAGCACAGCACCATGCAGAGACACCCTAAATGAACTCCAGTAGCATCAGTAAAACATCCAGCTGTGAAGCCAACAGGGCAAAACACTTGTGAAAACCCCAGATGGTCATTGAAGGGAGCCTTTCCTTGCCCGGTTTTCTATTTTCTTATGTGAGTGTCAGTGAGCAATTATGAGGGGGATAGTGCCAGTATTGTGCAGTCTCCTTGCATCAAACTGATCACTGCCTGAAGAGAAGTTACAGTTAAATAATCTGCTAAAAATTCCACTCCAATCAGAAGGAGTTAATTTTAATTTAGCTATACAATACCAGACTTGTGTTTTACTGGTTTCCAAGCTCCAGGTGAAAGTCTAATTGCCTTTGGGTCTGTCAAAATTCAAGTGTGAGTGAAAACTTAGGGAATTAACATTTGAATTGCAAATCACTGCCATTCCATTGGGGTTAAGAATCATAATCTATGTTATTGATTTCCAAAGTCCTTTTTCTAAGAGATGAGTAACTGAAGAGGCTTTTACTAGCTGTTTGCTAACAGTAAGTCACAAAGCCCAAATATTGCATGTCTGTTAAATATAATTTCCTGAAACTGGTGAGTAAACTTTTACAGAAATTAGCAGAGTGTTATAAATTTAGCACATATAAGGAAAAGCAGATGGTACTGCTGTGATTGGCCATGTCATTGGAGTATTCCGGAGCATGCCAAGTCTTTAATCTCTTACTATTTGCATATACTACCACATTACTCCATTTTCAGTAGACTGGAACAACATGTGCTGTGCACGAACAACAACTCTTTTTTCTGAGCTTTAAACTTAGAATAAAAATGAAATTCCATTTGCTGGTTTTGCAGCACTCGTGATCATTTTCCAAAGCCTCCAAAAGGTTCATGTGGCATATTCTGTGTGGTCAGAACACAGTCACAGATTGCTGCATGGGCCCATGCGCTTGGTGATCTTCAGCTCTCCATGCCAGCAATGGGACAGGCTGTGTGTCATGAGCAGTAGATCAAATGAGAGCCATCACATTTCAAAATGCTTTATGGTACTGGAAACTCTTTGAGCAATTATCAACTCTGTAGATTTCCAAAAGCATATGGTTTTAATTAAAAAACAAACAAACAAACAAACAAACAAAACCCCAACACCAACAAAAGAAAACAAAATCCAATTCCTGGCTATTCTTAAAAAAGGGAGTAACACCTCTCAGTTTAGAGGTGGTCTTGGCATAGTGGAGTTCTGCTTTTATGGCTTACCTTTTCTTTGGAGAAAAGCTGCTAAGAGCAGAAAGAGCCACAGCAGATAGGACTTAAGGAAGGAACTGAATTTTGCAAACAGAATGCATGGGCCACATATAATGAAAACAGTGAGGATGAAAGCATCAGAGAGGAGGTAGGCAAAAACAGGTCTGGGAGGCAAAATGTGTCAGAGAAAAAAAAAAAAGTTAAAAAGGAATTAAAAAGAGAAGAGGCAGTTGCGGAAATAAGGAGACAGGGAAGCAAAAGACCAAGAGTAGATATCAACTTGCCTGCGTTTCACATTAGGGGTTCTAAGACCCCATTCATGTTTCCAGCTCAGAGGACAACAAATCAGTTTAATGCCCACCCATTCTGACTGTACAGCATGTGTGATATCCTACTGTGCAGAACTTAGGTTGTCATCAAACACCTCTTCTTGTCAGCCCTGCCTGGTACTTCTGGAGCTCCTGGATATTCAGTGAAGTAGAAAGCTGAGCTGCCAGATCTCCCTGTCTCTCAGGGTGCTCCTGCCCTGCTTTGTTCTTTGACTTATTGGCATGTTTTCTGAATACCATATTTCCTCTTCTCAAAAGTGGAACCTCAAGGTCAGGAACCTCAGGCCACCACAGTGAGTCCTGACCTCTTCCATGTGCCTCATGATGGGCTTCTCCAGAGCTCTGGCACTGCAAACACTGTTTTAGAATTACTCCAGGACATAACAGATGTAACACCACATGCATGTCTGAGGAAGGCTGTTGGTATAGCAACCCTTTACTTTTGTGTTATCCTTGTGTGCTGTCTTTTAGGTAAATTAATTGGACATTTATTCTCCCATTTTCCTTGATATTCTTGAACAAAACTTCAGTTCTGATAAGCATCTGAGATCTTCTCCCAAGAATACCTTTTCCAGTGCTACAGCCATGCTTCCACATTTCATCTGTCTGTACCTCTCAGTACTGGCTTCTCTCATACACAGTTAAATCTCTTGTTTCAGGTTATCATTGTACCAGTTTTGCCAAGTAATAAAAACCATCGCCAGGAGACCTGTTGCTTAGTTACTGGCCTGGGCAGATGGTCCTCCTGGAGAAATGTCAGCACCCCACCAAAGAGGCTATTATGGGCAGAGAGGATTGGGAAGGTTTAATGACCATGGCCTGTGTGATCTGTACTCTTGCTCCTCAGAACTACTGCAGGGGAAAAGCTAGTGTAAAAGTTAGAATTTTGAGAAGTTATTAAAAATTAATAATTAATAAATTCTCAGGAGAGTGCCCTTAATCTTAAAAGAGAATAAAAATGTTCTCACTAGGTGAACTTGCCACTAGCTAATGCCTTCAGGGAATACATTAGAGGACTAGACTAAGTAGCTGCCCACACCTATACATAGCTATATATATCTCCATGGATGGGTGCATGCAGATTCTGTGTGTGTGTGTGTGTGTGTGTGTGTGTGTGTGTAATGCAGTAAAAGAAAAACTATCAAACCCATTTTAAATGAAATATTATTTAATTTCCATTGTATGCATACTTCCAATGACCTTCTAGAATTTGTGGACTTATTACTTATCAGATGAGAAAAAAACACCCCACAACAATTCCATGTAGAGATTGCACTGTCAAGTTGCTGTAGCATTGGGTGTCATTGATTTTTACCTCGTGATGAATGTTTATTTTCCTGAGAATAAATAACACCAGAATTTTATAGAGCAATCCTCACAGAAGCAAATAAAAAATGAAAATACCGAAGTCTATATGTGTAGTAAATTTCTAATACGTTCAAACAGTCAAGATGTTTCTAAGATGCAACAATTTATTTTGGAAACAAGTTTGAAGGGCAGATAACTGGCAAATTTTTTTTTAACCCAATGATGCTTTGGGCCTATGCAAGAATAGCTAGAGAAATCCAGATTGAGGTCTTGACTAACAATGAGAAATAAATGATATGGAAAGCCAGAAAGGGTAACTTGTGTAACAGAAGATAAGGAAATGAAACCAACCCCAAAATATTATTTATTGGAAGCCTGGTATTAAGAACTGATAACTGGAAAAGAGAGTCTTGTCCCTTCAGGAACAAAAAACCACCCCAAACAAAAAACAATTAAACAAACAAAATACCCCCCACAGCCTCCCCTGACTGAATTAATAAAATTTGCATGGGAACACTTTAAGATTATTCAAATATTCTTGACTATTTTTAGCCACAGAATTTAAATTATTAAAGTAATTTGCAATATTTAATTCATTTTATTCAGTATTTGCATGAATTGAATGCATGAATGTCTGAGAAAGCCCTGCCAAACTCTGCCTGCATTTGCTGGGGTTCGTTCTGGGTGTTCATCGTAGAAAATGGCTTGAAGGTGAGAGTCCACCGCCAGAGAGGTAAAAAGCCTTTTTCTCTTCCTTCCCTTTGCCTGTCCCCTTCCTGTGCCCCTTCCTGGCACCAAGCAGGAGACCTCAGCAAGGTGTAGGGATGCCACAGGTCCCAGCACTTCATCCCCACCCCTGGCCCAGGCGGGGAGGACAGTGCCTGCAGGGTGGCTGCACCTCAGCCCCGAGGAATGGAGCAGCTGAGACCACCAAAGCCTGAGCCATAAAACATGCCAGCAATGTATTGTTCTAGAGGGTAATCTGCATGAATCCCATCGTGAGTGCTGTTTGTGGGCCCTGTATGGACATTTATTTCTTTTTTTAATTTTGGCTGGCTGACTAATGAGGTACTCTGAGATGGCACAGCCAGGGCATGGGAGTGGTCTAGCAAAGTCTCCTAGAATAATTGCAGTTAAGGAAGAGGGCACTGAGAAATTTCACAAAGGTGTGTTAAAAATCATCTTCCCCAAAGTATTTAAATCTTCTTTGAGAAAAGGACCAGAGAACCTGATGGGAAAAATCCTGTGTAGAGGGTAGCTCAGATATTTGTGACTAGGGTATTTGTGCAGGGGTGTCCCACATGTTGCTGTGGCAGTTCCCTCATGCCTGTCACCCCCTGGGGACACTGTGTCCCCTTGTCCTGTGATATTGACCCTGCACCAGGTTTTAGGGAGGGAGAGAACTGAAGCCTGAGGCTCAGGCTTGAACATTGCTGCATGGAGGAAGGTGAGAGTCTGCTCATCTCTCCTGATGTAGGCATCTTGCAGACAGCAAGAGAAAATGGAGTAAGTGAATTTTAGGTACATTTCCATTGGTGTTTCAGGTTTTTGATCTAAAATTTTAGCTAATGTAGTCTTGCTTTTTGTTGTTTAGTTTGATGTGCCCATTAACATCTATTTCATGTTCTAGCTGAAATAGTCACGTATTTAAACACCATCTTTACATTTTACTCAGCCTTGCATGCAGACAGAATGAGCAGAAGTCAGTTGCCCTTTATCCAACAGATTTCTGGTCAGAGCAGATTATCCTTCAAATTTAGGTCACCAACATGTATTTGTCTGATGTAAAACAGAATAATGTGCCATTCCCACTGATAAAGTGGCCAACCTCTTCTTTCTTTGGAGACAGACTGGCAGCAGTTACCCAAGAGCAGTCAAGTTTCCAGACTTTACTGTCCTGAGAGAATTTAACATCCAGTCAAATTAAACCTATAAGACTCACAGATCACTATATCTGAATGTTTTAAGGCATAACTTTCATTTAAAATAAAGGGGAACAAGCAAGACTGTGTCAGGAATCAATCTATTGTTTTTTTAGGAGGAATGACTTCTATCATAACATTTATGGTTTGCAAAGCAGTAGTTCATCTGATTCTTCCTCCCCTAAAATGAAAACATTCATTATATTATATATAAAACTTGAAATTAAAAAAGAAATTTTCATAAATTGTGTTTGCAAAAATTTAGAGACAGAAGACTTTCTTTACTAAAGAAAAAGGTTTTTTTGGTGTTTTTTTTTTTTTTGTGTTTTTTTTTTTTTTGTAACAAACCACTCACCCTTACCAACTGTATACTCTTTAATATTAAAATAATTTTTGAAAAAAAATCAATTCTATTTACAGATATTTCAAGGCAGGAAAATATTTTTGCTCACAACATGTTTGAATTATGTTACTCTTTCAGTTGGATAATGTTCAATTCCTACTTGAAAAGGGCGAAGCCGCATTAACTACCATTTCATTATTGCATTAACAACAGTTCACTTGCTGTTCTTACAGACTGCGTAAGTAAATCACTCATGCTTCAGAGACGTTTTTGCTGTTTATTTGAGACAGAACATACCACTAAACACAGGCTTCCAAAACAAGCCTAAATTTGTCCATTGGAAACCCTCACCAAAGACAACAATGACCAATTTCCCTTCCATTAATTCAAATGTCTATTTATAATAGAAGGTCTGTTTTACTTAGACTCCATAAGGCATGAGGGTTCAAATGAGAGCAAAGGCAAACCTCAGTGAGCAGGAAAATTGTTCTTAAGAGAGGCAGGAACAGGGTGAATGCCACTGTCACATGCAGAATGATGGGTCCTGATGGAGTGCCATCTTGCAGTAGGATTAGTCAGAGACTGTTTATGTTTTTGATTAAACATCTTGGTGAATATTTAGGAAAAACTATATTTAAACCAAATTCTGAGAAGTATTTGGTCTATACTTTGGGCAGGATTTAAGTGAGAAGGTGACAATTTTACATCACCTTCTGTTCCTCTCAATTCTGGATTAAGAAGGAGTGGGAATGACATCTGGCATAAGTGAGCTGACATCCAGAGCTTTTCAGGCTGTAAGAAATCAGAGAAGTTTGTCAGCATCCTGTGATATCACCTTCCAAACACAGCTTTTCTAAGATGAGGAGATCTCATCTCTTTTCTTCGTCCTTATGCAAAATAAAAGGCCTGTACCATCCTTGCTGCTCCTCTTTGTATTTTATCTATGTCTGCTATGTCTTCACTAGGCTTGAGTGACCAGAAATACCTCTTGTGTCCAAAAACTGATTGCTCTGTGAGTAGATAAAATGGCAGAATAGCATTTTCTGTTTTGTTTGCCCATTTCCTGACTGCTGTTTAGCAGAGGACTAATGTCAGAATCATATATGCAGTAATTTCCCAAACTCACAAAAAAGAAAAAGAAAAAACAACAACATTTTGAGTCCATTACCATCTATGTAATGGACTCAAAATGTTGAGTTACATTAATTACATCTATGTGTAATTAGGGTTGTCTTCTGCAATGCTTTACCTTGCACTTATCAACCCTGTATTTCATTTACTGGTGTTTTGTTACTTAGTCACTCATCTTCTTGAATCCTTCTGGAAAGCTTGGCTTAGCTTTGTCTGCTTTGAATATCCTGTTTCACCTGTGTATGTTCCCTTGGGAGCCTTTGTCCCAGCTTATTTATAACTGAGTTCCTTCTGAGTGCTTCTCACACAGGTTCTTAGAGATCCCCTCCAGCAAATCCCCCAGTTATGAAATTGATCATTTACTGCTAAACTCCATTACTGCCTTTTAAACAGTTAATCTGTGAAAGGACCTTCCTTCTCATCTCCTCACAATTGAATTGAATTGAATTGAATTGAATTTTTTAAGAGGCTTCTGTGAGGAACCAAAGGGATTTGAAAGTCCAAATGTGCTTCTCAGCTGAACTATCTTCGTCCACATATTCAGTGACTCCTGAGAACTGAAACCATGTAAGCATGACTGTCTGCAAACCCACACCATGAATTATGTAAAGTATGAGAGATGGGAGGTGTCTCAAAGCCGTAAAGATGATTTAAGAATGAAATCTCCAAAGATATTTTGGTGTCCACTCCCTAATGATTCCATTTTGCATTCAAGTCTGAGTTGATTCCAGGCTTCTAACTTTGTGCTTATGAATACCAAAAGGAAAATTTCTCTGATGTTCTCTATCCTTTACCTAAAATTAATCATCTGTGTCCTTGAAATTTAATTAAACCAGATAGTATTTTAAATAGTTTTTCCACCATATGTTGGAAAAAAGAGTAGCAAAATTAAAAGAATAAATCACATCAGAGAGTAAATTAAATACACTGTTTGAAGCCAGCCTCTCTCTCATTTTCCTCATTGTTAAAACTTAGTCAATGCTGACAATAAGCGTTTGAAAGTGGTGGGGACAAAGCACTTCAAAATGCATTGTACAGAAAGCTGAGCATGGAAGGCATTGAATGGGCTAGATTTTCTGAAGTGTTTTTCCTATTTCTGATTGCTTTGGTGTGAAACTGGTAGCATGAAATACATTATAGCCCTGCTGGAGTAGAAATAAAAGCTGTACAAAAATGAAAAATGAAAAAAGAAAACCATTTCAGAAGTATTACCCCCATTTATATGTTGCTTACTCTAAAACTAAGTCAAGCGATTACAATGCCATCAATTTTTAAAGCACAAAAAAAAAATCACTAAATTCATAAAGGGTAATTAAAAAATGAGAAAAATATGTAATTATTGTTTAATGAAAATTGTTCATGATGACATCCTAAGACAATAGTCATAAATTTACGTTGTTGAAAAAGCATCTCTAGAAAGTGTTTTCCCAAATCTCAGGAAATATAATTAGTTTTCAGTGGATAATTCTTCTAAAATATTCAGGGTGTGAACATCTGAAAGAAAACTATCAAAAGAACACTTTCCTCTTGCTATTAATGTATTTTCTGTTTCTCATCCTAGTTTACGACCCTTTCCCCTATGCCTTAAGGACAGATGGAGTTGTGACTCTGCTTTATGTAACACCTAACTTCACATCCCTTTAGAAAGATAAAGTTAATAACTTCAATGGCAGTGGATTCTGCTACTCCAGTTGATGTCCAGTGGCTCCTAGCTGCCCTTTGATTTTGGTTTTTAAATCTGTAAACGCATAAATAGTCTGGGATTTATGCAAGTGAGATTCTGTCCAGTTTAAAATTAATACGTTTTAAGTGTAGTCTGGTTAAAATAATGATAGAGATGTTTGAAAAGTCATTAGGACTGCTTTAGCAGCGACTAAGCTAGAGAGCAGGTTGAAGACTGTCAGTGGATGAGTGTCCATGGTAGATATGTCAGAGGGTATGAAATGAGTATGACCTTGAGGGTGAAATTGACTCTGCAGCCCCAGCAGAGGTACCCAAGGTAAGGTGTGCATTAGCTCAGCAGCCCTCTAGGTCAAAGGCAGACATGTCCACTCCTTAAGGGAAAGCATTTAGGTCAGTTCTTCATCTCACATTTTGAATTATAATTTTAAAAAGGTTCTTTATCCTCTTCTGTATAGTGTATAAATTTGTTTTTCTGTGACTATTCCCCCAAGTCCTTTATATATAACAGGATGTTGGCAGATTATTTGAAATGTCAAATTGTAGTTTTGTCATAAGATTACGGTGGTTTAGAGACAGGTTTTTTTAACTACATCTGTAATGCTGAAGTAAATCAGGTGGGGGATTTTATTGTTCCTGAGGCCAGGTATTACCACATGGCTCATGATGGCAATGTGTGGCATCAGCCCCCAGTGGGGCAGATTTGTCTGGGAGAAAGCTTTTTGGTATGATCCAGCCCAGAGTGAGCTAACCCACAAGCAGCATGGACAGTGAACTTCCAACACCCGGGCTGATTCCCCAGCTCCCCTCAGCGCTGTGGAGGGAGCCTTTCTGTCCCCTCTGCTTCACTTTGGGTGGAACCAGTTTAGGGGCTCAGAGGGCCGAAAGGACACAAGCCCACTGCTGCAGTCTCATGGCAAAAGTATCCTCTTAGCACAGACATGTGAGTCTTCATATCACTAGGGTTTCGTTGTTAACTTTCAACCCTATTGGACACTTTCACTGGAAAGGGCTGAGTTCTCACCACCCTGAGGTCTCTCAGGTGATGTCTGCTCAGGTGGGAGAGCTTTGGTGGGTCAGGTCTTGCCTGTGAGACCTGGCAGTGCTCAGAGTGCAGGCACAGGCCAGGCTGCAAAGCTCCTTCAGCTCCTGGGGGATTCTCCTGCTAAAAATCCCATGGTGGTTATGGAGATGTGGCATCTCCAGGGCTGGAGGTGGGGCTGTAAGGGCTCTGGCTTTCCTTGCTTCTGGTGGCACTTAAAAGATCCCAACAGCTACAGCTTGGGTGGTGTCTCTAGTGCTGTGTTTGTGTAAATGCATCATTTCAGGCATAGTAACACGTGGGTATAGCAAGACAATGCTGTTCTAATCGATTATTTAGTCTTTGAAAAAGGTTTTTTCTGATTAAAAAACCGTACATAAACACTTTTTTTTTTTTTTTTTACAACCAGCAATCAGCTCCATGTTGGGAAAACAATAACAAACCAATCCAGAGATCTATTAGGGAGATTAAAATCTGTTCAAGCAGAGAGGGAAACTGACCATGTATCACTCATACCCTCATACCCCAGGTGAATGCTGTACCTCTTGTGCCCAGGGTAAATCCCATCTGCTGCAGTCCTAAATAAAAAAATAACATGGGTACTGAGCATGCTTCCTCATGGTTTCTGTGAAAAAGAAGTGGCACAGACAACTGTCTGGTTGGAAAAGCAGGACTCTAAATCCCATTGGGACATAAGTGGCTCTTTATAGTTAAGGGTTGGGCGCTGAGTACCTAAAATAATTTGATTTAAACATCCCTGTGCCTAATGTCAGATGGCTTCCCACTCAAGTTGCTACAGCATAAGCTCAAAAGGAAGGCTGTGACATTGAAGATGAATTGCTCAACCCCATGTGACAAAGCTGTGATCCACCAGGGCACAGTGGAAGTCAGGACTCTCCAAGCTGGCGTTGAGCTCAGTACTTTTTATTCTTCCCACAGATCTCTCAGGAGCAACAGAAATTAAATTTTTTAAAAATGAATGAAGTACATATGGCAACACAGCTGCTGAAAATCTGTTACCCTTTTTAATCACCTCTCATGTCCTGGGCATGCATTTTATCCTTCAAACTCAGTAAAATGAAAAACACTGATGGGAGGGTATCTCCCTGTACTATTGGGGGACTTGGTAGTGTTATTAAGTCATTAAGTCATGCCCGAGAAGCCTTGCCTAATAAGGCTATACAGAACTTAGGTCTCAGTGGGTTCATCTTTAAAACACTTTATATACTTATAGTCACTAGGACAAGCAGAGTTTTCACAGAGGTACTGCAAACTGCAAATAAATAAAATTGAAAAAGGAGAGGACCATCCTTTTTCTTAATGATGGTGAACTTCCAAGATGGAAAGGTTGTAAACCCTGGATCAGTGCTCAAACAGCCTTGCAATGATGCAATTTTCCACCTGCTTATGGATATACTGTAGAATAGACCTTCATGCTCAAGTGACAGGGTCTCCAAAGCACTGTTTACTGCCTACCCTCCTTCCATAAGCATTCAATGCCATAAGCAGTCAGAGTGACTATTTCTCATTTGGTAGCCTTGAATCACACTACTGATTATTCGCCTTTGCGTGTCAGCTCCAAGGTAAGGACAGCAAGTTGGGTGATATATTCAATTCCAGTCCTGGAGCTGGGGAGAGAGAAAAATGCTGCTATTGAAAGAGGTTCTTCTGTGAAGGGGCAGTGATTTACATCCTGAATAGGTACAAATTATCCTCCCTTCCCACCCCCAAGTTCAGCCAATATGCTCGTTATTAAATATCTTGGTGCTGTGGTGCCTTTTTTCCTTGCAGTTTTTGATTTTCTGTTAAGTTCAGAAGGCTGTGGTTTGGTAAGAGATATGAGGATATTAAATATCTCCATGAGGGATTGGTCTCCTTATCAGCCTACGAAGTGGTTATTTTCAGTCAACAGTGAAGCATCTGTCAGTCAAAGAAAAGGTCTTTAACTAGAACAAGTTCCTGAACTTACAATTCATCCCTGCTGGAATGAAAAAGAATAGAGCTGCTGTGTCGTTGGTTTTGAATCCTTCATGGAGAGCTGCCAGCAACTGTTAACTTGTGTATTATTGTTCTATCAGACAGGAGAAACACCAGGGAGAATTTACCAGCACAGTCACAAGCCTTTCATCACTCAGTTATTATAGTGATAAAGTTCAGTGGTAGTTACTCACCTCTCCAAAAACAAATATCACCCACTCAGACAAGAGAGAATGGATTTCTGCAGGGTGATGCTACATTAGCTTGTGCTACTGCACCTGACTCCCAGCTACCACTAAATCCAAGTGCCCAGTGCACTTTGAAGTACTGATTGTCAGAGCACTCCTGTGAGCAAGGAGGGACCATGATCTACCCTTGTTTCACAGGTTTGAGATGGAGCTGTAAGGCTGCTGTGAGGCTGAACAATGGAAACCCCTCGACATGAACTTGGGCCCCTGGATCTCTGGGTCATTCAATTCAGCCTGGCTGGAGCAGACACCCTGCTACCAACACGACTGTATTTCCTCCCCATAGAAAGCTCAAGGAGAGCA
Source organism: Onychostruthus taczanowskii (assembly GCF_017590055.1). Lineage (NCBI taxonomy): Eukaryota > Metazoa > Chordata > Aves > Passeriformes > Passeridae > Onychostruthus > Onychostruthus taczanowskii. The sequence continues at coordinate 7,188,627 of NW_024502791.1, forward strand.
GTACAAACCTGTGGAGTCAAATCTCTTCCCTATATGGCTGGGATACAGCTTGCAGCTCAGGGCTCTTGATTTAGACTAGAAAAATTAAAGCTAGAAAATTATAGATAGAAAAATTAAATCTTGGATTCACTAGCACTGCAAGTCACCTGATTTACACATATTTTTAACGTGGGTTTTAACTTCCTGTTTGTCTTTAAAACCCGGACTTTGTATCATTGTGTAACCAGGTAATTTGATGAGGTGCTTTGGAGGGGTGCACCTCAACTACTCAACTACATGGCATGCTCAATAGACAGGTGACTGTGTGTCTCATTTGTCCTCTTTATCCTCCAGGAAGACGAAGTTGCTCGTGACAGCCGATTCAATTTCAGTGGCTATGGCATGGGCCACTGCCTCCAAGTGAAAGATGGCACAGCAGTCAAGGCTACCCCACCCAACCCAACTCCAGCACCACCAAAGGATTCAGAATCCATCAAAAAGAAGTTTGTTGACCGTGCAAAAAGGATTGATACAATATCCCGTGCTGCGTTCCCACTCGCCTTCCTCATTTTCAACATCTTTTACTGGATTACATACAAAATTATACGGCATGAGGACATTCACAAGAAATAGGCAACTCTGGTTTGCCAGGACTTCTCAGCCAAAGTGATCCACATGTAAATAAACAGCAAAATGTCATTCTGTCATACGGACTAAGGATTCTTCCCCACTCCCCCAGAACACTGGAGAAAAAATTAGCAAAGAGGAAAAGAAGTGTAGAAGGACAAGTGATTCCATGACAAAATATGCCGCGAGACCAGTCAAGAGGCTCCCCCTATGTACTCCTAGTGTGTTCTTCCAGATTCAGCATCGGTCAGACATCTGTAATTGGGGCCAAATTATACCCAGCGTTATCACCAAGATATTACTTTTCAGTACAAAAGAGAACCAGAAAACAAACAATTCTCCTAAAACATCTATCAAGAGACTGTGGTGGCTACAGTACAGTGAGTTATAAGAGGACCAAAATTTTTCAGGATAATGTTGCCTTTCTATTTGAAACAAGTCTACTGAGCTACATTCCGTGATCATGTCTGTAGGTAGTGGTTTCACCAAGGAGTCCTTTTGTGGGTTGTAAATTATTTCTACTGATAGGGGAGAGGGAAAAAAAAAGGAAAAAAATTTATACTTTACTATCCTTGTGGGTGTGCATTTTAATATTATCTTGCTTTACTAGAATTGTAATTTTGGGGTTGAACTTGTGTGTCATGTGATTTATTTGATAGTTGACACTCCAGAACCAGTGAAACTGCCCGGTTTATTTCTGTTGGGAGACAGTGCACTTACTTAATTTTATTTCTGCTGATTTTACATGCAACTTGAGGTGCCAAAATGTATTTTACCTATTGTGCTACCCTGTACCACACTACTTAGTAAGAACTTGTTTCCTCAAAGGTGTAGCTCAGTTTAGCATTGAGTTTCTATTATTGCTCTCATTGTAGCTGCAGTCAATAGCTCTATAGGTAAACACAACTTGTTTACAGACCTCTAATTTATTTTACTCAAAGTGGCTATCATTTTAAATATCATTAATTAACCTAAGAATTTTAAAACTGTACTGTGATTTTCAGAACCTGTTACCTTTTGGTGCCGGATCTGCGTTATTCAAATCCTTGCTACATGTTTTAAAGTAGAAAATTTAAAAAAAAAATATTTAAAAAAGAGGAAAAAAAGATGGTATTTTTGCTTACATGGAAGAAGACAACCTGTAACATAAGATGAGTAAAACATTAAAATTTTACACTTGCTGTAAAAGGGTTTATTAAAAAAAAAGGTATTTGTTCAATTTCAATAAAGCTAAATGTGGTACTAACATTTCTTCACTCTCTTCTTCATTTGCAGCAGCAGCAGCAGGGCTGTTCGTGCCACAGCCCAGCTCTTCCACTGCTCTGTCAGCAGAAAGAGGGTGAAAAGCAGCCTTCTGCTGACATGACTTAGCACACCAAATTTTTCTGTCTATCCTGCAGCAAAGGGACTATTGCAGCCCCTGGGAGTAAGTCAAGGACTGTCAGAAGTGTGTCTGGGATATGATGGGAGCATTTGTAGAACATTGGTATGTGCTGAGCCAGGCCTGGGGGAGGAGGGATGCTGCTCCCCTCTGACACCAACCCTGCAGAGCAAGAAATACAGCCCAGCTTCACACATGCTGTGCCTGGCTTGGGGGTGTCCAGAACTTTCTTCTGGCTTTCTTATAGCTTCACCCCTTTGGTGAGCTGAAGGATTCTGAGATGGTCTGTGCCAGGTGCCTCTCGTACACATGGGAATGACCAATAGTTTAAAAGCAAATTAAAAACTGAATTCATTTTTCTGCCCTTCCCTTGTGAGGCCCAAATACACACAGTGTAGCTGCCTAGTACAGGCATTTTTTTTCACTCCTCTAATGAGATGTGGCGCTGAAACATACCGAACCTTCAGCACCTCTCACTCTGCTTTTGCCACTGGTCCATCTTCTGCTGAGAGAATTCAGGTTCCACAGCCCATCTGAGCCTGTATTTGTGTGTTTATGTGCCGGTGTTCCCTTCTCTCTCCACATGGCTGCCTGTAGCTACCAGCCTCTGTTCCTGTCCAGAACAGGGGAGGGAATCTGGAGGTCGTGACAACTCTGAGTCCTGAACAATAAACTGGTGACAAAAAGCCAGTTGAGCGTTTTATCTTCCCATACCCTCCTCAGCTCTGTAGACTCTTCTGTTGCTTACACCTCTGATGAACTGGCAACATCACCTCCACCTTGTTGAGGCAGGAAATCCAGATGTGACTGACAGCCCCAGAAAGGGGGACAAGTGAGAACTCAAGACAACTGTCCAAACTATTCTGCTCTGAAAAACAAGCTTTTGATGCAAATTCAAATATCATAATATATGGTATTTATTGTATCAGATTTGCTTTTATTAATTTTTAAAGTGGAACAGTATTTGATTACAGATAATGTAGTGGATGAAAACCCACACAATCCTAGTACCACGAACTGGGGCAGGGTGAAGATACCCAGCTGTAAACTATGTCTGTACGGGAAGTTAGGAGCTTCGCTGGTGTGTAAACATTCAGACCTCCCTTTTACCAACCCCTTGTTCCAAACCCAGTTTTTCAAATGAAGGTGTAATGCCAGTATTAATCAGGATTAATCCTCAGTGCCCAGATGTGTTGCAGGGATTCTCGTGAATGTCAGAGCCTGCTGCTCTCAGCTGCCCCAAATGGCTGCAGGCCACAGCAAGAGGAATGCACACCTACTCTCAGCTGATGGATGTCTTTATATCCCTCCTGTGGTGAAGCTCATGTGCCTCCAGCATCCACATCACAAATTCAACTGCAGTCTTTGCAATTCTTGGCTATTAGCATTTATCAAATAGTTCACTAAAATATCCTGCTGATCAGAACTGGGGTTTGCTGACAGTATCCATGGGAAGATTGCTCTGCTGTTGCCTTCTGTATAAATTTTGGTCCAGCCATGAGAATAATCTGTGCAAAAAGTCTGAATAGATCTGTCACTCTCTTTTGAAGACAGAATTTAGGGATACATGACAATTATTCAATTAATGGATATTGAAATTATCTAACTAAATTTTGGAAACAATGTGTGCAAATGGACAAGGCCCAGCAAGCATGACAAATAGGAATGGCCACATGATACAGAAAAGTTGCCATGTGCTGCCATGTGAACCCTCTGGCACAGAAATGGTTTGATACTGGCCATCTATTAAAGAACCTTCTCTCAAAGAACATGGCTGGCACCGGAAACTGGTTGAGAAACTGCCTGCAGATAAAACATCAATTAACAAGGATAGCAGGATACAACTATCCTAAACAAATCCTCAGTAGGGTTAATAGAGAAAAAATACTCAAAAAATTATCACCTTGCACTCAGGGAAGCAGAATAATTAAATAGTGAAGCAGTTTTATTCCAAGTCACCATTGCAAGAGGAAAAAAAAAGGCTTAGAAAATAACTCTGAAACAAATACCCTTTGTGAAACAATAGACACATCAAGATGGAAAGAAAGAGACCCAGGATTAATTCTGAAGAGATTCCACACACATTAGAAAGCTTGCATGCTACAGTTCTAACTGGTAAAATAAAATTAAGCCCTAGGGCATTTAAACTACTTGCATTTAGTTATAAGACAATTATGATGACTTCTACTTTACCAAGAAAGCTTAAAAAACTTTAAGCAACTCTTTAAAGGATGTAACATCAGGTCAGGTCATTGGGATCCTGTTGTTGCAGACTGGACCTGAGTGATTCAGTAGTCAAGGGGAAATGTTTAGCTACCTCTCACCAGGTGCTATGATAAAACCTTACTGATAAAAGAGCTCTTTAAAAAATCTTATTACATTAGGAGGAAAGTGAGGGGAAAAAATAGTGCAATATGAAATGAGAGATATCTATTTGTTACTCTTTCCTGTTTTTTTCTCTCCATATTTCTTTAGGTGGCAGAGACATCATTTGTGATGTACTGAATCAAATGTGGTGTAGCAAGAGAGGCTTTTGGAGTAACCAATATGAGATATCAGCAATTCCTAACTGCTGGAGGACAACTCCAGGATATGCAATGACCCTGGGGTCAGATGTTTTCATGTGCTGCAGAGGTGAGGAATAAGAGTGGACCTCATCCACAGACACTGAGATTTTCTCGCTTTGATTCCATTTTTTCCCAGCATGAGATGTTGAAAGCAATAGGAAAGGGCTGATGGAAAAATAATGTTTGGCTCCTGCAGGCTGAGCTGTTGCAGCTCTTCATCTTTGTACAAACCTGTCTGACACAGGTGGCACAGGAGCTGCTGCCAGACATGAGGCTCCAGCCCAAACTCACAGCCTTTTGTAGCTGATGTTACTGAAAATATTGTGGGAGAATCTGAACCAGCTTTTGGGATTACAGACATGGGCATTTCCTGGGAAGGGTTTTCACTGGGGTGAAGAGGTGTCTGCCTCAACAACAGGATTCAGCATCTGCACCGATACATAAAGTCACATTTTATGAATTTATTCAAAAGATCTGACTCAGTTCAATAGTGGCATTTCTGTATTTAGAAATATATTTCTAAATACAAGAATAAATATATTTAATGTGTGGTTGTAAAAAGTATATGCACAGCTTTCTTATTCATTTAAAATTAAAACACAGCAATGAACATAGAAACAAAATCTTTGCAATAATATCAGCTTTGTATTACACAAAATAGTAAGAAAATAATTTTATTTAATATATTCATTTTAATCATCTATAATGTAGTAGCTGTGGAAAATTATCTTCTGCCAGACTTTGAAAGTAATTTATTCTAATGATTTTTGGCATAGAGGTTTGTGTCTTAAAGTGTTTTGGAAAACTAAAAACCAAAACCGAGGCTGCCTAGAGAAACTTCTGCCTGGGAAAATACTCTGAGCAGGAAATATATTTTCTCCCTAAATGCCCCTCGCAGATTTTACATTAAAAATCAATCTTCTCTAGTTTAATAGGAAGATAAAATGAGATATTTTTGTCATTTAAGATACCTTTCCTAATTGTGCAAGGCAATTGTGAAATATCATCAAATTTAGGGCTTAGTTTCAGAACAAGAGAAGCATCACCAGTTCCAGACAAGCCCACCTATCCAATTTACTTCCAAATCCAATGCAGTGCTTACTGAAAGCAGAAGGGAAAAAATTCTTCAACATCTTCTAGATCAGTTTCTTATAAAGGATTGGTTTCCAACACTCAGCACTAGAAATAATTTGAGAGGGAAAATATTCAGAGTGTATTAACTCTCTTCCTCTCAGGAGGAATCGAAAATTGAGTCAAAATAAGCATCTCAGATAATAATTAGGAAAAGTGACTCTGTGAAATACATACACTCAGTTCTTTAAGTTGCCACTGAAATGAACATGCTAAATAATTATCTTCGCTATGGAGAAATGTTGTGAGGCAATATTAGGGGAAAAAGTAGTGAATACCTGGGATCCTGATCACATTTTGATTGTGCTAAAAATGGGATTTTACTTGGACAAATTATATAATATCCTCTCTAGTCCTCTGAACAGCTTTACCACTGATTCAAAACCAGCTCCTTCAGATTATCACAAGGCTTGAATCTGGTGCCCAGCAGAGTGGGCTCCCTTTGTGGAGGTGGTGGACAGCGTGTGCCATGCCAGGAAGATGGCAGCTGGATGCATCCCTCCTTTTTCCACAGGAAAATCAGCAAGATCCCTGAGGGTGCACACAGGAAGTATATTCCACAGCAGTGCTTAATAACAATGCTTTAGACAGAGCAGTTGAAGGATTCACAGATTTCCACCTTTCCTTTGCTTTGGCATGAATCCATTTTCCCTCAGGTGATGAAGAGTACTGCCCTTGACATGCCAGGGTCAGGCCTGTGGCTGGACATGTTTGGAAATCACATTTTTATCACCTGGTTTCCAGAGAACACCTTCCCTGTTTTCCCTTTAGTGCAAAAAGAGAAAAGAGTATGCCACTGTAGGAAACACTGTGGAACCAGAGCCTTTAACGGGGTTTTCCAGTGAGAAAATGAGAGCACCAATGACTTAATTCACACTGGAGGCACTACCTCCTGCTCTCTCTGCATTGTCAGGCAGAGGTGTTATGAAAAGGCAAGAGAGTCTGGCAATGAAGAAGCTGCCAATGCATGGTTAAAGTTTTCCTCTTAGCCATTGCTTAGAGTTCAAAGGGGACACATGTATGGCTGCATTAGGTGGGGACCAAGGAGAGCAGCATGGACAAATGTCTGTGATGAGCTAATTAACCTTTAGAAAAGGAGAGTGAGTGCATTTTTCCTGTAATAAGCTGATGAACTCTATCCTCTGGGGAAGATGAGGGACATAATCAATGAGGCTCCTAACAGGGAGCCAAAGATGCTCTTCAGAGGAGGGGTGAAGAGCAGGGCTGTTACTGAATCATTAGCTTAAAAAAACAAGAGCTGAAAGAGCTGCCTGCTGCAGGAAAATTGGGTTCTCCCTCCATGTGTATTGCATTACATGTAATAGGGCTTTGAAAGCATGTTTTCTGCTTGGAAGAATATCACAAATTTCCTTTAATCCATGCAAGAAGCAAAGCTAAAAAAAGAGGAAGTATCTTTTTCTTGGCAATTTTTCCTTGTAGTGCCTCAAGTCAAAACCAAGAGAAACTTTTATGCTGACCTCAGATGTAAGTCAAGCTGTTACAGGTTGATGGTGAAAGTTTCAGTATGGGCAGGGTCTCAGTCTACATCTTAGCTGTCTGCTGTTATGGCACATTTTCTCCTCACTTTGGAGCCTGGTGACTTCATTTTCTTGAATTACCACAATGAGAGGTTCCATCACTGACCCTTCTGGTGCTGCAAGTGCAGTAAGTGATGTCAGAACGGAAGAATTTGCTAAAGAACATTTAGAATTTCAATGAAATTTTCCTGTCATCAGAATCTGTGTGTATAACAGTCTTTCAGAGGCCTTTTCAAAAGGACACTGGCAGAGGCTAAAGAGCATTTTAATGTTTCCTTTGATTAATTAACACTAGCTCAGTTTTTAATTTGCAGAAAAGAAGTGCTTCATTAATACCCACAGTAACATTTCACGTTAAACATCCTAAACGTGACATAATCTATTTTTAAAGGAACTAATTCCCATGCATTGGTTGACTTATTCCAGGCATCACAAGGCTGAAAACATGAGGCCTGTTCCTGACATGCAGCAAGGTTTCCTTGAACAGCTGCACTATTTTTCTGTCTGTAGTTTTCTGCAGTAATATCAGTCGGCAGGACTTGTTTTATGTCACTAATAAAACAAAGGAGGATATTTTATCATAAAGGAAATTTGCATATTTTCTGCTATAATACCAGAGAAAATTTCACTGGAAATTGATAGCTTCTGCAAATTGTAGAGCTTGTATTGCATTTGTGCAACACACACACACACACACACACTCCTTTCACTTTTCTTCCCTCAGTTTTGTTGCAGTATTTCTGTGACTGATGTCCCTGAAAATTTCATCTGCTACACAGTGCTAGCTAGGGTGGTAGCACAGATAAATATCTACCTTCTTTTTCTCTGACCTAGATGTGGAAAAGGTCCAAAAGTTATCTTTAGCCTGATTAATCTAAGTCTGATCTGCTAATATGCTGCCATGGATTAAATATATATATATGTCATCTGAAACAGCTGAGGCACAGCTCAGGCATCCTGTAAATGGCAGTACTGGGATGTACCTGCAGTGGGCTTTGCTAAGCAGGCACTCTGCCCAGTGCTCTCTGATGAGGTTTCTGGGTCACATCTGAAGACTTCAGCAGGAAATGCGGTTGTGGTTACTACTGATGGACATCTTTCCTGCAACTTAAAATTCGAGCTGATCTTAATAGATCACAAGGGAAACATGTACTAAAAAGGGAGGATCCTTTAACCTCTCCCTCTGCATGGTGCTGGCACAAGAGCCACAGCAATGCAGAAGGCCACCAGAGGCCCCTGTTGCAGCTGGGGAAGTCTCCCTGGCACTGGTGCCTGGGGAAGCAATCCCCACTCCCAGACATCCTGCAGGGCATAGAGGGGCTGGTCAGGGACATCCAGACCCCACTATCAGCAATGGTCACCCTTGGAGCAGGCCAGGAAGAGGCTGCTTTGCAAGTGCTTTATTCTCCTCACCATGGCTTGATCAAATTGTCTTTTCAAGGTTGCCCAAGCCCTAATGTTCACACTTCAGTTTTCAAGCTGTGGTTAGGTGACCTCATGGTTGCACTCTGGTGCCTTTTGCAATTGAGTCATACACATCTCACCTCTGGCCACGCCCTGGGGTGTTCTAGCTGCCCTCTCTTTTCACTAACTATTCTCCCTTCAGGTTGGGCAGAAGAAGTGAGCCAGGTCACCTGTGAAATTAGAAAGACGGAGAAAGAAACCTTCCTGCCAACTCCAAACCACCCAGAGAGCTTCTCCTCAGCTCAGCCACACAGGCTCCCTATGAGCTGATGAGGGTGCAGCTCTGTGTGTGCAAAAACCCCAAATGTAACTGCAAAGCAAAGGGGAGCAGATTTTGGAGACACCTCAAAAAACATCAGAGACTTCAAGACAGTCCCAACAGCAAAAGGAGAACTGAAAACAGAGAGAAAGGATCCTCTTGCTCGTTTCAGTGGTGATATGAGTAAGACAAGCAGATCTCCACCTCTCCAAGGATATTGTCACCAATTGCTGCTTTTAATGAAAATTGCCTGGCAGATCCCCAGTATCAGCTACTCACTCAGAGGGGCTTTTCTATTATTAGGACAGTCAGCTGGCAGAACGGCCCAAGGTTTATATTATCTCCATTACCAGCTAGCTTTAATGGTACTGGAGAGAATCTTTGATTTTTGGAAGTATAACTGCATCCTTTGGACACTACTCCAATACTCCTCTGTTTTAAGAAGGTCAGCACGGGCCCCTCAAAAGAAAAATTAAAATTCTAGACTGAAGTAATGAAAAATCAAGGTTTGAATGACCTTAAGAGACTGCAAGATCTACTTTGGCCTCTAAGGGATTGGCTGAAGATGGAATAATGGGTGTGTGTCCCCTGGAACCTCCTCTCAGTTCTGCTCTGTCTCATAGCAAACTTTTTGTCATGCACAGCATTTTCTCATTTATATATCCCCATGAGAAAAAAAAAATCAGTTTCTCCCCAAAGAAACTTTCATCGTCTTTACTAACTTTTCCTGTGGGGGTTTACAAAAGCAGTTGTTAAATTTTAAAACAAAGTCATTCAGCAAATAAACAGTTTGCTACAGAAAGCACCATTAAGCTTTTTGGTCTTGAATATACAGGTGTTTATCTAAGCTATAGAGCATACCTGATTGAAGAGTTCCTGAAACCCCATTGTTCCTGCTAATTCCTATAGAATTGTTATTTTCTAAACTACTGCATCTCTGTTCCAGAGGAGTGGCTTACTGGGAGATTTTTTTCCCCTATTTTTTAATTATATGTTTCCAATTATGATCACTGGGCTTCAAGGACAAAGGATTTTTTTTTATTATTATGCTTTTCATGCATCATTGGAGCACCTAAAGAGCTTCCAACAGATTCAGAAAATCAGGCTGCCTGTAGTGAATGAATTCTTCAAAAACAGTGATATTATTAGCTCTTCTGTGTCATTGAACAGACAACCTAAATGCTAAAACCAGAAATTTCATTAAAGATTAAAGAAATATCATTTCATGTTTCACCTGCTCCATTAATATCAAATATGAATTCTATCTTTCATGACACAACTGATGTGCAGTGTAAGATTTCAGATATACCATTATTTAATATCTTTCAGAAAAAGGAAAAAAAATGTTCAAAATCCTTGAAGAGCTATGTCTGAGCATGACAATATGCTTTGTCTGACCATTTCAAGTCTCTAAAGAATATCTTGGCCTTGTGATTTCTCAATACCTCCTGTTCTTCATGCACCACTTGAAATATGTTAATGGAGACATAACTTTCAGGAAATGCCAAGCACTTATTCTCAGAGTCTGACCTCCAAAGACTTCTCTGCAGGAATACCCAAGAAGTGGCATTCAAAATCACTAAGTACTTTTGGAAATCTCAGTGTTGAATATTATGATTAAACTACTTTTACCTGGACTTTTTCCTGGCCACTTACTTGCAGCTTTTTCCTTCTTCTCACAAAGAGTAGTATTCTGAGTATCTGAGTTTCAGATTCCTGGCCTTTTCACCAGAGGCCAAAACCCCTGGGGCCATGGTGAGTTGTATTTTATAGCTCAGCAGTAAGAAGAGGACTGTAAAAGTTGCCTTAACAGAAAAAACTGGGTAAGATGCCTGTCAAACATTTTTCTAAGAGCAGCATCATAGCAAAAAGGCAAGTTCAGAAGGTCATTCCACCATGTTAACATTCCCTATGTACCTTATACTAGAAGATTAAAAAAGGACACCAAAATCTTCCCAGAAAACACGTCCCCATTGCTTCTGAATAATTTTCAGCAGAGGCTTTCAGAAGACTATCAATGTTCAAAAGAGAAACTGTCCCACAAGCAGAGTGTAGATCTCAGTTTTGTCCCCTTCCTGGAACTGTGAATACATATATTTGTCACACCAGTCCCAAGGTCCTCTAGCAGGAGCCATGGGATGCTCTACCACAATTCTCCATGTCACCAGCTTTTGCACTTTCCCTGTGCTTTAGAGCCCTGCTTTTCCCAGTGGCACATACTGGTGTCAGCATAGGGCAGGCCATGGAGCTTTGCACAGCAGAGAGAATGAGCCTCCCCTGGGGAAAAAGGAAGCCTCCTGACAGGTTGCTTTTAAATTATTGAGGTTTCCACAGGACCCCTCTGGAAAACAACACAGCCAGGATTCCTCAGCCAGCCTTTCTCTGCAGACATCCTTGTCCTGGCTGTGGCAGAACTGTACAGCTTTCCAGTCCTCGTGGCCTGTGAAAGAAATTGAGCCTCTATTTAAAAAAAAAAAACAGCACTAATAAATAAAATGGAAAAAAGGGTAAAAGCATGCATTTTCATGAAGCCACAGCCCCAGGGCAACTTTACAGAGACCGAGTCTCTGGAGTGCCAGGAGTGGCTTTTTATCTCCACTGTGCTTTGGGAAGTGGTTGCCAGCCTGTGGCTAGGTAGGACCTGACAGGTCTCCTCCTGCTCCTCCTCACTACCCTGGCCCATGAGATACCACCAACATTCCCCCTTTTGGGCCAGGGTACAGCTGAGCCCATTGGGGCTACCCCTTATTTCAGTTTTGGCTTTCCTTCACAAGGTGGGTGCACAGAGGGCTTGGCCACAGGCAATCCGTCCTGCCCCCCTCCCCAAGACTGTGCAGCCCCCAGGACAGGGCCAGCTGTCCCTAAGTGCTCCCAGCTGCCGTGCACACATGGCTCGGAGTTGCCGGCGCAGCTCAGGCAGCACTGCCAAACCCACAGTGACAGGTTATTGGGCTCCTACAAACCTTAATGTGATGTTTACTGCTCACACTGAACTGCCACATGGGCTGCAAGCTGTTTTCTCTTGGCTCAGAGCTCGGAGGGAGACAACCCCAGCTGCTTGGTGAGCAGAGACTTCTTCCCCCGCTGCTGACCAAGCAGGGCAAGAGCACATTTGCTTCTTGTTTGTAGAAAACTCCTGGCAGGGATGCGTCAGCTTCATTTCATCTTCTCACAGAAATCTCTTTCCTCTAGGTAGTACATGAGACAAAGGTCTACAGATGAAAACACTCTCAAATGTACAGCCTTGAAAAAAACCCAACCACATCTCAGCTCCCTGATGTTGCAAGGAGCACAGGTATTTTCCCATGATCGATTTTCCCGGTTGATCCTGGAAGGTTACAAGCATTCCCGCAGCAGCAAACGACCGCCACAACATTTGCTCCCAGATGAATTCTCCTGGCTGACATTCAAATCCTTTTATAAAGATTCCTGATATTCTCAGTGCCCTGCCAAAAAGATTGCTGGGATTGGCAAAGGTCTTGTGAGCTGAGCAGACAGAGGAGAGCAAGTGCAGCTGAGTTCCTCGATGGTCCCAACTTACTTCTCAGCCCACTAATTGCTCAGCAGTGCAAACAAGTGGAAAACAAACATCTCCTATTGGAAGAGGGCTGTGAGCAAACCTAAATTATTTGGGAAAGAGAATCCCTTCAGAGCCCCATGTTTTCCTGACAGAAGGCAAGCTGAAGAATTGTAATGGAAGGAAAGCTTCCTAATGTGGTTTCTACACTGAGGCTGCCATCATTCAAAACCACAAATTTGGGGTTATCCAGAAATTGTTTCACAATCCCTCAAATAATCTTTTAAATCCTCCTACAAACTCAATATTATCCTTCAAGAATGTATCAGCAAAGAATTTTTATTTTATAAGCATTGAAATCTTAGGACTAATAAATTTAATCTTCAATAGTGCTATGGCAGTCATTAAAGAAATCTGAATTCATATTTTGGTAGTCTGAAAAGGTTACATTTAAAAATTTGGTTTAAAACTTTTTAACCTGCTGGTCTGGCAAGATGATGTCATAGGAAACATTATGGAGGAGCAACCTGGTAAAAACATCTCTCCAAGCAATCTCTCCAAGCAGGGTTAACCTCACTAATTCAATAATAGTGGCAAGTTCAAGCAAGTCAATACTGATACAAGCTTAATCACAATAACAACAGCAATGCAGATATAGCAGCAATAACCTCTCCAGGCAGCCAGGCTCTCAGCTGACTCAGACAACTTGGGACTCAGATCATGGGTTTCAGTGCATTGTTATCATGATTTCCTGGTTGATTCCCAGGTGTATAAAGCCTCAGGGGGTTGTCTGCTTCTTGGCAACATGCAGGATCCATTTGAATAATCCCAGTTTAAACTGCAATCCCTATTTAGGGCCTTTTTTCATGTCAGGGCCTGGGACTTTTTCCTTCTGTACTTCAAAGGTTTGAGGATGGCAGAGATGCCTCCAGTAGTGTCTCTTTCCCTCCTGAGAAGGCTCCCCTATTCTGCTGTAGAAGTTAATATTTGGGTATAGAGGAAAAGTAAAAAAGCCTCTGAGGGTAATAAATAGGCAGTCAGGAAGGTATAATTTATGTATAGGGAATTCATGCATTCATTTCAGGTCAATACCTAACTGACCTCCTTTTAATTCAAAAAGCATCGCCCTTGTTGGTATTTCAGTGAGATACCACGTTGGAGAGAACTCAGAAACTCCTTGATGCTTGCTGTCCTTTGGAGAATGGCTAGAAGGACAAACAGGCTCTGAAATGTTGTTGGATGACTTCTTTGGAGCCACTGTCAAAGGACACATTTTCATAATTGATCTAGGAGACTGAATTCTTTCCATTACCACTTGAATCCATATAACCCTCTGTAGATCTGGCCAAATTCAACTTTTGTAATTACATTTTCCAAAGCAGAGTAAGCTTAAATCAATAATTAAACAAAAATTAGTTAGCACTTTTGATTTACTTTGCATTTTTAATGTAGACTTACTGAAAGCTGACATAATTTATGGACATCTCCTTCAAGCATGTACAGTCTAAACTATAATTTAAATGAACTGGAAAAAAAGACTACTTCTATAAATTGAATCAATATATCATGAATTGGCACACAGCATTAAGCAGGGCAAGTAAAATTGGAAGAGCAGTTATACATCCTAGAGTACAAGGTGATGGCTGTGTTCTCCAAACCTCAATATTTGCACCTTCATGAGTGCTGAAGAGTGGAACAGTTCTGGGTAACTCAGTAACTCTGGGTAACTCTGCCCTTATTTTCAGAAAAGGAAAACCATCCTTTACTTTACCTTGCGGTCTAAGTCTGGGTTGCTCTGAGGGACTTTATTTAAAAATCTAAGACATGTTTTCTCCCCAGAGAAATATTGAGTTTTCATGAGTTAGGATGTTTTTCTGTTCACAAATTAATATTTTTAATTTTTCTTTTTTTTTTTCTTTTTTTTTTTTAATTCACATTCAGAGCAAGTTACTTCATAGTGGTTGGCTCTTATGAGCTTGACAAAGCAATGGGATAGATTACTCAAATTTTTCACACAGTTCTATCTTACTGAAAATGAGCACTTAGCCATGCCTGAGGAAATGAAATCATGATTTATCTAACTGATTATCAGTATTTACATTTGTCTTACTATAAGCATAGTCAGGGACAGTTAAATTATATATGGCCCTCTTAAATTAGGTTGCTTCTTACACCTGTGATAAAATCCAAGGTACTTGCTGTAGTGCACACAGGAGTGAGCTTTGATGTAGTAGACAAGTATGACAACAAAGCACTGAAACCCATGATCTGGTAACTCCAAGCTGTCAGAGTCATCTGAGAGACTGGGAGCAGCATAGAGAGGTTATTGTTGCTATATCTGCACTGCTGTTGTTACTGTGATTGAGTTGCAACTCATACCAGTGTTGAATTGCTTGATCTTGCCACAATTATTGAATAAGTGAGGTTAACCCTTCTTGGATATGCCAGCATATAGAGCAATCACAGCTGTGGCTGCAATTTAGACATAAACTTTGTGGGTTATGGGGAAGTAATCTGTGATGAATTTTCCTCTGAATGATTTGCACATTGATACCTTCTTGGTCTGGTGATGCCTGCCCTTCTAGACTCATCACTGTGGGCCAGTCCAGGTTCCAGACTCTGCACACCAAGGGATTTTCATTCTTCATTTCTGGCCTTTTACCAGGCAGCAACCAAATTTCACAAAAGTCCATTGTTAAATGATGACTGTGAAGTCCACCTGCCACAGAGGGTGCCTGTATGTGGAAATCCTGATGTGTGTCCACTGAACAGAAATCTGCAGGTAGGAGCAATTTCTGTGAAGAGGCTGTTTGGCTCAGTACACCCCTGTCCTGCTGAACAAGAATAATGATATTTGAGAGAACAGAACCAGAGGGTGAGAAAAGAGATAGCTGGAGGTATCTGAAAGCTGTCAGGGATGTGAACTGGGGGATGTGAAGAAATCCTCACTGGCATGCACACCCTGAGACCTAGGATAGCAGCCACAGGGAAGACTTCGGCCCATATCCTGGAGCAGCCTCCAAGTCCTATTCTTGTGTTTCGATTTCAGTTTAGAAGGTGATTTTCAAAATATATTTAAAATAAAGTAATTGGAGACTGCTGTTTAACATGCATTCAGGATTGCAGAGATAACCTAAATGCTGATATTTTCTGACTTCAGAGTGATTGAATTACCACTCTTAAAACACTCTCTTAATATAGTTAGTGAATGTAATTAGATCACAGCGGCTGGCTTAAAACATCACAACTGCATCACAAGTGGAGATGTTCAGCATAATAACCCCTCATTTCATACCTCTCTGTGCATCAGCCCAGCGTGCTTTAATTCAGATTCCCCCCCATAATCCCCACTGTTGATCCAATCACTTTTCTGAGAGTGCTCTGACATCCTGACAGGAAAAGTAGCAATGTTAATATCTTATCATTGTCAACAACAGGGAAGTGTCACAAGAAAGAGATGAAGGGTGCAAGACAAAATGCATTCGGGAGAAGAGGAAAGGTAAAAAACAAGATTATTTTTTCTCCCACACGTTGTGTGCTTGGCTAAGCAGGTGGGACAGGGAAAAAAATTCAAGCAGGCCTGGAGTCAAAATATCTACAAGACAGGAGTGGAATGAAAACCACAAGTGAGAACTACCTTCTCCCACCAAGACACATTTGATGTTACATGTGTGAAGCAATGGAGGCCAGGGTGGGCCAGTTCCCATGGCTGATTGGCTCTATCACTGCATCTGCTAAAGATGAGGTGAATATTTTGGCAAGCACCATCTGTGATGAAGAAACTTGTCCCCAGCAGCTGGATGCATTACATATAGGACATGGAATAACCAGGGCCTGAGCAGGTACCAACCCAAGTACTAGCAGACTCCCGCTCACTTCCATGCCAATAGAGTACTAGTTCCTTTATAGAGAATGCTTTAATAAGTTAATAAATTAACTAGTTCCTATATATAAGATATTTACCTCTTCTCACACACCTCTGCCACCTGTATATGAGCAAGTAGATAAGTGATTTTACATGATCTGAGTCACGCTAGAAGGAACTTCCCGAGTTCATCTACTGGATCTTTTTTATGCAGCAACTTGGTGTCCTAAGGGAACGATGCCTGAGAATCCCAGCTTTTGATCACCCTGGCTAACTGCAATCAAATGTGGTGGTAAGGTCTGTGTTTAAAATACTGTAAAAGATATGTGAAAACTAAGATCTCATGGGAAAATATTACTCCCTTCATCTCCCTGATGAAGAGTTAGGCAGATTTCAGGTATAACACATACTTGTAACAATTGCTTGCTGCACAACTGGCAAGTATCTTGCCCCGAGACGAGCTCTCACAAGGGACAGACAAGGAAACCGAAATTACTGTAAAGCAGGGAAGGTCTACAAGTATCAGGCCTTAGTTCTCCTAATCCAGTAGAATAACTGATTTTTCCTTTCACAGGCTACTGAAGGGTCCTACCAATGGCACCACTTGAAGATGAAATAATGAAAAAAGAGTCCATCTCGATGCCTGTTCAGCAAAGAGGCAATCACTCTAAGTAAGGCTGTGTTGTTCTCCCTAAGCCTTTGACCACCTTCAATGCCAGGTAAAGAGGTAGTGCTGATAGCCTCTTGGATTTAGGACTTTGACAGAAAATTAAAGGGTTCCTGGAGAGGGCTGTCAATAGCTCACTGCAGGCAGCAGCCCTACTGCATGAACAAGAAGGACATGTGATATCTCAAATCAGCTTTTCTCTGCAACCAGCAAGAGAGCTGCTTTTAAACAGGCTTAAATCCCGTCCCTTAGAAATTCACAAGTCTTCCTCTTCCCAGATGAACTAGACCAAGATGAAGAAAACACAAAGAAGTAAATTGAAGAAGAGTAACACGAGGGACATGGACATTACATGGAGATGTTGCACTACCTTCAAACCATGCATTATTTACCCAAGGTGTTTATAGTCAATGTTTTATTTCAAAGAAAGGGAAACAATTTCAGGAATGAGAATACTCAGCTGGTGCCTGTAAATAGCCTTAAGTCTACCCTGCAGTGACACCTTGAGGGGAAAACATTAAAAATAAATAACCAGAATGTGCATTTCAAGTCAATGATAAAGAAACAAGAAGCACAAGACTACCTGGAGAAACAGCTGCCTGGTCTCCTGGAGCAGCTCATGACACTGTGTGGCTTCATGGCACCACTCCTGACAAACAGCTTTCTGTTATGCTGTACTACCTCTCAGCTTCTCTTGTACACATCCCACATTTCTAGTCTCACTTGCCTTTCCCTTTTTCCTCTTCTCCAGAGAAGATACAATTATCTCATGATTTTCAGAAATGGCTCAACATTTGGTTTTGACATTACTTCTGCAACTAAAAATGATCTTACACAAAAAATTGAGGTTTTTTCCAGAAGAGGCTATTTCTTATTCCTTGTATCATAGAATGAATTGCTTAGCCTCCTGGAGAGCAATGGAAGGTCCCAGGGTGACCTGGAGGTGGCTTCCCTGTGGGAGCCTGGTCTGGGCTGGCAGGGAAGGGGTCAGCCTGGTGGTTGCACCCATAGGGGGGCTAATTTGTTCTGGCCCCTCTTCTTGTCACCAACCTTTTCTTTTTGTTGCACATTCAAGATTGGTCGTAAATACAAGCCCTTACAGAAGCTTTCTGTAGACATGACCCAAGAATGGCATCAGGGGTGCTCCTGGAAATGGCCCCCTCTTAGGGCTGTGTGTCTCACCTCTGCTGAGTGCAAAGGCAAATGCTTGGGGAAATGTCCCCTCTTTTAGCAAACTACGGTGACCATTGATCTGGGGTGTCCGAGGGATTGTTGCTTATGCAGAAGAGCAGCTGCAAATGAGCACTGCTCTTTCCAAAGGGCATTCATATGGAAATGAATATAAGTCTTCCATATGTGTGAGCTGCGCCTCTGTGCTTTCTGGTCAGCACTCAAAATGCTTTATAACACCTCCAGTGGGGCTTTGGTCCAGTGAAGCTCAGCAAGGGCAAGTGCAGGGTTCTGCACCCGAGGAGGAACAACCCCAGGCACCAGCACCCTGCTGGAAAGCAGCTCTGCAGGGAAGGACCTGGGACTCTCGGTGTACAATAAGCTGTCCATGAGCCAGCAGTGTGTCCCTGTGGACAAGAAAGGCAATGGAATCCTGAGGTGCATCAGGAAGAGCTTCTGCAGCAGGTCATAGGAGCTGACCTGCCCCTCTGCTCCAGCCCTGGTGAAAATCACCTGGAGTGCTGTGTCCAGTTCTGGGCTCCTCAGTACAAACACTGAGATCCTGGAGTGGGTTCAGTGGAGAGCAACAGAGGTGATTAAAGGACTGGAGCATCTCTCTTTCAAGGATAGATTGAGACAGCTGAGCCTGTTCAGGCTCTGCAAGAGATGTCTGAGAGGGGACTTTGGTGTGTTGAGCAACAGGACAAGATACAACAGGCAGAAATGAACACACAGGAAGTTCCACCTGAACATGGGCAAGAACTTTTTAATGTGCAGGTGACTGAGCACTGGAACAGGTTGCCTGGAGCTGGTGTGGAGTCTCTCTCTTGGAGATATTCAAGAACTTTCAGGATGCAATCCTCTGCCATGTGCTCTGGGATGACCCTGCAGGGGAGGAGCCACTCTGGTCCCTTCCAACCTGATCCATTCTGTGATTCTGGTTTGGAGACCAGGTGACATGTCAGGGTTTGTGTGGCTTGCAGTCTTCATGTTTTGTGAGTAAACACAGTTGGTTTGAGTTCAGCTTGGGGGAATGGGGAAGGGGAGTGCTTTTGTAATGCTGCTAACATGTACAAAGGAAGAGCACTGTGTGCTTTTGCTAGGGAGATAAAGGGCACAGGCACAAAAAATTTGTACGTTAGTTTTTACGTGCTCTGGCATACTAATATGAATTAATTTGAATTTCTAATCACTATGTTTAATTTGTAAAGTCTTAATAAATACAATTGATGTCATTTGGGAAAGGCACATACAAAGAAAATGAGAGGATTTCAGTACAGAATTCATTTTAACCTTGCCTGTAGTGCTGGTCCTGACCTTCATAATTAAACTCAAATGTAAAAAAAAAAATCTTAAAATACATTTAAACTGAAGGTTTGTAAGTTCAGTCAAATAACATAGTCAGTACACTGTTTACTGCTGCACATATGAAATTCTTCAAATTAAATTATATTCAAGACAGATGGTGTGACCACTGCAGTCATGTGTCATGTGTCCTGTATGTGCTGATGCTGGGGAAATGGGAAATATTTTCTTTAGTCATTGCAAGATTAGTCTCAATTACCTTGAAATGACATCCTACAGGTGTGGAACAAGAACATCAGGCACTATTCCTGCCTTCTGCATGCCAGTGTCCTTCACTGGCCAGGAAATTGTGTCCCAGAGAAAATGAAAGTAGGGTATTTGATCTCATCCCAAATACCCATCCTTTGGCACGGGTGATGCACATGCTCCATCAGAGGCATCTCATGCAGAGCAATGTTTATTAGGTGTGGACATGACTATATTGTTTCTGAGTGCCTTGGGAAACAGATATGCCATTCCAGCTTGGTGAGATACCTGGACCAAGCTTACCAAACCCAAGCTCACCACACACAGAACCAGACATGGCTGCTGGCACATGGTCCCTACAACTGGGCAAAGCACCACATGCACAACTCACCCATACCCAGCCTGCCTGGGAGGCAGCAGGTTTATTAAACCTGGGCAGATGTGCATACTTGGATGGAAACCAATGGTACAAAACTTGGTGTAGGATATGATGGAGGATGATACTTATTTACAAATATCTGTGAGAAAGTCAATGTTCACAGCCATTCCTTTAAACATTTTATCCACACATTCCCTCATTCCACATATGTACAAGCAACAGGATGTCTGACTTGGACCACTTGTGTATGACACTAAGGACAAAGAACACGGGCTGCCAAGTCCTCTATTTGTCTCTGGAGTTCTTCTTGAGGAAGATCATCATGTTCTGGAAGTTCTTCATTTTGGACAGATCTCATAGTTATTAGGAGCTATCATCTCTTATGCTGCAGTCTCTTGTATGAGCATTGTTAATTTCAGGTCTTTAATCCTTTTAGGCCAGGTTGCTTCTCATTGTGTCTCTTTTTTTTTTTTTTTTTTTTTTTTAATTTCCCTTGTGGGCTAATGGAAAAAGCACATATGCAATGTTATATGGGATCTGTTGCCATGTAGATGCCACTCTCCTGTTGTTAGAATGCAGGCTCTGCTGGGGAGTCAGCTGGCCTGGGGTCTTTCTGTGCAGGTCTTCTTGGCTTGGTACAACCACCCTTGCTTGCATTTTACTGCTGGAAAGTATGTTTTTGAGGGGAGTATCTATGCACTTAACCCTTTGTTCTGCCAGTTCTTCTGGTGCTCATTCATTCTCTGTTCCTGCCAATCTCCATGTTTCTATTACAAATCTCCCCACCCTTTGGGCTCTCCTGGGCTCCAGGCAGACTCCCTGCATGAGATAAGGCTCAGTGCAAGCACAGAGGTGACAGGCTCAGCTGTGTACCTGGCTCACATTTTGCTTAAATGGCCCAGGAAAACTGTCTTGTGGCAATGGCAGCAGGTGATCTGCCCTGGCCTGTGCCAGACCTTTGACAGCTGATGTGGAGAAGCACTTTGCATTGAAAGAAATTTGAGGATGCTCACAAGTACTTGGAGCTATGCTGAGCACTATTAAATGAGGGTCTCTGCAGAGCAGCCCCTTGTTCCCTCTGAGTGGTGCAGCCCCCATGGCTGAGCAGAGACAGCTGGGCTCTTTGCCAAGCAGCTTCCTCACCTCTGGAAGCAGCTGGCCCTGGGAACCTCACATCTACACCTGATCCTGCAAACCCACGTGGCCAAATGCACGTGGCCATGGTGGGCTCTTCCTGTTCATTTGTATGGCTTGCCTGGGGCCAGCTCTCTGTGACTCACTTGGGCCAAGTGCTAGTGAAACTCTTCACCTTGAGAGAGGGTTGAATGATAGCCAGAGCACGCTTTGGTTTACTTTGGTTTGAAGAAAGGAAAGATATGTTTCTTTATCACTCTGTATTTCTGTCCAATTGGCTTTTATGCCGTGCATGGTACCCTATAAGCACCATAAAGCTTTAATATCTGGGGTGCCTTCAGCACTGCAACACAGCCTTACAAACTGAAAATTGTCATTGTACAACTCAGGTCTGTATTATTGCGTGAATGGAACTCCAGCCTTCAGAAACTATCATTTACAGTTTTCTTTTGAGTGAAGACTACTGGGTAGGCCTTTTAAAAAAGGTGAAAATAGCTTTGAATTGAACAAATTGCAACAAATAGTGGATAGTTGTATGTGTGCCAGTCTGTGCCACAGGGAAGGTAGATATTACAAATGCTCTGGGATTCCATTCCATCCTTTTATAGTACCTTTTTCTCCACCACTGCATCCTCTCCAGTAATGGTGTTAAATAATGCATATGTAATTTTGGTGTTTTATGATGTGTTTTGCTTCTAACACTGGACTGAGACTGTGTTTCCCTCTTTACCCTGAAATTCAGTTGTGGATATAGGAATTCTATCATTTGTTGCTGCAGCATGTGAAGAATTAGAAAATTTTGTTTGGAGCACACATCTCTTTTTCTTTGGCCACTCTTGACTGAATCAGATGGTCAGACACTGTCATGCCATCTGTAGTAAGCCCTGCAGGTGGATGTGCCATGCCAAGAGATTCTGTTTGACAGCCTTTATTCGTCAGATGGTTTTGCAGGCAGCTCATTACAGAATGATGAACCTGCCTGTTTCTGGTTAATTATCAACTTCACAGTCCGTTGGGTGAGATCAGCTCTCTTATAAGTGACTACGGATTCCTGCAAAAATTTTTTTTTCTCTTTTTACTGCACCATTTAAAAGTAAACCAGCATTTCAGAAGCTTTAATCATAATTGCCTTTTAGTCTTCTATAGAGACATCTCCACTAAAAAAAAAAAAAAAAGCCAATACATGTACAGTGTACTGGTCATCTTTGATAAATCCTTTGTTTCTGCTCTTAGCACATGCACACTATCAAGAGGAAAGGCCAAATTCTCTCTTCGTATAACTTCATAAACATCAGATAAACTGCACAGAGAAAAGTTTGGCCAGAATGAACAATAAAAGTTTTTTCTTTATTTTTTATGTGGTTAATGATATAAATATAAAAATTAGTTTGAAGGAATCGTGCATGTTTCTTTTAAAGTTTGTGCTGTTTATTTGACGAGTTTCCACTTTTTCTTCTGTTGCTGGAAAGCATCTACTGCATTCTGGGTACTAGTTTATTTAGAGAAGTTATTGGGTTTGTTTACAATCTTTACCATTCAGAGCTCAAATATATACAAAGGTGGATGAATAATTCCTTTCTTAACATCTTCCTGTGGGTCAGTGCAAGAGAAATGAGTCCAGAGCAACAGGAAATTGCATCAGGAACAGTGGTGCATTGAGAGAGACTAAACAAAGAGTCAAATTCCATCAAGTACAGCTTTCAAAAGCACTTCTCGCACCAAGAGAGGATCAGGGTTGGTGTTTTACACCTGGAGAAATACTGGACTTGTTGGCTTCACAGCAGCCACCCTGTACATTCATTAAATTTGTGTTCCAGGGCAAGCTATCAGGTTGTGACTAGTAAAGCATCACAGAAAGCTGTGCAAGGGAGGAAAAATTGCATCACTGGTTTGACTCTTTGCACAAGGCTTGATGGAAGGGGGTGCCTCATGCTGCCCTGTCTCAGCAGCAGTGCTGTGACCCCATGCTGGCAGTGCTGGACGGTGCCCCTGCAGAGCTCTGCCGGTGTCCTGCTCCCCACAGCGCCTTTCCCGGGGCACAGCCAAGCCCCTGATGCCTTCCTGCTCTCCAGGGGTCACAACCTGTGGGGTGCACCGTGCCAGGCAGGTGGCTCCAAGCCCTGGGTCGCACAGTCCCTCCTGTCTCGGGGCTGAGAGTCACACGATGCGCCCGTGGTCCCGGTCCCATGGGAGGTTTGGCTCCCTGCAGGAGCTCCCAGCAGCACTGCACTAACACACTCCCCATGAATGCACGTGAGCCCACAGGGCTGATCCCTGCAGGAAATGGTCCTAGTTGGTATCCAATAGGGGAAAATTTGGTTAAAAAAATTACTGCAGGTTTGAGAGTGCAGTAGCCTGCAAGGGAACTCCTGGTAGGAAATCATAACAGGCAAAACAAAGCATTTTCTCTTAACAAAATGGATTCTGTCTTCACATTACGTCTCCAAACAGAAAGACACAACACTGGAGAAAGCACACACAAAACACAAATATAGTTAAGGAGTGCACAAACGAAAATACCGTGCTCTTCCATAACAGAATTCTGGGTGGATTTTCAGAAATGGCAAAATGTCACCTATGTAGGAGGTAAAACAAATGTCCCATGTTATCCAGCTGGTTCTCCATTCTGTCTATTGCAACACATCTAGAGGCATCTTGGGAAATGCTACCTATAAAAATTATACTTAAAATGGACTGAGAAGCATTTTCTTTGGGAAAATGAATCCCAAGAACATTAAAGGATATTTCATAACTGTATGGTGTTCTAATGAGGAGCTAAGAAATTGATTTAGTCCCAGTAACTTTTCATTTTGTAACAGAGTTCTCGAAGCACAAAGATAAATTATCCATCTTTAAAAATTATTCCAGCAGCCAGTTTGTTGCATGCAATACAGCAGTGTAAGCCATCAAGTGCAATTCCTGCTGTAATCACTGGGTGGCATTTGGATGTGTTGGAAGAGTTCAATTTTGGATGCTAAATGAAATGGAATTGTGTATTTTATACTGGGTAATGAAATGTTAGCAGCAGATCAGTGACAGAAATAAGAGTGCAGGTGAGTGCTAGATATAGGTTTATAAAAATTCTAGAATAAATATACATATGTCATTAAAATGCTTAAAAATTACTGTAAAGTGCTTGATGATAAGTAGTGTTATTAAGGCTAATCTTAAGCTTTTTATTATGAGAATAGTGACTATTAGTCTTGTGGCTGTGTACCAGACATCATCCCACTGGGCAGGTGGATGCAGGTACATTGCTCATCTCACTCTTAGGCTCACACAAACTATGGAAAAGCAAACAACCACTGGGCTGCCGTGCTGACCCATCCCCTGGATGGCCCCATACAGACACAGCTGCAGAGGCCACGTCAGTCTGTGATGCTGCCCCTGTACAGGTTGGACTCCCATCCTTCCTTCCTTCCTTCCCCACTCCTTCACTCCCTCCCTTCCTCATGCATATCTGTCTTAGTCACTCCTCACCAGACTCAAAGGGCTGTAAAATTGTAGCTGCCTCTCCAAATGCAGCCAGATCACAAGGAAAGAGACCCTACCAATTAGGAAACAACTGGGCAGTAAGTTACCCTCTTCCCTTCTGTTGGACAAACCACTGCTTCATGCTGACAGAAATGTAAGTGCTGCTGAGCCCTCGTGGTCTGTGAAAGCACAAATTCAGTGTATAATGAGGTGCCCCCTGGTTCCAGCAAAGGATTAAAAAGGGACAGATCAAGTTTTGTTTGTCATTTGAAGGACAAAATCAAGGAAGAAAAAATATTTTCAAAAGAAAAAATATGCTTTTGAAAAGAAGAAAAACTAATCACAAACTGCCTCCTTCACTTTGCTTCTAGAATTACTTCTAGACAGAAGGGAAAGAGGATGAGAAGTTTTTCTGTTTTAACTTCAGGTCTGGCAGTCCTTGCTAGGAAAAAACAATCAACCTTTAAATTATTGTGAAACTGTAGAGGAAAAGAAATGGGCAAATAAAATGCTATGAGGGAACTAAACATCTTTTCTACACAGAAATCCACCTTACCTCATCTCTAATATAGAAACATGGGCATTTTGCACTGAGCAGCAAAGTACTAGCAAAGACTTAAAAGAACATAGCTCCCATCAGTATTTCCCTATACAGTCATCTGTAGATATATGATTGTTGGGATGTCCCTTTCCCTAATATTTGCAAAAAATTGTACTGCTGGATGTAAGTCACTGTGTATTTATTGACCTGAACAAGTATGCTTTAAGAGAACAGCCCCTCAGTTTCCATCAGAAATGCTACTGCCATAATGCACGTTATCAAGAAACCTGGTTTATGTCAAAGGAGGAGGTAGTTTTTCAAAAAAAGTGGTAACAAATCTTTTATTGAGCCATTTATTTCCCTTGCCTCCATCATCATCACCCATTTTCCAACATATGCAGTCAGGGCCATGAACACCAATTGCTGAGTTAGTAAAATTGCAGAATTATGATTATTTGCTACACACTGCTTTACCTCCCTTGTGCAGGACTCTTTCTCTGGCAAAAAGCAAGAATTGAAACAGGAGGTCCATCTAAAGGTGAGACATCTGCATGAGACTAATGCATTAACCTACTCACCACAACAATTCCTGCTGCATCCTAATCATCACACGAGCACGGCCAATCTCCAATCATGATGTCTAAAATATTGCCTTCCTGACATGTCTGCTCTGCAGTCTGCCACCTGCACACACCCACTGGCAGCTGAGTGCTTCAGAAACAGATCCATCAACTACTGCTGGGAGCAGAAAGTCAGTCGGTGGTGCTCCCTGTTCAAACTGGAAAGGGAGATGTTTATTTCTCAGCATTGCAAAGATACATCTAACAAAGATACATCTACACCCACTTCATAATTTTTTTTGTTGTTTGTTTGTTTTTTTCAGGTCTGAATCACAAAGTCTCTGGGTCATTCCTAGCCTGGCTGCAGCTGGAAAGATGGGGGTGTGCAGGCCTGTGTGTCCTGGTGCTCTGTGTGCAAACAGATGAATCAATGCACAGTTCTTACTCTGTAAAAGCAAAAGTACTCCCAAACTGGGATCTGCTCCCAAATTTCATAAGCTGTTTTTGGTAGCTATCACTGTAGGCAAGAAACTGAGACTGATGCAGAAAAACAAGGATTTTTATAAATCAGGTTGTGTTCAGGGATAAAACAATCAAAATAACTCATAGCACAAGCCTGATACTCTGTTACGAAGCTCGAGGCACTTCCAGAGACATAAATAAACCAGCAGTGTAGTACCCTGCCACCGTCACTTGAGCAGCGTGTGGAACTATTTATACATGCAGGAGAGCTATTTCTGCCACCACATCCCCTGGGGCACTGCCTGCGGCCGCCACTGCCACTGCAGCCGGGGCCACCTCCGGGGCTGGGCACACAGAGCATCCCCGGGGCCACCTCCGGGGCTGGGGACACGCTGCGGGACACAGAGCATCCCCGGGGCCACCTCCGGGGCTGGGGACACAGAGCATCCCCAGGGCCACCTCCGGGGCTGGGGACACGTTGCAGGACACAGAACATCCTCAGGGCCACCTCCGGGGCTGGGGACACGCTGCGGGACACAGAGCATCCCCAGGGCCACCTCCGGGGCTGGGGACACGCTGCGGGACCAGGGCCATCCTCAGGGCCACCTCCGGGGCTGGGGACACGTTGCAGGACACAGAACATCCTCAGGGCCACCTCCGGGGCTGGGGACACGCTGCGGGACACAGAGCATCCCCAGGGCCACCTCCGGGGCTGGGGACACGCTGCGGGACACAGAGCATCCCCGGGGCCACCTCCGGGGCTGGGGACACAGAGCATCCCCGGGGCCACCTCCGGGGCTGGGGACACGCTGCAGGCTCAGAGCATCCCCAGCGCCATCGAGTGCAGACTCACGGGGAGACCCTCCCAGAGAGCACAGAGTTCTCTGGAAAGGCTGTCTTAAAAATTTTCCGTGCAGTTTTAAGAAAGACATCCACTGTGCGTAGACACAAACACCCTCACGGCATCGCCTCCTATTTTACGTATTCCCAGGGGCCAGCTGCAGACAGATGTGCTTTCACTGATTGGCATCTTAGTCCACCAATGACTATTAATCAGCAGACATGCCGTAGGCTAAAAGTAAGTAAATGCCAAAGGGAGATTTAAATACTTTTTTTCCCCTCCAACAGTATTTGAAGGTTATTTGAATTAGTATTTTAAGTATTTGAATTTTGCCAATTTCAAGTAATATATTGAAATCACTTCTGCTTTTGGAAATAATATTTCATTTTTCAGGTATCAAATGAAGTTAATTATTCTTTCTTTAGTGATACAATCTTGTTTTTAAGACAATAATACAAATTCAACTCTTTTCTGCCTTCCATAAAACACTATTTTGCAGACTTTTTTGTAATGTCAGGATGTGAGAAATGAGAAGCTCAGCACAGTTTACTGAGGTAAGATTTGCTCTGACTCAGAACAGAGTGGGAAGGGATTCCAGCACAAAGGTGAGATAAATCAACACATATCACCTGCAATAAAAATAAGAATTCTACAGTGATAAGGGAAGAGTAAACCCTGTTCAAATGTATAAGAAACTACTGATAATTTTTTTTTAGTAAGTAATCTGATGTAACATTGTTTAGAACCAACAGATCCTTTTGAAGTATTTTATCAGGATCAGCTGTCTTGTAAAACTTCTAAAGCTAAATAACAGTTTCTGTACTGAACAGATTCAGATCTGCCCAAGACCACAGATAAAGTATATAAAGAATACTGCAAAGCAAGGAATCTGATTCCCAAATTGCAGTCTCACAAATCATCAAAATCACCTCAAGGTACCCTACAGCTAGCTTGCTGGTGGCCAAATGTTTCTTTTCTTCATCTTTCAGATTCATAAGATATCTTATGAAGCTTAGCTACATTGCAGTGCCAGTTTTTCACTTGATAGCACCTGTCACAAGGATGACGGTGATTTTTGAGTGGAAGGGTAATGTACAAAGAACTTCTTATATTTTGGTTGGCATACTTGAAATAATTTGGTAATTCCTTCTGGAGATGTTTATTTGAATATCTGCAAGAACTATTTAGCTTTCAAGCTACTCTTTGTGTCTCTAAAACTTTGTGATAGAAGTTGGAAACATGAACTCCTAAGCATGTCTTTATTTCTTTGGTATGATATTAGAAGAACTTGAACCTAGAATGGAAAAGGACCCCATACAGTATTTCTACTACAACCTGAAGAAGAATTGGTGTTTCATTGCTCTGAAATTAAATCTAACTTTAATGGATCTTCATAGTTCACAACTGAAATAAAGTTTTGGTTTCTAGCACACCTTTGGCATTCAAAGCACAGGTATTTTAGTATTTGTTCAGTCAATCCTCAAAATGTGCAGTTTGCCATGAAGATATACAGCCTGAAATATCATTATCAATGACTACAACAAGCTGTACAGTGTTACCTTTTTGAATATGGGCACATTATTGGCCAGATTTACTGCAAGCAATATCAAATAAAATCGAAGCACCACATCTGTTGCCAGTGTAAATATAAAATATGTAAGTAGGAATAGAGACTCAAATAAACATTTGAGTGACTAACTGCAGAATAAATGTAAGCTTGAATTTGTTGCTCTGTTTAGAATTTATTAGTTCTCTGCCTTTACTACTTCAGAAAGGCAACCAAGTCGTACCTACCAAAAAAATTACACTAATGGCTGATAAAAGCCTGGGCAGAGGAGTAGAGCATTTATGAATCTATATCTGTGAAACGCACTAACTCCCCTGCTAAGAGGAAAAAAGCAGGTTCTGAATCATGACAGGGATGTGCAGACCTTGGAAGTTCTCAGGAAGCCTCACAATTGTCTTGTATGAGGTTTAAACTAAAAAGTGTAAGAGGTATAAAAATTAGTTCAGGACAGGGGAAGGGAAGCAGTGGATAGCAGGAGGCATTGCATTGGATTCCAAGTTTAAAAATTGACTTGCAGAGGGAAAGGGCAGTTAGGGCTGTATACAGATGAACCAACACCTCCCAGCCAAATGAAAACAAAATGCGAAAATGAAAGGTTCTGTGATATTCAAAAGATAATATTCTAATTTCTTTAAGGTGTACAGCTGCAATGCTGGCATGGGGATACATGGGGCGGGTTGAAAAATCCATGTTAGGAAGGCATGAGAACTAGTACTGTATGGCTGTGTTTGAGGGTCCCAGGACAAGGGAAGAGATGAGAATCTTGACTCCGTGCTTCAGAAGGCTGATTTTTTATGTTATGATATTATATTACATTAAAATGCTGCACTAAAACTATACTAAAAAGAATATAGAGAAAGGATCCTTCAGAAGGCTGGCAAGGAAAAGAAAGGAATGATAACAAAACCTTGTGACTGCTCACAGCCTCGGCACAGGTGGCTGTGATTGGTCATCAAGTGAAAACAATCCACATGGACCAATGGAAGCTGCACCTGTTGCATTCCACAGCAGCAGATAGTTATTGTTTACGTGTCTTTCCTGAGGCTCCTCAGCTTCTCAGAGAAAATCCCGGCAAAAGGATTTTCTATAAAATATCATGGCGACAGTACTGGGCAAGGTGATGGCTCAAGAATGGCACACAGCAGTGAGAGAAGGGGCTTCTCCATGGATGAGCTGCATCATGTGTTTGAGTGGGTTGATATGCCACAAATTCTTAATAATTTCAAGGAAAAAAAAAAAGCAATTCAGATGGTGTTAAGGGAATCATTACTATAACCTCAGGCTATCCACAGTCAGTTAAATCATTCAAATCCTGGCTCATTCATATCGTTAATGTGTTACTGGTTTAGACATGCTACTAATTTATAGAAGATTAATGTGGATTGTTGAAGAATTAAATTCACTCCAAGTGCTTTCAACAGCCAATAAGAAAAAAATACATATTGTAGAAAAAATCAATTTCAACATGACAGGGCTCCTCTTTTCTTTATCGTCTTTTAGATTATAACATGCCAATTTATGGAGAGAATACACCAGTTTGCACAAATTCCTGCCTCTTTGGTGGGAAAATAGAGGAGATTTATTCTTTCCCCAAGCCTTTTCATATTTTTTTTAAATTATACAGTTAATGTTATTTTACTTGATTATTTAGTTATAACTTCACAAGACAATATATCCATCCTTGAGGAAAATCCAATAAGCAGGGATCATTTATTCAACTAATTTGATTATTTCTGCCAAGTCTACTTCATTATCACTGTCCTACAAAATATAAGGAAAAGTTTTAAAATTAGCTACTTCTTTCTGAAGTAAAACGTCCCAGTACTAAAGTATGATGGATTTTACACACTGGGTCATACATATATGGTCTATATACATTCAGAGCAAATGTTTAAAAATTAAGCTACTTTGAAATGAACAAAACTGATACATTCTTTCCAGAAAATTACTAAAATCTGTACCTAAAAAAATATCACATTTATTGGCAGGGTGGTGTATACTATTGAGGCACTTTGCATTGGAATACTATACACTGCAAAAGTAAGTGAACAAATAAATATAGTACCTTAGGAACATTTTTATTTTCATTTCTGCATTTACATATGCACTCCTCTGTCCAAGTGGCTGGTAAATTATGGAGTAAACTGAAACTATAAAATTCTTGAGTGTTTTAGTAAAACTGTCACAACACAAACACCCTTTCTAAGTAACTAAATAGAAATTATGTACTTTGAAAACAGGGACATCATTAGGGAAATCAATCCCAGTGAGGAAATCAGCATTAGGTGATCAGCTGTTACTCCTCACAGGAAAGAGTAATGTCAGCTCTGCTCCTGTTGAGGTCACAACTGCTGTTCTCCATAGGGTGGTGGTTGTATTTACCTTCCTGTCATTAATCCACAGACAGCCTTTGGATGGGACA
Source organism: Onychostruthus taczanowskii (assembly GCF_017590055.1). Classification (NCBI taxonomy): domain Eukaryota; kingdom Metazoa; phylum Chordata; class Aves; order Passeriformes; family Passeridae; genus Onychostruthus; species Onychostruthus taczanowskii. The sequence goes on from NW_024502791.1 coordinate 7,219,723, forward strand.
GTTGTTGAAAAGGCCACTCCTATGTACAACACGACAGCTACACTGACTCTCCAGCTTGGGGAAGAATTCATAATCTAATGAATGTGATCACAAATGAGAATTATTTCTCATGGACACTGCATATTCTAAGAAAGGACATGGGATCTTCAAATCCAACAGCTGCTCTCCTGGACTGTTCTACCTTATGCTGACAAAAAAACAGGAGCTGTTAAACAGGGAAGATTGCTGAACTAGCCTGTCTTGTATTATTTCTCCTTACCTTTGTGTTGAAAAAGACATGTAACTCCAGTGTAACAATTTTCTTTGCTATCTCTGATGTAACTATCTTATGCAGCTGATTTGGGTTCATTAAAACAGCTGGTATACTATCTGCATTCAGACACATCTGGATGATTTGATAATTAGAAGGTTTCATATGACAAAAAAAAAAAAAAAAAGACAGGGGGATTCTGATAAACCCCCCAGAAATTCAGTCCTTTCTGGAAGTTTGTGTGTTAACAACTCATATCTATCTATATCTAAATAGAATTTAAAAATTCTAGTAGTATACTAACCTGTCCAACAAGTGCTGGATTTTCCTAAGTGAGGTTGAGAAAAGGCAAAATTAAGGCAAAATGTTGTAGGCAGCATTAAAATCTATTACCAACAAGTAAAGCAGAATTGTGAATGAGCCTTAACTTCAGAGATCTTATAAAACAACTAAAAAACCCTGTGCAGTTTATCAGCATAAACAGTCATGAAGAGCTGGTAGAAAGCTCAGGTCAGGGCTGTGGAGAGGAAATGCTTTTTTCTGTGTTGCATAATTACTTGCAGCACTTGAAAATTTCATCTAGTTCATGACTTTTATGTGTAGATTCTGTGATTCAGCAGTTTGGAAAAGAACGTATACCTGTTTCCTATGGGACAAAGCATGGCAAAGTGGTTTTTTGCTTTGTTTCTTTTTTTCATTTTTGAAGTGATCGTGGTTTTGGTTTTCACTGTTTGATCACTGAGGCAAGGGAAAGAGAGAAGCATGAAAATACAGCCAGCAGAGCCTGTGCAGAGGGAATAGTACAGACTTCACAGAAACAGCAGGCTCCCACCAACCATAAATTTTGGAAGTTTTTGGCAGCTTCTGCATTTCCCCTCATGCTTGAGAACATTTCAAAGGCAGGATTACAAAAGCAGACATGTTCAGCTCGAAACTGTAACTGGGGCTCCGGGGAGAGGGAAGGGGCAGGCACAGAGGCAGCGCACGCTGTTTTGAAGGACTCACTTCAAAGCCTTGCCTTTCTCCTTCTGTGCCAGGTGAGGATCACAGCCCGGCTCACGAGTCACCGCCTCGCCGTTTAGACAATAAGGAGGAGGATTAGTTAACCTGAGACTGCTTTACCAACCTGTGCCTCTGACCTAAATACCAGAGTTAAGCACCAGGGTGCTGTGAATGCAGGACTCGAGGCAGGAACTGCACTGACACAAACGCGGCGCTGGGCAGCCTCAGCCCTAACCAAGCTTTACAAACACTGCTGCCGTCTTGCACCTATCAATTAGGAATCTCAATATACTCATGGGATAAGTTTTTCACATACCACAAACATGAGGTCACAGAAAAGACCTAAGTAGTATCACCTCCTTATAGCAATAATTACCGTGATTAAACAGCAGCATCAAACCTCCTACTCTTGCTTTTTCCCTGGGAGGATTTTCTTGGCTAGAAACTCCTGCTACATGCTGATGTTCACCTTGTCCTTACCCGATGGCATGCCTAGAGTGCAGAAAATAAAATACTGAAAAAAACCACAACCAAACCTCAAAATAAATGAGACTTGGCAATAAGTAAATGCTCAAATTTAGAACTATTTGGGATTTTACATCCTTGCATTGATTTTTCTTTCCACTGTTTAAAACTTCATTTCTCCCAGGGAAGTAGAGAAGGGAGGAGAAGAAAACTACCACTGTTTGCATACTCCTTTTGCTGAGCCTATCATCTTTGTTAATAGCCTGTAATGAATAACTCACACAGGGATAAACATGCTACCATTATTATTTTGTCAGCAGAGTCAGTATGATTCAGAGGAGAGCAGTCATATGACTGTCACAGTTCCCAAATTGTGAAAAGATGTGGGAAAACAAAAATTAGCGGCTGAGATATAAGGCTTAACTTCTACTACTATGAACAACTGAGCAGCCTGTGACTGATTTGAAATACATACACATACAAACTTAAAAGGAAATATTAGTGTCCAACAGAAACCACTCTAGAGCAGACAGGTTTCTTTCCCCTGAGAAGCTTTAGAATGACAGAGAAAAATCACTGTAAGTCTTATCTATTTATTACATCAACTTGGTCAGAAAAAGCAGAGTTCTTTGACGCACAATCCCTCTTCTTAAAGTCTTAAATCATATTGACTTTAAAAGTGCTAACATTGTAAGAGTGCATCCAGGCATGACAGCTCATACTTCCTATGTCAGACTTCCTTTTTGCACATCTGTCTTTTGAATCATGTGATAAAAGAGACTGCAAATTAAATATCTGCACACAGAACACTGCCATGGCCAGAAGACTGGAGCCGTTCCTACAGATACCTGTCAGACACCACTGACATCTGCTGGTTTCCAGCAATCAGGACTACTGGGGTCAAGACAAGTTGATTCTGGGCACAATTTTACTGCTTATCAAAGGCCCCTTTGTGTGAGTTTATGTGCCAGTGTTCTCCAGCTCAGGAGGGAGGAATGCTTACCAGCAAGCAGCAGGCTGAGGAGATTATTACATGCTGAGAAGCAGCATGTGAAAGTCTCCCAGGACTGGTAAGCTCTGGAGACCAGTTGTTCTGTTAAATCCCCCAGAACTGATAAATTCAGAACACCAGGAGCCTGCTGGCTGTGTACAAAGCCACAACACACGAGTATCAACCATGGTTTGCATTAACTTGGATCATGAACAAACAGGTAGTGGTTGCTACATGCAAACAAAAAACCCTAGAGGATTACACATACACACTTGATGAAGCAAAGAGCTTTTCAAAGGACTTTGTAAGCTACCTAGGAGCCAGAGGTCCCAGGGTGGGGACTGACCTCCCAGTATAACACTCATGACTACTCCTACTCAGGAGTCATAAGTGTTAGACAAGGAATGTGTTATTTCTTGGCAATACTAATTCCTCCATAACTAGGATTGCTGCTGCCACTGATTTAATTTCTCAAATGACTTGTTCAGAAAAGTACTTGCAAAACCCACTTTATTGAAGACCTCACTTCCAAGACTTTCTTGGAGGTCCAGAAAATGGGACTCCAACAGCTCATGACAGAAACATGGTTAGCCAACTTTATCATTTTTCTAGTCCATGCAATTCAGACTTCTCATTTGAACACCAGCATGCACAGATATTAATCATCATGAGAGACCAAATAAGTAGGCTAACACCTTTAGTTGCTTTTACCTCTGAGAGGCAAGTTTAGGAAAGCAAATACCTCTAAACAAAATGCCTGCTGCTGCCATTTGAAGATAAGGTTCTAGAGAATCTGAGTCTTTGTTAATGTCTGCTCCATTTTTACCTTATCCCTGGCCAAAAACCACACATAGCAGCAGAAAACTTTCAAATATTTCCAGGAGACCTTTAGATTTTGGCACATAAAAGTGAAGCACATATGCAGTACACCTGCATCACTACCACTGAAAGTTGCACCATGCCATTATGTGTTACTAGACAGTTGAAGAACTGTTCCCAGGAATCCTAGAGCTGTTAGGAAAGTGTTTAATGACCTCATCTGATGATTTACAAAATAAGCATTCATGCCTCAGGAAAGTCTCTTTAGTAGGAACATGTTGTTACTATTCTACTCTAATAATTTCACTTCTACACTGCTGTGATTTCACTGTTTGGTTTTTTAAAGTAACAACTCCATGGAATTAGAAACAGCCAACATTTGTGTTTATCAGCTTTTCCTCATTTGTCCCACTCTGTTATTTCAACAAAGGGATGTGAACACAAACAGAAGTTTCTCTTTCAAGACAGACAGACCAATGATGGTTAGTTATGAGAGCGGGCTGCTATGTGCTGACAAAAATCAACTGCTGGACTGTTTACTCTGCTTTGCAAAATCTCCTCCAAGTGCCCTGAGCTGAACAGTAGCTTTGCTGCTCTGAAAGTTTCTGCTCAGATGGCTTAGCAAGGTCTTGCCCTTAGCTGCAAGCTACAGGACTGCACCTTGAGATTTTTTTGCTTCATTTAAGTGTTTATAATCAAGAACTTCTGGAAATTCCAGTGACAACTGACTGCCAAGCCCTGACAATAGGTTCTTAAGCTTTGACTATTGCCTGATAGTGGCTGAACAAAGAAAGAATTATAAAAAACCCTCAACTTTCTCATCCAGTAAATACTGACATTCAAATACCCATGAAAATTTCTTAAGACATTCTTGACATCTTAATGGATTTCCCTTTTCTGTAGCTAAAAAGAAGTAATTTAATACTTTGAGTATCTCGAAAGGGAATCTATATCACTAAAGTGGGTTAAGGTTACAAAGTACAGCTCTCTCATTTACTGTTCTTCTAGGCAGTGTTTAGCATTTAACACACATCAGTTTACTCCCGTTGCCAGAATGAGAAGATACTCCAGACTGAAAAACATCACCACTTAATGCTTCTAGAGGACATACATACAGAAGTTGAACTTTCTGATGAGACAAAAAGAATTATTCTGAAACATCAGCATACCTTTGAGTTAATAAATACATTCCACTTTTCCTGCCAGACTTTGTCCGAGAGAGATCATGGTGGAGATGTCAACTATTAACTCTGTTTGCAGAGAAAATGAAAAGCAAAACTCTGACAACTTCAGAAAAATGGTGACAAGCAATGAGAATGTATTACTTAGATAAAGCAGAGAAAAAAGGAAGCAAATTACTGTGATTTGGGATTTTCTAACCTTTCTACCCCTCATGAAGCTAGTGGGAAAAATTTGATTAAAAATTACTATTTCAGTAAGTAGTACAGACCATTCTCTTCCTAGAAGCATAAGCAGGATATTCCTCAAGCCAGCAAAAGGAAAATAATAATAAAAGAGTTGCCCAATATTATTCAAACTACTTGAGATAAGCCAAAACCACTGAGCAGCTAGAATCAGCAGAGAATCATCTGACTCTGGGATTGAGCAAGCCAATCTTCTGACTCTGAAGCTAGGTTAACATCCCAGGAAGGCCAGGACTTACCAGTGAGACTAGCCCTGCCACTGAAGTGTATGGACCTCCCAAACCTGAAGCAGCTTTATCATGTAATGAATTTTCATGAGTTCTTGAAATTTGGTAAAGAGGTCTGATCTGGTTCTCCACCTGCAATAAATACTCCATAAATCTGAGGGTGGACTCCAAAAGATAGGACTGAAAGGTACAGTTTTGTTCCTCAAGTGGTATCACTAGAAGTTATTTAAAAGGTTTGACATATGAAGACAAACTCTCTCTTCTTTGAATTTATCAAACTCCATGCTCAAATTATTAATTACAATTGGTTGTATAACTTAGATCCTTTCTATACCTGTTTTAAAATTTCTAAAAAAGGGCTTACATTTTACATCTGTAAAGTCATCTTTCAAGTTCAATAGAAATATTTTTAAAGAGTACACACTGATTTTTTTTTTTCTAAAAAAAGTTTTTATAGTCCAGGAATTATGGAGTAGGAATTATTAGAAAATACCTTAAAAATATATTTTAAGCATCTGTAATAAAATAATGACTCAGTCTTTAATATTAAATTCTTCCAATAGTAATCAATTAAAATGCCAGTATTTATCTGTAAAAACAACACAGAAATGCTATAGAATACAAAGCAGTATAAGTACCCATGAAAATATAAATATTATTTAATGGTATAACTTTAATAAATTTTTTTTCAAAATAAATTTAGTCAATAGTTTCTAGGACTTGGCCAGTCTCCACACAATCATATCTGAACTGAGTTGAGCTTCTGCTATTTTCAAAGCAGTTTTCTGGTACAGGGCACCATTCAGTGTTTGGTTCATACTTTGCACACTCTCTTCCCTCTCTTTCTGAAGCTTCTTTCTGAATTGCAGGACTCCTTCCTCAGTGTCCAGTAAAGAAGCCAGAGAAGGATTACTGATTTTCTTGCCAGGCTCATTCCCCCATGTCAAGCAGTTTCCAGCTTTAGTTTCTTTTAAGAAAAGAGAATTCTTCAAGGTGAGCATTTCCTTTTCCAGAGCCAGTGCTAACTTTTCAGTAAGCAGTGCTTTGCTTCCAGATCTCAGGAGTTTTACACTGCAGCTTGGAGGGAGAACTCTAGTAAGGCAGTGAAGGCACTGGAACAAGACAGTCAGATTTCTGTAAAACAAAATTATGATGGTGTCAAAAAATTATACTCTGTAGCTTCCCCCTATCACAGAAATATCCTAGCCAGATAACAGATCAATCCAAACACAGGAATAAAATATACAGAAAATACAATCACAGACCACAAACATGGGGCTCAGTAACTGTTAACAAAATGGGATCAAAAGTGAATAGTAACAAGTAAAATCACTTATCAAAAGGAACAAAATTCTTGAGACTTCAAATTTTACGGACTGATTGCTTAAACATTTCAGTCTTTCCTCTTACATAGAGGAAATCAACTCCTAATTTGAGGAAATGACTGAACCTCACTACAAAATACTTTTACCAGTTACACCTTTTATTTTTTATGTTTTAGCTTGAACTCTTCAAAACAGCGCCATTTGGCAATACCCCAGAAGTACTTTTTATGTTACAAGCCTTAACCAGCTAAGTCATAAATTATGGCAGCTTTACTAACTTGCCTAACCTGGCTTAGGAAATATTTGTCCAAGAATCTGCATAAGAAAGCACACCAGTCAGACTCTTCAGATTCTTTCCTTTTCATAATCATGGTAGATAGGAAACAACCACAGCAGAAACATGTACAAAAATTTATACTGCAATACTAAACAAAAAATTACCGAGCGAGAAATTTAAATTTAACATAACTTGAGGTTTGTAGTTTGGTTGTTTTTTGTTTTAACATTAATACATAAATATTTAATATTTAAGGTTTTTTAAAAATTAGAACACTTTGAGGAAAAAAATTTAAAATTACACATTATACTAAGAATAATGTAAGAAAAAAATAATATAAAATTATGATGCAGCAAAGTGAAAAGAAGGAATAGTACCAAGCAAGTATTAATGGAGACTAGATTTATTTGTAATTCAATGTTGCAGCCTAGACAAAATTAAACAACTCAGTTCAGGTTCTGCCATAATTCTGACCTGAAAACAGGTGTGTTATTGGTGATTGCTATCATATCATCATATTGGCAGCCTATTGGTTATGATTTCGGCTGCTGTTTATGGTGCCAGTAAGAAACAGTGCAAAGATAAAAAAAGGTGTATGGAAGATGAATATAAGCTATGCTTTTCAAGTGATTTTACCTGCAAAATATTGTTAGAACTCCTTCAAATGGATTTTTCAGGGCCCAATTAAAAATTGTACCATGGACATTTCCAGCTTTATGACAGAATATGTTGTCCTGGCATTCCTTAAATGGTGTGCACTCCATTTCTCCCAGTAACCATGAACTCACTGGAGTCAATGTGCAGTCACAAGACACAATCTGAAAGGAGAATCTGACAGATGCTGCAAGGACAGCAAGTATATCTTCCATGGAACCTGCAAGAAAATACAGTACAAAAAGGTATTTGAACTAAATATTTTGATCATGCTGCATGCATTAGATGAACTTTGATTTTTGGCTCATATTCCCATGTTTTTTGTGAAAGATTTGCACCTGACTTCGGGCATTCTTTGGGAATTTGCTTCTCAACTAAATTTTTATCCCTGCTTCTGTAAAGAAAAACAGTTGATTAATGGAGCATCACCAGTATAATGAAAGCTCTTAAGATAAACATCACCTTGCCAAGACTATTAACAGCCTGTGATAGTAAGATGACATGTTGGATTTAGCAGTGACACAGCATTAAAGAAAGAAAAATTAAAATTCATTACAAGCAATAAAAAGGATATTTCATTACCTGAGTAAAAGCCCAGTTCAAAATCAATTCAATCAAGAATATTGAAAGAAATACAGAAATTGAATAAATTACCTTAATCTATGTGTAGATGAGGAAGAGCTTCAATTACTTTGGTATTATTTAAGAGGTAGTAGTATGTCAGAAAAAAACTTCTGTATCTAATTACAGTATCTTATTTATGGAAAAAACATAGGCTTCAGCATTCTGTACTCAAACTTATCTTCAAAATTATCGTTTCCAGATACCCTTCATCACCAATGCTAGCAAAACCTTACAGCAACTCACTAAACATTTTTTCCATTTTGAAAAATGATCCATCTCCTCTTTCACCCAGCTTTAATTCCCAAAAAGTCCGTGCAGCTTGTGTTCAGAGAGAAACTTAGCTTGGCACCACTTAGAATAAACAGAAGAATCAAATATACATATATATATATATATATATATATATATATATATTTATAAATCCGAAGTATATAAATCCATTTACCTGTACAGTAACTATTATCCCTTAGCATCTTTACTGAATATCTGCCATTTGAAATATCTTCCAGACTTAACAAAATTTTCCCACAGAGTACAGTAATCTTTTTGCTCTGCTGTAAACCATCATTCTGAGGGTTTTGCTTCCTGGCATGCAGAAGAACTACACAGCACACACGATGAAATGCCAGTAGTGGTGAGAGACTGGTGACAGCAGTGACTGTCTTTGCTCCATCCAGCTGAATCCTTGAAGACCTCTTAGGAAATTCTTTTTTCAGATCATTCTTGCTATGCAAGTCCAATTTCATCTTTTTTGGAGGAGGTTCAATTTGACTTGAGGAGACTGCCAATGCTGAGAAGGCTTTGTTCAGCTTAATGATTTTACTTTGACACTTGATAATTGGAGAAATCGAAGAGAAGTCTTGATCCATCACTAGAGATAAACTGACATCACTCAGTGACCTGTGAAAATCCATACAATATGACTGCTCTTCCAGTTCACATTTTTGCCTTCTGACAAATAACCACAACTCTGCAGACATATGCAGACACTGAAGACATAAATTCCAACACTATTCAAGATTAAGTCATAGACTTTGCAAAGAGGCTAAGTCCTTCACATGACTGTCTCATATAAATCAAGTATAAAGATTTTTCAAAATGTGGACTGAATTTTTGAAGAACTTCTAGGTCAGATGCCTCATTTCAACCAAAAGAATCTGGATGTTTAATTCAGCCAGAAAAAGCTGAAAAGTCCACGTAACCTATAAAAATACTCTGACATCTATGGATTATTTTTTAAAGATTTGACTTTCTTTTTAATAAAAGACTGCAGAAAATTCTGCCCTTTTGGGGACTAGAAGCTCTTCTGATACTCTACATTTTTATAGATATTCAAACAAAATTGAATGTAGAGTAAAATATAAGGTTTAAGATACTATTACCTTGAACATGCAGCAATTTCCTGAAATGTATGAAGTACTTTATTTATTCAACACAGGGCTCTTTCAGTGAAATCCTAATATTACTGTTCCAGATCCTCTCTCAATGAATATATTATTCTGTCAATCAATTCAATCTCAAGATGTCACTGACATTTGAAAGTCTTATGAATTTCTAATTTTCTTTACAGAGAAGTATCGCCACCTCATAAATCAATCCATGATATCACTGCAATCTTGCATTAGTAGGAAGCACAAAAAATAATCAATAAAGAATTACAGTATTTGGGTTGGAGATAAAGCAAGTCCTTTTCCCCACAAACACAGGCTGCTGTACACAGTACTGAACTGGAGCTCACAAGACCCAGGTTCTGCTGCTGGCCAGTCAGGTAATCTTGGACAAATAGCTTGTCCACAGATCTTTCCTCAACTGTAAAAATGGGGGAGAAGGCTAGACTCCTGCTGGTTTTTAAAATCTGCTGAAGATTTCTGAAGTTATAAAGAAATTAAGTATTTAACTTAAAAAAAAAAAAAAGGCAAAGGCATCATCATGAAAGCTAAAAGAACAAACACTACAAAGGCAAAAACCAATCTTTTGCCTCAGTGGCTCTTAAGAGAGGCTGTCAAGAGGATGAGGTTAACTTCCTTGTAAAGTTACAGCAATCTGGCAGTTGAGAAAGAATACAGCCTCAGCTCCAGCAGAATGGCCAGAGGGCCTAACAGGTCAGCTCCCTCACAGCCACCTGAATCATTTTCAGTGGCATCAGTACTGTTTGAGCTCAGCCTAACACAGCCTCAGCTACATTGCCTGTGGAAACATGGGTCAAAAGAGAAGTTCTGACTCCACCAAAGTTTATGTTACACAATTCATGTTGTAATTTTGTATTTTACGTAATCCACTTTTTTCACACTGTTTCAACTTAGTTCCCTCTCTGTGAGGGAAAATGACATAAGTAGTATTTGCAACTAGAACTGAGTAATTAAAATAAATAGAATAAATAAGTAATTTTAAAGATAATTTAAAAAACCAACCAAATTATTTTGAAGGTGTAAGTACTGTATGGGTGATTGTTCCACATGATTTACACAAAATACAAGCTGTGCAAGCATTTTGATTAAGTACTTGACTAAAAGAGTTCAATTCAAAAGCTAAGTATTAAATAGTTGGTAAGAGAATTTAATATATTTTCTTTTGTGCTTCTTGAAGCAAATCAATTAAGAATGGAAAGTAGCTAACAGTAAAGCATCAGGAACTAAGCTAAGACAGACCACATATTACTTACAACACATACTGATGTCACCATTGCTATGTCAACATGGACTACAAAGAGCCATAATTTTTGTCAAAGAAGACTCGTTTGTAAAAAGTCTCCAGTAATGTTGCAATTATACTGACACAACTGATTTCTGGCTGTATAATGTATTTTTCTGCAAAGTGCTAAATAGCAAGCAACCAGTAGCAAAAATACTGACATTTGAAACACTTTACATGCACATGTTCAAAATGAGAAAGTTCAAATTTATTGCAGAGCTTAATCCACATATTCATTTTCTATAAAACTACCAAGGAAATTATTGGATAAGTGTATATACTCACAAATAAAATGCTTCAGTTAGTTTTACTCCAACTACCAGGCTGTCACCCACAACACGCTGCCACAATTCCCCTGTGAAGTGCTCTGGGACTTCAGACGCCGATGATGTCTCTTTACTAAGAGAATCAGGAGGATTTTCTACATCATCCCAGAGAGAGACAAGGCCTTCCTTACAGAAAAATGTGGATTTTTAGATAAATTAAGCAGAGATTTTCGGTCTTTTTATACTGCATTACTTTGTGTTTTACCACAACTGACTTCTGGAAGAGCTTTTAAGATACATAAAATATATAAACTAGTTTATTCTCTACAATAAATAGAATTAAATTTTCTTAAAACAGATATCATCATGTAGACTACAAATTATTCTCTCCTTATAAACATCATATGTCAAAATCTTGACCTGTCATACAATTAATTGCCCAAAGATGTAAGGTGCTAGAATTTATATTATTGCATTTAATTGCTCAATACTTTGTTGTGCAAACCCAGAAAACTTGAAAGACAGTAACTGAAAGAGATCAACAAAGTTTCAATTAAATTAGGTTTCTTTTCAGCAATGTATTAAAATAAGATTTTCCCAACCTCCATCACCTTCTCAGCCCACAGTTCACTCTGCTCCCATTATAAAATCAATTTTGCTCACACAGTTCTATGACAACTAGCTTTTTGTAACATGTGATATTACAGATTTTCAATATCTAGGCAACTGTGGCAATTAGATAAGTACACTCCCCTCATGTTTGTCACTAACTCTGTAAGAGGTTACTCCTCCATACCACTCAGTTGTCAGGAGGTTTTGTGCACATCAATTTCAAGTAGAAGCAACTAAATTTACTCCTAAATACATATATTGGCAAGTTAAGAAAATGAACCAGACTTAAATAGCAGATTAATGAGTTTTGATAGTGGCAACCCCTACAGGCAAAAGGGGTAAGTGGTTGATGGCAGCACCCTCCACAAGTGGCTTGGCAGAATTCAGCAATCATCTGGCCCATCTCCTGCATTTTACCTCTTTTGAGTTTGGAAGAATATGGGTTCTTTCTTCAACAAGATCTATTAATGCTCTGCAAGACTCAAGAATAACCCTCCTTTGGAGTCCTAAATGCTGCTGCAGCTCTCGAACAGAAGTCCAACCAGCCTGTAAAAGTTAATCATTAGACTACTGCACATAAGAAAAGATACTAAAGCTATCAAAATATCTTTTCAGCTTTTCATTTTTATGCAAGAATCATAAATAGCACTTCTAAAAAATGTTCAAGTCATGCTACTCTCTTGTTAAAATATCAATCTCAGAATCTTGGTCTTTCAATATTAAACCTAGAGTTAAAGATAAACTTAATCAAATTACATAGATATTCAGATATATTTCTGTATATATATTTCTGAGTGATATCTTTCATTATTAATCCTGCTTCACTTTTTCATGGATAGTTTCATCTTCTTCTCAAGATTTGTATTGATCATTGGTCAAGTAAATATGCTGAAGAGTTGACAGATATATAAGCAGACACACATGTTGGCTGTGTCTCTGTTAAACAAAGCACAATGAAAAACCAACCAAGACACATCAACCAAAAAAAAAAGCCACAAACCAAGCAATAAAGAAAAAAAATCATGCCAGCTTCTCAGGTTTTTAGAAAGCTCCTCAAAGCTATTAACTGGAAAGGAACATCCTGACAAGTCCAATGCTCTCAAGGAGAGAGCTCAACTCTGGAATGCAAAACCAAAATTCCCTCTTCCCCATCCCCTTAGAAAAGCCCCCCAAACACAACACATATAAATCCATTATAAGCCTGAATAAAAAAGCAGTTCTTGTAAGTAAAGTGATCTCCTCTGCTCAAGCTGCCATGGCAAAGGACATTTAGACCAACAGCACTCTCATGAAAAGTTTTGCAAAAAAATTATCACCAATTCAACTGAGATTCTAAGCATCAGATTCCAAGCAATAATCCAGGGCCAGACTTGACTCAGGAGATGAAAATGAAGAGTTAAGAATGAAGACGAGTCTACAGTACCTTCCTAATTTAGGTCATCAGAACACTAAGCCATCATTTACTCCCACTGGAGCCAACTCCTGAATAAGAAAAACTGAGAACCAGAAAGCGAATGGGGAAGCACAGATGAGGAAGCAGTCAAAATGGCCAAATATTCACTGCTGTATGCTTGCTGACCAATCTGGCTTTTTCAAGCCCTTTTTCCTCCTAAAGCAACACAAGAAAAAGACCTGAATTCTACCACATAGCAAACCCAAGACTGAGTTGTGTCCCCCTCTGTCACAAGTGACAGGCACATCCTTTCTGCTGTATGCCAAGATGTACTGCACTACAAGCATCAGCAGGAGTTACAAATTTTGTGCTTTAAAACTAAGAAAATAAAACTAGATCACCTTAGAAGAGAAAATAAACATGAACATAAAAACAAGGCAGTCCAGAGTCAAAGACAATAGAGCTGTGAGTAAATCCAGAATTAACAGTCCTTTACAAGTAATAGGGGGAAGAACAGACCAATGGACATAAAGACACTTCTTTTTTTCTGCCAAAACAATCAACTAAAACCACAAGAAAACCTATAACCTCAGCTGTTGCAATGGAACTGCAGTACTCTGCAAAGAATGTCTTCGGAAGACACAACAAAAGTAAAAAAAAAAACTTCAAAGGAGAAAAGGCTGGATTCAGACCCAAAATAGTGTATACAAAGTAAACATAGAACAATTCAAAATCGCTCAAGCTGATCTATTTTTCAATTTCACTGCCTGCAAAATGCAGTTTATATATATTGCTACGTATAACTTAAACACAACTTACTTATCCAGTGGGCCATAATTCATTCCTGCCAAAGTTCTCATGTGGTTAAGAAAACAGCTGTGCAGATGTGAAACAAGGGTTAAGCAACAAGGATGCAAAAGGGCTGCATCTGCTATTTTATCTTGCTCTAAAACACAAGATTCCATGGAGACTGTGAAAACTTGATTTGATTGCAAATTCTAGAATACCTGAATTTTGATGATAAATATCAAGAGGCACCACTTCAAGACTAAATAACCTTTGAAAATTCCTAAGCTAAGCAGAACCCATGCAGTATTGCTTCAAAACAAGCATCCTTGAAATTCAATTATATATCAGATTATAAAAGCCAGCAAGAGTACTTCACTGTTCAGCAAATATAATACAGAACAATGGGGATTTCAACAAGGTAGCAACAGTGAGGTTAAAAAGAAATATCTGCACCTACTTCCAAATTCATCAGCTTGACAACTTCAAAAATTTACAGCATTAAAACAGTAAATTTCAAACTGCTTACAATGCTTATGGCTAGCACGTGGCTTTGAAAATTAGAGATTAAAAAGATCTAGAAGCACAGAAATATTAGGTCTTGGGAAGGACTCTGTGTCTGTAAGAACTGTATCAGCACACAATAGATAAAATATACAGCCAGTGGCTTGTTTCCAGCAGAACCAGTAGCAAGTGCAAACCAGAGAATTCATTTCATCCTGACACAGATTCACAGAGCTGTACAGCTGGAAGCCAGTTGGTGTACTGAAAGAACAAAGTTATGGAACATAGAAGGTACAGGTGTCAATGGCAGGGTGGACAAGCTCATTAGATTCATGGAAGGAGCAGCCAATAAGAGACAGAAACTAATTTCTGCTTTGTAGAAGAGGAAAGTAATGTAATGAGTAGGGCAAGAATGCAGCAGCAAAGTCAGTTTTAAAATAGGACTGTCAAAAAAGAAAAAAATGCAGAAACAGAAAAAGATGCATTTGGAAGGAAGACTGCACTTCTGTTAAGGCCAATAGGCCTCTAACATGCAAACTGTAAAAAAGGAGGATTGGAAGGGACCTCAAGAGGTCCTCAAAATTAATCCAGCTTCTATTTTCTTGGCCTTCTAGGAGGGAGAAACCATTTTATCCACTCAAACAGCTTTTATCTTTTGGATGATGCAATTTAGAGATCTTGTTTGTCATTAGAATTAGAAAAGTCTTTTCTTTTCTTTTTCAGTCTTTTCCTAATATGTCCTCCTTTTATTTATTTATTGACTGGTAAACCATTATCAATTCATTTGCTTCATTTTTAAAGGCTGGAAATAAAACTGCCACAATACCGTACTTTGTTTTCACTAATTCTCAAGTGACAGGAATAATTACCTCCTATCTAGTTTTTAAAGTACCCTTAGCAAATTAACAGTAGCCTCACATCATTGTCTCAGTATGAAATTCACGTTCTCCCCTAAAGCTTTTTTTTCTTAAATAGTCTTCCTCTTTGTCAATTATTACCCATTTGGTAGAGGCTAATATACACACTGCAAAAGCACTCACACTGGTGAGCATGTTGGGTGGGAAACACCCAAGTTTCCTCCAGTTTGTTTAATAAATGAATCTAGTTAAAAGAAGGATACATTTTAGCTTTATCTACAATACATCTCAAACTATCCTTATAAAACCACTAGTAACAGGACCACAAACAGAAGGTGGTGAAATAACCACAGTCACCAGTTTGTGCAAATGCACTCACTGGAAACCTGCTATTACCTGACCTGAAAGTTATCTATGTAATGGGGAGCAAAAGAAGTAAACATTCCAATTTTTTTAAGCTGGTATTTAAACATGAGTAAAATGACTGCAAAGGAGCTCTGATAAGACAGCTTCAGCATTAACTCAAACTTTTAATTAAAATTAAGTTAGACCACTACAATTACCTAAATGCACTTATAACAACCAAGAGAACTGAAACAGACTACTACTGATTCAAGAATAAATACTTAACCATGTTGACCTTTTCCCTGAACCCACTTCTTCAAGAATAACAGTATCATTAGCCTCACCCTCCAGATAATGCAATGATACAGAACAGTAATTTACAGAAAACATGGAGGCAGAACTGTTGAGTACAAACCTGTAATCTTGTTTCAAGGGCTCGGACAGTAAGCAAACCATTCTCTTGCAATCCTTCTGCAGCAGGAACATCATGTTTATAATTGATACCACTCTGGAATTAAAAAACAAAACCAAAGCTCTGAATGAATTAAAAAGCTGAAAGTAATGTACAGGCTATTACACAGCATTATAAAAATCTGGGAGAAAATACAGCAAGCCAGGAGAATAACACTATGTCTTTTAAAAGCAAAATCCTGTTTTCTGAAAGCAATTAGAATTTGATAGTACATAATGGAAATACCTAATTATGAGAAGATAATTAACAAGCACTATGGCCTTAATTAAATTAAGGGTTCTTAGCCAAAAGGTAACCATTGTGGCAAAACTATTATGTATGTTAAGCATCTTCAGCTGCATTAATTTCCCAACAGAATGTTGATACAATCATAGAAGCAAAATAATGTCTTCAGATAATTTAAGATTACAGCAGAGAATATTGTATTCAAAGTTCAGGGCATTTCACAGCACACATCCAATTTCACTTTGCATCAATACTTTAATGATTTGTTGAGGTTTTCTTAATTTAGTAAGCACAGACTGAATAGCTGAGAAAAGGCAAGCTCAACTTACTGCATAGTTGACCTCCCCAAGATCTGTTATTTTGAATGTACTTAACACGTCTGTATTGGAGTCATCCTTAAAAAGCAGTAACAGCTGCTCACTTCCAGAGCCAATAAAATCATCCACCAGAACACACTTCACTTTTTGCCATTTGGAAGCCACCTACAGTAGAAGAGGTTTTAAAACACATTTATTAGAATAAATCTTGTATTTGAGATCTCATTTTGGCTAAGCTTGCTTTCCATTAAGAGAGAGTCTATCCAGTTGTGTGAAATGTAATAATATTCAGAAGTTTCAAGCTCTCTCTCTCACCCCACTATTTAGAGCCTATGTAACTCTGGAAAAAAATTAGCCATTTCTCTTTAAAGATCACTTTCCAGACTACAGGCTGCAGAGAGGATGACAACTTTTCAGTGTATTCAAACAGCTGAATGTTGTAACATTTATTTAGAAGCAGTATTCATTGAAGATCAGTTAAAGGCATTGTACCTTTGATATTGAGAAACACCTTTGTTTCACAACAGACTTAACTATGTTTGAAAGTTAAAGACAAATTTTTCTAATCGTGCCAGCAACTAAATAGTACAAATTTTTATTTCCTGACTTCTAAAAGTCTTCCTGTCAGACTACTACAAATCCCTAGCAGAAACTTTGTCTCTCCTAATTTTAAGAAACAATAGCAAGGCCTTTTCCTGTCATTTTCATAAAACAACATTTTCTAGGAATAACTTTTTGTTATTAGGAATTAAGGCTCAAAAAGCTTTGATGTTCCAATGAGCAGTTTATACTTTGCAATGATATGAGGTTACTTCTAACACAAATCATCCAGGCACACTCATGACTGCCTTAGAACTTCAAGTCTTCACACTGTTGCAGTTTTCAATTAGCAACAGAAGCTTTGGTCAGATTCATAAATGTATTACTAAACGAGAGAATACTGGCTTCATTTTCTGATATATAAGCAAGCAATGAAAGCAAAACAATGCCATACTTTAGACAGGTTATTTTACCAGCAGCAACAATAATAAACAAATAAGAAATCTAAAGAACTTAAACATGCAGGGTTTTAGTTGCAGGACTTTCAATAAGACAATATATACAAAAAAGACCACAGTAAAAGGAAGCTGTTTAAAGCCAGCAGTACCTGTAAGCTGTCTCTCCTCTGTACGACACAGCTATTTCCAGAGGCAAAAGACACAGCAAACAGCAAATCCCTGCTGCTGGTTAGAGCTGTTTTTACTGAACATGGCTTTTGGTAGGGAAGCTCACAAACACCTTTAGGGGCACCATTTTGGAACCAAATAAGCTGGTTCTTGTGGGTTACGGCAACAAGCGATAGTCGGAGCTGTTTTCTCCATCTCTCACTCCTGCAGACGTGGACAGAAGACACCACTCTGCTGTAGGCATGAGGCATGAAGCACGCGCCACTCACAAACTTCTGTGATTGAATTGCGTATCCGAAGAACTCACTGCCCCAGACAGCTCTGTCTGAAACAGAAAACCCATCTGGGTCTCCAGCCTCTGGCAGGCAAGCAGTTCTTATCCCTAAGACAACAGTGCCTTCACCCACAATTTCACCTGTCCACACCACACAAGAAAGATGAACAGGAGCACTTTGAACCACGCAGGTGTTGGAAGAGATGTAGAAGAGCTTGTTGGCATGTCTCCACAACAGTGATGGGCCAGCAAACAACCTGATGTCTTCTTTCAGCTCATAATCCAATTTAAAATAAAAGGACGGCTCAAATTCGTTCGAACTGTGAAGCAACAACAAAAAGTATTTGACACTGTTTCGTTTTTTCTTCTTCATCAAAATGCAGGGAAGAATAATCCCTGTTCTGGAATCTGTTGTGCAGCTACAACAAATCATTTCAATTTTTGAGTGACTGGCTCCCATGCTGAATGCTCCAGAAGACTTCTGAACAAACAGCTTAGTGTCTCTATTGAACACCATCCTTCTGACACACAAATTCACCGTTTTATCACCTGCTTCCTCTGCTTGCTTTGGTTTTGACAACTGAAATACAAGGACTTCACCATTGTAGGACAAGAATTGATCTTGCTCACTCAGAAGCATCTTGATTTATCTTTGTGTATATTCCTCTATAAGAAAACAATGTGTCCCTGTTTCTGTCAGGCTTATTTCTTTGTGCAAATTTTAAACTTTCTGGACATTTTCCATCTACAAAAAGCAAATAAGAAAAAAAAATTAAATTGTTTTGGGACGAGCTGAACTGAGCCTTAAGAATAACTTTTGCATTGCAAAGCGATAATACAGAAACGTTTGAGAATGAGGCCAGCATGTGCTTTGATCTCATAGATTAACAATGAAGTTAAACAAACTTGTGCTGAGAGATTTAACTAACAGAAACATTTCAGAAATGTTTCTTTACCAAAGCATGCATTCTATGGCTATCAACAGCTGCACAGCGTAATATAAACTGATAAAAACCAAGCCACACACTCACAATTCATGTGATTGTATTGAAGAAGGCACAAATATACTGAGCAGACTGGAAAATAACTGTGCTTTGAGCTCTGAAATTAAAGAGCCTTCTCTCGGGCACACTGCTTGTTAATAGCTGTAATTTATTTTTTGTTAAAATTATAAGGCCTCGAAGGAGAAAGTTCTCTGAAGAACCATCCAGTCATTTTGCGGCCAAGTGGACTGACTCCCTCCCTCTGTCCCTCCTCGCCCAGAGAAGGCCCCGGGGGTCTCGCAGCCGTCTCACCAAGTTTCACTCCGCTTGCAGGACCCGCAGCGACGCCGCTCGCCCGGCTCAGGCCGCGACACCGCCCGCTCCCGCACCAAGACCGGGGACAGACAAGGGCAGCGACCGCAGGCTCCGCGCCGGCGGGGCCGCTCCGGGCCGGGCCGTTCCCGGCGGGGCCGTGCCGCGGTTCCCACCCAGCCGGGCCGCTCCCGGCGGGCCGTGCCGCGGTTCCCGGCCGGCGGGGCCGCTCCGAAGCTCCCGCCGCGGGGAGCATGACGGGAGCGCAGGCGGGGCTGGGCCACTCCTAGGGGCGGGGCCTGCCCGCTACAGGTCTCCTGAGGCCCCGCCCCCCGGGCGCCGCTCCATCCCCTTTTCCCGCCGCTCCTCGCGCTGCCGGAGCCGCCTCAGTGCGGGCGGACCCGCTGGATCATGGCTGAGGTGAGTCCCTGCACTCCTATCCCCTCACTGCTGCCTTCCTGCCCGCCTGACGGCTGTTCTCGCCCCGGCCGCCGCCCGCAGCCGCTCGCGGTTGGTGGTCTGGCGGGGCGAGTGGCCGGGCCCTGCCGTACAGGTGAGGGCCTGGGGCTGTCTGGGGCCCCGGCCTTTCCCTTCCTTTCACGGCCCTCCTGTTCCTTGTTTCCTTTCAGCAGCGACAGGATAAGGGGGCGCTGATAAGCGAGACCCGGCGGCGTTTCGAGGCGGAGTACCTGCCAGGTGAGCGGGGTGCGCTGGGTGCGGGCTCTGGGCTTGTCCACTGTCACTTTTCCTCTCGGGGCTCCGGGTGTCCTGCTTTCCCAGGTCTGGGAACGTCTGTGACTTTCCACAGAATCGACTGGGTAAGGAAAAGGCCTCTGAGGTGATTGAGGCCAACCTGTGACTGAGCACCTGTCAGCCAGCCCACGGCACTGAGTGCCACATCCAGTCAATCCTTAAACACCTCCCTGGGCAGCCCGTTCAGATATCTAACCACTCTTTGTGTTAAGAGTTTTTTCCTAATGTCCAAGCTGAACCTGCCGTGGTGCAGTTATGGTGTTTGAATCCATGGAAGGGTACGATGCATAGCAGGTTTCTGTGCTGGCTCTCGGAGCTGGGTCACTGTCTTGGGCTGCAGGATGTGCTGGGGCAAAGCTCTCACTCCTTTTCTCCTGCAGGGTGTTTGGTTGGCTGGAGAGTGTGGCCTGGGACATTGCTGTGCTTGGTGTTCTTTGACATGAAACATGTCAGGGAAGGGGGACGGAGGCATTCTGACCTCACCGAGTTTGTCAAAGGAAGAGTTGTTTTTCTGGAGTAACTTGCATTTGAATTTCATGCAGGCCATAATTAAGATCATGCTGCATGTCCAACTCGGTTCTTAAGTGCAGGTGCATTTAAATTTGTAAATTAAGGCCAGGAGATGCTGGGGATGACTAGGGGGGAGGGAAGACTGGGGTAAGCCTAGAGTGGTTTCCTTTTATTTCAAGATTGATTTGCATTGCCTATGTTGGAGGAATGTAGGGTATGCTAACAACTGCAGTAAACAATATGTTTCATTGTGACTAAGAGACTTTCTACTAAAAACATAAATCTATGCAATTTTTAATGCAAATAGAGTCAAAGTCCAGTAGCTGTCTGCATCTCCTTTAATAAGAGCCTCAGTTCTGCAAACAAAAGCCTTGCTTTGATGGTTCTGATCAGAACTATTGAGGTTACCTTGCTATCTATCACTTTTTGTAAGGGTTATGTGTTTCTTCATTGTAGTGAGCTGGAACATGCTTTTGGAAAACTCTGAAGGTCTTGAGGGTGGTACAACTTTGTCTCATATGGTTGCTCTGCTAACTTTCATAAAGGAGACTACTTAGCCTTGGTTAGAAATGGCCTTTATTTCTGATGACAAAATTTATTAGAAAGTCTTGAAGTAGACAGAGCTTATTTTACCATTTGATACTTCTAAGTGAATAAGGGTATCTTTTTAAAACTCAAGCTTGAATCACTGGAGGCTCATCTTAAATTCTAAGTTCTTCTGCCTCTTAATGTTTTCAATTAGTGTATATTTTCATATGGTGGGTGATTCAACTTGCTTTGTATTCTATTATCCCAGAGTCATACTCATAATTAATTATTTCAGAAAGCCTAGGACTGCTGTGGGACAGTGGTTGTGGAAAAGGGGTATTACTCTTTCAGATGATCTTCTTAAAATCTTGGAATTCTACAAGTTTATCTAGCTGTAACGATGTCTCTGTTGGGCTGGTTGATGCAGCCATTAAATAACTGAATATTGTTGCAAGGTAAGCTGTAATCCTATTTGCAGTATTTTGAACACTTTTTCGCAGTAAGCCCATTTTTGGGTCATGTTTTTAGGATTAAGACTTTTTTTGAGTTTGTGTTGCTAAGATTCTGCCACAAGTTTAGGAATGCCCCAAGCAAATTAATGTTCTCATGACCACAATCCAGAGTGAAAACCACAGGATTTTGATTTTGTACTGGTCTATCAGCCTTTACTGTGTGTGTTCTAAAACATATTCTTTTATGCTTCTTAATCAAAGGAATGTGGGGCTGCATGTATGCAGGCACCCTCAAACCTGTGACTTGGGGGTGTAAAGGTGCAAATGATTGCTTCATACCCAGGAATTTTCGTCTTTGGTCTGCTTTCAAAACTAAGGGCACTGTCAGGCTACACTGAGAGGCTGATCCTTCCTGTAAAGTTTAGTGTGGTCAAAGAATTGTGGGCCTCTACAGAGCAAACTTTATTCTGTGGACAGGTGAACTGCAGTTGTTAAACTCGGAGGAAAGTTTTCAGGCAGTTATTTGTTTGGTTTTTTTTTTTTTTTTCCTGGAGATTGCAGCTGACACTGTTTTGTTTTCCCTCTGGGGAAAACAATGTAACTGGTTATTCTAGAAACACAGTAATTCTGATCATCAAAGATTAAGTGATTCTTCCATATTCTGTAACTCATCATTACTAGCTTCCCTCCTGCCCCTCCTCATGTGGGAAGATTTGGTAATGGTCAAAAATGCTGAGATGGCCTTGCAGTAATGTTTACTTTTGTTATGAAATGAAAACTTAGAGGGTCTTTGAAATCCTACTTTTTCATTGAAATTATTTATTGGCAGAATACAATTTTTTAGTTTGAAGTGGAATCTACAAAAAATATATAGCTGATTCAGAAAAGTCGAATATTCCAACATGTGTTATAATTATTATTATTATAATAATATGCTGTGGCCTTGATAATTTTCAAGGTTGGGTCCAAAAAGTTTTGTTCAGCAATTGAAAGCACCATAAATCTGGTTTTTTTTAAGTTATACAGTTGTTTCATTTATGTGACCAAATCAGAAGATGCTTCTGATAGTCAGATACGGTGTGAAAGTGTCATGGAACCTTACTGGTTCGTTTTCCCAAAATTTGTATGAGAACTTTCTTTCTGAAGTTATTCAGCTTACTTGGCCATTGAAGTGTTCTAGAAGGAAAGCTTGGCCACTGTTGCATCTTATCTGCAAAACAGTATTTATTATTAACTGAAATCTTGTGGGTTTTTTTTTCCCTTCAGTTAGCTTTCTAGCTGGATTCTAAAAACAGCTTCAGTTCTTGTGAGGAATGTATGTCCCAATAATTAAGCCCTTGTATTTAAAAGGTTTCTCTCCAATAGTGTCCCTGTTAGTCCAGTAGACTGGCAAACACTGTCTGATGTGGTAGGCAGACAGCACTTTGTCTTCACTGGTTTTGGGCCTAATTTGTCTTTTGCCTGTTTAGATTCTTTGTGGGAGTTGGTGACGTAAATGATTTTACTGGTGAAAGGAACAATGAAAACAAAAGATTTTTTTTTTCTATCACTGACTGGCACTAACAATGTTTTCTAGCAAACAAGCATGTATTTTTCTATAGTGAATTTCCATTCCTTAGTGATTTTCTAAAATTAGCTTTTATTTCTGGGCTATTACGTTCTATTTTAATGTTACAGTGGAATTTATTTACAATCGAGTCTTGTTTGATTTTTTTCAGTAAATTAGTTTTGTTCATATTTTGTTTTGCATGTTAACTGTTTCTAATTGCCTGTTATTTCCTGGCCCTCCGCACTTACATCCTCTTCCTTTCTCCTTTAGGCAAGTCTTATTTTTCAGAAAAGATTTTGCAAGAGAAGTTTCCTATCCTTCCAAAGTAAAGGATTAAATTTCACCATGACTTTCTTTAAGCCTGTAGCAAAGGTGTTTTGTTAATCATATGGGCTGATTGCAAATAAATTTTTAGACATATGGGACACCCTTAAAAATCAGTGATAAGACTGTTGTAGAAGAGTGGTAATGTTTTGCATACCTGCATGTCTTTTTATGCTCTGAAATGTCTGTTTCCCCTGGTTATTAGCTTTTAGGCTGAGACTGGTGGAAGGATAAGATGGGAAACATAGAAAGCTCTGTAACGTTAATGATTGAGCTTTTTATTGTAAGCAGTCTTTATTGTCAGTGACAGTGTTCAGTTTTGCTAAAAGTTTATCTCACTTTGTGAAGGTAGTTATTTTATTTGTCTATTGCTGCTTGAGGTTGTGAAATAATTCCTTATTGGATGGAAATAGTGTTTGGTTTGTTCTTCATTCCTGTCCCTCTATGGCTACTGACCTTCTTAAATTGTTTCTAGTCTTGCTGATTTTCTCATGTAGCAACTGAAGGCACATACCTGAATTGTTGCAGTACTTAGCTTAATGTTTGGCATCAACAGCCAATTAAAATGGGTTTCCTCTTGGGAGCCAAAGTCAGAGAAATGATTGTGACCATTTTAAACCAAGAATTCTTGGCTGGAGTAGCTTTAAGACTAGATAAATTGAGTCTCTTTGTGTAATGTAACATTTGACATACTTTTCTAAGTTGCTTTTTGTCTCTGCTTTGTACAATAAAGTTTCTAGGTTTGTTCTCTATTAAAAGATATGCAGTTTCTGTCCCTGCTTAGCTTTATGTATGGCTTGTTCTGTAACACTGCTTTTCTAGATAAGAGTTTTTTTCTGGAGGGAGAGGTCATTCAGGTTTTTAATTCTGAACTTCTCTGGATTAATTTAGTATGTGATTCAGCTGTGCTGCCTGGTTTTGAGTCCTGTAGTTATTCTTCTATATTCCTGCTGAATATTCTCCAATTTGTATTATTTTTTCTAAACTGTAAGTACCAGAAGAAAACACAGCAGCACAGCACTGTTGTCCTGGTAATCACAGAATAGGTCGAGTTAGAAGGAACCATAGTGGCTTGTCTGGTCCAGCCTGTTCAGGCAGGGTCATCCTGGAGCACAGGGCACAGGTTTGCATGCAGACAGACCTTGGATGACTCCACATCCTCTCTGGGCAATCTGTTGCAGGGCTGTCACACACCATGAAGAAATTCTCCCTCATACTCATGAGTCTTTGCCATTGCCTCTTGCCCTATTGCTGGGCACCACTGAGAAGAGCCTGGGCCCATCCTCTGCCACCTCCCTGCAGATACTGACAGAAGCTGATGGGGTCTCCTCTCAGTCATCTTCTCAAGGCTGAAGAGGCCCAGCTCTCTCAGCCTCTTCTTGTAAGAGAGGTGCTCCAGTCCCTTAATGGTCTTTGCAGCCCTCCACTGGACCTGCTCCAGGAGCTCCTGGCATGGAAAGTAGATGGCAGTGAAAAAAAGAGGAATGTTAAAGGGAAGGGATTTCATAATTTGTGCCTCAGAAAACTTAATGAAGTCTTCTAGTGGATGTATTGCAGTGAAATTTGTGTGCATTTAGTTTTGTGTAATTCTGGAGTTATTTTCAGAGTTGTTCTCTGGTGTTATAGAAGATCCTTTATGTTGAAACATAGTAATTAAGTGTAGAGTTTCACTGGAAGCTTCTCAGCTTTAAAAAGACAACTTTTAAAAGGGCAGAATGTGCCCATGGAAAGGACAGAAGTCCTCACTAAAGCAAAAAAAAAAAAGAAAAAAGGAAGGCAAGTAATATAAGAAGTTGCTGTTCAAACAGATTTTGTCTTCTTCCAGTCTTTTCTCATGACCTCAAATGCCCAATGACAAAATGAAAGTGACTTTAACCAACTATTTTGAAAATAAGGTAAAATACCTGGTCAGTTTTGCTCACTCAAATTTTCCTGAAGAGCTTTCAGCTAAAGGAATAAAGAGGGCTAATAATGACCACATCTCCTTGCTACTGTCACTCCTTTATGTGTAACTTATAATTTGGCAGATTATGCTTTTTCTTGCTTTTTTGGATCTGAGTCTTGCTTAGTTTCTACAGTTTCCTACGTCAGTGGAGAAGTATTGCAGCATCCCAGTTTTGCCTCTTCCATGGGCTGTGGAACCATTGTATGATACAGAAAGGTTTGAGTGTGTTGGACTGAGGGAGCAACCAGGTTTCCAAGCCTCTGGACTATGAAATGTTACACAAAAGTCTGGCCCTGCTGCTACACATGTGATTTTCAGTAGCTCTTTCTGAACAGAAATATCTGCTAGTGCTTTTCCTTGTGTTACCTTTGGGGTGAGTGATGTGTGTTCCAAATACCTTACAAAATTCTGTTCATTATGGACTCAGTTACAGAGATGTCTCTCTTCCTGAGCTGAGGGTGACTAAACTTAATGTCTCAGTGTCCTAGTGGCAGTCCTGCAAGTGTGAAGAAGCCAGCACCTAATTTTCCTTTGAGAAAAGCATCAGTATATGGTGACAGGTATCTAAATAGGTAGGCTTGGAGATGGTCTGAGGTAAGTTACTTCAGTTTATAGTTCCACCTGAATTTCCATATGGGAGCCCCTCAAATACTGTTTCTTTTTTGGCCTCTTAGCTGTTGTGCAGGATGTATTTAAATTGTATTGAGAATCTCAAAGGTCTTATTTCCTTTCAACTAATTCTCATTTAACTCCAGAAGTTTCTAATAATACAGTAACTGCACTGAAGTGTTCCGTGAATTATTTAAAACTAGAAACATTCTGATTATTTCACGGTATATTTTGAAAACAAGTTTCCAGATGTCTGTAAAATTATGTGGCATGTACGGATTTGAAGAGGAATTCCTCCTCTGAACTGACACATTTTCAATCACTGGATTCTTGGAAGGACTCCATCAATTTTATATCACTCTGCTTTTTGTGAGTGACATCAAACACCTTTGTTTTGGATTCACATTCTCATTCTAAATTTTACTTATTTTGTAGCAAGAATTGGATCAAGCAGGTAAAAGTCATACAGTATTCAGTACTGTTCTGTCAGTCTTAAGCTAACCTGATTCAAATACTGGCGTTCTGCAAGTGCTTGTGGATGTAGGATTTGACTAGGTGTTTCCCCTGGTTTTAGGGTGTATTGTAGCATATATGTAAATTCAGATTACATGTGTCTTGTTGGTAGCTTAGTTACAGGAGAGAGGAAAGATTACTTTTTCAACTATCCTTATCTCTGTAGCGTGCTTTCCATTATGTTGGAAGCTTGGATTAGACATTTTCTCTGTTTCTCTTTCACTTTCATTTTCTTAAAATACTCACAAAGTTGAATGTCTGTTTTTAAAAATATTCTCTTAAATTCAGAGTTTGGGCAAACTTGTTAGTGGTTGAGAAATGTGTTCTGAGGTTTGTTCCATGTAATGGTATGTAAATGATTTTAAATTACAGTTTGATACAAGGTGCACAAGTCTCTCATTTTGACAGTTGTGCTCTCAGACAGATACTGAAAGCAAAGAGAGCCTCAAAAAGTGGTGTGAAATGTTATCCTGTTAGTTTTTACCTGGTGGTGGGTTTTCTCTTTAATTACAGAGTACCCTAATCCCTTATTTATATAAGATACACATGGGACTGATCTCAGCAAAGTACTTGGCTGATTAACTGCAGTCAGTCATAGCTGGAAGCCAGTGTGTGTTAGAGTTTATCAAACCAAGGTGAAGTGGTTAACTTGAAACTAAGTACTGCTAGCTTTTTTCAGACAAAACTTCCTAAATCATTGGGGAAATTACAAATTTCAGATGAGCAGTTGAGACTACAAAATTTCACTCCCAGCATTTTTGCAATTCATCTGATTCCTCTAGAGCCACAGAGACCTTAAACATTTCAGTTTGGTGCTGAGTGATCACTTCACTGGGCTCAGAAGGGGAAATTACAAATTTCAGATGAGCAGTTGAGACTACAAAATTTCACTCCCAGCATTTTTGCAATTCATCTGTGATTCCTCTAGAGCCACAGAGACCTTAAACATTTCAGTTTGGCGCCGAGTGATCACTTCACTGGGCTCAGTATAGGAAATCAGCTCTCCAGTGCAAGTATGGAAATGACAGAAAAAGGAAATGCAAGAGTTAAAAAGATTTTAGTGGATTAGAGGCTTTTGGGCAGAGAAGAAAGTAGGATTAGAGGCTTTTGGGCAGAGAAGAAAGTAGAGGACTAAGATTAAGGAAAGTGGGATTAAATTCTAGGGTTATCTAAGGAACAAAGTAAACTAGTGGAGTGGGATTAAGGGAAGGAGAAATTTGAAGCCTGATGAAGAAGGGAATTTGGTAGATGATGTATGTGAGAAGCAGTTAGATGTGAAGAGATGCATTGAGGAGTGCAGCTACAGTTTAGTGAATGGACACATTTAAATTGATATATTCTTGCAGTTATATTGACTGATTTATAACAGGAAACAGTATAAATTGAAATACAAGTAAAATAGATCATATTTTTGCATGTAGGCCAACAAATATTAGCAGAATTTAGTGGTGTATTTTTCTTAACTACTTCCTCAGAGTTCTCTGAAATACACATTGCCAGGCCATTCCATCACAGTTCCAGATAGTTGTAAATGGCTCTGAAAGCAGTTTGTTATTGACAGAGGATCAGCTCTTTCCAGTATGTGAAAATTAAATCTCTTTTATTAACAGTCTTAATTTTTCCCATGGTAATAATTAAGTGAATAGTTTTAGAGCTTATGATTTTTTAATAGTTAGCAGAGATGTGTATCAGTGTCTTTTGCTTTCAGAAGCCTGTTTCTATTATGGGCTCTTGATTTGCATTCTGTTTTTACCATTTTCTCAGACTATTGATTTAAAAACCAGGCTTTTGTTTAAGTGTATCTACAGTAGAAATAGGTCCACTTAGCATTTGTGTTTTACTTTCCTCTTTAAAAATAACAACTCAGAGCAGCAGCAAGTCTTGTTTCATCTGAAGTACTTCCAAAAGCATGAAAGCCTGTTATCGTGCTGCTAATGTGATACAAGAAGATACAAGAAGCCTTGGGGGCTTTTGTGCTACTCTGGAATTGCATGTACTTTTTATTGGGTTGGGTAACAATTTAAAACAAGTGTAAACTGTAATTTTATAAATAAAACCAGTTTTGTTTAATGCAGTAATGCTTAGTGCATGCTCAAAATTGTGAATTTTATCTTTGTCAGACATTTTATGGTCTAACATGCCGATACCTATAAGTTTGAGAACTCAAGCATGTACTTGGGATGTTTAGTATATACATTAATCAATACATAGATTCTAATACTATGTACTAATTCATGTTAATTACAGAAAAGTGGTTTTAGAGAAATTACTCCTGTTCCAGATGCACCTTGTTTTTTTCTTTGCGTAAGGATCATGGAAAATATTTTTCTAGTGAGAGTAATGTTGTAGTGTCCCTAAATATCATTGCAGCAGATAATAGGTTTCCATTAATTTCTCATACTGTGCTTTGTTTCCTTAAATTTGAAACTGCAAGAGAAGTCCTATATACCAAGTAGATGCTTACAGACATAGACTTAACAAATCTCTTCACGTTTCTGTAGCAAATGCTGTAGACACTAACTTATTTATTTCCTAGATAAATCCGATAAATATGATTCTAGAGATGTGGAAAGACTTCAGCAAGATGATAAATGGGTTGAAAACTACTTGATTTGGCGTCATGATGTTGTGGATGATACATTAAAAATGATTGATGAAAGCTTTCAGTGGAGGAAAGAATACACAGTTAATGGTAAGCTATGTTGTGCAGTGATTTTGAAGGTGTGTTGCTTTTCTATTGAACTACCACTGACCTCTATATGTAGTTTAATTAATAACCTTTTAAAGGTTTGCAAGTACCATGGAGAGCTGAGCAAGAACTTTCAAAAAAGAAAAAAGAGAAAAAGTATTGCTTTTTATGTTGACCAGTAGTGCCTCAATTTTGTTGTGGCTTCATATGTCCATTGAAAGGGTGTTTAAGGGGAAGGAAGGAAGGCAGCTATCTCTTGTTTTGTCTCTTGCATCATAGAGTTCTAAAAAAACCAAATAACAACACACAACAGAACAAACAGGACTGCCTTGTTCATTGTAATAGCATTGGTCTGGTACATTAAATAAAAGATCTCATTTTTGTACTGTGAAAATATTTTGAAGGTGAACTCTTATCTACAGGACTTCACACTCTGAGTAAAGGATAGAGCATGGTGGGGAGGCTTCAAATATGAAAAAAATAAACATTTGCAGCTTTTTTTTCTGTAGATTTTTAAAAAAAAATTGACTTCATAAATAGATTCTACTCTGTAGCATGAGAACAAGCTAGTAAAGATTTCAGATTATTTCAATATTTGCATCATAAAGACTTTGTGAAGTGGCTTATAAAGATGTTTTTGGGGTTTTTTTTGCTAGACTTCTACATTTTTAGTGACTTCTGTTAAGTGTGATTATTAATACGATTACTGAAATAATATTTCATTTGGTTTTGCAGACTTGTCAGAATCTGTCCTTCCAAAATGGTTATTTGAAATTGGTGCTCTCTTTCTACATGGATATGATAAAGAAGGCTATAAGTTATGTAAGTTATACAGAATAGACTATTTTTAGCCTTTGATCATAGTTTTATTTCCAGCATTTTATCATCTTGAAAAATAAGCATTTTAAGAAGAGACATAGGTATATATTAGATGCTGCTTTTACTTAAAAGGGCAATTGAGTTGTAAAGTTTTTATTTATCAGAGAATCCACTGAGTTGGAAGGGACCCAGCAGGATGATGGAGTCCAACTCCTGACCCAGCACAGGGCGGCCTCAGAATCACAGCATGGGCCTGACTCTCAGACAGGCTTGGTGATGTGACCACTGTCTTCAACAAGAATATAATGGTTTCATGTATGCTCTGTGTTTGAATAGAGGTTTCTCTTAATCTTGAAATACAGTCTAGCTAACATGCTATGCTGACTCTCAGACAGGCTTGGTGATGTGACCACTGTCTTCAACAAGAATGTAATGGTTTCATGTATGCTCTGTGTTTGAATTAATTAATTAATTAAGGGGTTTCTCTTAATCTTGAAACACAGTCTAGCTAACATGCTATATTTAAAAACATTTGTTTCTTTATATGAAACATGGAGAAGAAATCTGGTTTTTACTTTACAACTTCCCAAGTTTCAGGGAGAAGAATATTGAGCATATCTAAAGTTATTTTCAGGCTTGTCTGACTTAAATACTGTACAGGTAGTAAAAACAGAATCTACTCTTCAAATTACTGCCCTGAATATTTATTTTCTCACTTATTGTGTAATCACTAACTTGGATTCAGACATTTTTATCAAGTCTTTAGTTTGAATTATGCCTGTGGGTTTTTTTTTTTTCCCCGTGGAAAAACAAGTCTCCGTATACTCATTTTTTTAATTCCAGAAGAATATATACTAGGCTTTCATTTCTGCAGTGTTGCTCACCTCCTGGAATTTTTCATTTTATTTTGGAAAGATCTGTTGCTTTTTATATAATTCTTAATGCATGTATAAATAGTTTTTCAAAACGCATCAACTGCAGTGCTATAGGAAACCTAAGAAGAAAAGGAAACATTAATTTTACAGCAATATGTAGAATATGTGCTGAACATAGTATTGTCTGAAGACCAAGTGATTTAATTTTAAATTATGAAATACTAATCTAGGTAAACAGTCTTTAAATACACAAAAAGTGTTTTTTCCACTTTGTTTCTTCTAAGGTGTAACTTTGTATTTTCAATTTATAAAAAATTATAGTAAAAAATGAGCAACGTGGGGTACGTGAAGAGGTGTTCAGTTGTTTTTCTGGCTGTTCAGTGGTCACAAAATCAAGACAAATATAAAATACAAACTCAGAGATGTTAATACATCAAAGTACATCCTCTGTAGTTACTTGGATGATGTTTTCTGTTTGTTTGGATCTTTCCTTCAACTTTTGTTGTGTTTTTGTCCAAGTTTGGTTCAAAGTGAAGCATCATACGAAAGATCCTAAACAGCAACTTGACAAAAAGAAACTGGTTGCTTTTTGGTTAGAACATTATGCCAAGAGAGATCATGGAAAGCCCTTGACAGTGGTATTTGACATGGCTGAAACTGGAATCAGTCACATAGTAAGTATTTTTGCTTTCTTGTCTTGATTGCTTTTGGAATTATTTAACTTGTGTTACAAGAAAAAGGAAGTTGCTGTGCAACCCTTGACACATAAATAACTTAATAGTCATTGAGATAAGTGATATGGTAGAGCTTTTTCCCATGACATGAGCAGTTTCCAAAATCTTTTGTTACATATTAAATTTTGTCTTCTGCAACATGCTGAAAACTTGCTTTTAGTTTGGTGACTGAGCTGTTTGCAAGGTTGAGATCTTTCCTATCAGTACATATTTATAGATTTAATCTAATAACTAAAAATCTCACAGATTATGTGTAGGTTAAAAAATAAAATGTATTTCTATAGAATAACTACATTTTTCTTACCAAGTGCCATGCTGTCCTGTTATTACAGGAATGGCAGACATCTGTGTCTTTCTGCTTTTTTGTCTGGTGATGGTGGTATAACAAGAATTAATGTAAGCAAAAAAACCCCATCCCCAAACCCAGCTCCAGAAGAGGTTGTCTATATCTGGCACAGGCAAGATTATTAATGTTGCACTGGGACCTTGCAGCTGTGCAGTACAGGGCCACCAGCTTATGGGGAGGTAATTTGACAAATAAATATGATGTTATTCTCTTTTGCAAGGTTGATACTCTTACCTGTGCAGTGGGAGCTGTCCATGCTCCTAAAGATAATACTGGAACTGCAGTTTTACATAGCAGGAGTGAAGGATTGTAATAATTTCCTTGATGTGAAAGACTAATTTGATTTGGGTTTTATCGATTATATCCTGAAGCAGCTTTTTTCCCCCCTGTGTCTTTGAGACTCCCAGAGACAAAATCTCAGCAAGTGCTGTCTATAACTGTCCCATTGTACAGGCTTGCTTTGTAGTTAGTATGTTTGTCACAGAACAGGAATATTTTTAATGGCTATTTGTAGCCATGTGGAGTAATTGATAAATCTATCCTAAAGGAAAAAGAACTTGAATCTCTGGGTTCTCTTCCAGAGCATGCCTCATTTGTCTGTTCTGTTGCTATGGACATCTACTATATCACTTTTATCACTGGTATGCAGGAGATAATTCTGATAGCTCATGGCTTGTTACACCAGTTCAGGTAACTAGAATAGATGCAGTTATTGAATAGTCTGTGCAATCTGCACTTCTACTTCCAGACTTTAATCAAAATAATGGATCTATCCCTTCTGCTGTCTGATAGTGCTGCTTTTGGATAGGCAGCAGAATAGAGAGCAGCATCCTGATTAATGGAGATTCTAATAATTCTAATCTATCATTGTGTTTGTGCTGTAAAATGAAAGATATTGCATTTGGTGCAAGCAATAGACAATTGAGATAAATGCTTCTATTAGAGGCCACCTTCTGCCTGTAAAGATGTCAAGTTAGTTTCTAGTTGCTGAAGCCACTTAAAAAGCTTTCAGCTTGTGGGTAGACCCCTTAGACAGTGTTATTTTTTGGGGGCTTTTTTCACTCTGTCCAAAAATGTTTTGGTGGTGTGTTTACGTCACCCTAGGAGCTCCTTCCCCATTGTTACTGTTACATCAGGCTTTGGATCCTCAACCAGAAATGCTCTGTACTATTTCTGAAAGCAGTAGTAGTGGTAATTTCTGTTTAAAGGACTGGGAAAAGTACTCATGGCAAGCTTCCCACCTGAGTACCTTATTGTGGTAAGGTATCTCTTACTTTATTTCTCCACCTGTTTCATAAAAAGCCTTCCTTGCCCTTTACTGTGTAATACAGTTCCATTATACCTTGATTTTGCAAAGGAGACTGACTGTACTATTTCTGTACAGTGGCTCATTGGATTGAAGCATCCTGAAAATGGGTGGTATAGAAACAGCTCTTTTGAGCACTGTCTCTGCCCACAGTTTCTCTGCATGCCATCAACTAATACTTAACCCAAAATTCTCTTCAAAGAAAACCTGGGTTTTTTGCCTTTGGAAATATAATACTGAGTGCAGTAGTATATTGAACAGTATGTAGGATAATTACTGAAGTGAAATTTCAGTATATTGAATACTCTTCCACCTGTCAAGCTTCTCTAGTGCTAAAGGTTTGTTTTTCCTGTATCTTTCCTGCACATCTTAAGTCCTGTTGATACCTGCAGTAGTTTAGATATCTTAGTTATTGCACTGTTCAGAGGTCTATTGACTTCTTTCTCTGATTATAAGGGGAAGTGTGACCACAGTCCTGCAGCAATTTAATGGAGGAAAAAGCCTTGCATTGTGTTTTGAGGATATTTGTAGTGTATGTAAAACTGGAACACAGTTGACTACTATATATCTATCCTGTGCTTTTCATCAAATGCCTTAGCTAAGCCTGTACTTTTAAATGTTTTGGCTTACTTTGCGTTTATGCTGTGATTTTTTTTTTAATTAATTTTTTTTAAATTTAGGACTTGGATTTTGTCCGGTTTATTGTCAACTGTTTTACAGATTATTACCCAAACTTCCTCAGTAAGTATTGTATATTAAGTATTAAGCATTGTAGACTGGTGTAACAAGAGCATTTCATAATGTGATAGAAGATGGGGAAGATAAAGGTTTTTTTCATGTGCTTTCTGGGATAACTTCATGAAACGTGAATGTTACAGTGTGAATGTTATTCTTGTCCTGAAATCAGTACAACTTTGCTGAATAAACTTTACTTTCATCAAAAATCTACTGTCTTTTTGTGAAGTAGTAATGTTTATTACTAAGTAATAGCTCTTACTATATTTATACCTAGTAAGAACTATTATAAGCACATAATAGAAAGTAATTGACCAGTTTTCCTTTGCTTTTACTTGTGTAGAAGCTTTGATGATAGTTTGTATCCTTTGCAAGTCTTCAGTGGTCAAAGAATGAATGGCCCTGAAAATTTATGGGGAGCAATTGTTTATTCTGAAAATGAAAATGCTTGATTCTGAAAATTATTTATTCTGAGAAGGCATTTTTGTGTGCACACTTAGAAAACTCTTTGTACTTGCCTGCTAGTTTTTTAATGCATAGGCAAACACTGCACAGTTTATGCTAGCTCATTTTAAATATGTTGTAAATTTTAGGTGAAAATGTCTGTGAATGTTGAACTTCCATACAGCAACTGCTTAAACTCTGAATATTAAATTTTGGCTGATCGAAGTTCAAAGCTTTGATCAAATATCAAACTTAAAGGCAAGCGCAACATTGTTTTTTGTACTTTGACTTTCAAGAGGAAAAAAAATTGGGACACTTAAATGTTTTCTAACCTTTATGGTTAAATAAAAAATATTTGGAAAAAATAGACATACAAGACTTATTTGCTTCTTTGTGAAGTAAGCGATGCTGAATATACTTGTTAAACTTTCTTCTTTTCAGTAGCTGGTTTGCTAGGTCAGGTTGAGATCTTGCCTTTTTGCCTTATTTTTAAGATGAGTTATTAGTGACAAAATGTCAGAAAAGTAATATCCCAGGAAGTATATAAATGATGTGTAACTTGGAATTTTATTACCTGTTTTTCAATCAAACAGCTAATGTTTCTAAATACCAATTAGTTTGTACAAAATTGCTTTTACAGGGAGGTGAACATGGAGGTTTGTGACAGTGAATATTTACGTTTTACATGAATGTTATTGCTGTACTTGCTCTTAAAAAGAGAAATACCTAGCACTTGGTATTCAGATTTTTTTTTTCTTTTCAGCAAAGATAGTAATATTTGAAATGCCATGGATAATGAATGGTAAGTTGGTTTTTTTTTGTTTTTTTCTCTTCAGATTGTAATAACTTTTAAAATTTAGCAGCAAAAATAAGAAGCATTTTTCTACTCAGTGTAGATACAGATGAATAAGGGAGTTTGTTAAACATACATCTTTAAATCTGTCAGTTTAAAAGTTGCATACTTTTTATTTTTCCTTCTATCATTGTATTTTGGATCATACTTTACATGAAGTCTGCATTCATCCTGTTGTTTTCAAAGGTTAGGAGACCTTGATAAATAATCTGTTCCTTGAATGCTGCTAAGTAGGATCTTTTTAGGAATCCTATCATTCGCAGTATTGGTGACTTATACCCAACTCAAAACTAGAGTACACAGTTTAAGATAGATGGCTGACACTGGGTGCTGATGTGGTTACCCTTGTTCTGATATGGATGCTTCAATAATTAGCTATAACTATAATGTACATATAAATATGATAAATAGGGTAAATGTGATTCCTCTGTTGTTGCCATATGAATACATATT
The DNA here is from genome assembly GCF_017590055.1 of Onychostruthus taczanowskii. NCBI lineage: Eukaryota > Metazoa > Chordata > Aves > Passeriformes > Passeridae > Onychostruthus > Onychostruthus taczanowskii. Next base: position 7,255,421 of record NW_024502791.1, read on the forward strand.
TTTATGTTGGCTTTATATTTTCCTGCATATTTGTGTTTTACACAAATTCCAATTTTCCATTGCTCATTCCAATTATAATAGATACTTTCAGAGCAGGTTCTGCAATATTTTGAGGGATGTAACTCACTTGTATTATGTAAGATCTACCAATACACTGAAAAAGACCTACAAAAACAAAATAACAAAACTGCTTTCCTGTTAACTCATATATACCTTTTGTTTTGTTTTTTAAAGCTGCTTTTAAAATTGTGAAGGGTTGGCTTGGCCCAGATGCAATAAGCATGTTAAAGTTCACAAACAAGAATGACGTGCAGGAATACATCAGTGGAGAGTATCTGCCACCTCACATGGGTGGAACTGTAAGTATGAAATGTCATGCTTCTGCTGTGACACCTATATCAATTCCATATGTGGGCTTGAGGGTTGGCTCTTCAGAGATGGGTGATTTCTTGAAATTATTTTGCCAAGGATAATTTCAAAATTGTGATAATATAAAATAGGTGAACTTCATGAGAATTTGGTATCTGCATTCTTAAGTACATTCTTAACTACTGCTACTATTTTTTCTGAATTATTAATCCCCTTATAAGTCACTGAAAACCACTTAATTTTTCAGACTTTCAAGAAAAATTATCTAAGTGTCATTGTCACTTGTACTTTTTTTTTTGCTACCTGGTGAATTAGAGATGGTGTTTGTTTATGAAACAAATTCTATGAACAGAAAGTAGGTTTCATTGTCCTCTGAGAGTTCTAGTCCTGCTCCAGAGCTATGATTCATTAAAGACAGTTATTGTAGCTATTTTTCCTTTGCTGACTCTAGGGTTGCATTTTAAGACATGGCTGTAGAAGATTCTTTTCAAAGAGTATAGTAGAGCTCCAAAGTGGTACAAGCAGCATCAGTTTAACAGAACCAGAATCCAGTTCTAGTGCAATCTAAGGAACAGAACAGCACAAGCATCTTGGACAACATTTTCACAAGGCTAGTAGATCAGTATTGCATAATCTTTAAAATTATGCTTTAAAATATTAGTAGGCTATTTATGGTAGTAGAATAAGCCCACTGCAGGGGAGTTGCTTTTCACTGTTCTTTTTCCACCTTTTCTTTTCTGAAGCACTTTTGGCATTATGGCAGTAACAATATGGATAAAAGGAGGGTTGTGTTTCAGCAATAGTAGGGGAGGACACATTTCTTTGTATATGAATTCAGGGCAGTGTTGTTGTGGCCGGGACATAAGACACTTGTTTGGGGACCATAAAAGAATGTTACTTTGATTTTCATTTGACTGAGATTAGGAGCCTTTAAAAAGCACATGTGACTCTTGAGGAAAAGATACCCTTTTTTCCCATGGACAATTCCTGCCCCAGCTCCCAGTCTCATGTAACAACTTCCTCATATGGAAGAAAGCTGAAATTACTGCACAGCAGAAGTGGGCATTGAGGGAAGGGCTGATGATGTCTGAAGTGGCTTCAGTAAGGGACTGGATGTTGTTTAGCAGTGGTTCTGGACCTGCCTTCTGTGGTGTTGTCCTACTGTTGCAATAGAGGGGCAAGTTTTTTCCCTCATTAAAGCTGAGTATCTCCCATCTGCTTTTTAGACCACTTACCCAATAGTTCATTATGTCTTTCTTTAAAGAAAGAACTTGCAGTTTTGCTAAATATCCTCCTGAAGCATCTGCTGGAACACACAGAGTTACTGTAATCCTGCCTGGGGCCTGAAAGGTCTGATTGCTGATTAGTGATTGTTGATCAAGCTGCCTCCACGTTGTCCATCTTCTGAGAGCATTAACAAGTTTCAGATTCATGGAGGCAGCTTATCCAAATCACTTGTCTGGGGTAAAAAGTTGCAGCGGCAGAAATAAAGTAGTAAAATAGTAGTAAACTTGTCTGACAAGAACTCCAGAAGTTTTGACAATTTCAGAAAAACAGCTTTATCTCTGCATATTAAGAACCCTGTATTTTGAACCAGCACATGCTTTGACTGCTGCGTTTTTTTCGCTTAATGGATGTTTTGAGCTTTTAAAAACCTCAGAACTGTCATAATTTGGAAGAATTGTTAGCAAATACCAAGACTCCAAAGCTGTGCTCTGAACCTTTCTTCCTAAGATTTTTTCAGCATATACAGTAAAGCAGTGTCTTTGCATTTCTGATAGCAGGGAGTTTTTCACTGACCAGAAAACATACAACATATTGCCCTTTCTCAGAATTTAACTTTTCTTGATGTGATTAATCTTGGCTTCTCTTGAGGCAGCTAGCTAGCGTACAATTCACTATTATTACTATTGTCAGGCCTGGCTTTTTTAAAATGCAGTATCTGACTTGCATAAATTGATTCCTTCCATTTTTCTCTAGTGTTTTGTTTTGTTTGTGAGGAGCTTTATTTTTTTTTTTTTCTTCCTTCTGATTTTCTCTGTCATCTTTCATTTCCACACATTTAGTTACCGGTCTTCACATTCACAATGAGTATAATGCCTGTGAAGAGCACAGCATATCTGTGCATCCTTTGCTGTGTCCCCGCCAGGATCCAGTTTTGAAGAGCCAAGTCTTTCCAGATGGAAGCAACTAGTGGAGCAGATCATTTGGCAGGTTAATTTGGGGAGATACCTAGATTCCACTGCACTTACATTCTTTGTATTTCAGAAGAATGTTAGAGACTAGTTCTGGAAGTAACAAAAAAATCCATAGAATAGTGTTAGAGTCAGTGATTACCTTGCTTAAGTAAGGGAACTGTTCTTTGTCTCTGTTGGAAGCCTCCAAGCTTCTATGTGTGAAGTTATCTTCAAGCATGTTTTAAGTCTATCTCAGGGTCGCTCAAAAGATGAATCAAAAACTTTCCATAGCTTTAAAATCCTTTGATTGACTGTCAGCTGGCTGTGAAAGAGGAATATCACATGCTTGATTTTAGACAACTAGTGGGCAAAGATGTCTCCAGAGTACCAAAAGTTTTAAAACTACTTATGGAAAACAGAAACTTGGGTTTTGCAGGACTTTGGAATATGAATTTGGTCATTCAATCCTCATCAGTCTCTTGGCTGTGGCTGTTACCATATTGCTAATCCATACATGCCACGTACCATGTATGTGGCTTCGAGTTGTTCTTCTCCATAGTGCAGAGGTCATTTGCTTTATAGCAGGTTTATTTTTGTACAGCTTGTCAAAATTGCCCAAGGCAGATCTAGGAGCAAGCTGATGCTAGCCATCCTGGAAAATTAGGGTTAGGTGCTCAAGAGCCACTTGGTAATATTTTTCATTTAGAAATAAATGTATATTAACTCAGTGTTTTCTGGCTTTTCTATCTATTGTATCACACATTTTGCCATTTCCAGCTGTTGGAACAGTCCCCTTCTTAAGGCATACACATTTCTGACTGAGCAGAGAGATTTGTTTCTTCAGTAATATTTTCTGCAAGACTGAAGTACATACCGTGTACACTTTGATACAAGACATGTACACACAGTAGGGTTTTGATTTGTTTTGCCCAGTCTTTCTTTGTCAGAAGATGGATTTAACAAGGATGAATTGATCAAGAGTCTCTCTACTGGTGCCAATATTGAACAATGTGTGCAACTGCTGTGCTCTCCACCTGGGTATCTAAATTGATAGCCCACAGGTTTTCTTGAAAGTACCTTATATAGGTCAGTGGCCTGAAGTTAAGACTTAGGCTAAGCTTAAGTTAAGTTAAGGCTAAATATCTAAATTGATAGCCCACAGGTTTTCTTGAAAGTACCTTATATAGGTCAGTGGCCTGAAGTTAAGACAGGGCTAAGCTTGCATATGACTTCATAGTCACTGTGTGCATGTTATCTTAGAATATATCACTACTATGATTAAGGCACCTCTACAAAAATGGCAAAAATAGTAGCATGATTTCTCTAGATCTGCTATAAAGGAGAGTCATAGGTCTCTAGAATGGATGTATTAGGCATTGAATGGCTGAGGTTTTCACCCTGTTAGCAGATATACCCATGTCACTGAATCTTAGGCACTGTAACTAGGAAGTGTGGGACTTTGAACAGAATCTCGTCAGTGGGACAACTCAGCTCTTGAAGCTATCCAGCAGCATGGATTAACAAGGCCAAGTCAAGTGTGCAGTGAAATTAATTTCCCTCTATTAAGGTCACTTTGTTACATGCTGTTCATCCTATGCTGGGAGGGAATGATGAGGCTTTGTTGGTTTGGATAAGGAGAAGCTGGATATTTCTGTCAAATGTGGGATGTCAGTATTCTGTAAGACTGCTGTAATATTTCTTGTGGACTGGAGTCTTGTCTTTTAATATGATTTAGTCTGTAACTGATACTTAAAGCTTGTCCTTCTGGCCCTTAATAGGACATTGTTTGAGCCAGGGAATACCTGTTGTAGTCATCACCTAGAGGTCTTTGACTGTTGCTACAAAAGAGTAGATGAGATTTCGACCTTGATTATAATTGTAGATGATCAGAAAGTATACTTTTTTGTTTGTTGTTTCTTTGAATAGGTCCATCTAAGACTTTTCCCTTTTAATCTTTCTTAACAACACATTATTCCTTGGTTTGAGAAAATGTTCTTGCTTATGGAGAGCTCTCTTGAATACCTTTTTGTAAATCCCTGCTGAGGGAGGCATCATTTGTGAAGCAGGGACATTGCTCCATTCTGCCTTTGGCAGGATTCAAAGCTGTGTTATTTTTCTCCACTAGAAAAGCTGACAGATTATATCCGTTTCCTTGATTCTTAAAACTGTTTGAAAATGCAGTAGGAACAGAGATCCCCATTCAAAAACTGCCTCTAACATTACATGTGACAAAACAATTTGGAGAATGTTAAGAAAATTTCTAGTCAGCAAAAATTGGTTTTTACTGATCTTCCAATGGAAAAGGTATCTTTATTGTAGACTCATTGAGAACTTAAGTATTCTGCTGCTGCATTACTCAGATGTCTTAAATATGGTCTTTAAATTGATTTGGCATTCCAAGGACTAGAGGTCTGAATTGCAGAATATGCAAAAGGTCCACACACATTATGTTAAACTTAAGGGATTATTTGGGATTGTTTTATGGGTTTGGGCTTTATTTCCTTTTTTTAAAGTATCCATTATGAAACTAACAAGGAACAACTGATGTTCTTCATCACTTTTGAAATATTTTTAGAAATAGCTGTCATAAGATTTAAACCATATTTTTGAGAACTAAGAAGAGAACTTCAGCAATTAGACTCTGAATGCTGATCCTTGATAGACCAGCTTCTGTAGTTCTGCTGTGAATATAAATAAAAGTTACAGTTTACTGGCTTCATTGGATGACTGTATTTATTTGTCTATTGATGATAAAATAGAAATTCTTGGTGTCAGCTTTCTGTGCAGGGGTGCACCTTGAAATGGATAAATGAAACATAAAAGTAATGTGAAACAAGAAACAAAGACAATATTTCCATTTAAAAAACCCTAGAGAAGGTCCTTCTAATCCTCTCAAATAACTCATCTTTTATAAATCCTTATCTTTCAGGATTCCTTCAAGTACAGTTATCCTCCATTGGTTGATGATGATTTTCAAACTCCTTTATGTGAAAATGGGCCCATTACAAGTGAAGATGAGCATGAAAGTAAAGAAGAGATAGATGCAGACACCAAGGAGGCTGGGGAGCTGAATGAAGCACAAAACCTTAATCAGAAAAAGGTATCTAAGTGAAGATTTAGGCAAGACTAGCTAGATGGTTACAGAGTGGGACAATAGACATACACTTTTGGTTACTTGTCTTTGTGTTGTATCTTTTTAACAGTTTTTCTGTCTTCTAATTTAGCAAAAGAACACAGGAAAACTGAAAAATTATAGTTACAGTTTCAACCTTGACTTTTGGTCTGTTAAGACAAGTTTTATGCTTCAGAATGTGTAAAATGTGCACAAAGTATTTAGTTTGTCTCTTGGAATATAGTGAATTGTACAGCAAAAGGAAAGGTTTCTGTATTTTACTTTCAAAGGTTGTCTTTCTACTAGGTTTCTTTTTAATCTTGGGATATTTTTAATCTTGGGAGATTTAGTGGTGATCATTTTGAGGGAGATCTAGTTTTCGCTGATGCTTAAATCAGAATGTACATGAAAAAATGTTGTTAAATATTTATGCACTGTTGGATGTTACTTTGTTTTCTTAAATTATTGATAAAATCTCAACATATAAATGTTTTCATTTATTCTCAGGAGAAATTGTATTCCTACTCCATCAATCATGTTTTGCAACATAATCTTCCTGCAGTGTTGTTTATCCAGAAATAAAGGCATTGTTTTACACAAGTTCGTATGAAGTGATATTTAGGAATATGCAGTAACATTAACTGGGGATATTGCTCTTGAAAATTGTAGAAAAAAATTTGAAATTGACTACTTTAGTATCATAATTAATTTTGGAATATTACTTGCAAAACTTCTCTTTAGTGGAGTAGAATACAGTTTCATTTACTGTTACAGGTTTGTCAGAATAATTTGAAATGTGCAGCTCACTAAGTAGTACAGCTGTTATTTGTAACTTAGCCAGCTTTAAAAAAATATTAGATAATTGCACTGACCTTAAGGTCAAAAGGAAGCATTACATAACCATGGATAGACTCAGTAGCTTGTTTTTCCTTGGAGCACATGTTAGAAGCTGTGATTCTCACATACAGAAACAGGGAGAATTTCTGCTCTGTGAGTTGCCTTTGGTGCTTAATAAGCCTCAGTGTTTGTTGGCTTTTAATTTGCTTGGGTGACTTAACTTTCTACTTAAGGTATTTTAGTTTTTTTACTTTTTTTACTCTTGAAGTGCCCTAAAGCATGTAATTGTTTTCACTTTTATTCAGTGTAACCAAGGTGCTACTCAGATTTTTTCAGTACAGGGAATCATGAGTGATAAACTTGGTTAGTAAGTGCCTGTCCTGTAGGTGCTTCCCATTTTGTGCTCTACAGTAATATTTTTGTGGTAGTTTTATGTTGAACAAAGCCTAACATATAACTAGTGCAGTGTATTTACACACCAGCCTTTTTCTACCACTTTTATATAATTACTAAAAAAGTTCCCATGTGGGTTCTCTTTATACAGCCTATTTCATATAAAGTTTTGTATTCCTTTCATTCCCATACTTCAAACTTGCGTGAACTGAGTTCTCTTCATGTCCTTTCTCCGTATTAAGAGTGGAATAAAAAAGCAAATTCTTCAGCCAGCTGATCTGGAATCATGATGTCACTAATACTTTCAGTCTTCTGTACCCCCCAGCACCTGCCCTGTTTTGCATGTATTTTCCTAATGTTGTAGAAGAAAACCCTCAGAAGCCAAGATGTACCTGCAGTTTTGAAAGCACCAATTCAATCAGTATTATTTCTTTTATGTTCTGCAATACTTCAGAGTTTCATCTAAGAGCAATGAAGATATGTTTAGCTACCCTGCAATGTAATGAAGTGTGGAATTGGTACTGTGTTTTCTGTTAGAGTGGTACAGTATATAATACAGAGTGTATTGTTTTAATCTGTTTTAATTTGAAATGGGTGAATAATACCAGTGCTTTATAACCTTTGATATTTGAAGTGCTATAACTTAGTGTGTCTGGAGTTTTCAAAAACAGACCCGACCATCAGGAAAATACATGGAAAAAAGACAAAGCAGAATTTTTGTTTCGTACATGTTTAATGTGTTATGTATCTTCTATAGTAAATCATTTTATTCAATGGACTTCAAGTGCCTTCAGGGAATGAATATACATAAAACTTAGTCTTTAATATGTAAACTGTTGAAATAAGCCTCATCATATTCTTTGAAATACCTGCATGATTCTGTAACATGTAATCCAGGTTTCTAGTTAATCATTATAACTATCATTTTTACTCAGATGAATTCTATAGAACAAATTTCCAAATCAGAGGAAACTGACAAAACAGAGGTCAAACCAAAAAATGCAAAGAAAGCATTAACCACTTTTAAAGGACCTTTATTACATATCAGGTAATAATAATTTTCTTAAATTTTCTTTTTACAATGTTCCTTGAGTACTGAATTAGTTGGTTTTCAAAATAAACTTTTTTCAGACCGTTAGAGGAAAACAAATTATAAACAACCTTTTAAGATGGATTTTTACAAAGCTCAAAGAGTTTTTCTGGTTTTACAAGTTTTCAGTGAATCTTCTGGTGTCACCAAAAATGGATATACTTTTTGTACAAATAGGTATATATTCCATAGAATTGTAGAAGTGTTTTATATTGAGAAACCATCTGACTCAGTTAAGCCTGTCCTTACCTGTAACGAGAGCAGTGGTTTGACACTGTTTGATTTCACTGGCTCAAGAAAAAACAATGTTTTTTCAAGACAGTTTTCACTGTCAAATCCTGCATGAATTCTTTTGGCTTATGATGGTATAAATGTCTACAGTAATAGTTTCCACCAGTTAAACTTGATTAATGGGTGCAGTTTATTTTGTGTGGAAAGGGCTCTATAATAACGTATCTACCCAGAAGGTTTTGTCATCCAGGATGCTACATCTTGCAGTTGTTTTTGTCACTAAGCTAGAATAAAGAAATCAATTAACCAATACCACTTTTTTTTTTCACTGCCTTTTAGATTAAGATGCTTGTTTAGAATTTGATTTAGATGTTAACTTTTATTTTCACTTTCAGTTTGCTATTAGATGAATGAAGAAAATATCTAATTTTAGGTAATTTCTTAGCTAACTTTTTAAGTGCTGTAATGAATTAGTTTTGGAATTAATTTTAATAATGACATGCTCATTAGCATAAATATATTTTGTATGTGTAAATTTTTTCCTAAATTTGAAATGAAAAGCCTCCTCTGTATAGCCTTAGTTTCTTGTATGGCAAGACAAAGGCGTAGACTGCAGAATTGTGATTATAAAACAATGTTGAACATTTTCTGTGACAATCACAATGCTAGATGTGTCTTTCCAACCACTTATTTGAAAAAGAAAAGAGCACAAATCATAAGCAGACAAGAAAAAGAAATCCAAACAAGCAGAAACACCCCCAGAAACTTCCGTTTTTTCTCTTAAAATATTTCAAGCTGTCATTGAATAGAAGTAACTTACATGGACTGCAACACATGGAAGAATAAAGTTAGTCAAGTATAGAGGTGTTAATACTTGTAGTCTTGCTGTCATGGAAAATAAAATACTGGTGTCTCCATTGTTCTTGCTGTTTGTTTTCTTTTTAAAGTAAAATCCTGAGTGCAGCTGTTGCTCTGGACATTTTACTGAAGGTGATTGAACCAATAATGTATAGTGCCATTCATAACCAGTTTTGGGCACCTATCACAGAGACCATAAGCTCTGCCACCATGGTTAACGTGCATCCTTGCTCATCTCCCAGCACTGCCCAGTGAAGGGAGCAGCCCAGAGCCTGAGCTTGCAGCTGAGGCACTGCACCTCTGGCACCATAAAATGATGGGCCAAAGCTGGGTCCTTGTGCTCTTTTGTTTCTTGTATTTTTAGTCATGCTTATGAGTCAGCTGTCTCCCTCATTTAGAACACAATTGTATTTGCCTTGTATATCTTACAATGAAAGGCTGCCTCTGACTTTCCTCCTCAACAAGTGAATTTGTTTGGTCAGACAAGAAGCAGCAGCTTCCTTGTACTGTCTGGCAGAGGAGCAGCTCGTGGTGTGTTGTGGTACAAGAATTTCTAGTACAAGCTGGTTATGTCACACACATCAGAATAAGGAAATTCCTGCATCTGTAAAAGTTAAACAGCTTGGGTGTTTGTTTAAACAATTCACCCTCCTACCTCCTAATAGCTACATGCCTCCTACCCCCAACGCTGTGGAACTTGATTTCACTGACAAGAACCATACAGCCATGGTCCCCAAGTTTTTGTGTTTTTTTTTTTATTTTATTTTAGCTTTGCTCAATGACCATAATTGGTAGAACAAGAAAGATCAGGCTCTGGCAGAATGTTCCTTCCCTTGATCATGTTTGTGACTTATTTTGAGGCTGATTATTGTTATCTAGTTTTATTTATGGTTCATCTTGCGATCACTGCAGTAATACAGCTACACACAGCTGCAGTGGTACAGTATTAAGATAGCTAAGCTGTGTTGTAGCTACAATCCTTCCCTTCCCTAGCACTAGTTACTTAAATTGACAATTTGGAAATGAAGGAATACTGAGAGGAGGAGGGAATTACCCTATTAAGTGGTGTTAAACCCCATCCCTTTTCTGGTTTCTACCTTATTTGGCACACTTCCTTATCCCCACCACAAAAGAAGTAGTCTTGTCACGTGGACTGAGTAATGCACTGTAAAACATCAGCACCCCAACATCACAGTCACCCCCGGAATCTGCTTCTGGCGTGGGCGTTCACACTTGCCCTACAGCACCAAGGGGTTTTCTTCTCACTCATACCCTGGTTTAAGTAGGAGAAGGATTGGTACCATAAAAGGAAGCCTTTTGAGGAGGAGGTCAAATTAACATGAAATTGTCATTCCAAAAAGAGGACATGGGGAAAAAAAAAATCACGTGTTTTGAAAGAGTATATGCCGTTCAGTAGTACGGAGTAGAATGGCAGTTCTTTGCGTGCTCCTCATGTGACATAATGAAAGAAAAGGTTCTTTACTTGCTGCTCAAGTTTCCTTTCCTTACATTATATGAGCATGCCCTACCTTTTACCTACTAGTGTTCATTTGAATGCTTATCCAAATTGAGTTGTGTTAGTTTGATGTGGTTTAAAATATCTCATGCATGACTCTCCTAATTGCACAAGAATATTAAAAACAAGCAATAACTTTATTTATGCATGTGGTACCACAAGTATGTGAAGACTGACTCATAAGTACAAGTGGATTCAGCTGTCGTGGTTGAAATGATTGCCAGTTGTGGATATCTGCCTTCTCTTATGTGTGCACTATATCCATGACAAGGTTAGATGTTTGAGGTTGAAATTACTCCCTGTCTGTGACACCTTATACTCCTTAACATGAGCATAAATTAAAGTCAGCGATGCTTTCCCTTAAGACACTGCCCAAAGACGCAGTAGCTGACTCCGAGTATCTGTTGGCTGTTACAGATGGCAGAAGTCAAGGGCAGTTATCAGCTGAGGCAGCCAGTTCCACTTGTCATGAGTCAACCCTGAGCTTCACTACATAATTTCTGCTTTTTGTTATCATAGCTTTTTTTGATGAAAATCTGTTTATGGTGACTGTAGCTGCAGGGTAGAAAGTATTTTATTTTCTTGGAGGTGTGGTCAAGTTTTTTCTGTGATCTGTTGTAAAGATAATCTGAAGAAACTAATTATTTTTAAATTTTCTGTTAGCCCAGCAGAAGAGCTATATTTTGGATCCAAAGAAACTGGAGAGAAAAAATGTTTGATAGTTCTCACAAACGTCACTAAAAATGTAGTGGCTTTTAAAGTAAGTGTTTTATGTGTGGCCTGGTTTACTAACTGTAACTTTTTCTTGTTTTCTGTAAGGAGGAAGAATGCTATTAAATCCATTTTACAGACAAAATTTTTTATTGTGTAGTGATGTTTGAGGCAGATCAAAGATCTTCTGGTTGAATTTATGTCTACAATGTACCACCTCAAAGTGGGTAATTAGTGTTACAAACCTTTGGAGCACTGACTAAAAAAAGAGCAAAAGTGATGGTTGGTTTTTTAGTGAGAGTAATACTTCTTGAAAAAGAAAGGCTTGAGCATTAAGTCATCTTTTTAGAATGTTTCTTTTAAAATAGTGGCTGGAAACAAGTTAGTAATACTAACTAAAAAATTATGCAGATCCATCTGCAAATGCCACCTTCAAAGAAATTAATAGTTATATTTACTTCAGAAAGATGGAGTTTACTTGCATCTTTGTGGATTTTTTCCCATGTTTTGCATTATCTGCAAATTACTTAAAATAACTTAAAATTTTCATATTTTCATATTTATTATAACATGTTCTTGGCTGGTTTTAAATATGTATGCAAAAGAAAAATAGCAAATGCAAGAAAACAAAGGATGAATGCCATTGACAGGGAGGAAAAAGGAATATTCAAGAGTCCTATTATGCCTACAAAATGATGTATTTTAGAGATTTGTCCTAATAGTCAAGCTTTTGGGGATTTAGCTATTACAGGATGAGAGAAGTTATGAAGCAATTGTAGTTTCTGCATGCACTCACTGTGTCCTTCATATTTCTTGTTTATAGGTGAGAACAACTGCACCAGAAAAATACAGGGTTAAACCCAGTAACAGCAGCTGTGAACCTGGCACATCATTAGATATAATAGTTTCTCTTCATGGTGGTAAGTAAAACTGTAAAAGAGAGCATGTAAGAAATCTGGGCAAGTAGCATTAGACATGCTCTAGACACTGATGGTTGTGTGTGCTTGCTGGTGTGTGGGACTGACTGATGCCCATGTCTACTTGACTCTTGTATGAGAATGGTACCATTTGTTAGAAAAACATGGATGTCAGAAAGGATTTGAGTAACTGCCTGTACTGATTTACTGCTCCACTTAGGCATAAGCAGCTGTTGTCTGCAACCCATTTTGTTTCTTGCCTTAAAAAACAAAAAGTCTGAGTGGCAGTTGTCTCATGGTTCATTACTACAGTGGGAGTTTATGTGCAGTAAATCAGTTTTCTAAATTGTTGCAAGGACATGTGAATTTGCTAGAGAAAATTTTGGGTTGTCTTTGAGCTATTAAAATGGAACTAGTTCTGTTAAAATGAACATATATAATTTTGGGGAAACTGTAATTAGAATTATTGAGCTTTAGAGAATAATTTCCTAGTTTTTATTTCTAGTAAGTCAGTGTCTGGTGTCCTGCAATAAGCAAGTTCTCATTTTATGGCACTTCTGTGCGAAATACTTCTATCCTCCTTGCAATATTGTTGTTTTATTTAAGCACACTGTTGTTTTTTGGTTTTTTTGTCTTCCTTGAGGGCAGGTTTTGCAGCTTCTTTGCAGGATCGTTTCCTTATAATGGCAGCAGAAATGGATCAGTCTTCTGGAGCAGGTGTGCCAGAACTGACTCAGTTTTGGAAAGAAGTCCCTAGGGCCAAAGTGATGGAACATAGGTAAGCATATGGTTTTCTGGTAATAGGGGTTTGGGGTTGCTTAAGCTTTTATTATTTAGCTGATTTATAGCATTTATGTAATCCTAATCAGTGAAGGATTTGCCAAATTCACTTGCGTGGTTACTGACCAAAATACATTACTGAGACCTCTGCTCTGTTTTAACTGATCAGATGTGGGCTTAATGTATAAAATGGTATTCTGGACATGCTGTTCTTTTTTTCTTGTTATTCTTGTGCTGATTAAGAGTTAAGTGGAAAAAATAGGAATGCATGTGAAAATACACGTGAACAATAGGGGTTCTGGTTTTTTAATAAGAATGTGTTGCTTAAGTTTTCTAAAAGGAAGCACTCAAGGAAAGCAGGCATAGTAAATGCAAAACTATTTTCTAGACAATATTAAAAATGTTCTTTTTCTTCTAGGGAAAATAGGAATTTTGTAGAAAATTTCTGTAAAACCTGTCACATGTTCATATGTGTATATTCAATATTTAGTGGTGAAATAGTCATCTAGAAAAATTGCTAGAAAAATACATTTTCCCATAGACTTTTTTAAATGCACCTGTTGCTCTTCTCTCTCATCCAGTCACATTGGGTGGTATCACTGAACATGTCTAGGAGAAGTTCCCTGCAATTTTGACTGGTTTTTTGCCTTAGATTGTTCCTGCAGTTTTGCTGTGGGTTTGTGGGGCTGTTTTTTTTGGAGCTGCCTTTACCCCCTCATGGCCAAAACTACTGTGGAAAAAGTATTTTGTGAGTCTTGATGCCTGAATCTTGTTCTGTATTTGCTTCAAGTGCTTATCCCTTACTTCCCTTTTGATTAAAATCTACATCATGTGAGTGACCTTGAGCTTCCTTGCATAAGTGGTGCAATTTATTTGGTTTCTTTTTAAGACAGACCCTGAAACAATAGAGAGAGGTTATTTGATTACAAGTGTGCTGTGTACATTAGCTACTCATGAATACAAACCTGACCTTTACTTTTTGGTAAACCTAGACTAAATGTAGTGTAATTACAATTATTGTCTCTTAAATTTTAAAAGTGTAGGGATTTTATCATCTTAAGATGGATTGTTTACTCCTAATTATGCAATATTGCATTAAATTTGTGATTTTTGGTATGTGTTCTTGTTTCCTTTTTACAGGCTGAGGTGTCACGTCCTAGAAAGTAGTAAGCCCTCTTCTCTGACATTAAAAGACAATGCATTTAATATTCCAGCAAAAACTAATGAAGATTTACATATACAGGTAATAGCATATTCCTTTGTGCTGAATATTTAGCAAAATTATAGAAAATGGTAGAGATAAAATAATAGATAAAATTATAGAATGTGGTAGAGATAAAAGAATTTTTACTGAACCTTTTTGGTATTTTGTAAATTATACTATTTGAATGTCTCAGCAATTGAAGGTAACTACATCAGTGATAGTGATAGTGATTTAATTATTTTGTTTAATGATAATGCTTTAATAATTATTAAATTTTCAATTCAGTTTTCTCCTTCTTCTTGTGTATATAGAGATCTGACATATCAAGGAGTGTCAGTGGTATCTTTTGTTTCTGAATGTCACCTGCTTGATGCAGGTCATATTGGTTATCCATAAGTTAAGATGTGAAGCTCTTTTAGTGGGAGAGATTCCTGAAGTGTGTAGTGATGGAAAAGGTATTGCTGAGAGACTACTGAGAGAAGGCCGTTTTTTTTCTCTTTTTTCTTTTTTCTTCTTTTTTTTCTTTTTTTCTTTTTTTTTCTTTTTTTTTCTTTTTTTCTTTTTTTTCTTTTTTCTTCTTTTTTTTCTTTTTTTTTTCTTTTTTTCTTTTTTTCTTTTTTTTCTTTTTTTTCTTTTTCTTTTTCTTTTTTCTTATTGCCAGAATAGCTCAAAATTGCCAAGTGCTTTCAAGTGCAGTAATTCTGACTTAATGAAACTGTTCTATTTTCAGCTAACTCATTTACTGCAGATTAATAAAAGACTTGAGGAGCAGATGAATCGCTGCCTCTGGTTCCAGCAGCTGTCACTTGTTTTATCACTGCTATCAGTTACTGTTGCTGCCTTCTGCTTCTACCTGGCGTATGCCCAGAGAAGCTAAAAAGAATTGCTGTGCCCTGGATGTGCTCTGCCTATCATGGCTCGTTGGAGTCAAAAAGATTGCAGTGCTGCACTTGGATTCTGGAACTGCCAAAATGAGGTTTGTGAGCCTACAGCAATGAACAAGGAACAGTTCACTGGGGAAAAAAAAAGATAGAAGAAATGAATGACCAGCCAACAAAATTACTGAAATTATTGTCTAAGTTGACACCTATGATAGGGCATGAGGAAGATGTTAAAGCTAGGACCTGTTTTCACTGAACAACTCAATAAAAACTACTGAACTGGAAGGAAGAAACCAAATACAACATTATTTAAGACTGTTGTGCTTTTTTTCCTCAATTCATCTACTTTAAATACAATATTTCATTTCATCATATTCATTCTTACATTGTGAATCACTCCCATAGAAGATGCAAGCAGTGAACTTAGTGTATTCCAAGGTTAATCTCTTCATCCAGGAAAATTTACAGAAATTATGTAGTACAGGTGGATTTTTTTATATAATCAGTGTATGTGCATATACATAAAGGAAGATATTTGTTGTTAGTAATTATTTTGATAATTCAGACTCATGGCTCTCTTTGGTTAAATTCCTTTTGTGCTTCTTCTAAATGAAAAGTTACTGTAAACATTTCTTACCAAGTAACATACGCACAAGACAAGACACTATTCCTATTCTCTTTTTTTTTTTTTTTTTGGAAAGCAACTTGTATTCAAATCACAGGAGTGTGGGAGCTGACTTTTACTGTGATGGCCTATTATTGGTTCATAAAAAGGCTATTAAATAGTCAGTGTAAGAACTCACTCTGAGCTGTGCAATATGGTTAAATTCCATATGAAATTATGAAAAAAAGCAAGTCAAATCAGGAAGATTAAATGCACTTGAAGGCAACATAAAAGTATTATGTCAGCCATTTCACAAAAATTGTTGTGGAAATGGTGCATGAAGCTAGAAAGAACTTTGCTAACAAGGATTCTTTGTACTCAGTGCTGTAAATATGTATATTAAAATGATAAAAACTTAAAAGGAGACTGATGGTATCTTTCATACATTTAAAATTTTCACTCTTTAGGAAATTTAAAAGAATTATGTTACTTGAATTAATTTTTGCTACAGATTGGCTTTGTAACAGATTTATTGGTTTTGTCTGCTAACTTTAATAGATGAGAAGTGATTGTTAAGGAAAAATAAAGGTCATGCTCTGCTTCTGTCTTTTTGCTTACAGTGTGTTAGTGATGTAGGATCATTTCTAGAAAATAGAAAAGGGCAGTTTAAAATAATGAACAGATCAACTAATAAAGCCAGCAATATGATTACTAAAAAATGTACAAAGCAAGGCTGCATAAATGTTTGGTGCACAATCTTCTGTCCTCTCTTAATTTATACAATGGTTTTACCACATCTGCTTTTTCTTAGCTTTTCACTAATCTCATTTCTGCCTGTTTTGTTTCTCAGTATTTTGTATTCCTAATGATTTGGCAATTAATATTGTTAACTGCTTATAATGAAGCTGTTACTTGGGTTCTTTTTTATGTGCATGCAACTAAGATGCTTTGCTTATAACGAAATGGATTGTTGTCTTAGTGAGAAAAGTAACAAAGTAATTTGTAACCTTAAGATAACAATAACCATGCTATTAAAATGCCAATTCCTTAATTTGGGTGGATTGAATAGCACTTTACTGTAAAATTGCCAGAAATATATTCTTAGAGTCTTTGCCAATATGAATATTTTACTGTTTTGGTGCTTTCATATATTTTCAGTATTTTATTACTTATTTTATTATTGGTATTTTCTTTGTATGAATCAGATGAACATCTTTTCTATTTTAATATATTTTAGAAAAATACAGTTAAAAAATAAATATGAGAAAATACATAGTCTTTAATGTTTAGTCTTTTAAAAGTAGCTGCATCTCCTGGGGTTTTTGCTTTACTATTAGTCTGCAGATGCTTCATATGGGAGGGGTCAATATGGTGATGACCCACAGTCTGTTGTGGAACAGAAGTTGTGGTGGTACCTGTCAGAGAAATGTGAAATAGGTGACAATGGCTCCTCCAACAGAATGCCTGACATAATCACATGGATGTGATACTGGCACGTCAGTGGTGCCATGGCACAAGGGATGCAAGTCCACACAAAGTGACTGTAGGGCTTTTTAACTTGAAATGGACATCAGTCAGTTTGTATTTTTCTTCTTTGAGAATGTCATTGTTTCTGTCATCACAGAGTATTTTCCCAGTATTTTCAAAGCTTTCCGTAAGTAGTTTCAGATTTTGTTTGACAGTCCTTGGAAATGGGTCTCACTGTGGAAAGTTTTGTGCTTAACACACACTGAAGGTACAGAGTAACATGATATGATACCCAAAATCAAGAGAAGAAACAAAAGAAACAATTTTATTTTTTTTTTCACGCTATGGGAAATGTGGTTTATAAAACTGCGGCATTTTAGAACTTAGTTCACAAAATAGGATTTGATTACATGAACTATAAAGATCTAAGATTTAATTTTCCTTTCCCTCATTGCAGATTCACAGTTAATTTAGGATTTTACAGACATTTAAGAAACAACAAAGATTGTAATCCTAAAATTAGCAATTTGTGCTCCAAAAGAACACATACTCTTTCCTAGCAAGGAATTTTTGTACCCTCTTCTGAGCTTCATTGTTCTATTTTCCTATGTGAAAGATCAGACATTTTGGAAAAGAAAAAACAACAACAACATGGGGATTAGGGGCAGCAGGAGCAGGGATTTTAAATTACCTTTATATTTCATGAGTGATTCCCTGCTGTAACTAATTTGTCTCTGTTGTTTGCCTTCCGAATCTCAGTTTGTCCCTGTTTCCAGAGGCTGTTAATTTATATGGGTTTTTTTGACTGTATGGGGTTTTATGGGAAAGCATTGTAAGTCTCTGCAGTGTCTTGGTGGTCCTGTGTATTGCCCTGGCAGCATGAGGATGCAAGTGTTGTTCTGTTGGTAAGCACAGTGTTAGTTCACTCATGTTCTAGGGCTTTGTTGTGAAAGTGGGCATTCAGTCAGAATAACTTTCTGCCAAGCCCATCACAGGTGGCTGTAAGAATTCACGGGTTTGGGTCTGGTAAAGCCCCCTAGGGTGTTGTGGCCCAGACATGAGGGTGTCTATGTGCAGTATGTGTATTGATTTAGGAAGAGCTAATCGCTTCTAATCAGCCAGGAAGAGCAGGTTGTGTCCTCATTTCTGAGGCTAAATAAGACATTTCAGTCAGCTTCTGCAGTGCATGTCTTATTTTCCCTGGAAGGTGGCTCACTGAGGAATTACCAGCCTGGTGGTGTGCAGTCGCTACATTTCCATTATGTTTGTGCTAGCGCAGGTATGTGATGGTAAGTGATGATTCCAATTAGACTTTTCAGTATCCCTGTTTCCTTGGCACAGTTCAGCATCAGCAGCTTCTGGCTCTGTGCCTCCTGCAGCTGATGAGAAACAACCTCCCTCTTTCAGTTTTCTCAATAGTTTCAGTGCCCCTTTTCAGTTGGAACCTCGCTGTTCTTGTTTTTGACACTTTATAGTGGTTGCACACAGTAATACAATATACACAGAATACAGAGACACAAAACATACAGCACAGGAAATCCATCTCTCGGGCATATGGCAGGGGTGAGTTTTCCTTCTTTGTGGAGGAACTGACTGAAGTTCCACGTGTTGACCTTTTCTGGGCCTGATATAAGCAGCTTCCAGGTAGATCTGAGCAATTACTGCTTTGCTACTTCTGAGCAGAAGCACTGAAATTCCCAAGTTATGTGAGCAAAAAGTAAGCATCTGGACAGATTTTTTTGCAGGTAGGTATCTTGTCTCCCGGCTTTCTTTATTCCCAAGAGTGGTGCACCAGGCTATCTGTTTGTCATGTTCTAAGTCACTTCAGTTTTCCTTATTGCTGGATAATGGCAGCTAATAGCCCTTGTTGATTTTAGATTGCATTGGGCAATTCCTTCTGATATTAATAATGAGTCCTTATACAAAGCCCTTTAAGGGGAAAAAACCCACCTGTTTATCAGTTGCCCATTGTTGGTGTCTTCACCATATCCTGAGTGTAGCAGCAGCTCACCCACAGGACTGCTACAGTCTTTCTCATGCCAGTTCAGGGTCTCTTGATCTGTTAGTAATTCTTTATTGAGTTCTAATTCTCTTAATTCTAGTTGTGCTATACTGTATTGGAGTTGTTTGAAATGCTGGAAATCCTGGATATGAAACAAGAGTCTGTTACTTTTGGTTATTTATCTTTCATTTTCTTTAGGCAGCAATAGCATGTACTCATTATTTTACTGTCACTTGGTGGTTTTGTACTAAGTATTTTTGAAGGTTTTCCTTTCTCTTTAAAAATACCTTGTTAGAATGGTGGTACCTTATGGATTTCATTCTTGATTAAGGAAGGCCAGCACCTGATGATGATTCAGCTTGCAAGAAACAGTGATTTCTTTGAAAGTATTCAAAGATTTTATTTTTTTCATTTTTACAAAAACTTAGAACTTCCTTCTGAATTTACACAAGTTTACTCAACCAAGGAGCAAAAATCTTGGCCTGTGGGAAGTTCCCAGAAGGAACAGGTAGTTGGATTTGTACTTTCTGTTACAGATCCAGCTACAAATAACAGCATTCATGTACTCATATTGTTCCAGTACATGTCTGTAGGATACTGAGAAGGAGCCACACAATGAACTTGCATTGCTGCTCAGTGAGAAAACTGACCCCACAGGTCACTGTAACCCAGACATTCTGGAGCACAAAGTGGAAAAATGCTACATAAGGATATGGTCTTCCCCCAACAGGCTGTTTAAGGGGTCTCTCTAGAGTCAGTGCCCCCCTATTAGGCATCAGGAAAGGGATCTCAAACAATCTTGACAGGTTCTGATTCACTGTGTTTTCCTTAAGTTTGCAAAGAAATGCAAGACAAGAGACAAAGTCCAAGTCTCCACTATCAGTTCCACCATAACCACAATCACATTTTGTGTTTATGATGAAATCGAAATTAAAATATCCTCTGGGCAGCCATGTTGTAGTCTAACAAAGCCTCTGTGGCATTCAATTTTTCAAAATGGCAACTTTCTTATATTTCCTCAGCCCTGTGTCTGTTAAAGTCATTGCCATTTTTATTTTTGACAGCTTGGAGCTATATCTGAACACCTGTTCTTCAAGCAACAGGGAAAATGACAAAAATAAAGAACACTATTTAAATAAACATAAATTACAGTAGTAGTGTGAAAAAGAAGCATTAATAGAATATCTTTAACTATTTTTTGTCTAGAATGCTACAAGTGATAAATTGCTAAATGGAAAAGTGAGTCTGGGCAAACACCACAGATGCTTCATTAATCTGGTGCAACTAAAACGTACAGATTGATGCTTGACCTCCTGGCATTACAGTAATCTGAATTACTATAATTTCCATGCCCTGCAGTAAATTTTCCTGTACCCAAGTAGCATTTATCGTATTTTCTTTTTTTCTTACAATTTTGTTTGGAATTTAAATTTGCAGCTGATGGTGATGATTCACAAAGAGATTTTTTAGTTCATTTTAAAGAAAGTAAAAAAAAAAAAAAAAAAAAAAAGGAAATTGCTTTGGTAGCCAAACTGAAAATTGTTTTGATCCATGCAGTGAAAATGTTGTCTTGACCAGCAAAGTCATCTCTGTGTAATGATGGGCAGGTGTCCATGTGAATATCCTTGCAGGTAAATTTGTTGTCTCTCAAGGCAAAATGCATGTTAGGGTTTTCAACCATATTCATCAATGCAAGGATCTTTCTTGCCAACCTGTCTGGACCAGTGGGCAGAACACCTGGCTTACCATGCTCCCAAAACACAGCCTGGCTTTACCAGGGGAAGGGCTGCTCTTGTGTTTTCTCCCAAACAAATTTCAGCCTGGAAGTGGGATGATGCTTCAAATACAGCTCTGTCACACCAGCACAAATGGCCTTCATACATGTGTAATACTGGACAATTTTTAGGCTGAATACTGACTTTATCCTCAAGAAAAGTAAAAGGAAAAATAGGGGACTATTTACTGACCAAATTGCCATTTTTTTCAGTATTTCCCTGGTATCATTGCAGGCAATAACTAGACACAAAACCTGTCTGTAGAGGACTACAGTTTTAGTTGCAAGAAAAAATAAATCATATAAATACTGTAAGTACTGCAAATTGTATGACACTTCTATCTAGCTCAGCTAAAAAGAAAATAGTAGTATTTAGTAGTACCTAGCAGAGCTGGTAGTGCCTCTACTGATGTTATTCACATCAAGCTATGATATGAATGGTCAGTTTTCAATTTTACAGTAAGGGAAAATAAACTACAGAAACCCTCAATTGCTGGAAAGAGCGACATGCCTGAAACTGATGCACTTATTAAGTAAAGAACTTGATACCAAAAAGTAATCTTAACCTCATATGAACTGATGACCAAAATTTAAAGCAAATTATATTTCTAGGTTTTTTTATTCTATACTAAAATATCTTAAATATTTTTACCTAATTTTTTAAAGTAAAATTTCTTAATTGGTGTATGTCTTCTCTAGGAAATGTATCATTTTGCATCTGGAAAATGAATTTCCAACTGTCTGTCTGGAGACATACTTTTCTGGAGTAGGGATCTGTGTCTTCTTTGAAGTTAGGAATATATTGTGCTGTTATTTACAAGCGGATTTCCTTCCAGAACACATCTGATAACTCATAGCAACTCTGCCAGAAGCTGTGGGAGAAACTGATAGACAATTCCCAATATAGTTTGCAACATAGTGCTGGAGGATAAGGGAATCAAAATATTATGGAGTTAGAGAAAATATTTGATTGCTAAAGGCAGTATGTTGCTAGGATTTAAACCTCGAGGGCCCCGTGTAAAGGTGGTAGATGCTCCAAGAATTTTGGGGGTTGGAAAGCAATTTTAGGTTACTGCATGTAAAGGACGAATTGTTTAGCAGCTGAAATGAAATAGTAAAGCACCTCTGTTCCATGTGTCTCAGGCACTTGGTGGTGCTGAAGGGAAGGGCAGGCTCCCAGGGAGCATGGGGGCTAGTGGCCCTGGGTGCATCTTTGCTGGCCATGCCTGACTCAGGAGGCAGAAGGCTGTGTGGAACAAGGAGCCCAGCAGGCAGGGAGTTGCCTGCAGTCTTTTTTTCCTAATAGCTCTGCATCATACTTATGTAAATTGTACTATAATTGTTAGGTGATCAAATGTATCAGCTTAAAAATACAGGGCTGACATTACAAGGAAGTGTTTTACCCTGCCTGGGAAAGCTGTGCCTTTTAGAGAACGGGAGTTCCTGAGAGCTATGTCACAGTAGTGCTGTAGTGAAAAGCAGCAGTTTTCCAAAATCCATGCTGAAACAGATCTGAACTGTCCTATCAGATCTGCTTTGCAATCTGATTATATAGGAAGAAGAAACAATAAAATATCTAAGCCTTAATAGAAACCCAGAGGAGACAGGACTGAGCTCTATTAATACCATCTCTGGAAACATTCTATGTAGATAGTGCATATAATAGTCATTTTACTGCCACAAGAGAGAAAAATTTTTTGCAGATGACTAAATTTTCAAGGACTGAAGTGGAACCCCCCAGTTTTAGTGCTCCCTGTCCCACAAGCCTGGTAAACCACTGGGATTGTACACTTGCACATACACCAGTGATATACTGATGCTGAGTGGTCTGTCAGCACTAATCAGAGATTTCTTGGCTGTGGATAAGCACTATTCATAATTTATAACAATCATGATGCTGCTGGATGCAGACCTGTTTGTTCTTCAGTGTGAGACTGAAAACTCTGGTATGATGAAGAGCTGTTGGGTCTCCTGTTGCTCAGCACTCTGACCACAGGCTCTGACCTGTGTGAAAAACAGAGGAAATCTCTCGAAGGCATGACAGCCAGTAATGTTCTTTAAGTGGATTGATCTAAATTAGACAGATGGGATTTGCACTGATGGAATACCCAGTGTCATTGGCAAAAATTACTCAGCTGCTTTACTGGAAATGTTTAAACCCAAAGCTGGGTACTCTTGCCACATCCACCAGGAGACTATTTGTGCCAAGCGAATTTCACAAACGTTTTAAATACTGCTCTCTGTTGTATCAACAAAGTCTGTGTGAAGGCATTTCATTTCAGAGAGATTTGAAAAAATGACAAGCTGGGGAAATGAGTGCTCCTTTGCAATCCTTGTTGGCTGTCAAAGAGAAAAGCTCTTGGAAAGTCTAGCAACTAAGAAAACCAGTGCTCAGTTTTCTGATGGAGAGTGAATGTGCTGAAGACTGCAGGCTACTTGAAGATGAAGAGTGGAAAAGCAAGCTGGCTTTGCTCATGGATGTTTGTTTTTTCTCTTTGTGAGCTCAATATGAATCTCCAGGGGAAAGATTGCCTTTTGCAGTGCTGTGTAAGGCAGTTTCTTCTCTCATGAAAATATGTAGACTTCCACACAGCAATATAAACCACTTTTTTTTTTTTTTTTTTTTTCCCACAAACTTTGGGAAATGAGACTTTTTCCTCTTAAATTCATTCAGATCCAAGCCTGAGGATTTTGAGGCAGAAAGGAACTGTTTCTGTTTACTGCCTCAGACATGGGTGCTCACAAATGCAAAATGCTGGGATGGATGGACCTGTCTGACCTGGCATGGCTGGGAGAAATTGGGCTACAGCATCAGGAGTGAGTATCTGCAGGTTCTACTGCATGGAAAGCTGGCCTACCCAGCAACGGCACCGGTCTTCAGTCTGTGGAGACCAGATTAGGGTCTGTGCTCCAGTCCAGAGGGACGGCAGTTCCTGCAGACACTGTGCATCTTCGTGGAGGGGAGACTCCCAGTACATGCACAAAATGGGGGAGAGTTCCTCACACTGCTGCAGGCTTTGCTGCCATGCCACAGAGAGCTTAGTGCTCACTGCATGTGCTGCTGCTTCCAGAGCTGGCAGGAGCTGAAGTTCTGCAGGGCAGGAGTGGGGCTGTGAAACACAAACTGGGAGAGCAGGGGAGGAGTGGAAATTCTCAGCCCAAACTCACAGGAGATCCACGCCTCTTCCCATGTCAGGTGTGTCCTGTGCTCCCTGTGGAGACAGGAGGCAAGAGGGAGCTCCCATTTTCCCTTCAGACAGCATGCCATGTGAGCAGCACTGCTGGTGCTTGTGCCAGGACAGAGCAGTACAAGAAAATCTTTGGGCCCAGGATGGAGGCTAACATATACCAGCATGTTTATTGCTGCTGGATCTGGGGATGCTCAGCACCTCCGAGGAATCCTGCTTATCCTTTCTTGCATTTGAGCCCTAAGGAGTCTCCCCTTCCCCAGACCCTGAACAAAACTTGCTCTTCACATATCAACCCATAGTTTTGCAGAAATCAAGAGTAACACTGGGGCTGTTGCACACATTTTGTTCACTATTACACAGGTACACATGCATACATCTGTATCTATTTATCGGTGCAGTTCTATTTGCAAAAATATTTTATTTTTACCCATTTCAACAGACTCTGGAGCATAAATGTCAGTGATTGTCTGTCAGCAGAAAAAGAAAAATTGGGAAATAGCTGTCTTTCTGAAAATGCTTTTGCCATGACACCACTCTAGTTCTGCTGTTATTATAAGAGAAAAGCATTCAAATCCCTTTGAGGGGACTCATAATCGAGACTCACGATGTCTTGCTGCTGTTCAGGAGGTGCAGAAATATGCAGAGTGCACCAGACACAAAACATGACCTTTTCTTCCCCTTGTCAAATGCAAACCAGCCTCCCCCAAGCAGCTGGAGAGCTGTGTAGACCAGCTCAGAAATAAATGTGTGTCACCAGCTTGAGCAGGTTTGTGCTGTGTCTGGGCTGCTCCCCCTGGGAGCCCACAGCAAGGCTGGTGGGAGCAGGTCCCTTCAGCACTTTAGGTCTAACACGGTTGCAGGGATGACAGGAAATCAAACAATGCCAGGGCCTCTGGAGACACTCACAGTCCTCACTCCTTACGTGATTCTGACTGCAGCTGAAGGCCTTGATTTCATGTTCTGCTGTTTCAAGAGGCATCAAGGACAATCTGATTGCTAGGGAGAGAACACCCTTAGCAGGACAGCTTTAGTAATGAGACAGGTTCAAAGGCATTGGGGAGAGGTGGTGATGGTGTTAAATGGAGGTGAAAATACTTTCTCTTCAAGGGGCGAAATGGAGGGCAGATTGGGATGAGGGAATCACAGCCAGGGAGAACCCTTTTGAACACAGGGGTGCAGGCTGGAACTGATGACTCCTGAACTGGCAAGTAGGAGAAGGAGATACCTGGAGGTCAGAAAGTGAGTTTAGGTCAATGAATCAGTCTGGTATGTAGGGGTGAGCAGAAGCAGGATCATCCACAGGATGACCCAAAACCATTTACATGGGATCCAAGGACAGAGGTTCTAACTGTATGAACCTGAGCTACACAGAGTACACAGAGCTGCTTCACATTACTGTGTGCTGCAAAACACTACTGAATGTATCTTGATGATTTTGTCTCATTTGAGAGTGGGTTCAAATTTTCTTATTTCAATACCTCAAACATGACTCTTATATAGGATCATTTTCTTCCAGCTGCACAGACTCATTTATAATTAAAGTTTTCACCAAATGGAAATATCTTTCAATTCATATGAATTTAATGTACAGTGTGGAGCACTGATGTTTGGAAGTTATTTCACAATACTGTTCTAGTGGATTCTTTATCACTTGCAAATTCAGGAACATAAAGTTTGTTGTCTTTGGGAATGGCCTCTGCCATCCTTGTCAGATATTTTCTGCTTCCTGGCAATCTTTAAAATTTCCTAGACAGATTTGCTTAAGCAAATTACTGGTGTTTTGACAATCTTCAATAAGGGTTTTCCTCTTGCTTGCTGTAATAATAAAAGCTATGTCTTACACCATTTTTTTTTGTGAAACTGGTGGCCATTCAATATATTTTTGCATTGCTTTTGTTTTCCATTTACAATCCCCTTAGTGTTCTCTGGATAAGGAAGTTGCAGGATTATCACTACAGTTGCTAATTTCACCCCCTAAAGTGAGGATTTACTGGGAAACACTGATCATCAAATATTTGAACTGAACACAGAAAATCTGTCATTTGAAGAGCTGCTCTCCACAGGATGCTGGAGTGCAGCCTCTCTCTGCAGGCTGGACTCCAGGGATGAGCCAGGTGTGGAGCCTGACTGCTCCAAGCAGGATGTTCCACTGCGGGCTGGGATGCTGTGGGAAGAGGCATGAGACAGGGAGGGAGTCACAGCGATCTGCTGGGCCTCCTGGGATGGAACAAGTCTAACTGGAAAACCTACTTAATGTTAATGTGAACAAAACACATCGGAGCAGCCAGGGCAGCCGCAGGAAGGCAATGGGCAAGGCCAGAGCTGCCTCCTGTAATCTCCCCACCAGAGTGGGAGGGAGATGGAGCACTAAACTCACAGAGCCACCCTCAGTAAAATCAGTCCCTTGTGGGTCTGAGTATGGCTTTCTCTGGTGCTTCCCTGCATTTAATACTCTATTTTTTATAGTGAAAATGAAACTGGGGGTGTTAAATATCTTCCGATGTGGTTCTTAAAATAGAAGTATCAGACTTCAAAGGAGTCATTAAAAGCAGAGCTAAAAGCAGCTACTGGGCTCAGAGAGGATGGGAAAAGAAGAAAATAAATCTAAAAGTGTGTGTGTGTGTGTGTGTGTGTGTGTGTGTGTGTGCGTGTGTGTGTGGAGGGGAAGCAGAGAGACAAAATGACAACAATGTCAAATGTAGTGGGGACAAGGACAGCCCTTCCCTTGGTGATATTCATAATGGGGCAGAATTTGATGTTAATGAATGAAAGCAAAGAGTATTTGATTTCATGTTCAGAAACATTTGTCACTGACAGACAAATCAAATTCATAAAAAAGACATGGTAACTCTCTCTTGGATAAGAATAATATTCAAAATGTGAATTTTAATACAAAGGCACCATTGTAGTGCTTACTTGAGCTTGTTTGAAATTATACTCTAAATGATTGTTTCAATGATCCTTCAGTGTGGCTGGCTAACAGTAGCTTGTAATTACACAACTAAACCTGATAGTGTACTGCCTTTCTTCAGTGTCCACACTTTGTTCAGAGAGGAATCAGAATTAACAGAATCTATCACAGGGCTAAAACAAGAGAGTAAATGTGGCTAAAATATGGCTAAAATAGGAACAAAGTGATATAAATCATGTAACACACATTTTTGGGTTTTTTTCTTTTTTCTTATTTTTATAAAACTGTGAAAAATTCCATATCCTGATGCATATCCCTCCTATTTCAAATATCTCACAGCCTTTTAAAAGTGCTGGTTTTGATGCATGTTACCAGATAACAGATAGAAAATCAGAGAGGAATAATATGAGAAATAGGGATGCCAGCAAGGGAAAGGGAACTCTAGAAAATTTTTTTTGGTGTTACATGGATGTGTATAAACCCATCTGGTCACAAAATGTGGGAGAAAAAAGTAGTCTGGGTACCCAACAAATAACATGTGTGGAAATATTGACAATAACTGGGTATTTTATGCATGAATCATTATGTGTATAATGAGAGAAAGATGAGGAAAGAAATTCAGGGGTTTCCTCTGCCATTGATATAATGTCTGGACTGCCAAAAAACCATGCATTAAACATTACTAGCACAGACAGGATTGTAGGCTGGGGCAGCACTACTGAGACAAATAGATAGGATAGTTTTACACACCATTTTTAAAATGGAAAGAGGAAAACTGAGGGAAAACTCCTTGGGCATAAGATAACAGCATCCTTGTGCAAAAAGAAAGAGACCAGGTAGCAGTAAGGTTGTGTCCTGTGCTCCTGTCTTAATTTAATTGATTTGTGTAGGATACAATAGTTTTCCATTTTGGAAGAGAAGGAGCTCACAGGACACTCTGAAAATGACATTGGGTCAAGAAAGATGAAGACAATGTCATCAAGAGATCAGACCAGAGGGCTGCACATCAGAAACCTCTGCATCTATTACTGTGACTTCTTGTGAGACCTCACTGAGCTTATTTCATCTCCGTGTTCTGACTCCCACTTTTCCCAATATCACCTTTGCCAGCAGATTGTGTTGAAACGTTTTGAAAAGTGGAGAACTTTAACTGATTGAAACTTGTTAGGAACTCCTCTCTTTTACGACACATATTGCAAGAGATGGTAAAGTCTAGCCAGCCAACATGGTCAGAAGATTTATTTCAAGTTACCCAGATCTACAAAGGAGGGCCCCCAAATTCCTGGGATGCCAAAGAAACTTCCCTGGTCATACCAAGAGTAACTATGTTCAGCTGTGTGTTACAAAAAAAAAAAAGAGGAGAAACATTTCCCATGTTTTTGCCAGCAGCTTGATGGTAAAAGCACTGTTGCAACTCCACTAATTTTCCAGGGAAATGGACTGGGCCTTGGGCTCTGCTCTACAAACTGCTTAGGTATATTAGAGTCATTGGTAATTTCTAGTTTCACAAGCCCGAAGTAATTTAAAACTTAATTCCATTTTCAGTGACTAATTGAAGTGAATCTCCCAGCCTTATACGAGGATGCCAGTCTTGTCCACTCAGTGTCCTGCTGGCATGGAGAAGGTGTGGGTGACTCTGGTAGGGATAAAGCAGCATTAAGTCCTTCTAACCTCAAAACAAGTGAGAATATCAGTTGTGCAAAGCATTTTAATGATGTAATAAAATGTGTAAGATGCAAATAAGTCCAAAATTTTAAAATGTAGGAACTCTGCAAAATTATGTTCTGTGTATTATGTACAAAATTTTGTACTTATGTATTGTATACAATAATACAGTGTCAAACACTCTGTAAAATCTAGGCTTAGTGACTAGATGGCACCACAAAAAAAAAAAAAAAAAAAAAAAAAAAAAAAAAAAAAAAAGCAAGCATACTGAGCACTTCTAACATCACCACTGCTCTCTTTCATTAAGGAGGAAAACTGTTGTGAAAGGTGCTGCTAACTGCTTGGTCAAATGCTTAACTCAGATAATTTGGGGAATAAAATAGAGTAGAATAGAATAGAATAGAATAGAACTCAGTTGGAAGGGACCTACAATGTTGATCCAGTCCAACTGCAAAACCTCTTCAGGGTGGACCCAAAGTAGCAAGCATGCTTTTAAGGGTATTGTCTAAATGCCTCCTAAGCACTGACAGATTTGGAGCATTGACCATCTCTCTAGGAAGCCTGTCCCAGTGTTTGACCACCCTTTCTTTACTAGAAATGCTTTCTGATATTCAGTCTGAACCTCTCCTGGTGCAGTTTTGAACTCTTCCCATGCATCTTGTCACAAGAGCCCAGGAATAAGAGATGAACACCTCCCTCTCTGCTTCCCCTTCTTGGGAAGCTGAAGAGAATAACCAGTTTGTCCCTCAGCATCCTTCTCTCCAAACCAGACAAGGCCAAAGTCTTCAGCCACTACACACAGGACATGCCTTCCAGACTCTTAAATATCTTTGCTGCCCTCCTCTGAACCTATTTGAATTCCTTCACATCCTTCTTAAATTGTGGGGCCCAGAACCCCACAGAGCGCACAGGCAAGGCTGTACCAGCTCTGTGGGATGACCACTCTTTTCACTGTTGGTGATGAGTCCAACGTGCCCCAGGACGTGCTTTGTCCTCTCGGCAATAAAGAAGTGACACCCCTGTCCCAGATCAAAGGGAGAGGCAGGAACAGTCTTGAGGAGATGCATACCTGCAGATTGTCCCCAGAGCAGAGTTCTGCTCCCCACATTGCTCTGAACTCCAGGCTGCCTTTGCCTTTCATGGTTTACACAGGCAAGTAATTGGTTCAATGTCTCCTGCAGTGGCAGCCCAAAAGGCAGACCCACAATCCGAAAAAGCAGGCACATACAAGCATCAGTCACTACATTTCCAATAATGTCATAGAAATGCAAGTTTCAAAGCTCAAAACTTTACCCTCTGTTTACAGCTACATTATGAAAAAATGTCATAATTTCTTCTTTGCATTTTTTTACCTTTTGTGACGTGCTGCTTGGGAATATCTGCTGTCCTACACCTGGATGAATCTCTACTGAGAGTCACAATAAATCATTGACAATATTCCAAGTACAGGAACAATTTGTCATCATCCAAGGATATTATTTTTTATTGTATTGAGAGATAACAAAGGAACAGGCTACTCTGTGCAGGCTGCTATGGAGTTACTTGGCTGATGAACAATAAAGGGCATCACGACTGGAAGTCAACACCTTTGGGACCAGAACCAGTGCACAAGGTGCAGAACAAGGTGGAACCTGTGCTCATTACAGCCACACTGCCTCTTTGGGAAAGACAGGGAATGTGTTTCTTAATGGAAATTGTTTCATAATGGAACTTTTTAGAGAGATATATTTCCTCGTACAGGTGGTGAGGTGCCTCCACAAATCTTGAGCAATTGTCTTTTTTAATCAAAAAGGCTGGGAGGCATGTTGGATTGCTCAGAGAGTATTGTTCCTTCTCCTTGACAACTGAACATAAACAAAGCAATATAGCTTCATTATTTTATTATACAACTAGCAATAAGAACACTAAATAACCCAGGGTAATATAAACAAAGACTTTTCTACTTCCCACATTTTCACTGTCACGCAGTTTTAACTCTATGTGTGAAAATCTGTTTATTCCCTAAATAAAAAAGCAGGATTTGACACTAACAATAAAAGCTGAATTTCCTAATATTTTATACCCAAATGCATGACCTTAGACTTTTAAGTAACTGTCCTTAGGTATAATGCCAATATTAGCTGAATTGTCCATTTCAATTTTTTTTCCCTAAGAAGCCTTTTTTCCCTTTATTTGCCAGTTTGTGGCCAACAGTCATCCTTGACATTGATTGTCAGGTTGATTTATATTAACAGGATCAAAGGGAGAGTTTTCCAAGGCTGTTCCCTGTGGGATATGTCACTGATTTCTGTAGCAACACTGCTATAATTTTTAGGAGCTGCTTTCACCAGGTCTACGGCAAAGACGATAAATAACAATGACTACTCGCTGCAATGTTGGTGTTTCTTGACTACAGGTGCTTGTCATCACAAAACTATGCTTGTGGAAATCCTTAATGGCTTCAGTGAAAACACCTTCAAGTAACTTTGTTGAGTGCTGAGGTTAAAGAAAAGGAGACAGAGAAAGAGCAAGGAACAAACTTTGTGACACTTTGGGCTAGATTAATTAACTTTCCAATTACTCATATGTAATAACAAAACACTTAATGTTTTCTCTAATGTCAAATATTGGAACCTAATGCACCATTTGTCACAGGCCTATGCATCTAAATGCTGAGCATAAATAATTTGTCATATACTGATCTATTCTAAAAGGTCCATTCAGTAATTACATGAGCTTAATTTGAGAATGGAGAGACAAGTATCTCACCCATTCCTGGCTCCTTAATATTCCTGAGAGGTCCATTAGATGTTGCACTAACTTTAAAAAGTATTGTGAGTCCTGTTGGATCAGACAGATCATTGGTGGCATGCAATGGTAGATGCATATTCCATGACTAGCAGAAATAGTATCAGATAAGCACAATCAGGGGCATAAAAATTTTAAGTTTGGATATTTTCCTCAATGTGCAGCCATCAAGTTATGGAAAGGACAATAGAGAATGCATGCCAAATGAACTACTGGGCTTGAGAAGAATGACAGGTAACTTTTACAAAGAGAATTTCACAGGTAAAGGCATATTTGAGACTCTGAAAAACAAAGTAATACAGTATTTCTTTAGTATCTATGCATCTGTATTGTCATTGCTTTTACTGGAATCGGTCTAATACTGCTTACCTTTACCCTTAGACCATCACAACTCTTAACTACACTATTGGTAATTGGTTTAGTTTGGGTTTTTTTGTTAATGTATATTATTGTGATGAGGCTTTGGTTTTGATTGTGCTATGAGGTACAACACTGATGTGTCAGGAAATCTGTTTGAAGTGCTCTTGTGTAACTGGGGCAGGGATGACAAAGTGCCCAGACCGTGGAACACCTTCAGCCCTGCCAGCATTAGTGTACATACCAAGAAGCTTCATTTCAAAGCTAGCTAAAGTAATACATGGGAGTGAAAGGTTCTGTGGATGTGATGAAGTATCCATGTCTTCACCTAACTATCCATGGAACAGCAAATCCAGAAAAGGTGGGGTGTGAGAAATGCCTCTTGCGTACAGTAATTGTCCAATATCCGAATGCATCCCTTTTACAAAATTGAACTCAGATCAGTTCTCCAAGTCAGAGAACATGCCATTAAAATAATCTGTCATCTTGAGAAAACTATATTTGACAGAGTCTCAATGATAACGTCATCTGAGGACTTTTGGAGAATTTAGTATAAAAATTTTCAAAACAGTATTTGGCATCTGGACAGTGGATTGCTGCATTATGGCAGAAAATGTCTAAATCATGTTGCAGACAGTTTGTGACTTCATAACTAAAGGACAGTAGTTAGTATGGTAATAAGCTGCCCTCTGATAATTCTTTACACTAAGTGACAAAACATTCCTAATTTCTCCTCTGTAGCATAACAGTTACATTACTCCCAATTAATTACAGTGTTTCTCCCATGAGTGTCAGGCTTGCATTAACTGTATCATTAATTATTTGGCTTCCCACCATGCAGGAGCTGAGTGGTGTGCAACAGCTTAAAACCACCAGTAGGAAAAGGCACTATGGTTTCTCCATAAAGTGCTTTTGCCTGAGGTAGCAGAGAGGTGCTGCTGTGTGCAGGGTGCTCTGCTGGTGCCTCCCAGTATCCCTGAGGAAGACACTCAGGTCCAGGAAGCAGGTGGATTGTGGGCAGTACAGCCCATCACTGCAGCAGCAGCCAGAGCAGCAGCACCCCTCACATCCCTGCTGCAAAGGCCACAGTGGGAGAGGAGGATGTCTTGTCCTCCAGAGAGATTTCTTTCCTCTGACTCCTCACAAGCAATAGTGTTTCCTCTTTGAGATGTGCAGAACAAGATACAGCCTTTGTTTCAAAGTCACAAAGTTAGCAAGCAAAGAGAAAATGCAAACATCTCAAGGGAAAGAAAATATCCACCTTCATCTCAAGGGAAAGCAAATATCCACCAATCATGTATATGAACTGGATTAAGAGGTCCCTGTGGTGTATTACATTTGCAGGGTGCAGTGAGAGCTCCATTTGAAAGACACAGAAAAGGACTCCCTCTTTGTATCATACCTATTCTTTAAATACCCCAAGGCTGCCATGCACTCCAGCCATTCATGCACCCGGTCTCCAATTCACAGGGAACCCCTCTGGGCATTCAAAAATTGCATATCAGGGAGAATACTTAAATAGATTTTTCTTGCATATTCTCCACATTATCTATGCAGCAGTAATTTGTCCCAAAAATTGGGTGAAAATATGAAAACTGAAATATTTGGTAAACTATACAGGCCCTAGGCCTGTTTCCCAGCTGCCATCAGGCAATGTGAACAATGATTCAACCTCTTATTGATCCGGGAAACAGTCATCCAGGCTAGGAAAGTGCAGCAGCACATCCTTCATTTGCATCAAGGGCTTTCTTCAGCATTATCTAACAAAATGCTTACAACAGGATCCACAAATCCATTCCTGCCCTGGTTCTTAAGGGATTAGTTATAGATAGATGTTTAGAATGCAAATTATATACTGGGGGAAATGGAAGTTTTGGTGTTGGCTATATGTGCATAAGGGAGTAAGGATTTTCAGGATGGTGCCAACACAAAGAAGCCAACCGACATTCAAGACTTGCTGCCAAAACAGGATGGACAGAAAGTTTTCATGCATTCTTTTTGGAAAGGCTGTCTTTTTTTGGAAACCTAACTTAGGTTTTGCACCAGTTCTCACCCAAAATCCTCTCACCTTTGACACGAGTTAATGCACTTTTTTCTCTTTACATGAGCTAATGTGTTTTTTTCTCTTTACATCCTCTGTACTTCCAAAAATATGTATTAATTAATGTACAGCAAAGGCTGTGTTATCAATTGCAGCCATCTAACACTGCCTGGAATAACACATCTGAGCAAGATGTGCAGCAAGGTTTATGTAGCTTCTCTTTCAAAGCTTCTCCCTTTTCCATCCTGGGAAAAAGAATAATATTTTCAAAATTATGTGACCAGCCTTGTTTAAGCATTTCACCATGTAGACGCCTAGCAGCTTTACCTCACACTTTTGGATATGAGCAAAACACAGAACTCAAGCATCCTAGGGTTATTGAGCCAGTGGGACTCTCAAGGTTTCTGTTTCTCCTTCTCCTTCACCTTATTTCTTGCCAT
The DNA here is from genome assembly GCF_017590055.1 of Onychostruthus taczanowskii. NCBI lineage: Eukaryota > Metazoa > Chordata > Aves > Passeriformes > Passeridae > Onychostruthus > Onychostruthus taczanowskii. Next base: position 7,289,736 of record NW_024502791.1, read on the forward strand.
TCTGTGCCTCACTATGTTACCTGAAGTTAACATGGGATGCTGGGACTCCTACACTGTCTGTCACATTTGCATCCAGGTGGCTACTGAGTTGTTCCTCACAGGCTGGACTCTGTGTCTGTCCAATATCCAATCTTCTTTCATAAGGCAGAAAGAAAAGATTCTTTCCAAGAACATTAGGCACCAAAAAATCACTGGAGATTAAACAGGGACCAGGGCTTTTCCTGAATTAAATTGCTAAAACAGGTGGAAAGCTCCACGACTATTTATGACTTTGTTTGTTTGCTTTTTTTGTTTTGTTTTGTTACAGGTATGGTCTCCTGTTCATCTATATTCAGGTTTTAGCCACAATCTGGTTTAGACTGCCTATCCCGTACTACCATGGATGGGGAAGGAGAATAAGGGGAAATAATGAGTACGTGTAAGAATCTAGACTTGATATTAAATCCTCATGTGCCCAATGCAGCAGACATGAATCTATCATATATGTGACATGGGTCAAGTTTGAAATTGTGTTTAGGGTTGGGTGTAGTATTTATATCAACTCTACCATATAGCTATTTGGTTTAGGCAGTCCTGTAAAGCCAGAGTGAAATTTGGCGCTGGAGGGGAAGAACAGCTGATGGGCAGCCCTGCAGCAGAAGTGGATCTGGTGACGGAGTCATCTTTGAGATTAGGACTAAAATTAGGAAAATTGAGGCATAAACTTAACCTTATCTTTAGACTTTGCAGAAGGGGAGGGATAAGCTAAAAGGGCGAGAGAAAACTGAAGAGTAAATTGAATTGCTGTATCAGCCCAGGCCTGCAGTCCCACTGGACTCAAGTCAGGGTTGGTGCTCAGGAGCCTGAGCAAGATCACCAGGGCAGTACGTGACATAATGCCATCAAGGGCTAGTAACATATCTCAAGTTCTAACAAACCCTAACTGCAAAGCCAAGATTATGGTCAATGCCACGTTACCAAAACATTGTTCATCCTTGTCACAAAAGGAAAGAAAAAATAAATTGATGCATTCTGTTAAATTGATGCATTTAACCCAATTCTAAACATGAATTTGAAATCTGCCTCACCCTAAAATAAAGTTTCTATTATGAGCTACAGGAAACTAACCCCCTAGCCTGCCCTAATGGAGTGAACACTGTTGAACAATCAGAACTGCTTTCTCAAACAATGCCCTTAATCACAGCCTTCAGGTACAGACCCTAATCTGGCTCATCCCCTTTGTACTGAACTCTGTTTCTCCATTCTAAAATCTTGCAATTTTACTGTTTGGTTGACAACCTCAAGCCCAACACTATTCAATTTTTTATGCTGCCAGAGTTTGAGGAGCCGTGAAAGAAATTGTTCTTCAAGTCCTTTTATCCTGAATACTGACCTAAATCCCACAAAAGTCAAGACATTTTTCCCATGCCTGGTAATAGCAGTACTAGTTTAAAATGTTCTCATAAAAAAACAGTGCTATAACCTCCATGGACTGAAATGAGAAACAAAGCCATAAATCATTGAAGGCCCCAGGCTCAGTATCTATGAAACTATTAAAAAAAAAAAGAGAAAAGCTGATATCATTGGTCAACCAACCTTTCAGAATTCCACCAGAAAAAAGAAAACAAACCAGACTTGCAGACTTGTTACTCTGAGATCTTTTCAAAATCCTCAACACTGTAAGGCTTACAATAGGTCTCTGGACACCCTGGATAAAGATCTAACGAGTCTTTGTACACCAGTCAGGACAGAGGGGGAAGAGGTTGAGCAGGTTAGTTAACAGGGTCCCATGGTTAGTCTTAGGGTTGGTTTTATTTGGGGTTATAGTCTTTGTGCAGTGTGAGATACTCAGCAGACACAAAACCACAATGCTTTTTAACCTCACTTGTAATATGCCTATATATAATATATCCCAGTGAGTGTTTGAGGAACCCCTAACAAAAATAACACTGAATCCTAATGATTTTTCAAATATTAAGACTTTAAAAATTTATCTATCATGAATCCAACAGCTTCAAAAGTATTTCTACACCAGTTGATCCTACAGCACCTGGTTCTTATTCTAACCCAGTGGTCTCTAGCAGATTCTGGATGTTTGTTTATCTCACCATCATCCAAATTTAGCACCTAACTTTGCATTTCAAAATTTCCCTGCTGATAGCAACCTTTCTGGCAAGTCTTCACCCTAAACCAAGCCTATCCTTTACATTCCAGTGACTATCTTCAGTGCTAAGATATAGTAAAAGCAGGGCAACGCCAAGGAATGGAGGAATGATGCATCTGACTCCATTGATATCAGAAGGCTAATTAATTACTTGATTATACTATATGATTCTATACTATGTTACTCTACATCTAAACTGAATCTGCACAAGCACTCAACTCCACTGAACAGAATCTTGTGACTGTCAGCCAACAGTCCCAACACACACACGTGGATTCAATTGGTCAATGAATCAAAACACTCACACCAGAATCCAATTACCAAACCCCTTCAGGTAAACAATCTTCTATAATGCATTCCACTTGTGCACAACAAGAGGCTCAGCAACTGAGGTAAGAATTGTTTTTTCTTTCTCTGAGGTTCCTCACTGTGATTCCCAGAAAATATCTTTGGGAATGCATTGCTTTTCTCTGTGAAGAGAAATGCAGCTACACTAAGATGATTTTTGCCTGTCAGTATCTGCCTTGCCAGGTACCAGCAGCAAATATGGCTCCTTTACCTTTGCTCTCTCAAAACCTAACATCCTGCAATGGTTGTGAAGTCATTCACCCAGAAACAATCTCACTGCAGCTACCACTTCCCTTGGGAGCAAGCTATAAACTGTATTCTTCAATTCTGTTGGTCTAAACCTTGCCTTTTAAAGCTAAATATAACCTTTTCTCTAACATCAGAATCTGGCAATCCTTGCCAAAAAAAAAAAAAAAAAAAAAAAAACAAAAAAAACCAAAAAAACTTAATACAATAAAATTTTATGACACCCAGACACATTAGTTGACAATGTGGAGTCCACAGAGAACACTGCGTCTTCTCTCTTTGCCATTAAAAAAAATCTCCCTCTTGTCCTAGCTTTAGGTGTAAAAAATGTAAGGCTGACCTTTCATTAAACCAACCTAACACAAAGCTCATTTCATCTGTCACTGGAAAACCCAGTGACAAATCTGGTGGCTCAGCCCTTTTATCTGTCCATGTGCTCTTAAACACCTACTCTTACCTGTTCTTTAATACTTCAGTGACTCTTGTTAACATCATTTAATTCACCCACCTATCCTGTGGTGAATTCACCATTCACCCATCCTAGCTTTACCAGTCTTCCATTTGCCATGGTAATCCAGCTCCAAACCCAGTTATATATTTTCTCTAGCCTGGAGCCCAATCTAGTCCCAAATAAAATCTACCTTTAATATTAGAGACAAGTGACAGGCATCCTCGAAAACCTAAGCTGATCAATCACATTGGCATGGCCTGCCAACAAGCATCCTTCAGGCTTGTACTGCCTGAAAGCAGGATGAGGATGTAACACCAGCTCCAGCCTTAGCCATAGCCCATCTTGGAGCCACACAAAAGTTACCAGATTTGTCATTATCTGACATCACCTTGTCTCTGCAGGCCTTCCAAAATCTATCAAAAAGTTCTCTAGGCCTCTTTCCCCTAAGGCTAAAATAATCTAAACTCAAACAATGTCTGACTTGAACATTGGGTAGGACTTCACCAGATATCTTAATGAAGTAATCCCTGGAAAAAATCCCTTCCAAACACAGAAAACTGTTGATGGTTGGTCAACAAATTTATGTCATCATTTCGTGGTAGCTTACACTCTAATTTTGACACACGTCACTGTGTCACTGCCTTATCTCCAACCCCTTCTAGAGGCTGAACACATCATTTACACTGCTGGCAGCAGACCTTGTAGAAGGCCTGCAGACCATTCAGGGTCCAGCACCAATGTTACTTTTCCCCCTTTTTCTGGCCATCATTCTCGTTCTATCCCCAACTTCACTTTGGGCATAACAACGGTGAAGAGTCCCTGGACTGCTCACAGCCAGAAGCTGTTCAACCCCAACACTGACCTGGACTCCTCCAGCTGTCCGAGCCCAGCCGGTGCTGGTACTAATAGAACAGGCCTTTGGCTCTTACCAGTTCTGTGACACAGTAAAAAAAACCCACTGGCTGTTCTAAATGTACATTCAGGTCTCACTGGCTCCTGACTTGGCAGCAGCAGCAGGTGGTACAATATCTAGGATTCAGGATGTAGTCTTACTGTAGGTGATGCAGACACCTACCATCAGTTAGGAGATCTGACGTGTCCCTGGTGACACCAAAGCCCTTAATTCCTAAGGTGAGTATGTACACATGCCCAGACCACCATCTGTGGCCACCAGACTCTCAGGATTCAGAGCAGGTAAAAGGGGAAAAAGTGACTACCTGAGAACAAATCTTTATTAGCAATGATCTCACATAATACCCTGGTGGGGATACTGCAGGATTTGTGAGGCATGCAGTATTATGACCAAGGTGATCCTTCACCAAAGTAGGCTCAGATCCCTCACCCAGTTCAGTCTACAGGCTTTGGGCTGTGGGGACAGAGGACACTCTTCACATGAACGTGGGGTATCAAGCACCCAGGGCTGTGAGGCAGATAGATGGATGCCTCTGTGTGAGAGTGTGTGTGAGCGCCGTGGCACACAGGGGTTAAAGGGGGTTATTTAGTGTGGTTTGGGAAGCTGCCTGTGGACTAGATGACTAATTTTTTTCTAAGCCACATCTCAGGGGGAAATTTTGTTAAGCAACATCTTAACCTGTGCGCATAAGCCTATCTGTCTGTCATGCACAATCAAAAAACAAGTTAATTCACTTTGTCGCAACAGTTTTGATTGCTTCCACCATAGCTGACATCAGTGTTTTCACCTTTCCTTCCTTGGAGATGCAGATGCTTTGTTGCCATATGCCAGGTGTCGATGTGCATCACCCACATCCCGAGCAGGATGTGTATTTGAAGTGGCAGTGTAAAGAATTGACATTGGCCACAAGTAATCTCTGTGTCATGGCTTTGGCATGTCACCTGTCAGACGAGCTTCCTTAATGGAGCCCATTCTTTCTTGCCAGATGGGTCACTGATGCTGGCATCAGACCCTTGCACAGAGGCAGCTTGATGTTCAGGAGGAACAATCACCCAGGAGAAGGGGGATTTTCATTACCTCAGGATGAAGGAAACAGCTAAGCCCTATTCATGCTGAAGTCTGTGGCTGTCAGAAAGGATGCTGAACTCTGGACTGAAACCAATGTTATTGCTTTTTCTAAAAAAGAAAGTAAAAAATAGATAAAATGTGTAATTCAAACAGTTTTAGTAAACTCAGAAACTCAAGAAATCAAACTAGTGACATGTGAATAAGGAGTTTTGGTCTTCATGACAGCAGGTAGCTTCTGTTGAATGATGGAGATATTTGCCAGAGTGAAGTGGGTTATTTTTATCATAGCTCTCTTTCCATTACTACATTCCCTTTTGGTTTGGAGGATTATATCTATTTTGGATTGGAGGATTACACCAATTTGTTTTGCTACAAGTTCAATAAAAATAAAATCTAAAATGACAATTAAATCCAAGAAAGCTCAGCTGGAGAGCATGCAAAATTCCTCTTCTCTAATTAAAGTCTGTGCAAACCACAGCTTTACAGAAGCATTGGGGAGGGAGGCAATAAAAAGAGCATGTTCCCATTAACACATTTACTGTAGCTACCTTTCAGGCCAAACAAATTACCACAGAATGTTAACTCAGAGCTTTAACAAGCAGCAAGGTCTGCACAGTCTCCCCATTCTGGGAAGAGGAAGAGAAAAGTGAGGCATGTGACATGTGCATTTCCTGCTGTTGGGTGTGAAGCCTTTGCCATGTTCCCTGAAGTGAAGGTAGTAGCAGCTGAATTCAGTGGTGATGTCTGTGATGTGATTAGGAAGGTACAGTAAATGCCAGATATTCTCCCTCTTTAGTCTGGGCAGCAGCAATTGGCAGATAGAGCTGCTGTTTTGGAGCCAACACATATGAAACTTGGAAACTGAATAGTAAATAAACCCAGTGGCTTTCTGTGACCTCTCCATGACAGGCTGCTGCCTCCATCTCCTCATGGCGCTTCCAATGCAGCCACTCAGGATAGCCACTGGTGCTCCTTAGAAGCCAAATAAATAAAGAAAAACTCCTACAACCTCCGCAAAAGCAAAGAACTCTCACAACATAAGAGAGCAAAATACAGATAGGCAAATCTGCGAAATGAGAAGAGGAAAGAAAATGAGATGCATGGAAAAAGTCCAGTGAACTCCATGGGTAAAACTTTGCCCTGCTGCAAATTGAGTGTGACAGGGAGAAAATCAGAGAAGGATACAGGCTCTATATTCCTGCAGAACAGGTTGCAATACTGACTCTAGGGACAAAACAGGCCACAGGCTGCCCTTCCATGTCAGTACTTTATGGTAGGTATGGATACACCAGTGAACAATGCTGGATTTTTTATCTTAAACCCAAATTTACCTCTTTTGGCATCACAGCAGTGTTTTCACAGCTGGCTGTCATCAGTCTGATGTGGTAAGAAGACACTGTTATTAATGATAGGCTCTATTGCTAACTCCTCTGTTTGCCTTTAGTGGACAGGCAGAACAAGATGCAGTTTCATACGGCTAAGGCATTTTACATAACCAGTGCCAAACTGGAGCTGCAAGTCATGGAACAATTGCAGAACACTCATCTGTGATGCTGCTGCCCTTTGAGCAGTCAGCATTCCCTACCACTGAAATCAATGGATCCACCTCATGTTAGCCCTACAGACTGTAGAACTTTTCTCATCAGTCACAGAGGTATTTTGCACCAGTAATTTCACAATAAAAATCTTCCAGACAGTGTGCAAGCAACACAGCAACACTTTCCCACTGGAAACGCTTGGTAGCTCCAGGATTTGTGCCTCTAAAAGAAAAAACTAAGCACTCACTCTCATTCTGACAGGGGCTATTAAACTGCACACCTGGCCACCCACAGCTGTCTGTGAGGGAGCCAAAGCAAAGCCTGATGGAGGCACACAGCTATGGAGGGCACAGGCTCATCTCTCAGGCACCTTCTCTCCATGGACATGCAGCTCTGCTGGGCAATGCAACCGTGGCAGCTGCAGGAGAATTCCCCTAAACTGGTAAAGGTAAAGCTGTCTCTCAAAACAAAGATATTTAAGCTGACAGAACTACTTGTCTGCCTGCATAATTCGATATACACTGTGGGTTTTGCTGGCGTGGCTGTCATGATGGGGAGAAGGAAGTTTTTTTCCCCCTGCTGTTTTCATTGATACTGAGCTGTTGGCTAATTTCAAAGTGAAGACCACATTTAGGATTGAAAAATTATACTCTGCTTGAGGGAGCCTCAAAAAGGATGCCTCAGGCATAATATTGGGATTGATGCTGATTAGCTAGTCGAGACAAAAACAGTAATGAACGCTGTGAGCTCCAATGGAGTGCCTTTGCTGCTCGTCCTTCTCTAATGACGTGCTGGCACAAACCACCTCTCTCCAATCCAATATGCTGGTCTGTGCACAACTCCAGTAGTTAACCTTGACTGTCTGAAGAACATGGCTTTAAATTTGATATTGTGTTCATTTCTAACCTTTGCTGTCGAAAAATATTAAATTTTCCCTCAGCCACTTGCTTTGCATGGTGAAAGACAGATGGTTGTGTTGGATCATTCCACAGCAGAGCAGATGTTGTAATCGAGGACACAGAAATTCTGCCAAATTAATTAGACTCTTCCACTGATCTGGATAAAAAGAACAGCTCACTGGCATTTCAAAGAGGTCTGGGTTATAATTTATGCCACCCTGCCAGGTTATCTTGTGAGACATGTAGGTATGATGGGGTGCTCTTCTGTGTCATCATATCAGACTATTTTGAAAGAGAGTAGAAACTTAGTAGGCAGATGTCAACTTTTTAATACAATATCTTGAAATGTATATAGGAAAATAATATTGAATTAGCAGGGCAGAAATCCCTAAGACATATATGCTCCCATATAAAATATATTTTTATACTTTGTGGAACTAAACTTCCCTGTGTCTAGTGTTTTAGCTTACTTCTTTGTCAGCTAAATTTGCCACACATAAATCCATGAATTATAAGATACATGCATTTTTTGCAGAATTTCACAATCTTTTCCATTAAGTCCATTAGTAGTACTCAGGGTTTGTACACCTTTTTTTGCCTTACCAGAGAACTGTTTCAGAACACCTTGACTCTCGGCATAGGGAAAATGTGCGAGGAACGTTGCAAGTTTTTGAAAATAAGGTTTTTTATAGAGTAGGTAAAGCATGTACAAGTATGGTATTGCTGAGCTGCACACTATGAAATAGTGTTCCTCCTTGTGAACCATATTCTCCCTTGGTGCAACACCAAAGCAAATTCTCTTGGAAAGGCATCAGTATCCACAGGAAGATACCAACAGTGTTTGAAAAAAATTGGTTCTAGGAATAAAACTTTCAGTAAGAAACTCACTGAGAAAGGGTCCCTACGGTTCCCCTGATTAGCTCCTTGCACTGTTAAAAGGGATCTGTGCACACAGATAAGTTTATGAATTCTATATTTATATTACGGCAAACAGAGGGACTTCATTGCATAATTGGACTTGCATGTCATCATTTATGGGTTTTTTTTCTCCATTAAGACTTAAGACACCTATTTTGATTACTATAGAAAAAAAGTAACATATCCCAGTACTGCCAAATCTTTAATGCTAGAGTACATAAATAACCTTGGTTATTCAAGAAATAATTTTTCCTTACCATATATTTCTATAATACTAGAAAGAAATAAGGAAAAAACCCATGTATGACATTTTTTTCATACCAAAGCACTGTTCTTTCTGTTTAAAAACTGAAACTAAAGGGAAACAATTTCAAGTTGTGCACAGCTGTGCAGTTCCATTGATTTTCACAGAGCATTGTCAATTAATACAAACTAAAATCTGACACCTAAATTCATTGTCAAGCTACATAAGAGCGTAAGCATGTCTGTTATTATGGCAGCCAGTGCTTAAGTAGTTTCAGAACCTGTGGCATCAAAGACATGTCTAGAAAACACAAAAGCTAATATTATAAATGTTGCTAAAATAGCACCAAGTGCTATCTTTCTGTGGCTTATTGGCTTTTGTTGTGTGTCTTATCTGATTCTCTTGGGAAGTTAGGAGCTCTCAGGGATTTCTTGAGGAAGTATCTTATTTTACAAAACCCTATCCTTTCCCCTGAGCATGAGTGAGCCAAGCCAGGACAGTTTCCTTGCTCCTCAAGTCTGAGTAGCCACTGCAGCCTGTGCCGGGAATGGCTCTGTTGGGCCATGCCCTTGGGGTCTTCTCCAACTCCTTTGCCCATCCTCTCTTGGTGACCATTCTGCTTCCCTGCAGTGGCTTCATCCATGCAGTTCCCAAACTTCCACAGCTGGGGCTTGAAGAGGTTCCTGTCCTTCTCCCCAGGACACTTTGTGCTCAACCCCTTGTGGCTGCAACACTGTTCTCCAGTCCAGACTCCAGAAGGAAAAGAAATACCTAATTTCTTCTTGATTCAGCCAGAAGGAAAGCTCTTCTATCAGGTTAAATCTCATGCCAGCTGTAGCCTGGGAATCATGGCACATTAGCTGTCTACTCCTAAAGCTTTCAGCATCGCAGTGCTGGTTTCCTTCCTTGGTGGAGCCCATTTCTCTGCCTACACTTCTGCCATCTGTTTAGATGCACTGTGTCACATCTTTTGTCCAGTAACACAGAAACTTCATCTGGCTGCAAATTCGGAATTTGCCTGAAACCATAAGCATTGGTTAAACTGGACTTTGAATGTCAGCTCTTTCATATTATCCCTACAGTAGCTTAACAGGACAAGTGATGGAATTATTCACTTCTCCTTCCTCTGGTAAAACATCTGTGTGCCAATCACTGGCCAGGCTGCTGCTGCACACACACAGAGTGTCAGCAACTTTTGTTAGCTCTTCCTAAAAGACATTTCTTGTTTCCTCAGGGAAGGTGTGCCTTCAGAATAATTTCCAGCTTGAAGGAAGAGGGCCAGACTTGAACTTCACAGTGTTGCGCTTGTATCTTTTTGAGAAAACAGATCTGAGTTTGGTTCCCCTGCTATTCCTCAGGTTATTCCTCAGCAGCATGAGATCAGCACGTAGCCCAATACAGGTTATTACAGGACAACACTTTCCCAATACAGGTTACTACAGGACAACACTTTCCCAGTTATTCATCTTGTCTTAGCCATTAAAACACCCCTTTGGGCAGCTGATCAGTCTCCTCAGTAGTTTTACTGTGCTAACTCTCCAGGGGAAAGCCTGCTATGAAAACACATTGCTCAACAAAGTTAGTTGCACTGTCCCACAATGCTTTTTACCATATAAAGACTGATAGGTTGTAGTTTTTAATGTAAATTAACCCAGAAAAAACCTGAGCTGCTGAAGCCTGTCTAGAGATAAAAGACTCTGAAACTAAAAGTCTCCACTACAGAAAGGGAACAGCAGAGAGGGAAGGTGTGCTGGCCTGGGCAAGAAGCTGGTGGCAGGATAAGGTGATGCTGCTGCAGCCACCTCACCCCAGCACTTCAGACAAGCTAAAGGCAGCCATCTCATCCAGGAAAGGCAGCCATTCAGTGCAGGCAACCACAAAGACAGTGTTTTCTGTTAAACACATAGTACAGATTGTGAAATGATCATATGTAAATCAATGGATTTTTTTTTTCATATACAGGCAAGAAATGGTAATTTTTTTTTTTCGAACTCCTTACTCTACTGTAAAATATATCAACCATGCCAGATAAGAGCAATAACATATTTTCTTCCCTGACTTGGTTCTAATATATGCTTATTATATCTTCAGGGAAACTGGCAGTTTACCGAGGCTTCCTAGAATAGGAAGTCAAATATATATCAGAAAATATTAGCACAGCGTGAAGGGCTTTCTTCCTCTCATATTTTCAGTTGTAACTAGTATATACTTCCTGGTATCATAGTTTGGAGCAATATATCACACCTTCATTTTTGTAGAGGAAAATAAAAAAAGCAAACAAATTTTACATTTTTTCAGGAGAACATGTTTGGGTTCTTCCCAGAAATTACAAAGAATTTTAAGGGAAATGCAGAATTTATATTACATCACTATTTATTTTATGAGGTAATTTGAGGCCCATTTTAAAATGAGCTGTTCCAAAATCCAGATCTGGTATTAAACATAAATATTTGAAAACCAGCTAATTAAAAATGTAATGCAAAATGTCAGAGTTTCATATAGTGAAAGATGTGAGAAGCTGTGTTCTCTCCCTGTTTCTCTTACTTCACATATTATTATTCTCAGCTGAATGCCTGAGAACAGAGATACTTTCAACTAAATAATGGTCTTGTGCAGTGGGGATTGTTAGTTCTATTTTGTTCTTTTTCACTTTCTAGGTCAGAAGAAACTCTGGCACATACTTAAAAAAAGATACCCTAAAGACTGGAATGTGCTTTGTCTTATCATTCATTCCGGATACATAGATAAAACTGAAAAATGATAGCCAAGTCCTGAATCCCAGCATGGAGAGAAGCCTACTTCACTTCCTCTCCCACATTCCTGTTGTAGGATGTCCAAGGCAGGGGCTGATGCAGGGACCCCCAGCCTGCTCCCAGCAGGGTCACTGAGTACCAGGAGCCTCCCAGCTGCTGTGGGACAGGGCTCCTTTCTGTGCATTGTCTCTGCTCCAGAGTTGCTCCCACCACCCAAACTGGTTTGGGAATCAACTAGTGGCTCTTGATTCCTTGCTAGCTTTCACACCTGGCACATCTGTCTGCTCCCCCAGCTAGTGAGTCATGCTGCTTTGCATTCTGTGCTTGTCTTTGCTTATGCTGGCTTTACACAGTTGCAATTCAATTGACTCCAGTGGCAATACTCCTGAGGCTAGTGAGGGATGGAGATAAAGGCATCTTTACTCCAAGATGAATGCAGATATGGATTCACAGCCTCCTCATAAGGCAGCTGTGGAAATGTCATAAATTAAGCTGACTATTCTCAAAGGATGTTTATAAAAAATGCTGATGTATCCACAAACAATATTTGGTTCCTTGACTTCTTAAGGAGAAAAATGCACCCATAAAGGAGTCCTGATTTCCTGGATAACTTCAATTAAATAGAGCATCCAGCTGCTCTGGATTCCTGTCACTGACAGATGATTTTGAAGACTGCTCAACTGAGTCTAGTACTGAGCTCCTGGTGTGCCTGGGATAAAGGATGCCTTCCAGTAGAAAGGTGTCTGTGTGCACGTCGGTTTTTTGAGATTGTGGAAGGCTTTTCTGCATTTCTGCTGTGTCCAAATCAGAGAGCACTAAGCTCTATGGGAACAGGAGCACCTGAATCCTCCAGCAGTGATAAGCAGACAAAAATCTGCTATGATAATGCCTTCCTGGGTACAGAGGCTTACTGCTTCCTGGACGGGCAGAGAAAAGGACAAGATCCACCAGTCCAAGTGTGTGCCTGTCAATGAGCTGGGCTTTCCTCTGCAGTTCCTGAAGCCTGTCAGGCTGGGTCCTGCAGCCATGGAGATCTACCTCAGCACCGAGATGTGATGCTGTGCTTCTGCAACAAACAGCTCTGGGTCCCTGGGACTGAAAGGTCTATTTTGCTGAACATTGAACTGATGTGTTACAGTTGGTTCCTGCCCAGAGGAAATTCCCACTGGAGTTGAGTGGAAGAGAGACTGTAAAAGTAAAAGGTCAGGACAAGGTAAGGAGTAACCCCGTGGCAGAGCCTGGGCCAGGACTCAGGTGACATGAACTCCTGTCCCCATTCACTAGGGCATATACTCAGTTTACTTCACATGGCTCATTCAGACAGGACACACTGAAGCACCAGACAGACACCAGTGGTTTGCCACTATACAGCTTTATAAATAGTTTTGCTTGCACCATAACCAGGTGCCAAACTACCAAACTGCCAAAATAATTATCTGCTATTTTAAATTAAAAAAAAGACTCTTTAATACTGTGTTCTTGTGACAGTCAGTGCTGAGGTTTTTCTCCTCAAGGCCCCACCTAAATGATGATATTAAGGACAATTTAATGATGAGTGTTTTTAAACTCTGTGTTTCATCATTTGTTCTCCAGAACAAGATCCTGCCTTTGATGGAGAGCAACTCCAGTAAGGACTTATGAACTCACTGAGTTCCAAAGGATGGAGTTAACCAACCTGTTAGATCATGGAGTTAGCATCACAATGCATTAACATCAAAAGTGGAGCATTTTGTGTGAATAACACATGTCAGGAAATATCAGCAATCTTTGGGCAATGGCTTAAGACAAGTGTGATACTTTGGGGTGATTTTTGAGGCCAGGTGAGGGACCTGGGATCACCTCCCCAAAGGCTGTGTGTTGCATGTTGGGGAATTCCACACCAGTGTCAAACACTTCCCCTTTCAACCCAAACAACTAATTTTTATAGATTGCATACAAGGTCTTCCATAGACTCAGAAAAATAGGCTTTATACCACTTATCTCTTTTTGACAAACTCTGACATGTTTCAAAATATTTTTCTTCTATAAATACTTTTTTTCAACTGAGGTCTGCATAAATTCAATTTAATTTTATCAAAGTGAAATTTTTTCCTTTACATGCATCCATCTTGCACACTGCAGTACAGTGTCCAGAGAGCTCATTTTGTGGCAGCCATGCCCAGTACAGCATTTTAGCCATGGAATAAGCAATGCTGCACAAATTTACTCCACTGAAAGTCTAAGGGAGTGTGGCTACATCACACTGAAATTTATTTCAATCACACTTCCTCCTGTCATCTGTGCATTTTGGTTTTGCTTTGTCAGATGTTATTAGTTGTTATTACAGAAATCACATTAATTTATGCTCAAATTCTTTTGTAGAGGCAGAACGTTCCAGAACTAAGCATACAATAACACCAGCATTACTAAGAAAATGGCCTGCAAGCATAACAGCAAACAAAAACATTATTCTATTTCTCAACTGGGTCCAGATAGATCAGATTAATAAATTAATAAGTTTTAGAAGTCTGTTAGCACTGATGGAAACCTCTTGTGTGGCAACTCAAAACATAAACCAGTCAAATTATTTTCACTGGAAAAGTTTTCCTGAACGTATATTACTTAGAAAGTGTTAGTAATGAATGTTCTTAATTTGAAGCTGAAATACCTTTGATCTCACAACAAATTGAGATCCTTGAAGATGAAAGAGGTCCCTGCTGTTAGATAACTGGCAGAGCCTGTGAAAATAATGAGCACTTGCACTGAGCCACTGAAAAGGAACTCCAAGCTTGGAGTGGGTGAACAAGGATATCATCCATACAGTTCACAAAAGCACCTCTAATGATTTCCCAAATTAAGTACCATTTGAGAAGGTGACAGGTTGATGCAAAGGATGAGTAGAAAGGACTCCCCCTCAAACTATTCACTGTCTGACTTGGCAGGCACTCCAGAGTCAATAGGACATGGGCATGGATGGGGGAGTCACTGCCCACAGGAGAATTGGGTCAATATCCTTTCAGGTTCCACCTCCTCACCTATTGACAGCCTGGGAGTGTTTGCTTTGCAGTGATGCTGAGGCACCCAGACTGCCCTTTGTTGATGGGATCCTGTCAGTGAGGTGGGGATGCTGGCTGGAAAATGGGGTGTTACTACCTTGGGCCTATCCAGTGGAGCTGCCCTGTCCGTGGTCTCCAACTCATCCCAGCTGGGCTCACATCACAGATGTCCCCACTGCCCCAGAAGAAGCCAAGCCATCCGGTACATCACAGCCAAGGGACCATCTCCATTTTACCTGCCTCCACGACAGCTGGCCGTGCCTGTGCCATCACACCTGTGTCCCCTGCACTCCCAGGGCAGTGCAGCCCAGCATGTGTGCTCCCTCAGAGCTGCCCCTGCTGCTCACAGCACTGCTGTGAATGGGAAACCTTTTACAATGAAATTGTCTTCCTGCTTTTAAGGAAACAATCAGGGTTTTTCTCGCCTTTGCCATTATTTGAGTAGAAAGTTCTCTCTAGAGCAGGGAGAGCTGGGTGCTATGCAGGTATTTGTGTCCTTTCATCACACCCCAATATTGCTCACATTTTGTTTGGGAATTCATGCATTCCTCTTGTTCATTCCTCCCTCAACATTGCAATTCTCAATTTATGATGGTTTATTTTCCTCTGAGATGCCCAGCATGGAACTTGCAGGTCATGAATACAGGCAAAAAGAGAGCACTTGCAGCCAGATTTGAGACCTATCCTGTGAAGACTACAGCCTTTCTTTTGGTGTTTTTTTGCCCCCCTGGGTCCTGGGAGCTGTTGCACCTTTTATCTGGCACACCAAAGTCTCCATCCCCAGCTTATGCCAGGGTTTGAGAGGAGGTCCTGTGACAGCAACTTCACTGATATCTTTTGTAGTTGCTGCTTGTAAGAGTGTCCTTTGTAATAAATTGGAGAACTTTAAAATACTTTTACTGTCTCCAGCCCATCTACCAGCAAATGAAATATGCATGAGAGCCTACCACTACCAACTAAGAAAAGTAGCAGAAAAAAGCAGAAAATTTACAAAGGAAAGGACTTTCTTTTCTGAAAACACCCCTATTGATTTGTAACAAAGAAAGACAAACTGAACCCCGCAGAGGAACCAAAAGGATAGGTGATTCCTGAATTTCCAGTGCATCTTCTTGTGTATTGCTGAAAGGAATTACTCTTGTACTCCCTTCAGTAACCTTTCTCTGCCATGGAAATACGTGGATCTACACACACTGAATATATCCATATAGCCAGCCCCATGTATCCCAAAGGAGCTTACATATTCACACACACCACATGGAGTACATGCTGGTGTATACAGTAAATACTCAGAATACCCCAAATCAGATACCCCTGGGGAGTGGCACAAGGGATCACCCCCAAGGAGATGGACACTGACACTGATGAGCCATCCCAAAAAGGTTCAGGCTGGAGGCTTTTCATCCAGGCTCTTATGTACCCTGTTGCCAAAAATCAAAAGAGAAAAAAACCTTGCAACAGTGTCAGAATAATAAAATAAAAAGCAGACCTTTATTGGAACCTTCCAGATGTCCCAGTGGTGATGGGCACATTTGGCACTGGATTTCTGGAATTATTATTTCTGGTTAATTAAGTAGTGTATCTAACAGGTACATCCAATAGAAAATTCAGTTTGCCCCAGTAACCCAGCCCTGGGTTGATCCCTTGGAGTTGATCCAAGAGCTTCTTTGCCCCTCTTCTTGTTATGACTTCTCAGATTCTGGTTGGAAAACAAAATGTTCTTCTTGTAGGTTCTCTTCCTGACAATAAGACCAACCAGTACTTCAGGAATGTATTATAAGGCTAGCTTGTTGTTCTAAAATCTAGATAGTAGGAAAACTACCGGAGCTACAGCCATACATTAGCAACCTACAAAGCTACAAATATATGAAAAATATATAAAAAGCTTAGGAATCAGCCCTAGGATTGAAAGCCTGATAGCAATATTTCAAGTTCTATTGATGCAAGATGGCTTTGGCATTGACTTTCCTGTCAGCCAACAATAATCTATCTAGTAGTGATAACCCCATTTCCATTGATATAGGCAACCAGGGCAAATGAATCACCAGTCTCTACATATATAATGGTATTGTTCTTGGTCTTGAATAGTTGAAAATAGATGGGCATGTTTTATATTCCAAGGCATGAGGCAGGTAGATGATGACTGAATGCAGCTGGGAATTCATCTCACCTAGTTCAAGCAACATGTATTATTCATGTATAGTCAATGACAAGGATGAGTAGTCAAGCTTGAGAGTCCATTAAAAAAACAAATACAGATCTGCGCAAGCTAAATTGGTTGGAGCTACTTTGTGTTTTTCCAGACTGTGGCTACAATGAGCAGCTCTGATGAAGTCAAAACTCGTGATCCTTCTGAGGAGCCTTTGGGATTGGAAGGCTCATAACAGTGGGAGACAGAGAGCCTCACACAAAACAAAAACTCTGAAGAGAGTAAGGCATGACTGCCCATGGTTGCCTGAAGCCATTAAATTTAAATGAACTGTAAATAAAGTTAAACCTAAAGGATTAAAGAAGGTCAAGGACTGTCAATTCAATATTGGCAATGGAGCAGACGTGTTCAGGCAGCATCTGGTTCTGAAGCTATCTGTGAGGATCAGGAGCCACAGAAAATCCACACCAGCGGCAATGGCTGTTTTTCTTCTCTCTGGCTTTCAAATGATATTCGCTCTGCACAAGTCAGAGCTTGCTTGGCATCTCTGACAAACGGCCACTGGCACAGAGACACAGACACATCTCTGACAAATGTCCACTGGCACAATGACTGCATCCAGTTAACCCAAGTTAACCCAGAACTGCCAAGTCCACCTTGTCCCTAAGTGCCACATCTACATGTCTTTTGTACATCTCCAGGGACAGTGACTCAGCCATTTCCCTGAACAGTCCACTACAACATTTAACATTTTTACCCTTTTGGTGAAGAAATTTTTCTTAATATGCACTGAAAACCTCCCCTAGCACAACCTGAGGCCATTTTTTCTCACTATGTCACTTGTTACTTGGGAGAAGAGACTGACCCTACACCTTGCTATAACCTCCTTTCATGTTGTTGTAGAGATTGATAAGCCCACCTCTGAGCTGCCTTATCTCCAGGCAATCATCTCCAGCTCTCTCAGCTGCTGCACATCAGACTTGTGCTCCAGACCCTTCACCAGCTCCATTGCCTTTCTCTGGACAAGCTCATGCTCCAGCAGCTCAATGTCTCCCTTGTACTGGAGGACCCAAACTGGACCCACACAAGATTTGAGGTGCGGCCTCCTCATCACTGCCAAGTACATGGGGAAAAGCAGTGCCCTGACCCTGTTGGTCACTCTATTTCTGGTCCAAGCTAGGATGTCACTGGCCTTCTTGGCCCCCTGAGCACACACACTGGCTCAGTGGTTGTCGACCTCCAGGTCCTTTTCCACCAGGCACCTTCCCAGCCACTCGGAGCCAGCCTGTAGCACCGCATGGGGTTGATGTGCCAGAAGTGCAGGACCTGGCATTTGACTTTATTAACCCTCATACAACTGGCCTCAGCCTGTCGATCAAGCCTGTCCAGATCCCTGTGCAAATCTTTCCTACCCTCCAGCAGATCAATACTGCTTGACATGCAAGCAGAACAGCACCTGACATCTGTGCAAATGCTGTGGTCTGTGAGTTTTGTGTGACAGAAAATGAAATTCAGCTGCCTCCACCAAGGTGTCCAATGCCACTTGAGATGCTGTATGAGACCACATGACACCTGAGACCACGTGTCCAGAGGGGTCTCTGCCTGATGCTCCAGACTATCAAAGAGACTGTGAATGTCCTATGCCATATCTGCTGGTTTAGCAAAGATGTCTCAGGTACCCTGGAGCTGCCTGAATTAGATGTCTGGGTTTAGACAGATGATCCATCCCCCTCTACCTATGCCAGCCACTCTGGCACTCTTCCTCTGTGCCCTGCAGCAACACGCATGCTTTACCCCATCTGAAGACAGCATAAATGGGTGGCATCTGTGAGCTGGGTGCCATGTACAGAGACTGGGGGGACCCATACCAGATCACCTTCTCCAGAAGAAGAGCAGCTATTGTCCACTTCAGTCTCTGAATACTAAAAGGGGGCACATACGCCAGGAATTGCAGAGAAGCACAGCAAGCCTTAAAAAATAGCCAAAATTGACTGGTCAGGAAATTTTTAAGCTTTTCTATATTCATACCAGAAGTCAGACATAGGTCTTGCTGCAGGTTAAGTCCTGTGTTAACTTTGTGGGAAGGGAGTTTATTTTGAGAATATGTCTAGCAGATAGATAAATATTGTTATCAGTCTGTTTAAATTCTTAAATTCAGAGGACAAAAAAATCCCTCTCTGGCTTGTAAAACGACCTGAAATACATTCATAATATTACAGCTCTTGATATGTTCTTCTATCAGCAGTTTATATTTTTTCCCTTAATTTCCCTCCTCAAAAAACTACAAATCCTAAATAAATGCCTGGACCAGAAGTCACCTTCTGTCACAACAACTGGCCCACATAGGAAACATAATTGGATTCACTTTACAGTCCCTTGAGGAGATAAGAAATTCAGAATATAATTAAGCTGAATTAATCTGTTTGGTATTAACATCCCCAGATTTAGCATTAGCTAAAATAGGATGTTGTGTCTCATCAGACAGAATTTAGGCTGTCTCAAATCAGCCACCTGTAGTGCTGAGTAAATGACAGACTGAAATTTGCAGTAGGCTGGATGTTGGCTCAGCACACACTGGTTAGGGCACCCTTCAGAGACAGGGGATGGACTTTGCTAAGTCTCTTGTGGCTGCAGAGTGAACGTGAACACCAAGGGTGTCACCTGCCAGGTCAGTGCCTCACAGCTCAGCACAGCACCTCACCTCCTGCCCAAGTTCCCCTCATACACCTAGCTGGGCAAAAAAAGGCGTTAGCACCATCACACTGCTGGCCAAAAACAAGCGGGGCTTCAATCTGCAGCAGCAGGGACTGAGGTGCCCTCACCACAGGGCCTTCCTAGGCAAGGTCTGCGTGGCACCACACTGGACAGGCTCCACGGCAGACTGGCTGGGAACAGGAGCACACGATGTGTGAGAAGAGGCTGAGGGAAATGGGCTTGTGTAGCTTAAGAAAAAGAGCAGGCTGAGGAAGAGGCAAGGATGTAGTCTTCTACCTCTTGAACAGGACAGATGATGGTGGATGGTGATGGTAAAACTCACAGGCTGCAACAAGAGAAAATTCCATCTGGGTATAAGGAGAAAAGTGTTTACAACAGCTCAAAACTGAAGCAGCTTATGCAGTGGAGTTGTGTCATCTCCATCCCTGAAGATTTGCATACCTCACTTGGAGAAGGCTTAAGCAGCCTGACATAACTTTGAAGTTGGCCCTGCTTTAAGCAGGCAGATGGACTTGTTCACCCCAGGAGGTTCCTTCCAAAATTAATCTTTCTGTAATTTTATGATTTATTTATGCACACCCACACATACCCTCAGTGTAATGGTTTTGTGTATTCTAAATTATTTCACTGAGTGTTTGATGATTAATGCATAGTGATGCCTTAAACACCCACTTACCTGTATAAATGCCCATATCCTCATCATGTGTTTGCCATTCCCAGACCTGGACCACTTTGAAAATAATCTCTGATCTTTCTGATAGATGGCAAAAATATATACAGCTGACTGCAGAGCAGGCTTGATTCATCTGAGTGATGAGCTTCTTGTTTGTCTCAGCCTGCTGGCACCAGCCCTGCTCCATAAGAAGCAGCCCAGCTGAGCAGAGGCAGCTGATGCCCTCCCTGTTACCCACCACACTCTGCTCTGTGGTCAGCAGGCACAAGCGTGACGTGCTGCTGGAATGAAATCCGTCATTTGTACTGGGGCTGGCTGGACGAAAACGTGATTCCTGAGAGCTGGCACGCACCTTCACTGTGCCTACCAGCCACTGCAATGCTGAAATGGTGAAATTCTTACAGAAGACTTACCCTTCAGCCTTGCCTGCTAGCCAAGATGATAGATTTTGGCATCTCCCGGTCTGAAATTTTACTTGCAAAATATCTTTTATTTTGCGCTTTGAGAGGTAGAGGGAGCAGGACAGGATGACAATTTCACATGTCCTTTGTATGCTAATAATGAAATATCAAGAATTTAATCTTATCTGAATTTCTGAATATCACCTTATCTGACTATCTTCTATCTGTAGTTAATATTTCCCCCTTCTTCCCCTCTCAGAAAACTACAAATCCTAAATAAATTCCTGGACCAGAAATCATCCTGTGTCATGACAACTGGTTCATATAAAAGATATGATTGCATTCACTTTACACTCCCTTGAGGAGGTAAGAAATTCAGATTATAATTAAATGTCTGTGAACATCTGACTGCTGGCAGATACTAAGAGTTAAAAATCTGGACTAAGACATTACTAAAAATTATGAAGGTAATGTTTCAAAAAAAAAGCCTGTGTCTACTTCTGAAGCAACTGCATGAATCCAGGTAAAACGTTTCCTCAACAGGTACCAAGCATAATTCACCCACTTGGAAATGTAAAGCAAAATATTTTCAAGAGTCATACAGGGATTTTCCAAACCGTTTTTTCCCCAAAAAAATTTGTAAAGCATAAAATACCTAGATGAAACATAGTAGAATTCCTAATAAGGCAAGCAACAGCTTGCTCCTTCACAGAATGGATTAATATAGGTTGCCAGGCTTAGGCAGGACCTGGGCAAGACCCAGGACCAAACCACAGCTTCTGTAGAGGGCACCATGCCCCATTTCCTGCAGCTTTTTCTCAGACACAGAGAAATTTTTACCCAAAATTAAAGGTCCCTTCTGGCCTTACCTCACTTCTTTATCATCTCTCACTATGGATTAAGAAGATGGTTTCCACGCCTGAGCTTCTCTAACTCAGTTACTACTACTACTATTATTATTATTATTATTATTACTATTTTAAGCAATACTTTTTTCTTTTACTTACTCAACTTTCCAGCTGTGGGATGCTCTCTTTGTGCCAAGCCACATAGTATTCTCCTAGAAATCCTTGCTTAATTCTTTGTTGTGTCTGGAGCTACTCAGAAATGCTTGACGTATTTTAGACCACCAGTGTGCTAGGATTATTGTCTGACATATTGACCAATATTGACTTATTTTATCTTAGTATTCTCCAGACTGTCTGCATTTCTATATTATCACTTCTCCCATGTTACAATGTCCTTGGGCTAGATCTAAGCTCTTTCCTATCTTTGTTTGTGTAGCATTTATCACAGTAGAGTCCTCCTCCGTGAGCAGTGTTTTTAACCACTTGGACCATATAAATAATAATGCTTTATTGCAAATGTGAGCAAAGCATCTCTGAATGAAAGCCAGGTGAAATACAGGCAAGTCATTCCCAGTGATCCAGCTCTGAATGTGAACTTTACCATTTCAAAAAGGCAATGCTCAGGTGAGGGTTGTATGCTTGTGATTCTTCAAAGCAACCTGACTGGGGAGATTTGTACACTTCTTAGTCCTACTTCTCTTACAATCTGATGATCATGGAGCAATAACTGAAAACATTGATAGCACCTGGGAAGCCCAACTGGGATTGGGTCAAATGTCAAATAGATACACTGACTGAAATCTTGATATCTGCAAGTCAAAAAAATTATCTTTGAGTACAGCAAAGGCAAGACTTCACAGAGTAAAATTCAAGCCAGCAGTCATGAAATGTTGCAGAAGAGAGTGGATGAATTGGTAAAAGGTATTACTGAAAAAAGATTCTATCAGCTACCCCTTTTTTTAATTTAGAAAAAGATAAACTTACAAATCTCTTCTCCCAAGGAGTGTACAGGTTTCATTTGGAGATTCGAGATTTGAGTTGGGATGATGGAAGAAAATATTTTTAAATGAATATGTTTTAAAGCTTTGCAAAGTTGACTGAAACCAAAATCTCACTTTCCAAGTGCAAAGGGCCTTGGATGCCTAACTTCCATGGGCACCTTGGAGAGTTTGAAGCATAGGCACTCTTGAAAATCTTTTTTGATCCCTTTGTAAAAACTTGGCCCTTTTCTAGACAGCTCTCATTGAAAATCACTATTACAAATCTTTGGAAAAGCTCTCATTAAATTGTTTTACAGCCTGAAAGAGAGGGAAGAAAACTAACAGAGAGGATGACTGCCAGGATTATATTTCCCATCCATTTAGAGAGAAGTGTCACTGAACACAAAAAGTTATAGCCAAAAACTGCCCAAGAGTGAGTCCAGCACCAGCACTGATCAGGACTGCATGTTTATTCAGCATGAAATATTAATGTGGAAAACAGATACTGGAGCGCCTGCACCTGGATGGGACACAGGCCTCTTTCTGGCCATGTTAACACATTGTATTAATTTGATGGTTATACACTCAGTTCACCTCGCTGTTCTTTGTGGCATAAAATGTAGATGCGCATTACAACCCAGGAGTGCAGGAATGAGAGATATTTGCTATCAAAGGTAGTTTCATACTCTCCCATGCAATTACTGTCTTGGTGCTTTCTGCTCATTTTATACCATAGTTTAAAATAAGACACTTAAATGTTACATGTTTGATTAAGGAGGTGATACAGATTATAAGTGGAAAATCAGATTTGAAGATTTTAAGGATACATTAACATTCAGATATTCTGTTGCTGGCTAGATGGAATTCACTCATAAAAATGACAGCAAAACACATTGTCTCACTCTATTATTCATTACTTGATAGAAATTCAGTCCTGAATAAAGGCTAGCTAGAAACTGAAAAAAAAAAAAACCCAAAAAATTAAACAAAAAAAGCACTCGAACTCAATGCCTCCTGTTTCAGATTAGGGCCCTGAGAAAAATACCCAAGAGAAAAACAAATGGTGAAAACCTAAAAAGCCTTGATAAAATCTCAAGAGGAAGCATGCTGGCTGCCAGACTGATGGTCCATTGACAGTGGTGGCTCGGGGCTCCCGAGCCTGCAGAGCCCCTGGGTGAGCAGCAGAGCCCACAGGCTCCTGGCCATGGGGCACAGGGAACCAGCTCTGCTGGCCCTAGGGACAGGCTGGAGCAATGGCAGCTGCCAGACCATGGCAGGGCATCCAGGAGGCTGATGGATTTTTGTCATTCTCCCTCGACACTCAAGAGCTCTGAGCACTGAGTTAACTTGTGTGATTTTTAGCATTAAGGGGTTCTTACTGCTACCACTGTTAAAATAGCTGTTTCTCAGTAGTGAATGTCAAATACATGTTGCAGGCTCCTACTTCCAGACATGTCAGAAGGCAAAGCCCTACTTTGCCAGCCCATGGAGAATGGTGAAGATAGTCTGAAGGACACAGCTTTCTCTTCATTAAAGGCAGCAACTCTTAGTGATAAAAAGAAAAGGAACATGACTATGTTTCCTCTGCCTGGGCTTTCTGAGGTGAGCAGGCACTGTTTTATCTGGCAGCTATGCCAATCCCTCCTGTTTCTTTTCCAGCAGCCTCAGATTCTAGGCAGAGCTAAGGCACAGAACAGAACATCTATGCCCACAGACACAGACACAAACCCAGCCTAAGCAGCAGGATGTCATTACTGCATTCTGAACTGCCTTGGCTTCTTGCCCTTGTGTCTGCAGAAGAAAATAGGGCAGATAGTCTCTGTGTGTGTGTGTGTGTGTGTGTGTGTGTGTGTGTGTCTGTGTGCGTCTGCGTGTGTCTGTCTGTGTGTCTGTCTGTGTGTGTGTGTGTTTGAACAGCAAGGCTAAAGGTATCCCTGGGGTTGCCAGTGCTCTAATTTATCACTTTTCCCTGCACATCAGCAAAATAACACTGATAAACCACTCACAGCTGGGCTGTGGATGTACCTGGAATGGGAGGCTTCCTCCCACTCTGGCAAATCCAAGCCATGCTTCAATTACACTTCTGCTTTACTAGAGAAAATACAAAAAGGTGTAAACACATGAACAGACTTGAGCCTGAAGCATTGACCTGATAGAGACCTCATCTGGAGCTGGGCTATGCCCAATGACAGCTGGATATTTCTTTTTTGTTTATACCTGTTTTATCTTGGTTGCTGCTTGGTTTTTTGCACAGCTGAATTATTTCTACTTTTTATCCTCTGGAGAAACATCCATTAACTGCAGTAAGATCTTGCTTAAAGGAAGATGGTGCTGAGCAGAAATTACAGCTGCTGTGGAGACACAGTGTGTTGCTGTGCCCAGCTGCTGACTGAAGCCAAGGTATTTCAGTAGAGGTTTCTGTTTTTAGGGCAGTAGAGATTTCTGATTATCAGAGCACCTGGGAGAGCTGGGTTCATTGTGTCTTCCCAAGAGAAGGGTAAGGGGTCTGGGAAGGTCTTGCTGCTGCCTATAACACTCCAATGAGAGATTACAAACAAGACAGAGACAGATTCTGCGTGGTGGTGGGATGAGAAACAGTGAGCACAAGCTGCAGCAAGAGAAATTCTGATTTTCTCAGAAATTCTGAGAAATTCTGAAGCATTTTGCACCACAGGGGTTGCCAGACACTACCCTGATAGTTTGCATGGATCTTCCTCATAGAGACTGTCAAAACATGACAGGACAAGCCTGTCAGAAATCTGATCTAGGTTTTACCATTATGAGCAGAGGGTTGGACTACCCAGCCTTCAAATCCCTCCCAGCATGAACAATCCTGTGAATCTCTCTTTACAATTCTAGATACAAAAGATAAGAAGATCACTTTCCAATAAGGTTTTACAGGCACAGATGCACCTGGATGAACATCCAAGATAGCACTGAGGGAATTTTTATGCAGGCAAATGCTTTTTTAATTTGGTAGGTAGTTTCTCAAGCCCTCTCAGTGACATATTTGTCACAATCATTTCTGACTTACAAAAGCCTTTTGCTGTCAGGTGCTGCTGGGAGCTGGGAGCTGGGATGCATCACTGCCCAGAAAAAAAATCTCTGTCTTTTCCAGCTTGCAGGTCTGAAGTTACTAAACATGCCTTGAACCACCCCATGCTTCCCATCTCAGGGAAAACAAATAGTAATTGGAGGCTAAACCTTTCACTGGAAGGTAAACTACAACAAGTTTAATTTGGGCATGGAAAGTACACAAGGATTACTGCACCTCAAATCAGTGTGTGACATGCATGTGGTTTGTGAGTTTGGGGACAACATTCATACCTTCTTACATCCTCCTGTTCAGACATGCTCAGTGTCTGTGCCTAGATTCAGTGGAAAGTTAATTAAAAAAAAATATTATACTTTATATTTTACAACTTGATGAGAATTTTACAGCCACAGATTTTTAAGCTAGACATTTTAGGTGGTTTAATTATAAAAAATAATATACATAACACTGTCAAGCATCTACAGGTTAGGACTGTGGTTGTAGATGTGGCAGGTTAAGTAGCTTGAAAAGTCATTCTTGCTCTCAGAAAGCTGAACAGTTGACTGGGGCCAGAATATGATATAAAGAATAACTGGATTAATCCTGTTATTGAAAACAGGTATAAATATTTTATTGGAAGAGTGCTAAAAAAAGTGAAATTAAGCAGAGTTCTGGACATTTTCATACCTAATTATAATGTTCATCTCAACAATTTCCATTTGCTTCTCCCCATTTGTATGCTTCTTTTTTTGACAAAATGTCCAAACATCAAACTGTAGGTGACTTTCTGGGATCTGACATGTCAAAGAAATCCCCAGTCAATGGACTGCTAGGCCAGCTTAACTAAAAATTATGATTTTTAATTTCTTCAGGCTAGTGATAAAAACAAACTGACCACTTGAAATGTTCATTTAATCATTTCTCTGGGAGGGTAGGGAGTCTCAGTGGGACTTCCCTTCCAAGAGGTGCAAGGTTAGGGGAGCAGTATGTGTAGGCAATCCCAGAAAGTAGTGCAGGGAGGGGGCACATCTGGGATGGTAGAAGGGAGAGTGGGGTGTCTACCATGGGGTGCCAAATGTCACCCTGCAGCTCCATTTGTGCATGGTGGACATTGTTAAACCTGCATATCTCTGTTGGACTTATCCAGCACCTCAAAAAACAGCAAAACACTATTTCAGTGGCACATGATGTTTAATATCTGAATATGGTGCATTGGTACTGTGGAATTTCATGGGAACACAATTGCCTCATGACCAAACCCGTGAGCTACACCACACCATGAGGCACCAGTGTGAATCCTACAGCACTCTGGAATAAAACACTTCTGCAAACAGGATCACTATTGCACAAAATCAGGTTTGCATGTTTTAACCATTTTTATTTCTGCCAGTGAGTGGAAAAAATATCAGATGAGGCGACAACATCCACCAGATTGTGACTACTGTCTGCTTTCTTCTCTTCACAAGTCTTGGGAAAAATAAACACAACAAAACAAAACAGAGAATTCAGGCAGAAGGGCTTTCTCATCAACCAAAGTAATTTCCCCTGTAATGTGCTTTAGATGTTATAGATTTTATACTCCAAACATCTTTGCAACAGTAGGAAAACAGGTGACTGATATCATATGCTTTAGGAACTTGGAGAATTAATTAATTCAGAGAACACCATGATTTTATGAACACGTGTTCATGTGTTTTTAATTTTAAGTCAACATTCTTAGGAAATTTTTGGATTCAGGATTTTGCACTTTATTTTGAACAGATCATGTAAAGTAATCTTGAGACAGCATGCTAACCTGGAACTGCAGCAATGGGCTTAAGATGAGGCTGAGTAAGAACATGAAGGATGTATATACCATGAGCTCATATGGTCTAAGCCTCTAAAGGTTCATTAGATGCAGGCATAACTTTGCAAACTCAGGAGGGGTGTCTGCAGATGAATATATCAGTATTGTATACCAGACAGTGTACTGGGTAATTTGAAAGTCACAACTGCTTTCTGAAGTTCTGTGTGTTCAAAATTTACACCTCATTAATATTTATACTGGAGTCTGATAAGACCTGCAAATATTTAGTGTTTAACTAGGAAATATTTTAATTAAGGAAATGTGCTTTTAAGTGCTATTTTGAGTTCACCTGGCAAAGACTGGACAAAGCTTGATGTTTCTACTTATTCAGGCTGACTAAGCACACTGATTCGTAGGGAATTACAGAAAAGTGCTGTATGAACCTAGCTGACTGCTCATGGAGACCACAGTAGATGAATGTCACTGAAAACTTACATCTGAAATCTTTTTCATGCTCAGACTTTGCATTTAGTCATTGTATCAATATCCCAATATCAACTATGCCATAACCTTTTCATGGCATCACCTAATCAGGGAAGATCCGTAACGTTGGTCAAGTCTGCCCAAGGAGCTGTTTCGAACAACAAGCTCAAACCCATCAGTGTTGTCATCATCAACAGGTCACTGATAGCCCTCAATGTCACAGCTATCAAGATAAGGGCCAGTACCCACATTTCCTGCCAAGGGACTCCTCCTAATGCCTAAATAATCAGCACAGCCCTTTCTAGGGCAGCAAAAAACAGCAGACATAGAAAATGGGCCTGTGGGGGTGACCGAGGATGAGGAAGGCTTTGCCCTGTGTTGTTGGGGAAATCTGGAAGGAAGAAGATGCATGTGAATGGTTTCTTATGTGTCTAATTGTGCACCGTAGGACACACACCTTCATTCACCTCTACCCACTTCTCATGGAATGCTGCCCAGGGAAGCTGGGGATGCTCCATCCCTGGCAGTGTTAAAGGCCAGGCTGGTTGGGACATGGAGCAGCCTGGGATGGAGGGAAGTGTTCCTGCCCACAGCAGGGGGGTTGGAATGATGTGATCCCTTCCAACCCAAATCATTCTATGACAATATGAAAACACCCCCTTCTGTAAGTGAGGTCCAGAAAGACACAAAAGCAGTGGATTCCAATTTAATTTTCCAATCCTTGGTTAAAGTAATAGAGATTGTAGCATATATATATATATATATATTCTGTGGATCTTGTCTGCATCTTCTCAGATATATTGAATGTATCTGAGTGTGTTAGAAAGCACATTTGAAAAGACAAATATACTTATTTCTTCTAGTTAATTCCTTTGGTAACAATGTACCTAAAATTAAATTTACTGGGTTCCATTAGAAAATTTATCCCTTTTCTTCATTTTTAGTTACAACAGAAAGCCCATAAAGAATGGTACTATCTGCAATTTTCCAAAGAGGCTAAACCAGAAGCTGTTAGGGAGCTTACAAGATGCCTACTAACTGCAAGCCAGTATATTATTTTAGCATTATATCCTACAGCTCCCACTTGAAATGTGCTAGAACATCCACTCGCCTGAATAAATTGAGCATAGAATGTGATTCTCACAGATTTCTGCATGGCATGGACTTTCCTGTTGAAAAATGAAGGTTAGATGCATGCCATAAAATACAGCATTTCCACAGGTAGGAGTAGCTGCTTCAGTGAAGTCCTTGTCATAGGTTAAAAAGTGGTAAAGGTTGCTACTGATTCCTATTTTAGGTAAATGCAGAGTAGGAGGGTATTTAAATTGGCAATAAGGAATCTGCAATTTTGATATTATGAAAATAGAAATAGAAACAACTACAACAACAAAACGACAATAATAATAATAATAATAATAATAATAATAATAATGCAATTTAACAGATATTATCATGTCCCTAAACTGATGGCTGAAATGACGCATATTAACTTGGAGGTCTTCCCAAACACTCTGCCTTTTAAAGTCAAATGAAAAACAATAGTATCCCAAATTGTAGTTGAAAAAAGGATTCAAGAATGTGCCAGGGTTAGGGGGCATTATGTTCTTAACATGAGAATGACTAATATTATCAGTCAGTGGATACCAGATAGAAGCCATGGCAAGAGTGGTGTGTTGGAAACACCGTGTTGGCAGTGATACTGCTGTCACTTATGTTCTTGCAATGAAATACACTTAAAAACTTGGGTCCTCACTCTGTGTTTAAAGATAAAGCAAAATCTTCCCAAAAACTGGCTATTGAATGCTCATAGGCTCAGAAAGTTCAGCCAAATATTTTTTGAGAAACATTGTCTGCAACACAAGAGCACAAGGCTTGTGAAATAGAGTTCAGAAGTATTTGGGACCCACAGCACACACTGGAGTGAGATGTAAAAATTTCCTTTTTTTCCATGAGGTTGTAACTGGACTCTTGAACTAATTCTCCAGACAGCAAAGGCAATGAACACTTATAGGATGGAGAATAGAATCAGTCCTCTTGGTTCTGGCCAGTCAAGGAATGTTTTTCTATTAAGTACACTGGAAGAGTAGATTTTGAAAATTTTTCCATTACTGGGTCCTGAAACACCATTTCATAGAATCCCACATAGGAGATATGAGCAGATTGCAAGGCCATTTTTTTCTTCTTCAGGAAACCCAGACCACAGCAAGACACACAAGGACAAAGCAATTGCTATCAGCCTGCTTCAAATCATAGCCAAGGCAGCACAGCCTGACCTCCTGTTACAGGGGGAAGCAGAGAGAATGTCCCCCTTTCTCCAGAAACGTGCAGGACAAGAGACTTCCTTTCTCTCAAAAAAAAAAAAACAAAACAAAACAAAACAAAAACAAAAAGCAAAAAACAAAACAAAACAAAACAAAAAAAAAAAAAAAAAACAAAAAAAAAACCAAAAAAAAACAACCAAACAAACAAACAAAAAAAAAAAAAAACCAGGGACTCTCCAGTGGGGTAGCAGGTTTTATTTGGAAATTATTTGGAAATCCTTTCTCAGCTGTGCAGCAAGTCACACACAGCCCTATGACTTGTCTGTGCTGCAAGTGAGGTGCTGCTGCTCATCAGCAAGACATTACCTTGCAAATCAAATCCCATTGTAAGCTCTGACACCAAGCTGCATATGTAGTAAAAAGCAGATAAATTACTATCCAAGCTCTGTACATCCCACTGGAAAGCCACCTTTGGGAAAAGCTATTCTAGTAGAGATCTACATTAAAGATAGGAAGCTATAAAGAAGACACACAGTTACTTCTTGTTCTGTAAATCACTGCAATAAAATTTAGAGACTGGCAAATGTGCCATATGTATGTGTGCTAAGAAACTAAGAAACATTTGTTTTTCTGTGTTCTGCACCTTTATATTTTCTGAGTCTGAAACCATTTGAGGACTGGCTGTGCTAAATCATTAGCATGTAGAGAAAACAGTTTCTCTTGGAGATTTGACTCTAGCTTTTTAGATATTTTGTGGCTTTTTCTTCATCTAGAATAAGTTATTTGGGCATAAACAAGTACTTTTTTGAGCCTGCAAAAATAAATTGTCAATAATGAACATTCTTACTGGAAAGTGAGATTATTTAGCTAACATGTTAGCAATGACAAAGATGAGAAAGGAATGTGTGACATATACATAAAGAACTCATAAATATAATGCAGTAATCACTTGAAATGTTGAAGCTATATTTTAGAGGTCATGCCACTATGTTAATCACTTCATTGTGGCTCAAGAGTGGTTCTTAACCAGTGTGTTACACAAACTGCAACAGCAAATTCTATTAATGCCCACTCTCTTATTCAGGTGACTTTAACTTTCATTCTCAGGTATCTCAAAAATAATTAGTGTTTATATTCAGCATGCAAGGAATTGTCTGTGTCCTGTCTCTTCTCTGTTATTAACAAGACATTAAGTAAGAGCAGTCAGAATGCCCACCTAAGAAAGGTGACATCTGGGGCTCAGCCCCAGCAGAGATAAATATTTAGTGTGCAGTAGTCACATTTAATATTCATGTTTTACTAATTTAATCTCTAAAGGAGTGAGAGGCAATAAACCTCATCTTCCATGTGAGGCTTCTAGCAGACAGGCTCTGGGATCTGTACAGTCCTTTTCTCTGACTCAGACTAGAGGTAACCTTTTCCACAGCAGCAGATTAGCATCAGCAGGGTAAACCTTGGACTCGATTTTCCTGAATGCCTTCTCACTTGGAAAGGAGCTATATTGACAAACTAGACAGGGACAGGGAGCTGGCTTTCCAAGGACCTTACCCATGCACATTGTGGATGTAGCAACCCTGTCTTTGGAAAGGGTGGAGAGTGTAGGTGTGAAATCTGGAGCTATGCCAAGCTTTAGATAATTTTATTCATTAGTAAAGTTGCAGCCAGGAAACCCTGCTCTCACTTATGGATGAGAGTGAGATTCTGACCCTGTATGTTACCTTGCAGAGGTCCAGTTGCATCCCCCACATCTTTGGTTAATGTTGTAAAAATTTTTTTCTCTCAGCTGTATTTTGTGAGCAGGGCTGTATAATGTACAGCCTTGTCTTGGGCTGCAAAGTCACAAGTCCCTGTAGTAAGGCTGTCAGCCCTGTATGTTACCTTGCAGAGGTCCAGTTGCATCCCCCACATCTTTGGTTAATGTTGTAAAAATTTTTTTCTCTCAGCTGTATTTTGTGAGCATTCCTCCTTACCACTTTTCTTGTTTCAACCAGTTTTCTCATTTATTCCATTTGCTTCTATCTAAGACAAATCCTTCTTGTGGGGTACCAGATATACCCATGGGCTGGGTGTTTGGTCTTGTGAACTTTGGGCACACAGTGCAGGGCTGAGGACCCTCTGTGGTGCTGAAACAGTTTGTGCCAGGCACTGCAGTGCTGGGCTCTGCCATGGGCTGGATCAAGTGTAAGAACTTGCAGAGAACACACTGTATTGACATAAGAAATTTTGAAATATGTGAAGTCATGATGGAGCTGCTTCCTGTTTTTTTTATGAAGAACCAGACGTATGTGAAGTACTACAAAGTCCAGTGGCATTTGGGGTGTGAAACTAACTTACAATTTCATTCTATTTCTCCTCTTATTGCATCATCTGATGTGTATCATTCCACATGATACCATATGTCATTTTGTTAGACCATACCCTTGGAAGGAGCTCTGTAGGCTTTAAAGAGATATGGTTTGGTCCATCAGCTAGGCAGATAACAAAACACAGGCCACAAGTAGAAGGGGAAACCCTTATCCTATTTAAATTGAGCCAGAGAACTAGTCTCACAGATGCATGCCAAAATTTTGACTGGTGCTTAAAGTTCTGAGTTCACTGGTAAAATGGTAGCTGGACGGAGCCTCTGACATCTCATTTTCTTTACATTAGGTTGCATTGCACAATCTGTTTTTAAGATAAGACTTCATTGTCTGAGTTGTATTTTTTTTTTTCAAATAATGATGCAGCTGCAGATGCTACTGGTATACTAAAAAACCACAGGATCACAAAACCCACTCACACAAATAAACATAATCTAAACACCTATAAAGTCCTCTCAAAGCTGGTACAAAATGATCTGTGTCATGAAGATGAAAAGTTGAATTTGTCCAGTCAGCACTGCAGAAGTGTGGATGAATGGAATGTAGGAGAATAGAGACAGTGATGAAGGTAATTTCACCCCTAAGGAGCTACAGCTGAATTAGGAACAGGCCTGCCCTTAACAGGGCACAGCTAGATCCAATTAGGATGGGTATTGTAAAAGAGTAGGCTGGCTGGCTGAGAAGTTCGATGGAGTTTGTTGGCTGTGCTGTGAGGAAGAAGGAGTCTGGTCTGTGAGGAGCTGCCCAAAAGAAATCACCGAGAAGTATGGAGCTCTTGCAATAAGATGACAACAGATAAGAGGAAACAAAAATCAGAGCCAGAAGCAGCATTTTTACAGTGAACTAGCAGTCTTCTGGTGTGCACTCAGCTCTGTGCAAACCCTGACTTAAAGTTCTTGTTATAAAGTTTCCTATTCATAATGAAAAGGCAGGGCTTATAGTTTATTTTTAATTATTATTTAGGATTCATAATGTCAAATATTAAAGAAATGAGAGTGTTTCTCAACTCTTAATCTTTTTTAACCATCAGATTGGGAAGTTTTTCTAATACGTGGTATTGACTGATGTTATTTGCCTATTTGATGATTAACTTCTGAAATCAATTTGGAGCTAACTTACAGCAAACTGGCTTTGAAAGTAGATCAAAGAAGGATTTCAGAATTGCTTTATTGTATTTTCTGTCATGCTTGTGCAGTAATCTGAATAAAGAGGATTTCAGAAGATGAGGATGATTTAAAGGGGATCATTGGTAAGATACTACACATTGTTTACATCTAACAGAAAGAAATAAGTTTATCTCACATCTCATTTGTACACTGAGGAAAATATATATTTTCATCATAGACTCTACAGGTAAAAACAAAAGAGAGACCATATTTCACAGTAAGAATGTGAGACAACTAATTTATCAGATTTTTTTCTGCTTCTGCAGAGTGGGACCTAAAAAAATTGTGTTAACTGCAAAAAAAAGCTGCAGTAGGTACCAATAATGATATTACGAAATATGAGAAGAATAGGGGTTTTCTAAATAAAAATGCCTTTAGAATAATGCATTGGCTGACTTATACAGATTCTTTTCCTAATGCAGTGCTCTCACTGACATCATAATTTCATTATGCACTGACTCATTTAATGAATGTACCTACTGCACACAGAAACTACCACTTTGATTCTCAGCCCCGTGGAGTTGGTTTAAAAACTTCCTTCTGAGTGACTTGAATAATCATGAAAGAAAGGGGGGGGGTTCATGCCCTGGTGTGCTTAAAAACAGACCAGCTGTCAATCTAAACTTTAAGGCATGGGCTGTTGCATGCCAGGAGTGTGGTGGAGGGTGATAAACCTGTGTTTGCATTTCAGATGACACTCCTATATAAAAGGAACACCTATAAATAGTTTATGGAGGGTTAATTAGTGTTACCAGCATGTTACAGACATAAATAGATAGATACATGCATCCCAACAGAAGGCAGCAGGTAGGGATGAGATACTGTTTTAGACAGCCTGTTCACCTGATGGTGTTGCTCCAGTTGGCTACAGCAATTTATTAAAATGTCTATTAATAATGTAGATAGATGTAAGCTAAATTTATATACTCCAGCTGACTGCAGAATTCCTTACAGAGGTTTGGATCACTTCAGTGTGAACTGGGAGTAAAAGTCAGGTCATCTGACAGGGATGCCAGGGCTGCTCTGTAAAAGCAGAGGACAAGCCCAAGTGTCCTGCTGGAGAAATGGGCCCAGCTCCATGAACACAAGCATCTCTCAGTGCTCTGATCTGTGACAAGGCTCTGCTGGAGCACTGGTTTCTGGTCTCTGGGCTGGTGCAGCATTACGGCTAATAAAAAATCATGGGCAGTTCATGGAGCTCTGGCTGCAGGGACTTCAGTGAGTCCCTGGGTTGCTACAGTACAGACATATTCTGCCTTTCTTTAACCCAGGTGAGCTGTAGTGTGATACAACAGGAGAGAGGCTGGATGCACTCACCACCAAACAGCCTCAGACTGTCTGCTCCTTTGAGGATAGGAGATATGGAAGTGAGCTGCCCGAGGGTGAGGATGAGCCTGAATCCAGGTTTTTTTTTTTAGTGTATGCAAAGATGCTTGTAAAAGGCAAGAAGAGCAAAGTCTTACTCAGTTTTCATTTGCTTTGGGTGACATTTCAATTCAAGGCTTAATGTTCTCATCTCTGTGCCTCCACACTAGACAAGACTGGGCTTTCAAAGTATTTTCAGCCACATCTTAAAGATGATGCTATGATCCCTTAGCACTGGGCTGCTCTCTCTGTCTTGTAGTACCAGTTCAGCAGTAGTGCTGCTCAGCATGAAATCACCTCCCTAGATTAAATCCAGTTTACCTATACCTGTTAGCTATAGGGTAAATGGGGTGAGTGTGTGTATGGGGCAGAGAGGGAAGGGAAATACAGGCAGAGGAAAACAGGTATGGTAGCCTGGATCACTGTCACTGTCCCAGAACACAGCAGCTCCTGATTCTCTGGATTTTCCAACTGAACTGGGAGAAACTGGAAAAAATATCTTTTGAGTTAATATGACAATTTTACTCTTTCACAGCTGTTTTCTTTTTTTTCTTTTTTTTTTTTTTTTCCTGGCTATTGCTAGAAGTGGTTCTGTGATGTCTACCTACATCATTAACCTCTAGCCCATTTCAGTTTTCCTTTTGCAAGACTGCATCTGCTGCTGATACATATGGATAGGACTAATCCCATTTAAAATGTTATGTTAATTAGAATTTGCCATTGACCTTTCCCTTTCATATAGACTGTGGCTTGAAGGAATCTTTTTCACGTATTACATTATAATTCTGCTTTCTGATGGCTGTGTTGTTCCTTTCAACACACCAGCTGAAAAATTCTCTCTCCTTTCTGTGGGATATACTTTGGTTCCCTTCTCTAAGGGGACTTCCAATCAATCCTTCATTATTTTCTGAGGATTACAGAGAGGAATAAAGACAAGATTTTTTGAGTCTGTTTTCTGTGCTACCTTTTAGAGGAAAATTCAAGTACAAATCGAAATAAAAAACATACCTGGCATCACCCGACTCCCTCACTGATCTTTTGTGAGTCGTCCCCTCCTATCACTGGGGCATCTCTGTGGCTTAGTGAATGGATTTCTTCTTGGAAAAACCTTAAAGCTCCATCTACAGTACATGTTTGGATTTACAACGAAAATTTACAATGAGAGTTGTAGTAAAAAGTTCAATGACAGTGGAAAAATGCACAGGCTAGGGGAATATAAAGAGAAATTTTTAATTGTTGCTATTTCTTTGCTTCAAAAACAAAAAGGTACCACTATTTCAAAGTGAGAATCAACAGGGAACTTAGCACTCAATACAATATGAAAAAACCCACATGGTGTTGAAGCACAACAAATTAAAAGGCAGACAGTATTCAGAGAAGCAAGTAAGGTACTAGGGAATATCTCTGTAAAATAGAAACGTTGTTCAAAAAGCAAGACAGACTGCTGCTTAAATAAAGCAGCAGGAATTTTTGTCTTTCTAATTATACAATAAAGTGACAATTGTCACAGGGAGAGTCTCATTTTGGGGAGAAACAGTGAAGGAGAAAATATATTTTGAGTAATCAGTCAACCAAAATTTGCGATACAGTTGCTAGGATCCAGTGAGTTAGGAATAAGAACAGTGGTTTACCTAAAGAATCCTGGTGACACTGAAGAATTATTGCAGATTTTTATGCCACCACTACGTCAATCACAAATTGACCACTCATGTTAAAACCTTTAGAAAGAGGAGAGGCTCTCTCCACAATCACAGCAAGAGTCCTGCCCTGCCACGCTGTGCTAATTAAGGAAGAGAGCTCTTGAGATAAAATTTTCAAACAAGTTGTGTTGAGCTGATGACAGGCAACACGGAGCTTTTTCTCTAGCAAAGCAATGCCTATTTAGTTGTGCCAGTGTATGCAACCATCCTGTAAGTACAGCAACTTTTGTGTCTGCAGAGACAGTAAGTAACCTGCATCCATTTGATGGCTAGGCAAACTTAATTACTTTGTGATTACCAAAACACTAGCTATCCTTAGGAGACCTAAAGGGTGCTCTGGGCAGACTGACTACTCAGCAATGGAGCCAGCACAGTCAGTCTAGAGGAAATCATGTAGTAAAACCTAGAGCACATAATTCATATTTCAAGATTCCCTCTGTACTTCAAATTTTGCTGAGAATTCTCCTTCAGGTAAGGAGCCATTCTACACATCTTCATTGCTATTCTAATTCAAAACTTCATTTAATTTTTAATGGCTAACCAAACATTTTGTCTATCTTATCTGTATTACTGCTGTAAGCCTTAAGAAACTGCAGAATTATTTCAGCTCACATCAACATAAACCTACAGAACTCAACCCTTAGCATCTGAAAATTTATGGCAAGTAATTAATTTGGCATGAAATTATACTCCTTAAAGAATTCAGCATACCCACATATACAAGATTTCCACAAATGTTTTCATTGTGAGACCTAACATTTCCATATTTGCTTGTATTACTACTTTGTATCAAACAAATTTGCTTGTTCAGTCTTTTATTTTATGTAAATCTCAGTGTGTGTTATGTAACTGCTTATTAAAAACACAGGTGTGAATTCCATCCTCAAAAGATAAATTGGTTTAAGGTGTCTTCTGTTTTGATCCTATGAAGTTAGAGACTTCATAACATTTGCAAAGGTATCTCGATGGCTTAGGAATTTACACCTCAATTATTTAAGAAAAATGATATTTGGTGAAAGATCTGTGTGGTATTTGTAGTCCGCTGAAACAGGTGCCTAGGACATGATCAAAATAACGCCAAAAATACTGAAAAACTCTAAAGGGTGGAGTACTCAAAAAGTGGAAAATCAAAGAAAGATTTCCCAGGGTGGGATTTTCTCTCACAAAACGGTTTCGGTGGAGTAGCAGGACCTTCGCTGTGTCAGCCCAGCAGCACCACCTTGTGTGTGTGTGCTCACGTTACTCCTGCATTACCTGTAAGGACTAGTGAGGTTTGCAAGTTCTAGTGCACATCCTGCTGGAGTAGCATGTTACATCTCTCATAGAAAAAAAAAAAAAAAAAAAAAAAAACCAAATCAGGCATATATCAGTCGTAGAGGAAGTAAAATACTTCTTATAGCCAATAATCTTTATGTGCACACAGTATGGATACATGCATGTTTCACTCCACCTC
Organism: Onychostruthus taczanowskii; assembly: GCF_017590055.1. NCBI lineage: Eukaryota > Metazoa > Chordata > Aves > Passeriformes > Passeridae > Onychostruthus > Onychostruthus taczanowskii. Next base: position 7,327,663 of record NW_024502791.1, read on the forward strand.
CAGGACTGTATTAGGGATACTTTCACAGGATAGTATGTGCATCTCTGCAGAGTTCTGTTATATTCCTACAGTGAAAGTTGAAACTATATCGGTCTGGTGTCATTATAAGGTAAGTTTGATCCATAAATAATTTGTGAACCACTGTATGAAATGTGTTCCAGATTTTGGTACAGCTGGAACAATTCTATATTCCATGAGTACAGAACTGGGTGTCCATGAAGGCTGGAAGATGTTTCTAGATCACGACATAAAACTGTGCTCCTTTTTCTGTTTTCAGTACTTTCAGACTAAGCCTAGTCCAGCTTACACTCAGTACCTTTAGAGCTGTATTGAGGATGCCATCTGCAGACTGAGGACGTACTTTAAAGCCCTGTAAAAGCTCTGTTTTCAGAAACAATCAATCTGAAAATAGAAAAGCCTAATGTGGACAAGACTAAGAATGCAGAATGTGATGAGGACTCACACACATGAGAAACATCTTTGTTTCTATTTCTGTAACATGAAATTTGTCTAGTTAATATGTGCTCAGTTTCTATTTTCCCCCTCAAGAGGATTCCACAATCAAGATTTTGACTTGACAGGGACATCCCTGAGTCATCTAAAAAAGGCAAGAGAGATAACATATTCCTGAGCTTGCATCTAGGGTTTATACCTTACTCTGTAAAAGCTCTTACTTTTTTTGAAGGACAGTAAGGTTAACAAGGATGCTTAATGTAAAAAATATATACCTTGTAAATGTTGCACCACTTCACTTTGGCACCCAGAACTACTAGTCCTGAACGTGCCTTGCATGTCTGCCTTGTTTGTTGGGGCAGACAAAACTTGGTAAGAAAAAACTGCTTAAACTGTGTTATGAATCACAAAAGTAGAAAAGGCATGAAAGTAAGCCCTGCTCCTTACAAATCTTCTCTGCAGGAAAATAATTTTGGGTGATATAACTAGAAGAATCAAATAGCCAGTAAGGGGGTTTCTTTTCTAAGATGATCTAGTTCTCTATAAATTTGGGTAAGACACTATTGGTTTCATTACACTCATCTACCAAATTTTTGACAGTGCTGCCTGCTGCTAAATCAGTATTTGCTGTTGGGTAACACCCTTTGTTTCTTCACATTCAGACTAGAAATAGATAATATCTCCCTGCCTGACAGTATCATTCAGATCTTCTACAGAAACAAAACCATATTTCTGCAGTGATTTCACAAGGCACGTCCAGAGCTCACAGCTGTCAAGGGAATTAAGTTACACAAAAACTGCTTTGTGACAGTAAATTCCATTCCTCCCTCACACATGTGGAAACAGAGGTCTTGGAGAGACCATCAGAGCCCCCAGACCAGAAGGTAGGTTCGGGGGCTCCCAGCACTGCCTGCCAATAATTCTTGATTGACGTCTGTAAGAAAGTTTTGAGCCAAAGGTCTTTACTGTTTTCACAGACATTTACCGCTGTATTCAATGTTTTTATGGAGTGCTTGTGTTCCACCCTTGCTGAGCTGGCTGGCAAATGGCTGTGCCAGGTTGTGCTCTCAACCCTGCTGTGACTGCAGATGATCACATCTGAGCTATCTCCAGCGTCCTGGAGGGGTGGCAGGCAGGGAGCTGCAGTGATGTGGGAAATACTGAGCACATCCTGAGCTCACACTTGGGCAGTCAGACCATGCTGGTGTCTACACAGCAGCACTGATGGCTTTTGCTGACTGTATCTAGCTAATTGTTAGCTCTGGCTGCAATTCTTGTAATCACAGAGCTGACTGCTGAACAGACATATCTCAGTCAACAGTTCAGCTTTTACCCAGTGAAAGTGGCAGATTCAAGCCCATTAGACCTAGAAACTCTTCCAAGCTGGTCCATTTTGTTTCTCTGTTATTGAATAAACTCTAATAACATTATCATGGCAAGGAAAACACAGCCACTTATTATTAAATAAAATGATGAAATTAAATCTACATTAGTCACTGGAGTGGTGACCACATGTATGAAAACAAATATTAGTTCTTTCTAGTGACAGGCAGGTGGTTACCAGGAATTTACAGAAGACATCTCCTTTCATGTCAGTATAGCTTCCTTTTCTTTTCTAAGCTGCACAGTTGGCTAAAGCCGAAAATGGGCAGTTGTCAGTGAGAGACTTAAATTACTATTCTTTCTGTATTGACTCTGAGGACTTTTGACATGATGGATTAAATCATCAGTGCTGTTCCTCTGATCAAAAATGAACTCAACAGCAGGAAGCCTGTGTATCCTTGTTCCTGTGTTACCCACATGAGACCCAGCTCACACTGTTTACTCATGCCCATGTCAACACTGAAAATCACACCCTGCTCAGATGAAGACATGTCTGCCTTCCTGCAGTCTGCACCATACTTCATATGAGGAAACTGAGCATCCATATAATTAAAAGTTATTCAGAGTCAGCTACAGAAGACACAAGGGCACTCTGGTGTCCACTCTTCCTGTGTATAGCAAGAAGCCTGCCTAGCAAGCACTACTGCATTCCTTGTGTTTGCTCCCTGTGTTTACTCCTTGGCTGTGGGAGCACTAACCACTACCTCCCTGCTGGGCTTGGCTTCCACAGGCTGTCAGATTAAAGGCACTCTGACTGCTGGTATATCCCACCATGCACAAAGAAGCTCAGAAGCACCCCCTCCTGCAAGGCTTTATAGCTACATTTCAGGCTCCACTTGACTGTTTTACAGCAGAAAACATATAATGCTGTCACAAGTGCTGAGGATTGGCTTTGCTCAATGAAAGAGTCTGTAAATAACCTATTCTTGAACCCCCAAAACTCCATAGTAGCTATGATGCTATTGACCAAAGTGGGTTTCTTATTTCATTGATCCCTTTCTTTCAGGCAGCATTGCTAAATACAGAACCACTTCATTCTGCAACATTTGAAATAGTAGGTAAACTCCGAAACCATTTCCAAAAGTTAGAAGATCCAGAAAGCAGTAGCTAGTTAGCCTTTGTGAACACAAAATCCCTCCTGACCAACCTGGTAGACTTCTCTGACAACCTGACTAGCTTGATTGACAAGAGGAGAACAGTGGATGTTTATCTTGATTTTAGAAGGCTTTTAACACTGTTTCCCATACCATTCTTATGGTGGAAATTAGTGAAGTAGAGACTAGACTCAGAGGTTTCTGATCAGCAGCACTAAGTCCAAGCAGTGACCAGTCACTATTGGTGCCTCTCAGGGGTCAAGACTGGGAAAAATACTGTTTAGTGACTCCATTAATGACCTGAAGGGACAGAGTGCAGCTCACAAAGTTTGCAGAGGTCGCAAAACTGGGAGGAGTGACCACTGCAGCAGATTCAGCCTTGACAGGCTGGAATGCTGGCCAGTGAGGAATCTCCTGAAGTTCAACAAAGAAAATAGCAAAAACTACCCCAGGCACCAGAACATGCTGGGGGCTGATCAGTTGCAGTGCAACTTTCCAGAGAACGGCTCTGGGGTCCTGGTGGAGGGTAGGCTGACCATGAGCCACCAATGTACGCATGCAATAATGTTACTGTAAAGAGTTACACAACCCTGGAATCTTCCTGATCTCTGCTTAATTTGCCAGAAGAGAGGTAGTCCATTATTCTAAACATGCCATGTCTCTGAAATATTTTTTATGCTCATGGTTGATCATATGCTTGAAGTGTTCTCTAGTAAGACTGTTGTAGGGATGAGTGTATTACTGTTTAATAAAAAGTCAGAGATTTCTAAAAACACAAACAAATGCACAACAACAAAAGCAGTTTTGCCAAGGGACTTTCTTCCTTCACTGCTAATATTTCTTCTTTGGAATATTTTGGAAAATCTGTTCTTTTGTGAATAAGGGAAAATCCTAAGTTGCTTCCTAATCATCCCTTTTTATATGAGGCACTTCAAGACATATACAGACCATGTCTTAAATTTTTCCAGTTCCCAAATTTCTCTTCCTTCTCCTCCACTAACTTTTCTATCGCAAATTAGGAATAAGCTTCCTGTGTCATTTCAGAAAAAAAAAAGAAAAAAAAAAAAAGTGATGCTTGGTGTGCTCTTACAGAAGTGAAATAAATTTAGAAAGACACTCTCCTAGCAACCTCAATAGGTTTCTGAGTCCTGCTTATATGGATGGGTGTAAGAAGGTACACATCCAATTCACATCTGCACCAAGGCAGACCTGAGCTAAATAAATGCTCACAGTGAGGGAGCAGAGTCCTGGAGGCAGAGCTGTGAATTGCTTTGTTTCTGCAGATTATGCAAGACAACTGTGTTAGTCACACAAGGTGGTGGATGGAGGAAGGGTAAGCCTCGAGGAAGACTGGAAACAGCTATGAGCTGCCATCAGGACACTTTATCTGCCCACAGTCCTTTGTTTTTCTCTGATTTGAGCTTAGGGAAAAAATACAAGATACCATGGGCTAAAATAGTGGTTCTTGTGGCTAATTGGACCCACAGGGAACAGACCCAGTACTTCTTTGGTAGAGCAAAGCACAAGGGCAGTCTGAACAGAGGGTCCATAGATGGTCAATCCTTTTTGTGTGAGTCTCCATTGGTTTCATACTTACCTTCTTGTTGAAACCTTCCTGTGATACTCTGGAACATCTTTGGTGGCTTTGGATATCTAGATCAGGCAGCTGTGTTTTTTGCTGGATGTGGACCATGAGAGGAGTGAAGAGACAAACAAGACCTGGTGCCATGTGAGGTGTCTGAGAACCCTGCATGGGCTGGCAGCTTTGTCACAGGACCTAGGAAGACCCACTGTTCCCTAGAGGGGCAGGTGGAGCTTGCCTGGGGTTCTCAAGGGTTTCTCAAACACATACATGGACAGCTGGATCCTACTCCAAGTATTTTTTTCAGACACAGAGAGTGCTGTGGCAATCATACAGTTGGTTGCAAAATGAAATTTGTCTTTTTTCTCTGTTGTAATACATCTCCAGCTAGTGGTGTCTGTACAGGTAATATTTGCATGAGCATGTGCCATCTTCCAGGGCATCTGCAAAATCTTTGCTTTGGCTCTTCTGTCACTAACTTGTAGCTTTTTCTATTCCACATCAGCTGGCTGGGGACCTTTTGGGAGAGAGAAGAGGGAACAGAGGGCAGAGCAAAGTTGTGTGTTTATGGTTTTAATTGCTATGTATTGCTGGATAAAACAACACTTTGTAACTGCAGAAAGGCCTGCTGTTCCCTCACAAGTGCCTCATGACAGAGCACATGGATAGTGAGTACCACTGTGCTGCCAGCCACTCAAATGGTAATGGGGACTTAGCATGGAAAGAAAGGAATTTTAAAAATAATTATATAAGTTTCCCCCATAAAAGGAAATTTTGGGGGCACACAGGTGCAGAACTTTTCTCTGACTGGCAGAGTGCTCCTCTGCAGCCTCCCCTGCCACATGTGGGTTCAATCAAGCCATTCTCAAAGTGTTAGAGATTTACTTGTTTCTCCTTTTTTGTCAGTTGCACATATTTGCAGAAGACACAGGCAAGTGGGGTGCTCTTTTGTGGAGTTGGTAATAAGTCCCAAAAAGTAACATTTCAATGTCCAAACTATGACTCATTGACCTCTTGTCTTACTTCTTTCCTTCTAGCCATATCTACTTCATCTGAAATATATGATTTGCTACCTGTCCTTTTGATTTTCAGCCTCTTTTGTCCTAACCTAAGGAAATGAGAGAACCAGATGCCTTTTAGTCTCCTTACATAGTATCTAAAGCTATATTTAAAGAAAAATACCCTATATTGAGTCAAAAATGCTATAATGATAATATTTTAATCTAAAAAATTGCCATTGGTGGAAACTTGCTCTGTGCTTTGCATCACCAAATTCAAAATGTTGTTAAACACATTTCCTTATTCTTTGATTTTTTTAAACAAAATCTTGATTTGAATTTGGATTAATTTTCTATTGACATTTCAAAGTGGAAGATGAACAGCAGTTTCAGTACTACAACTGTAATTTACTTTGGATGCTTTTACAGATTCTTTGTATCAAAAGCTTGGTTTACAGAAAATACTTTAGGGCTTTACCTTTGCTGTGCAGTCTTCTTGCCTGTACAAGAGTTCCTGCCTCACAGGGCAGAAATATGCATTCACAGCACTGCTTGGGAAATCAGGGGCAGACACAGGCCTCACTCTTTGGCATAAGAGTAAGATTTTGTTTGTTTCTTCTTTTTTTTGAAATTCAGATCATGGCTTGTATTGCTTCAAACCCTTCATTTAAGTTGTACTCAAATTCTCAGGACAAAAACTTATTCACAAGTCAAATGAAGGGATTTTTCTCTAGGGACTGTGCTCAAGTTATGGTAGAACTGAGGAAGAAAATGTATTGATATTTAACTTCTGGAGCCACTCAATGTTATTGCTGACCTTATCTCTCACAGATTTGTGCTGTGCAAAACCCCACTGACTACTTTTGTTCTTTGTTGGCATAAAAAAATGCTGCAATGGTTTTTTACTCCCCTGTCATTTGTCATCTCTGACCTCCTTTCCACCCCTGAAATCCATCCTTTCCCTATCTGTCCAAACCTGTAACGTACCTATTCATCTCCTCTCTCAAGGGCAACAGATTTTCAAATCAGCCTTCTCTTGCCTTCCTCTAGACCTGGATAAAAATGAATAGCTTAATTTAATAGAAAAAAAAAAATCGCTGCATTTGTTTCATTCCACATTTGAATGAATAAGAAATGTACAGCTGAAAAAACCATAGAAATGGCAGTTTGGGCAGGCAAGAGCCCTGTTGCAGCATACCCACCTTCTCAGGAAAAGCTTGGCAGCATCTGATGCTCATCCCATAATAACAGAGTTGCTGATTTCCTGGAAAGAGGCTGGAATTCGAGTCTTTGTATGTGACAACCATTCTTTGTCTTTCAACGTGTCAGTCTTTCCAAAGTGGATGGAGAAGCCTAAGTTAAATGGATGAATATAGGCCACACATTAGACAGATGGTTTGGGAAAGAGGCCAGTCTGTTGTGTATTTGAGCAGTGCCTAACAACTTATTTAAGTCCTGTGCAAGAGTGGAGGGAGGTTTGTAAGTGTTGTGTTAGCACAGATGACAGGAATACACACAAGAGCTGACATAAACATACCACATTTAGGTTTTGAGATCTCTTCTGGGGTATATATGGCACAGTGTCTGAGAAGAAATATTCATCTGTGACAATTTCAGAATGTTTTACATGACTGAAATGTGAGTTGATCATCCTAACCTCTCATTACATGCTCTTCTTTCCACACCCACGAGCACATTTTACTCCTCACATATGTCTAAATCACACTACTTTGAACAGATTTGCAATTCATGTGTGATGTGATGTATATACACAAACAATGTAACCTTCCCTTTCAATATGAAATTTTAAAACAGGTGGCTTATACTGGAAGCTCAAGCATGTTTTTAGTATACTGATCTGCACAAGGAGTTCTGCTTAAAGAAGATGAGCTGGTGATTTAGATTTATTTTCACATTTATCAGGTACATTTTGTAAAGGTCTCTTCAGAAATCCTCTGCAAACGCAGCTGCTTTTTCTAAGATAAAGTATAACAACTAATTGGATGTCTATAAAAAAGTCTTCTAATAGAGCTGAAACCACAGTGACATGAACCCTGACTATAAGTAATTAATCGCAAAATAACATGGCAATGGCCCTGTCCAAGACTGCCTGCCAGTAAGTACTTAAACAAGGGAGATCTGCAACTAAATTTTGCCTGCTCCTGTAAATCAGTGGTTCCTTCACTCAAAACCAGAGTACACTTTTATTTCTACACAAAGTTAGAGTTAAAATGCTTTAATAAGGTTGTTGGAAAGAGTCCTACTGACTCAAATGGATTTGGGATCATCTCTTGACCCTGGACCAACAAAGCATTTCTAGGAGACTTTTTATATATTCAGATACATATTGCCCTTTTAGGTTTCCAAAGGCTATTCTATAACTCATACTTATTTAGGCTATGGTACTGCCTCAGAATTCTTGTAAAGATACAGGTTTTGACTGATGAAGACTGTCTACAGAACAAAAAACCCACACTGAATTGAAATCAAAGGCCAAGAACATATCCTACTAAAGGAGCAACTGACAACTGAATTCTTTGTTTCATTTTATTTTGCCCAAGTACCAAAAGGATCTTGTTTCAGTCTGCATGTAAAAGAAGACTTCCTCGGACTTTGGAATGGTAAACAACATCTGTAAATCTGTGACAATTCTTCTGTATGGCCATACATCATTGACCAAACTTACTACGATAGCTGCCTCTCTACCATGCAAAAGTGATGGGTTTCATTAAAAATCAATCAAAGAAAATTTAAAATTTATGTGTTCACATTAAATATCCACAAAAAGGAACAAAACAGAAGAGGTCACAGACCTTAAATCTCCCTGTAGTTTAGTTAGACATAGTTAAGTAATTTAAGCTTGGTTTCATTTTTTTTTGCAGTAGTTCAGTGGCATCAGACAACACAGAAAAAGGGGGCAGAGGACAAAGACATCTCTGCAGAGGACAAAAAGTAAAATTACTAAGGCAGCAGAGATGTGCCTCGCTTTTTTTTGGTGTTAAACTCATACCTGGGAATCTCAGCCTTGTGTTCAGCCATAACCTGGAAAGCTGAAATCACCCCAAATCCAGAAGTGTGGAAAGATGTGTTAGGTGAGATACACCATTCAGTGCATTCATGGGATGCTTGGTAGTTTATCACACATGATATAATAGCACAGGTTTACATCACTCCTGCTGTTGCCATATTGCCTGTAAGGCAGTAGCTTCCTAAATCACCTCTCACTGAGAGTTTTACACTTCTGTGCTCCCTCCCAGTCAGATTTAGGGCAAAACAAAAATGCTGAGACTCCACAAAAGGATATTCTTCGTCCCAGAAATGAAGATCTTTACTCTCATATTGATATTTAAGAGTTCCTGACCAACTTCTCCTTCAGGGGTTTGAACACGCACTACGTCACCTCCCCATCTGACTTTGCTAACCCACCAGTGAGGCTTTTATCAGCCCTTTTAATTCATCATTGCTCCATTCTCCTATTACACGGGATTTCAAGAATTACATATGAAATTGCTATTAGATCAGAGAATGTAAATTGCCTTCCCATTTCTTTTATTCTTCAGGTGTCCTTTACACTAATCCCTCATTCCAGCCAATGTGTTTTGGTTTTTTTTTTAAGAAGGTGCAGGTCACAGAGAACTTCCTCCAGCAGATGTCCAGACTCCAAGGAGATGGAAGACTTGACTGTAATGAGGTATCTGCTACTGAGGGATATTGCACTGGATGTACAGTAGCATATGCCAACAATAAATCCCTGGCCAATAAAATAAAATGCAGTAGCTTTGGCTGGGAAATTCAGGCATACATCACGCTAAGACCTTGATGTACCCCAATGCTTAAGGCATGTGAGAAGTCAGTTTAAAACCCCTCTAGCAGAAGAGGAATTCTACCCGTGTTACTCAGAAACACTGTATAAAATTTCTGCTGCATTGTGAAACAAATACTAGAGGCAATGTAACTCTTTCTTTCTGTGTATAAGATTCAGTTGCCTCCACATAAGTTCCTGGTGCTCTATCAAATTCCCAGGGTTTTTCTATATATTTCCCAGATGGTATTTCAGAAATGTCAAAGTCTCCTAGAGTTATTTATCAAATTTGTTCCCATGTGAATGTCACAAATATCAAAGGACATACAGAATAGTGCTGAAATCATTTAAAACTATCTTCTCATCTTTTGAGATTAGACTGTTGCAGTTATCTGACAACAGGACAGTTTTAAGGACATATGTTCTTCATTGGCAGTGAGGAAAGAACCACTCTTGTCCAAACCTTGGCACCAGTTTTGGTAAGTTTCACCAGAGCTGGGAGTTTCATGGGGCAAGAGGGTACAAAACCAGAATCATCAGTGCTGCACAGTCTTCTGATGTTTAAATAAAAGCAAGCCAAAACCTGTCTCAAAACAATCCCCCAGGAGTGGAAGGTGAGACATGCTCTTATTGAGGACTGTGAATTTTAGGCTGTTTCATTCATTAAAGGGCTAATCATGCCTGGTTATACATACAGCACATACCCAGGTGGGCACCCAGAAACGCACAGTCAGGAAGCTGTTACTGATGAGAAGGTTAAATTTAAAGTACAGTCTTATTTCTTTCAATAAAAATACTTTTTTTCAGAGGCTGACTTCTTTCACTTTCTTATATTAACTTTTAAGGACAGAGGACCTAATTCTGAGTACATTAAAGGAGGTGTGAATGAGAAATAATTTCACTAGGTTGAATTTTTATTTCACTTACACATCAAAGTCACAATTTTTTTCTGAAGGTCTTGCTCTTGGGTTCACATTCAATTGAACACATGTAGACTTTGAAATACAGAGGAGCTGAATAAGCCTTTTAAGTAAATCCAGAAATTACTGAAAGGGTCATTAGACTATATCAGGGCTTAAAAAAATTAATGTTTTTTATGTGGAGAAATTCTAAATTACTAAAATTAATACAAGATGTTCACAGGGTTCTCTAGTCACAACATAATGAGTCAAACACTCCAGCAACTTGGCTGATGTGTGTAACTTAACTGCCCTTCATTACTGTGACACTGCTATTATATATAATTGTAACAACACAAGCAGATTGGCACCAGTGTTTGCCACAGATAAGACTTTCAGCTGATCAGTTAGATATGCTTCAAAGAGCATAATTGCTGCCTTAGGGTTACTTTAATCTCCACATTTTTGTGTGTATATCAAACATGTCATAACTGTCTTTTCTGCTGTGTGAAATGTGTAAGTCATTTCAGTTTAGAGTACACTTTACATGTATATGGCGCCAGATTTAAATCTTTCTGAATTTCCATAGCATTAAAGGAAACATTCTCCTCAGTCACTTAGTTCTTGAGCTGGATTCTCAGTACAATCACCACTTTTTGCAAAGTAAGTTAGCCTTTTGAGAAGTGGGCAGTACCTTACTACTGATATTTTATATTCCCTTGGGAGGGGATTATACTGTAATTCTAAGTGCTAACCATATGGGGGGAGCATAATATAAGAGCAACCTAAGTTTGGCAATTCCTCTAGGGGAGGAGCAACATGGACTAAGATGACTGAAAAGGGGCTGATTCAAGGTTTGTCATCAGGAAAGCAGAATGTTACTGTTTAAGGGTGAGGGATACATATATTGTTTAATTTTGATCCAGTGCCAAACAGACTCAGACTCAGACTCAGAGGTTTTGTTGGTTTTCATACAAGAAAAGGTTTCCCTTTCCCTTGGTGTAACTGAGGGATGTTGTTTGCACCCTAAGCAACAACTGCAGAGAGTTACACGAATATCCCCGCACGTCACTTCATGATAAATAACCTTGTTAGTGCCACCTGTGGGCACTGGATTTGGCTACCATAGGGCCTGGTTTTCTCCCCCAAAAAAGAAAGCTCACAGAATCTTTGCATTCGGGAGGTTAAGGCCTACTCACCGGCCTTGTGGCAGAATTACAAAGTTCAGTGAATTAAATTACCACTCTGCCCCTCAATACCAAGTGAGCACTGTATGAAGATACCCCTTAATGTGACCCGGCATCAGCCTTCACATCCTTGTGGGAACAATTACAGAGATTATGAGACCTTTTTGCCCCTCCATGTCCTATTGAAGGGTGAACACAAGCTGCCCTTTTCTACCTGGGGCTTCCTCTGCTGAGGATGTCAAAGGAATGAGAAAGTCCATTCCATCTTTCTTTGTGTCTGCAGGCTACACCACCAATTCAGAACTAAGTACTTTCTGAAAAGCATGCTGGATGACTGTTCTTGTCAGTAGGAGGTTGTTGTTCCTTGTTGCAATCAAGGAACAATATTGTATTTACATAGTAAATCAAAGTTTCAGAGTTTTTTTATTTCTGTCCCATTCCTATTCACTAAGTTCCACTTTGGTTTTCAGAGTGCCACCAGTTTAGTGCTATTTGTGTCCTCCTTTCTCTTCTTCCTGTCTTTGCCTGCTCAGTTTGTTTCATGGGGTCTATCTCTACCTGTGGCAGCTCCCAGACAAAGACCCTGCCCTGAATTTCTTCCCAAGTCCAGGTGCTAAAACAGCCCTTGGTTAAGTTATGAAGGCTGGTTGTGAAATGTCTTTGTAAGATCCTGCTCCACGTGGTTTTCAGCCCCATCAGAGCTTTGCCTGAAAGGGCAGGAACATTTTTCCTTGCTGGAAACTGGAACTCTACACCATTGATCTGTGTGCCATGGATCCCAGAGAGGATTTACTGAGGCTCCCAGGGTGCTGGTCTTGCCGTGCCTCCCAAGGGAGCTGTGCAGGTGCAGGTGACAAGGTCCTGAAGCTGTGTGGGCTCTCACAGCAGACAGCAAAGGCCTCTTTGCTGGACATTTTCTAGCACATTCCCAGCTGGAAGTAGAGGGAAGAAGCAAAGGGAAGTGAGGAGCTGACAGAATCACAGAATGCTTGTGGCTGGAAGGGACCCTGCCCAGGTGTCACTATCCCATTTAGGGAGAGACGCCTCTGCTCAAATGAAGGTGCAGATGAGACCATATGAGGACAACGCAGGGATTTTATTTAACATGGATTTTATTTAACAAGAAAGGGGAGGCAGAGAGATAGAAAGAAATTAGAAAGAGGTCTCAGAGAGAAAGAAAGAAAAGAAAGAAAAGAAAGAAAGAAAGAAAGAAAGAAAGAAAGAAAGAAAGAAAGAAAGAAAGAAAGAAAGAAAGAAAGAAAGAAAGAAAGAAAGAAAGAAAGAAAGAAAGAAAGAAAGAAAGAAAGAAAGAAAGAAAGAAAGAAAGAAAGAAAGAAAGAAAGAAAGAAAGAAAGAAAGAAGGGAATCAGTGGGAATTAGATGATCTTTAAAGCCTTTCCCTTCATCCTGTTTCATCCTGAGAAGATGTGTGGATGTGTATTTTAATTTGCCATTATTATTACGATTACTAGTAGTACTATTTCATATTCTTACTATTATTCTTTTTATTATTATTTATTACTGCTACTATTTCTATCTCTTCATCTTAGTCATTCTACTTATTCTTCTGTTTTTCTTGTTCTAATTCCTATTACTAATTGCTAATACTATTATTTCTTCTTCTTCTTCTTCTTCTTCCTCTTCTAATTCTTCTTCTAATTCTTATTCAACTTATTATTCTTTTTGTTATTATTATTGTTCACTACTGTTTGATCCACTGCATCACCTTCTCATTCTTCTTCTTCTCCTTCTTCTTTATTACTATTATTTCTTCTACTTCTTAATCTTCTAATTCATATTCTTGTTTTTATTATTTCAACATATAATTGTTATTGTTTTTCAAAATAATACCTATTTCTACTCTTTATTCTTATTCTTATTTTCTTACTTCTATTTTTCCTACTATTCTATCTTTTGCTCCCAGGAACAGCAGCCCATGTGGCTTCCTCAGGATGCTGGGCAGGCTCCGTGCACTAATCCTCGGGCAGTAGTGGCAGGCAAGGCCAAGGGCAGCAGAAGAGGCTGCACACCTCCCACAGCGCCCACCTGACGTGGGACAGACACTTCTTGCAGGGACCCTCGGCTCGCAGCTCGCAGGAGGGGCCGGGGCAGCTGAGCAGGGCAGGGACTGGGTTGTGGGGAGGCCAGGCACAGAACGGCACTTGGAGGCATGGCTCAAATGCCTGGCGCTCAACCCAGGCCTCCCGGGGGACAGGAACTGAGAACCCATCCTGTGCAAAGCCTTGCAGTCTTTGCTCCCTGTCTTCTTGTTCAGGCAGCTCAAGGAGAGTCAGTTCGTCCCAGTCATCCTCCTCCCGCAGCAGGGGCTTGACCCCAGCGCTCTGGACACTCACATGTTCCCAATTGTCCTCAGCCAGCTCCTTACCACTACTGTCTTCTTCCCAGCTGGACTGAACAGACACTCTGTTACCATTCCCTTTGGAGAACTCTTGGCCAACAGAGTCTTCCTTTCCAGACAGCTCTTGGCCAATAAATTCTTCCCACTCAGATGGCTCTTTGCAGCCTTCAGCTTCTCTGAGGGAATACAAGTCCACCTTGCTGTATTCTTCCCAGTCAGGAAGTTTTTGCTCCTCCAGCCAGCTGGGCAAGAACCTGAGTGTCTGGGAGATGGGGTTGGCCTTGACCTCCTCCATCTCTCACGTCCTCTGTTGCAGAGGGATCCCAGGAGCTGCTTTGTCCTGAGAGAGATGCTCTCCTGGGACTAGGCACCCCAGGGGTCTGCACCCCTCCTGTACCCCTCTGGCAGGGCAGGGCTCTGCCATGTCACAAGGGCCTCTGGGCATCACAGTGTCCTGCATCACCAAGGGACCCGACACAATGCACCTGTGTCACCAAGGGCCACCCCCAGCACTCCTTCAACAGCTGAACCCACTGGAAGTGGCATGGAGCAGCCCCCAGGCTTGGGGACTTGTAGTACCTGATGTGCCCAGGGCCCTGTGAGGCTTTGGACACGGTCCCAAACGAGAGCCCCAGCCCCACCCTGCAGAGCCCTGGCTTTGGAGGCTGGGCTGTTGGGGGCACGAACCATTGGCCAGATTACATACAGCAACTGTGTACTGCTGCACTCATGAATGTGGATTTCAGAAAAACAGAACAAGTTTTAGGGAACCATTTGAACCATTTTTCCTTGGACAGTTAGTAAAGTGAATACATGGAAACAGAACTATGAAATTGTAGGTAATTTTGTATCAAATATCAAACTAAAAACTCAGATTTGGGACTTTATTCTGCTGGATGTTTTCTCTGTGGCTGGAAAGTTTATTGTTATATACATTCAAATTTGTTAACAGCTTAGATCTTCAGGCAGTTTTGTGCCATTCTTCCATGAGGCTTTGGGGGCTACTCTCAGTATGGCATCATATGCCAGACAAGAGAGAAACTTTTGTTTTCATTTTTGATTGCCTTTTCTTCCAAATATCTAAAATGAAAGCAAGTTGTCTGGAAAGCACAGATCTGCTAATTGGTACTCAATATGTCATCTGCTTTCTTAGAGCAAAACAAATATGCTTTTTTAAAGTGAGAAATATTAATATAGTATCATAATGTTGTCAGAAATAGTACCATAATGGTGTCAGAAAGTGTGACATGGGTTTAGGGGGAGTCCCAGATCTCTTACAAGCATCATCAATTTCAGGCTGTGGGCAATCTTCTGTAGTCTGAGTCCACAAAACTATATTTGAAACAATGAGCAGATGTGTTAAAAGAATAACATCTGAGAGATAAATGGAGAGTCCAACATGGGCTCTCTAACTTCTCTGTGACCTCTCTGTCTCAGCTTGAGGCCAAGTCCTGGTTTGTGCAGTAAAGAGCTACAGCCAGGATGGTTTACATGGATGCACCTGCACACCCCACGTGTGCCACCTCAGCTCCCAGGTGCAGCACTGCAAGAGGACTTCTGTGCTCCCTATGGAGCGGGTTCCTACCGCTTCCAGCTGCAGAGATGGATCATTCACTGCTACCTTGGAGATCCCTCACAGTGGTCTTAGTGTGTCCAGCCTTCTCTATCTGAGCGGGGAACAAAGCCCAAGCTCTGGGACCTTCCTCACAGAAGAGACACATAATCTCCTTCCATACAGAAAAGAAGTTTCAGGTCACAAACATTTCAGGAAAAAACCCCAAACAAACAAGAAACAGCAACAAGAGCAAAACCCAAACCCAACAGGTCTCTGTCAGCAGCTCAGTATTTGCTCTTACTGGTAAAGAAACTCTCATTGCACAAGCTGAGGTTTAATTCCCTTTTCATACTTGTTTTTATCTATTTAGTGTCATCCTTTCCATAGCTGTTTTTATCTATTCAGCACCCTCCTTTCCATGGCTGGCCCAGGATGTCTTTGCAGCATCACTGTTTACTTGTTTTTAGGGTCTTTATGTATCTGCATAAGTATTTCAAGAGCATTCACTTCCAGCAGAGACTAGTGGAGTCATTTGTCTGCTGCATTACACATTAATAAATGCTGAAAAACCCAATTTAACATTATTTTGGCTGACTCTTAAAAGTAGACTGCCTTTGCTTTATAAGAGATGAAAAGAAAATTATCTGAAATAAATGACTTTAGAAGGAAAAGGTTTGGAACAGATCAGACCACTTGTGGCAGTTTTCATCCTGAGGGATGTCTGTCAGTTGTCTTACAGACAATGTGCTTTTGGAAAGAAAAAAATATTTGGCACTAGGACTCAAGTTACAAGCTCTGAGCTGAAAAAAAATCCAATAGCACAAAAAAAACTCCCCCAAACCACTGAAGCAGAAGCTGTGAATTAATTGCAGCAAAAAAAGCAGACTACAGACATAAATATTTCTCTCTTACTAGTGCATTACAAAATACAGTAATGGAAGACTTTTGACAAAGTTATGAAAGAGATTGTATTTTTATCACGTGTTTGTGCAGAATTGGCACAATAGGGTTTAGCCCATGGTATACACCCAGAGATTGCATCTAGACTCATCTTCTAGGAAGTCCTAGAGGACCCTAGTCCTCTGATTTTCCAGGTCGAGGAACTGATAGAAGTAATTTTAACATTCTTCTGCCCTGTTTGCCAGAGCTACTTTTTCCTGGAAATATTGGTGCAAGGAGGAGAGGGTTGCAGAACAAAGACAGATAGGATGTGGATGAGCCCTGGACATGTCTTTGCATAATGGATTAATATTAATGTACACACAAGCTGTACAGAAATACAGACCTCCACTGCATATAGAGTTAGAAAAGCATGAGTTTCCAAGGCCTGTACTGAATAGGCATTAAATAGTGAAAAATTCAGTAATAAAAAGAAAATCTGCTCCAGAATTTCAGGAAATACCAATCCATGGGAGAGGACAGAAGGTCAGGCTTGCACTTTGGCAGGGCTTGCAAATTACATTGAGGGATAGGACACAGACAGGACATGTGCATGACTACAGCAACATGCAAGTATGCAAATAAATCCTGTGCCCTGTGACTTTGAATATACAGCTCCTGTAGACTGAAGACAAGCATCTCAGATGGAGATCCTTCTCAGAAGGTGCCTAGAGAGCCATGGCTTGGAAGGAACTTCTGTGGCATAGGTACAAAACTCCATTTACAGACTAATCCTCAGTGGTACCATATCATATAAAGGGCAGCACTGGCCTATCTTGTTTTGGACCTGGTACTTTTTAATATTTTGAACAATGGCCTGAAAGATGAAGGATAATATTAAGGATAGGAATGATAATTAAATCTACAGATGGCAAAAAATTGTGAGGAATAGGACATCAAGGGAAGGGCAGGATAGACACCAATTTTGTTCTTTATTTCAGAGTGCCCACAGTCCTGCACCACACAGTGCCATCATCGTGTGTGTGTGGAAAACCAGAGGCAGGTTTCATCCAGTCACCAGGTTTCATCCAGTCACCAGCAACAGCAGTGGCAGTGGTCAGTGAAGCTGCTGGGTGCTGACATGGTCATGACTGCTACCGCCCCTTGTGCCCCAGTAAGCCACGGGGATTTGCGAGGCAATGGGCACAGAGCGAGAGTGTGCACTGCAGGTCACCACAGAAAACACCTGGTCATCTAAAAGAGATTTAGTAATGCACAGTGTGAAAGTAAAGCACAAACTGAGATATGCATACAAAGGCTGCTAGCTCAGACATGACCTGCAAGGGCTTCCACAGCACTCCAGTACATCTTTTATTTCCTTTATTGTTTAACTCACTAAGTTGTACTGTGATTCACTTCAAGAACAATGGAAAAAAGGCTACCTGCTTGAGTTCTCTCTTATTTTTATGTTTCCTGGAAGTGTCTAGAAAGCAATGAAATTGATGCTTTAATATGCATGGAAATTTATGAAAACAACAGGATTTCATTTCCTAATATAATTGCTGAATTGATTTGCGAATGCAGTGAACTGCTCTGATTTTCTTAGTGGCAATAATAAAGCAGTGTCTGCAGTACTTTAGCAGGTGTTCACAGCTATTCCAAGTGTATGTAAAAGGTTACCACTTTGATTTAAAAGGTTCATTCAAACTCTTCTTTCACTTTGCAGAAGTCTAATGGAAGAAGAAAGGTTCAAGGTAATGAGAACAAAGCGCATTTCAATCCAGGATATAATTTTTTTCCCAGAAAGTCTGAGGTTTTGGGTTTTTTTTTTCCCATATCTTCAGGACATTCTGATAAGGGTTGCTTTTTTCTTGCCTTTTTTTTTTTTCCATAATTTTTTACTCTGCCTATCTTGAAAATTAGGTTTACATTTACAGCTCTAATATTTCTTAAGTGTATTCGTGTTAAGTCTTATTTTTGTTCAAGAGAGAAGAAATACATTAACTTCAGAACGAAACAGTTGCTATTTCCCATTCTTCCATTCTACTTTTAAATAATTCTAATGAAGAGCTATGTCAGATTGATAAATATAGGTGAATGAAGCTGTTAAGCTCCACATTTCTTGCAAGATTAATACATACTTTTCTTGCATACTTTATAACATGAAGCTGAGGGCACCATTTATGATAATACAGAGGGTTATACTGAAGGTGAATGAGAGGAGAAGTTAGTTACTGACACCTCTCCACAGACTTGTCTGGTGTTTTTCTCTGTGGAACAGTTAAAATCCTCGTGGTGAGAGCTCTGTGAAATGCTTCTGGCAAGCCTCACCTTGCGGTTAAAGATTTCGTGACTTTTTAAAATCTTCGCCTGTGGTTTTCAAAGCAGAGAGGACTCCTCACACAGGTGATAGGCAGGAAATCTTTCAACAGCCTTCTCCCTCATCACAGCACAAACATAAGCTATTTTATCTCTATTTCCATTCCTTCAGGACAGAAAGTGGGAAATATTGTCAGAGAAATGTATGATATGAGTTAGAAACTATAAAAGGAGAAGAGCAATTACCAAGAAATCCTTGAAGGTATGAGTTTCTCCAGAAAAGGAAAAAATTTGGTTAAGAACTCAGGCAGTTCTTAAGATTCCTCAAACTGGTTTCTGGACCTCCTAAAAGCTTATTTTATAACACTGGAAGAGACTCTCAGGCCCAGACCATATTTAGTTTCCTAATTTCTTATTTCTTATGAGCACCTGAATTTCAAAGGAGCCTTTGTAAGGGGCGTTTACTCTTTGCGCTGAATTTTTCACATATACCAGATTGGGAGCAGCTAATCCTGCCACCTTCCACAGGAATGTTGTGCAGTTAACGGCTTGCATTTCCATGAAGTGCTTTAATATGACAAAGAGAATTATCACAGGTAGGCAGAGAAAAAACACTGCGGTCACTTCAGTCCATCAGCTTCTAAATATGTCCTAAAGATCTTATTGCTGTGTACATTAAAGCTTTAGCAGTAAAATCTCCCTTTGTTTGCTGAGCACAGTACACGTGACAGAGAGGCGAGTTCATGAAGTTCTCTCTTCAAACACACAATTAGTTCTACTGAGTCTCTAATAATTTGCCTTATGAAACCTGCTGGGGGTTTCTCGTTTTAAGAGTTAAATTGATTCAGTCAAGTTAAAGGGAATCATGTATTTACTTCTGTTCCAAACCAATTTATTACTCCTTCATTTTCTTTCTATCAAGGCATTGCACTGCAGTCCTATTTCATCATTTTACAGGGAATCATCCTGTTCTGCCTTCTGTTCTGCCAGCCTTTCAGGAATAAATAGTGGAGAAGAGGGCATACCAGGTGGTCACCATGGAGAGAACCACACAGAGAAACTAATTGGGCACTGTGTTTTTTGTTTGAAAAGGGCACAGATGTGAGATTTCTGGGACAGCACACATGGCAATATAGCAACATGGGGCAAGAGATGGTAATTCAGGACTGGACTAGGATGCCTAAATCCTTCATATGGCCAGAGATCTTGGGTAAAACTCAGTTGTTACATAAATAATGGACTTTGAAGAAACTATCTATTTCTCCTGACAGGTGAAATGACTCCTACCAATAGTAGTTGGATCTGGGTAGATGGGTTTCATTCACAACACCCTGGAGTTCCAAATACCTTCCTTTGGAGTTACAAGTCAGACCACAGAACTTGTGCAAATTCAGAGGCATTGTTGCTGATGGAAAATTTAGTGAAATATTTGCTTCACAATTTGGCTAGATTAATTGCAGGAAAAGAGTGCACACCTGAAAAGACTTTTCAAAGTTGTGTAATAAATGTATCAAATTCATGCTCAAATAAATGTAATAAATATATTCGTACTTAGGAATATAGATATGTATATCAAATCACGCTTTAGAATATGTTACAGAAAGCCCCCAGGTTTTTAGAATCTCACACAAGGGTTGGGAAACTTGTTGCCTAACTAGATTGTAGCACACACAGGTGTTCATGGAATAAAAGTCCAAATTAACAAGTGAAGGGAGTAGCTTCCTTCCTTCCTTCCTTCCTTCCTTCCTTCCTTCCTTCCTTCCCTCCCTCCTTCCCTTCCTTCCCCTCTCCTATGGAAATTCTGAGTGAGTGCTCAAGCCATCATCGGCCAGTAAGGACCGAGGACTGGTCTGGACTAGCACCTGAATGCTTGGTTTCCATAAGTCGTATTTTACATATTTCTGTTCCCAGACGTGGCATCGTTTTCCCCAAGACAGCTTTGTCCAAGCAGGAGACAGGATTCCTCCAACACTGGACTGGGGGGGACAGTGGACTACATGAATATTCGAATCCTTCCCCAGACACTTCTTCTGTCTCCTCGAAGATAGAATTGTTCTAACACCAGACAGGGGATGAGGACCGTATGAATATTTGAAGAAAGAGAAAGAAACAAAAGAAGCCTAGCTTTGGGCAAGAAAAACAGTATATAACCACGGCTCACCAGAATGGACTTTGTGAACTTCACAGATCTGATGCGAGAAGGGGTCAGACCTGTGTTCACCCAGGGTCGAGTCCCGGGCTCGACGCTGTCCTTTTGATTGTGGCTGGCAGAGATCATATTTCGATTCACAAAATAAAATCTATTCCTTTTTTATTTTAATCTGGCTCTCTCAAATTATTGATTTGGCCTGATCTGCTTGTTGCCTATAACAGTTGCATGACTACATTTCTGCATGGACCTTTAGTTCTCAAAATTAACTTTCAATTCTTTTGGTTCATGTGGGACTTACAGATTTACAGGTCCTCACATCACATTGCATAATATCACATCACTGTTGGTCTCTCTGAGGACTGCAAACACTTCTTCAAAGATGAAGTATATAATTGCAGGAAGAAGAGAGTGAAACTACTGATTTCTCCCCAGGCTTCTTTGCTTTGAAAATGCCATTTAACATAATACCACAAGACCAGACACTGCCATGAAACTGTTCTGTCAGTTTTAGCTTTTAGCAAGGTGAATAGTATGCAGAGTCACAGGCTGATTTTCTTTCTGTCTTTAGCTGAGCAGTAGATATGGTCTGTGTTTCTCAAGTTCAGGCCTGGCACACAATAGTGCTGAAACTTTTAAGGTGATGCAGTTTTACAGGCATTTTGAGACTAACACTTTCCCTTCACTTTACTAAATCCTGTGATGATACTAAGTCACTGATACGCTTTATTCCCAAAAATAATATCTTTGCAATTTATAATATAAATAATTTAAAATAATATCTTTGCAATTTATTTGAACATTTTGAATCACCTCCACATTCAGTGGAACTTGGTCCAACTGATCTTCAAATTATGGAAATGGCCTTCATGTGAGGTGGTTCATTGGTCTGTAAGGCATTTTTGCACCATAAACTTTTATGTCATCAGGCAGCTTTCTGAAGCAGTTCTTATCTGGCCAGAAATATCAGTTTATCTCTATAAAAAAACAGACCTATTGTAGAAAGGATGTATCGCTACACTGAAATATAGGGCACAGAGCAAATGATCTTTCTTCTGATATGTCTCTTTATATAACCAGCGTTGTCATGACAACTGCAGAGCAGAGTTGTGTTTTCAGTAGCAGATGCATGACTAAGGGCCTTTGTCTTACTGATGAACGTCTGCAATTCTCAGCCTCTCAGCAACAGAAAACACAAATAGCCATCCCACACAATTTGTTCCTACTCACAGAACTTTCTGTGTAAATGGCACTTTACTTCTAAACAGGGAATACTTTTGATTCTGCCAGCACGTTGCACTTCAGAGCCAAAGCAGCTTTGCAGACCATATGTGGGTGGTGGGTGCAGGAAGGGGGATTGAGGGAGGAGCAGAGGAGCTGCCCAAAACCTTCTCCCTTCTGTAACAAAGCAGATATCCCAATGCATGGCACTGATGAAGGAACCTACCATTCCTTTAGGTTCCTGATGAGTCTACTCCAATTTTTAGGTGATACCTTGCAGTGAGAATGTGCATAAAACAATAGGTGTAGTAAGTTAGAGAAACAGAAGCCTGAAAATTTAGATGCTTTCTTCATTTCAAGGAATGAACTTATTCCTAGTGCCTGCAAACCTTATGTGTCAGCTGTGTCACTTTAAGGCTGAGGGCAATATACCTTCCTGACTGTCACAGCTACTTTAATCAATGTTTTATTGATGGCTGTGAGATGATTCCCCCATGAAAAGAAGCACAGATGGGAATCAGCATTAGCCAGTTACAGAGAAGGAAACTAAGAGTAAGCTTATGCTGAATTTAACTGAGCTACTGTGATGTCCTGCTTTAGTGGACAGTAGAGTGCTTTGACGAAGGGCTGATTGAAGTGGTGGGTTTGTAGGGTCATGAGTTAGTTACAATTCAGATTTATGGTGGACTCACATTAGTAGCCACCACTCTGGCTGGGTCTCACAAATTTGTTTGGACACAGATTCATAAAATGGCTTGAGTTGAAAGAGACATTAAAGATCATCTCATTCCAACCCTCCTGACATTCCAGTTGACATCAGGATAAGCAGCATTGGATACAATTAAAAAAACTAGGCAACGCCTGGGTCAGAGGCAAAATGGGAAATAGCTGAATATCACTACACACCACCAAGAAAATAATATTAAATACCTCAAAACAGGACCACTAATCTTTGGGAGCTTTATTTAATCTACCACTGATTATGTAAAAAAACAGGGGAGCATGGACATGCAGTTGAGTAACTAGTTTTTCCTTTTATTTTGTAATTATCCAGTGGTGTAGTGTAACATCCAGCTCTGTCCTCACTGCCAAGAAACTGAGCTTGAAATAGAGGAGTAGCCTTCTATAATATTCACTGTGCAGGCAAGGCAACTGAAACAGCCAGAGTGTATTAAGGCCATCTCTTATTACAGGGTTTGTTGACACTGAGTTTCTATCAAAAAGAGCTCTATTCTTCTGTGGTGCATTGCCTGTTGTAGTCAAGTGCAGTGCTCTCAGTTCCTGTGTTACACAGGCAAAAACCTAAGCTCGGAAATTAATACCAGTCAATTATCCCACAAAACCATTTTCTGTTTCACTGTTTCACTGCTAACATGTACAATATTGCAATATAACACTAATGATTACAATTTTAGAATCTTTTTGAGTAGCAGTCTAGGAACTTTTAAAACACCTAGGCACTGCTGACCCTCACCTGTCACTGCCTCTGACTTTGCTGTGGTTGTGCTAGTTTGAACATTTAGCTGTTTCGTATTTCCTTGCTGTTCATTTGTAGGCAGTAACTGGGAACTTGGGACTGCTGCAACATATTTCATATGAGTTGACCAGCTCAGCTTTTGATCTTAGCAAGCACAGGTGCCTGCATGTTAGTTTCCTTTGACAAACTACAGAGAGAAAATAGGTATCTCTTGCTCTCCACAGACTGTGGCTGTGTGTATCTCTGCCCAAGTAGGTATTGTATCTTGTATCAGAATGAGTTCTGCTTTTTATGAACACTTCCTTTGAACATTTCTGGCTGGAAATCATTAGCTTAAATAATTACATGAAGCACAGAGCTGGAGTAGATGTGCTAGGAACCAGAACCTTCTGGGTTTATCTGGCTATGAGGCCCACACAAGGAGAAGCTTCCATGAAAACCCATAAGGATGACATATGAAGCACCAAAATCAGGAGCAGAGACACCTCTATTCTAAGCAGTGTTGTAGTTTGACCCAGTTTACACAGATTTAATGAATCCTGAACTTTCTGTGAACCCTGTAGGTACAAGTGCCAATCACACCTTAGAGAATCCCATGACATCTTAGAATATTATATCTGGCAGGATGGAATAGTTTTGAGATAATTTACATTGTCATGCTGACTTATTTACCTGTCATAAACACTGAAAGAAAATATTTATAAGTTTCGATCTTTCAAAAAAATCTCCAGTATTCCTCTTAGAAATGTACACAAATGAAGATGCATATTTCAGATATACTGACTGCGAACACTGCAAAGAAATAAAACATTTGCCCACTTCAGGAAAGTAGTGACAAATTTTCAGAGTTTGAAAAGCTCCAGATCAGGGATAGACATGTCAGATGTGTGGTCTTTACAAGAAAAGGAATTATCTGACTTTTTCCCACTTTTCTGACTGACCTGGCAAGGCCTCTACCAGGACACAAAATGCCAAACACTGTCTGAGGAGCCACTGGATAGCTTTTTACTCAGGCCGCAATTTCTTAAGAAGTCCTTTGCCTTTTGTGCATTTCTTTCAATTGTTTCCCTTTGTTGATCAACCACTGCCACCTTTGATACTTTACTAATACCCTGCTGGGGGAACCACATATCAGACAGATTCCAAATGTGGATGGATCCAGGTGGCTAGTCAGACAAAACAGAAGCTCATGGCCACCCTGTGGTGTTGAAATGTAATTAAAAGGGTTCCTCTCCTGCTATCTGTTTCAGAGTCGCTGTTGGGAGAGCACAGGGCAGGAGACCACGCTGTGCCAGGATGCTGTGATAACTCCTTCAGCTCCAAGCTGCTTGAGATGACAGAAGGCATCAAATCACAAGTCAGCAGGGCACTGAAAAGCTCCTGATACTGCTTTCTCTTTGTATTATGTTGTAATAAGGGCAAATGTGGACCCTTTGACCCACCCTGTCATCATGGGAAGGAAATAAAAAGGGAATTTCTCTCTGGAAATCATTCTGGATTGCTTTTACCCCCCACAAATGATAAAATGGTCACACTTTGCTGCCCAGGGACTGCCTGGGAGAGATATACAAGTTTCTTCCAAAGAATTGCCTATAATTAGAGATCTTCCTTATTTTATGTAGCTCTTGGATGACAAATATCAAAAGCTATAAGCATGGGATTTCATGTGTAGTTGGAATTGCAGGTACTGCTTGTGCAGTTTGATTCACAGGGAAAAAGACATCCCAGAGTGCCAACACTGACAATATGCAATTAACAGGACAAAATTATGTATACAGGTTTGAAGGTAGAACCAGTCATGCCAAAATTTGCTCTTACACGCTTTATTGTCTCCTTCCCCTCCCAACCATCTTCTCTTCCTCAATTTTAATAAGAAACTAATTGGTATAGAAAAGCACTGATGGAAGCATTACTTGGAACAAGACTGGAATTTGTTGTGGGATTTAGTGGAAATCTACGGGCTTACACTAAGGAGTGCTTCAAAAAGGACTCAATTCTACCATCTTTCCTCTGACTGAATTGGCTGGGGTTTCTTTGTAAACTTATGAACAAGAACTCTAAAATGCTCTGACACTTTCTGATAAATGACACTACTGCTTCTCATCAGATGAGCCTTAGGAGGTCAGTTATACATTGGGAGCTCAGTTGAGGAGTTTTCTGCCTTAATGGAAAACAGCTGCAGCAGCAAACCTGCCAAAGCTGAGCAGGATATCAGCAAATCTGCACTATATAGGGTAATTACTCACTTCTGGAGGAAGACAACAAATAGAAAACCCCTTTCTTAAATGTCTCCAGGGCCTCAAAGAAAATTATGTAAACTCAAAAGCTGATGACTGGAGACTCCAATACAAGCCTCCTCTAGCAAAAGCCCAGTAGGGAAAAGACAAAATGGTTTCTCAGGTGTGAGGCTATGGGATATGTGAGAATATTTATCTATACCATGGAAATTCATGCCAGGTGTGAACGCTCCCAAGGCACCCCACACTGAGTGCAGCAGCTCTGTTACTGAAGCATTAACCTCAAGCAGGGAAACAGCAGGAAAAACATGGCTGTTATGTGATCAAGACTTAATCAGCTATGGCTATCACTTGGTGCTCCTCTGCCTGTGTTTGTGAATGTGTTTGTGCCAGCTGCAGCAGTCCTGGGGGAGCCCAGTAGTGGGAGTCAGTCTCGTGGGTTTGGCCAGTGCTTCTGCCCAAAGTGAAAGATGTGGAGCACTGGTGACAGTGGGGTACACCAGCTGGAGCAGCAAACTACACCTGTGAGCAATTCAGAGGCACCATTTGAGGCAACAGCAGCGTGAAAGAAAATTTGTTGGAACAAGGCCAGAGCAGAGTCACTAAGCTGATCACAGGCCTGAAACAACTCTCCTATGAAGACAGGCTGTTGGGGCTGTTTAGCCTGGAGAAGAGAAGGCCTTGGGGATATATTGTACCTAAACAGCCCTACAAGGAGGCTGGAGAGGGACTTTTCAAAAGGGTCTATAGTACTAGGATGGGGCATTGGCTGTAAATTGAAGGAGGATAGCTTATATTAGATATTAGGAAGAAATTCTTTACTATGAAGGTGTTGAGGCAGGAACAGGTTCCCCAGAGATTGTGGAATCCTCCCCCAGAGCTCTTCAAGACAGGTTGAATGAGGCTTGGAGTAACCTCATCTAGTGGAAGGTTCTCTGCCCACGGCAGGGATGTTGAAACTAGATGATCTTTAATGTCCCATCCAACCCAAACCATTCTATGATTCAACAATTCTGTAAAAAGTCTCTCACCTTCATTTATTAGACGATTTTTTTAATTCTCAGTTTGTGAAGCAGACTGTCTCAGTCACTAGCTATCCCTTGGCTAAAGATACATATCAGGACTTTCTTTACTTAAAAGTAATGTCCTGGCTCGATTAACATGGTCATGCCATGTGTTATATGAACATGTACTCCTGTCCTGAGATTGGCAGCTCTCCCAGTGGTGCCTTGCCCACTGTGAGCAGATACACAGGGTAAGCTTGGAGGAAGCTGAGCCCTTCAACACACCCTGCAGCAGATGTAGAACTCCCTTTGTTCTCAGCTTTGTATTTCAGGGCTGTTCCACAAGCAACAAAACATCCTAAAGTTAAAGGACTTTTCTTGTTTTATTCTTCTTTAAGCATAGAATAACTAGTCACTATTGTGACTAGAGAAACAGTCAATAATAAACTCTTCTCACTGTCTGCCAAGAGAAATATCAGTGGGAGCCAATTTTCTTTGCTGTGAAGATTGTTAGTGTCATCCACCCAAACGTGTGACACCAGCAGCAATACCCTAAAACATTTAGAACTTCTTCTAGTGCTGTAAGAATCACAGTGAACCTACAACAAAAGTCAATTGTACATAATACCTGCCACTGTGACATGCAAGATAGCACCATGGAAAATCACTGATTTCTAGTGAAATTGTGCTAGTGCCAAACACTAGCACAAATCCTGACTGGGAACAACTGACTTGACTTGTAATTTTAA
Organism: Onychostruthus taczanowskii; assembly: GCF_017590055.1. NCBI lineage: Eukaryota > Metazoa > Chordata > Aves > Passeriformes > Passeridae > Onychostruthus > Onychostruthus taczanowskii. Next base: position 7,355,010 of record NW_024502791.1, read on the forward strand.
GGGCTAAAGCCAAAATATTATTCTGCAGTAATTTCTCAGCATAAAACATGAAGTCAAGTCCAGACAATTATGGTTTCAGGACAGGCTGTTTAAAAGTATCAGAAACATAATACAAAACCACTTACATTTGTTCCAGTGAAAATGATAAAATTTTGCAAATTCGTCTGTAACACCTGGAGTTTTAAATAAGAAAATTCAGATATATCTGTACTTGCAATCTCCTGCTCCATTTGCCTCAGACCTCTTACAAATTGTTAATAGCTTCCCTTGTCTGGTAACAATATGTTATAACCTGTGTAGTCTATATTGGCCTTTAGGTTCCTCAGTGCAAAAGAAAAATGTTCAGAAAGATACTCTCTGGAAGCCTGCTTATTTTCTTACATTATCTTCTAGCTGTTTCAAATTTGTAAGAATGTCATCTGAAAGAGAACTCAGTTTGTTTCATGTTGAACAAATGTCTGTGGACCTATTGCCATGGAATTTGGTTCCATTTGATTTGAAATAGAAGCCTTCTCTGCAACTGGCAGGCATACCTAGGAGTGCATGATTTTTTTACAATGATTTTATAAAGGAGTTTCTGAAAACCGATTGGATTCGGTTAGTGAAAGTTCTTAAACTAATTTTGAGCAAGGGGATAAATATTTTATTGCTGGATGGATGGGTCTCCTCCTCTTGACAAGTGTGTTTTGTTTTCCCACTACTGTTAGCTTTTAATATTCAATTGCAGACATTCAGGCCGGCTATGCTGATGCCCCACAGGAAGCACAGGAAGAAAAATCAGCAATGTATTCAAGTATATTCCAATTGCAATTTTGTTTTATTGTTTACATATGCCAGTCCTGGAATAAAGGATGTTCAAGAGATGCTTCCCAAACTCAGCTCTGACTCAAAAATGACCACAGGACAGAGATCAAACTCTCTGAATCCTCATTATCCTAGGACAGCCACAGTCCATATATAGGAAATTGCTTTTAGACATATCCAGAACCTAAGGTTCCAACACTGTCTAGCACATCTTTCTATTTCCCCCTAGACTAGGAAATTTGTAAAACCATGGTTGCCAGTACTATCTGGTGTTACAGGCTACAGTCATGTGCTTAAAACCGTGCCTCTGGTCTGTTGTTGTGACTGTTTTCAGAGTCACCAAGCAGCAAGTCTGTGGGACTGACATTTGTGCAAAGAAATTTCTGTTCTTTTTTTAGAAACTGATTCTGAGAGGATTTAGTTTTGCAGAGGTGACAAACTTCTTTCTCCCCTTGTATCTTCCTCTACAATTGGATACTGCTAATTGAGGTTTGTCAAAAAAAGCAATGTGCTTATTTATGTAAAGGCTAGGTGATAGGTATCTGTAGTGGGTCTAGTGCTGGCCAAACACCAGTGCACCCACTAGAATGATTTACTCATTTTCTGCAGCAAGATAAGGATTAGGAGGAGAGCAAAGAAGGCTCAAAGCTTAAAAGGGTATAAAGAAAACTTTATTAACAGAACTAAAAGAAAAATAATGAGGAATTGGAATAAACCTTCAGAACATTTCTCCTCTCCCCAACTCCTCTTTCTTTTCCCACTGACAAAGTAAAGAGAAAAAAAAATTGTATTTTCAGTAGTTTACTACTTTAAAAAAAAAAAGATCTTTCTTCAGTTTACTTAGAGAGAGGAGTCTCTCTTGCCACACCATGGAGACTTTTCCACAAGAAACTCTCAGCTGCCCAGAAAATCTGCAATTGTGAAGTCCCTCCCATGATTTGGTAGTTTTCCCATGGGTCATTTTAGCTTATTGGGATGTAATTTTAAGGATGAGCTGTTCTAGTATAGAAACAAAAAGTTCTCTTCTTTTATATCTGGGAACAGAGGTTTTCTTCTCTCTCATTTCTCTCTGTTCAAGCTTCATATTGGACCACAGCTACTTCAGCATCTGCTTGCTTCAACATGGGGTATAGCTGTGGTTAGAATGCAATATCACTCTAATCCATTCCATGAGTTACAGGGAAAAAAAGTCTAATGTTTCAGTTATATCTTTACCATAGCCTTACAAGAGAATTCCAGCCCAAGACTAAGGCATCTCCTCATTTTCCTCCCATCTGGGATTTGACCCCTTCACTGACATTGGTATCTCCATGTTGTTTTCTTTGTGTCTTCACTCTTTCCTTTTTTTCTCACTCAAAAGATGATTCATGTCTGTAAATTTCATCTGTGCACTAAGAGAGTTAATACCCTGCCCGGGCCTGCAGATGGTTATGTGATCTCTGCCAGGCAGTGCCCACTCTGGCTGTATGGCTGTTTTCTGGCCCCTGCCACATTCAATTTCACAGAGCTGCTTTCTCTGCGGGCTGCAGGGCCAGTTCTGTTCTCAGCTGCACAATTTTCCACAGTGCCACCAAGATGTCTCAGCAGCTCACGGCTGGAGCAGAGCCCATCTCAGCTGCACCCGAATCCGAGCAGAGCCATCCTGGCCCACTGGCCATGGTTGGAACTTGGCTGCGGCACAATCTCAGCTGAGCTGTGCCACAGACTGACCTGGCTGGGTCATGGCGGAGTGAGCTGGGCCCGGTCAGCGCTGCAGCAGAGCAGAGCCTGCCAGGTTGCACGGCAGAGCAGGGCCTGGCCCGGTCAGCGCTGCAGCAGAGCAGAGCCCGCCAGGCTGCAGGGCAGAGCAGGGCCTGGCCCGGTCAGCGCTGCAGCAGAGCAGAGCCCGCCAGGCCGCACGGCAGAGCAGGGCCTGGCCCGGCCAGCGCTGCAGCAGAGCAGAGCCTGCCAGGCTGCACGGCAGAGCAGGGCCTGGCCCGGCCAGCGCTGCAGCAGAGCAGAGCCCGCCAGGCTGCAGGGCAAAGCAGGGAAGAGCCTGCCAGGTTGCACGGCAGAGCAGGGCCTGGCCCGGTCAGCGCTGCAGCAGAGCAGAGCCCGCCAGGCTGCAGGGCAGAGCAGGGCCTGGCCCGGTCAGCGCTGCAGCAGAGCAGAGCCCGCCAGGCTGCACGGCAAAGCAGGGACTGGCCCGGTCAGTGCTGCAGCAGAGCAGAGCCCGCCAGGCTGCACGGCAGAGCAGGGCCTGGCCCGGTCAGCGCTGCAGCAGAGCAGAGCCTGCCAGGCTGCACGGCAGAGCAGGGCCTGGCCCAGCCAGCGTCCAGTTACCTGTTCAAAGGCCGGAAGCAAGAAAGTTTTTCCCGGGTTTGTTAGTTTTTAAATGTGATTTCACAGCGGCATGTTCAGCTTTATTAAGTGGTTTAACAGGGGGTCAATATTCAAAACTAGCCACCTGATTGGTTCTGTCAGGTCTGAAGGAAGCTGCCAAGGTCCTTACAGAGAATCACTTCTGTAGCTCATGGATTTTTTTCCTTAACTAAAACCCAACTACGTTAAACCACAACAGTACCAGAAGTACAACATTCCTGTCAGAAATGAGAGATGACTATTTGTCGTGTGTGCTCTGGGTGTCATTACTCAGCATTAAGATGTGGTGCAGCAGATGCTGAGTGTGCAGGAGGACTTTCAGGTACTCCACTCTGCAGACTGACTATAATCTCCTACTTGAAGCTGCTTCACATCTCCTCTGACAAACTGAGAAGTGAATGAGGAAGAAAACCCAATCATTTGGGATCTTGAATACAGAGCTGAAGTAAGATCTTGAATAGTCTCTATATTTTCTTTGTACTTTCAAGTGGTATCTTAAACAGAAGAAAGGCTCGGTAATGCTGGAGGACAATGCTCCAATGTGCATAAACAGGCTGATACACCGTGGCCAAAGATTTCCTGCTGACTTTGCAGCCCAAAGGAGGATCCAGTGCCCAGGGGAGCATTGGTCTTTCCTCTGAAACTGTAAGACTCTGCTGCCCTCTCTGACACCTTCCTTTTCCTCAGGAATTCAGATAAGGAAGGAAAATTTACTTTCACTTTGGCTCTGTCTGTGCAAGCAATCACTCCTTTCCCTTTGTACAAAATACTTGCTTCAGCCACAATATAAACGAGTGTCCTTTCACTGTGCAGGTGTCCTTTCATGCCTATGTCAAGTGAAATATCAAGGAAACCCTTCTTATATGTTTTGTTTCTTTTTGCTGGGGCACAAACACACAAAGTCTCCAAATCAATGTATCGTTCTTTGCATTTCTACATCATTAGCAATGGAAACTGATTTGAATGCAAATAAAACTAGAGACAGCAATTTCATAAAGTTAATATCCACCAGGGTAAAGAAAAGCTAATTCATCAAGAAATTTTTCTTTTTCTAGAAGCTGAATCTATTTTGTTTCCTTAACCCCTCCCTGATACTACAGGATTTTTTTTTTCTGGTATAGATTAAGTTAGCAAATTGGTCAAGGACCCAAATGCATTGCGGGTCATGCAGGTTCCCCTGCCCAGCTCAGTGTGGAATCCTGGATTTAGAGGGCAAATGCCTCATGACATAGTTAATGGAACTTCTGCAAATATTAAAAAGAATGTTAAATTTTATGTGCAAAAATAAGCACTTTAATGGAACTGATAAAATGACCATGTTGAAGAAATATTTTTACTTGGCTGCAACAAAATGACATTGTTGAAATTAAATTAGAAAATCAATGTATTCATTAAGCTCTTCACAAAACTTGATGTGTTTCCCTGCAAAGTCTTTCTTCCAGCAAAATGGTCCCTTCTAATGAAAAAAAAAGCCATGAGATTTTTGCATCACTTCTCATTTTGTGTTTATAGCTGTCAGACGATTTTTTAAAATTTCACTTGTCTTGTTCTATTACAGAATTATTCTTTATTTTATACTCCAAAAGAAAAAGAGAAAAAAACTTTCTCCTTTCTCATTAAACAAATGTTTAAAATACATTGGGAGGTTTAACTGAAGAAAGAAATCAGGAGGAGTAGCTCCATTGTTATGCAGGTTGTGTATGTGCGATGCGGCAATTAGCAAAGTGACATATGATGAATGTCTGCTATGAAAAAGTCAAGTGACAAATTCTTGTGAGTTTTATTTGTAGTCCCTTATAGATGAAGAAATTTATTCGGTTTGCACAGCCAAAATATCCAGGTTTGCCAAGAATCATTTAAATCTTCAGTTGCTGAAAACTTCCTAGTTTTGAGTCAATACCCAATTTTCAAGTAAGCCAAACCTGACAGTGACTTGAACAAGTCTGTCTGGTAATTCCAGACCCAGAGTGAGTGACTCCAAGCTTAATGGAGAACCTCGTATTTACCTGCTACTCATCCACTGACTCTGGCATTGTTTTGTACAGTCCAATGACTTTTGCCATTGACCCTAATCCTATCTTAGTTAGTTTGCAGTGGAAGAGTTTTGAGGAAAGAAAAATCATTATTTTTATTGAAATATTCTATAATGTCTACTGCAATGCTTTTGGCAGGACATCTGTGGAAGTGGACTTTGGGATGGTGAAGTAGAACCTTAATGACTTCACCAAAGATGCATTCTTAGCACTGCTCTCATTGCTCCTGAAGCATAGCAAAATTTGTGCTATACACCATCCAAGCTTTAAAACTTTTGTGTTGGTAGAGACTGGAAAATAACCTAATTTCCCTAAAGCTAGAACTGGGCTTTTGGCCAAAATAAAAGAAGTAGTGAAGTCTTTGAAAACTTGAAAAGGAACTAAAATCAACAGCTGGATCTTCAGCTGGTGCAAACAAGAATAGAATGATAAAGGCTGACAGGCTGGCTTTGTAGTCTGATGCAATTCCCTTTTTATAGCTGCTTTCTATTCTGAAATGATCTGCTTAAAATGGTTAAACAGCAGACCATAATGGTCAGAAACTCCATCAGCACTCAACTAATTATCAATTCTTGCCTGTAAGTTGTAGTTACTTGTCTGTGCAGTCATCTGCACGGCTTTTAATCACTAAAGCAGTCTGTGACCTGTGTTTGTAACCATTTTCTTCTGCAAAATAGCAAAAATTCTGGTTTTGAGAGCAAGCTAATAAAGTCACTTGTAAACAAGAACAGTGAATGCTAAATATTAGTTTATTAATTACATTAGAAATTAAGACTATTTTGAAAGCATAAACCCCAGGCTTTGTGATTATTATGGGGTTTTTCCTGTACCTGCACTCATTAAATTTCTGATTCTCTCCCTTTTCTTCAGTGAAAAAATAGCTTTGAGTTTCCTTTTTCTTTAAGGAAGCATCAGTGCCAATATCTCAGTACTGAAGACCTGCAAAATAGTGGACTGGTAAATTCATGCAGCAGGGAAAAAATGTCTATCTTGACACACATTCTACTTCTAAGCTTTCTGAGGGATAAGGAAGAAGGGAAAAATTTCTTATTCTCATCTGCTTGATGAGGGGCACCAAGCAATTAATCAGTTCTGGAATTCTTTTCCTCCAGTTATGGCCCCTGACTGCCCTAGAAAGACGCAGTTATATTTTAATGTAAATAAGAAAGAGTTGACAAACTTTGAATATGCAACCGACTGTTATACTCCAGTGTTAGTACACTAATTAATTTTAGAAATGAGTGAGATCTTTTCAAACTGGAGTTGATGACAACAATACATGTGACTCCTGATTGGCATGACCTGTCATCCCAATAGTCTTCCTGGATTAATTTTTTTCCTTTAAATTAGGGCAAATATAGGTTATTTGGATTGTCAAATAGAGTTACATATCACAGAAAAATATTTTTCTGCTTCAGAGGCACTTCTACAATTCTTTTTAATCAGTATACATACTATTATTCATGTTTCAGGGAAAAAAAAAAGTTAAAACCCCCCACTTTTTCAATTAAATTCCATCAAACCCAAGCTCTCATCACTCTGCAGTCCATGATGGACTTGCCAGTTTATTAAAGAGGTAGTAAATAGTCAGAGTTGTGTCAGGGGTTTGGCTGGTGTCACTATCTCTGTCTGAATGTGATGGAGAGACTGTGTCTGGATATCACTCAAGCCTCAAATATGTCACCTAATTTTGAAGAAAGAAGTAGCACGTCATTTAATTGCCTTGGTGAGCAGTAGCTGGCATGACAGCCTGACCCCGTTCAGAGCTGGCATAACTTGATTCTCTTCTGCTTGTTCTTCACATCAAAATCTTTGTAACTGCTCTCAAGGCAGGAGTAAGGGAGCAGAGAATTTAAGCAGCCTCCTGCCACCCAGCAGGGAATCACAACTGCTATGGAAACAAGAGCAGCTTAGCAGAAGGAGAATTTACTGGACAGGTTTCTACAATCTCCTTGACATTTTACAGATGCATGGGGAAAAGAAGTTAAAAACCACTGAAGTGTTACCATATCTTCTTCTGCATTTATCTGTTGACAGCCTAGTTAGGAATGGGTTTGCACACAATAAATTGACCTTGACAGTATGTTCTCGGTCTTGTTTTTGGAGCAGCCCTGTTGTGTAAAGCACACTCCAGCCCTGGGTCCCACTCCCACTTATCTCCCAAGCTATATAAATTTTATCTGGCATTTACTAAATTAAAATTAAAGTTATAATTATAATTATTACTTCATCTGTATCAGTTTTAATAAATAACTATTTCTGTCTTTCCTCCACAGATTTCTGTCTTTCCTCTCCCGTGAGAGCTGGGGGCTGAGGGGCGCCCGGAGCCTGCCATGTCCCGCCGTGCCACACCTCTGCGCAGCCCGACCTCGGGACCAGCCATGGCCAGTGAGCTATCCAGGGGAGCGATCCCCTGCCCAGCCCTGCTGCTTTTTCTGCCACTGCTTGGGGTTTTTCACTGCACTTCAACTCGACATCCCTTGTCTGCCTGTCCCCTGCGGTCCTGCTAGGCTTTGGAGGTTCTGCTACATTTTGTCACAGCAGGTGTGCTCACCTCTGCTGTTTCAGCCTATTGCTCCAAGGCTCCAGCAGCAGCCCATTCAGTTTCCCAAGCGGCTCTGAGACCCGCTGCCCCTATGGGTTTGCAAGGAAAGCCCCTTCTCCTGCTCTGTCTCTCTCCTGCCGGGCCACCCGCCATGTCCTCGTGAAGTGGCTGAGCTGGCACCACAGCACCCCCTGCAGCCGCGGGGGAATCATCGCACCTGCCCTGTGCGGCCGGGAGCCAGCAGCGTCCCTGCTGGCCATGCCCGGAACTGCACCCCAGGGGAAAGCGCCGCGGCCGAGGGGGGCTGGGACCGGACTGAGGTTCTGTCTGCGGCTGCTGCCGGTGTGATTATTTGTTACCCCAGTTATATATGAACATGCTAGTAAAGAACTGTTATTCCTCTTGCCGTATCTTTGCCTGAAAACTCCGTAATTTCAAAGTTATAATAATTTGGAGGAAATGGGGTCACATTTTCCATTCCAAAGGAGGTTCCCACCTTTCTTGACAGACACCTGTCCTTTAAACCAGGACACATGATTTCCAGAGCAGAGCTGCAGAAGTGCTTGCATAACCTTCACAGAAACAGTGAATCTCCTGCATGCTGATGTGAAGCATATTTCCAGACTCTGAGATATGTCACCAGCATTTGTCACGCTGCATTATTTGTGGACTAACTCTTACATTATTCACCTCTCTTCAACACTGCTGCCACCATTCCTTTACAATGATGAAAAGTGAAAACCTGCTGTCATGTCTGTCATAATGTAAATAGATTTATAAAGAAAATAATGCCAGCTTTTAGGAAAGACTTAAATACTTGTTCTTGCACTCATCATGAGTGATTAGATTTTGTTTCCTGCCCTTCGTATTTATGCACAATGCTGAAAGAGACCTGAACAATAGAATGAAGTACTTGCTATTTTAAATGCAAAATTCAAAAGACACAAGACACCTAGACTTGATTCCTGTCAAGAATTTTTCTCATTTCCATCCTCAAAATTCACTAGAAAACATGCAAATTATGGAAGGCAAATTCGAAAATTTCACAGGAAGTGTGAAAAGCCATGGGTTCCGGTAGAAGATAAGACTAAGAATATTTTTAACCTTTGTTAAATATATTAAAATTGTTAAATTCTATTCACTGAGACACACTCAGGGAAGGGTACATCTGCAGATTGGGTGGTCGGTTGAGAGTTGATCGAGCATCATGTGCATGTTGGTTGAGTGTTGGTTGGCAGTGGGACAGTGATTGGCTGGGGAGATGTGACAACCATATGAACAGGAAGCTTGGACGCAGGCACGCGTGAGCAATGGCACTGCAGCTGCAGCAGCCAATGAGTGCCTTTCTCAGTAAGGTTACAGTTAAGTTCTGTTGAGTTTAAAGTATAAAAAGACCAGCGTTGCTACAGTAAAACCATCTTCTTCAGATGTATGAGGAGTTCGATGTATCTTTGTTCCCCATTGCTACAGGTCTCAAGGTCCATCCTGCCTTCTCCTTCCTTCATAAACACTTGAAATAAGATGGAAGTACTGCCTTAGGTAAGGATAGTGCTTAAAAATTTGGGAGCCATATTGCAGAAGTAATTCCCTGAGCTGTCTCTGTAACCTGGAAAGAATGAGTCCTGGGATAAGAGGGTATTGAAAGTAACTACAACTAAATGTATTCTTATATTCTCAGGTATAATCACCAGGTGGCTATTGCAGAAGGAAATAAGACCTTCTGGCTACAGTCTTTATAAAAAATCTCTTGCATTTGCTCAGTCATCTAATGAGGCAGGTAACCAAGTACTCTTTTTATACATTGCTTCTGGCCTTTAGTGGGGTAGACAGCAATGGCTTTAAAATTAGTGTGGTTTTGAGTCCTTCTCCTGCTTATTAACTTTTCTTAGATTTTCTACTGCAAAGGCAATACTCTCTGCTTGAGTTTTATGGGATCAAGCCCCAAGAACAACTGTGTTTAAATTATTGTTTAAGTATTTAAGTCTGAACTGAATTGTTAGAGTACAATTGTCACTGAGAAGCTTCTATTTAGCGAGCTTATAAGACATCATGGCTTTAAATATTAAGGATATAAAGACAGAAGAAACATAACTAGGAGCTGCCAACAGATCCTGGAAAAATTTTATCATGCCCTCCTTTTCCTCTTGGTGAACCAGTGTCCACTCTCCTTTCCATCAATACAGAATGAATAATTGAGGGAAGCAAATAATTCTTACCAGAACTTGCCTGCCATGAATTTCAGATTCCTAGTTTATAGTACAGAACAAGCTAAAGGAAGCTATTCTGAGATGTGTTGTAGTGGGACCTCTGGATGTATACCTGTGCTTAGTCAATCAACTTCTTATGCATCATACACCTGTACTACTGAGGCTAGAATTAACAAGGCTTCTTTGTACAGGGAATGACCTTCGTGCCCGCTCTCATAGATAAAGAAATGAGGAAACCAAGATTGGTGAGATAACAGGCCTGTGTGAGATTTAGATCTCTTATCTCTCAATGCATACACTGTAGTAGAGAGTGGCATGGCATGACAAGTTCCCCATCTCTGTGCTCACTTTTCTTCGCAGTGTCTCTAGAGGGTCTCCAAGTGACTATGTCTTAATGCTAGTTAGATTTTCTTCTATAAATTTATATGCCTCCCGCATAACAAGACATTTTCAGTGGTGTTTTTCTGTGCAAAACAAGAGTTCTGAAGAGTTATTGCTGTGTATCTTTGATTAAAATATAGGTTTATAACCTGCTAGTATTTAAGCAAAGACACAAATAAACTAGTAATATTATGCAGATGTAAAAATTTTGCTGTGCCAGGACTATAATTCTTATTTGTCTTTTCATGTGATGTATTTCATATTTAAAATTTAACAGAGCTCTGAATTTGAAAAGGCAGGATAAGATTTTCATGCATGGCACAGGAAGAAGGAATTCAGAGGTGTTTTGCTCAGTATGCTGAAGAGAGAGTTTGCCATGAGTCTCAAATAAAGAGAGGTATTCAGTTGTTCTGTTTCGTGAACAAACCAGAACCCTGTTTCATTAAGTGAGCTACAAATGTCCTAACTTTAGCCATTTAAAAGAGTTTGGGAGTTAATCAAATTAGGCAAATAGCAAGCACTAAAAGCACCAAGTAGTCAGTCAGGAAAATGCAGTAATCCTTATAGAAATATAGTGACCTGTAAAAGCTGATTCATCTCACCTTAATATTAGGAGGGGGAGACTAATGCACATGGAATGAATCATCCTTGCAAACTTCTGTTATGAGGAACATAGAACTTCAGATTATACACAGATAAAGTAAGGGGAAAAGAAAACACGGTTTTTTACAAAGCTGGTTCTGGCCCATCCCTCTCTCACATAAAGTAAAAGTGTCTGTCTGCCCCACCGGCATCATCACCCTGAGCCCACTGTCAGCAGACTGACCTAAGAGTGTTTGCTAGTGCAAAGGGCAGTGATAGCTGTCCCACTCCTAGTTCTTGGCCAGGTACTAGGACCTGATCCTAAAACCCTTGGCCATCAGGGGACAGAAGTTTAGTGTCATGATATTACCTATTATTTGTAATCATTCTGGGCAGTTATGTCATTAAAACAGAAATGAAAAGTTATCCCATGGCATTGTCACAGCATATTGAAGGGGGCTGAGTTTTTAATCCTCACCCACACAAGCTTATCCATAGCGCACTAATCTCATCTTCTTGTATTCTGACAATTTTTTTACATTCAAGTTTCCTTTATATTCATGCAGCTGGTACTGTACTCCTCTTATTTGAAGTTAATTTAATTTACTTTTTGCTCTGTTTTGAAATTAGGAAGAAAAAAAACACGGCTTTGGGATGCTCATGTGGCTGCTTGCTTCAACTTGATGTTTAGTCACATCTGGTTACACTGTATGGACTTTAGGATAGTTCTTCATGAAATGTGGTAAGTCTATTGGAAAATAACACTTTAAATAAGAGGTTAAAAACTTTCTTAACAAATTGAAATCCAAATCATATAGACTTTATTCTGCATATTCACTCTGTCTTTTGACTAATCATATGTGGCCTTATTTAGTTTGTCATGCTTCATTGTCGAGTAATAAGGTACCAATATGTATTCAAGAATCAGTTAATTCAATTTGCAACTGTTGAAAAATCAATTCTGCTGGTAAAATTGCTCATCAATTTGATTGCAGGGTTGCAGAGACAATGGCTATATGTTCTGGTGGCTACAGCAGTGATACACAAAGTCACTGTGTCACTCGTGTGCCTAAAGAGACATGAATGCAAAAAAGTTATGCAGACCTCAGACAGAATACCTCTCAAAGAAGTGACAACTGTTAGACTCAGTGTGAATCTTCCATCTTTAGGGCATCTCTGGATAGTGCTGCTATGACTCAAGGACATTTATTTTAATGTGAAAGCTCCTTGTTTGTTTCTGATGTGGTTAAATATGTTAAGTGAGGGAGGCTCACCAGATCAAAAAGGGGCAGTTTTCTTTGCAGTGATTTGTGGGAGTGAAAAATTAACCTTTTCCTGACCAAACCCTCAGATAAGTCTAAAACAGGAAATTCAAACTTCTGACCCCTTCTCAGAAAATTTCGCCATCATTGAAAAGTGAAAATGAAATGTCAGCTTTCATGAATTTTTATTATTGACCTTATGGAAAGGGACTGAGAAGTGATGGAAGCAGAGAAGACAAAGAATGATATTGCCTTTTTTACTGAAAGTCATTGCAGAATTAATGTATACAGCTTCCACCCTAGCACCTGTGGCTAAAGCATGTGGGAGGTGTACTGGCAAGAATTTGGGATATGAGCTGTAGTGCTTTAATGGAAATGCTATAGGGTATTTGTCAACCCATCTTGCCCTTAGAGAGGCTGCAAACATCCATAGTCTGTTATAGTAGAGACAGACCTACAGAGAGAGAGACTGGCCTTGACAAGTTAGCTATGAGAATGGTGGCTTTATCAGCCATCCCTGACAGGGAGCCCATAGCAGAAGGTATATTGGCAATAATTTTTACCAGTCGACATCAGCTGCCAGAAATTTAAATCTAAATTAAAAGAAAAAGGCAGCTAGCAAGACAGAAAACATAGAGCATCTTTTCAGGACTCTGAAGATGTACAAAGATTCATGGCTTGCAGATGAATGAGATTTGGAGGATGCCTTTATTTATAGACAGATATTTATCTTACAAGGAGAATAAGACATTAGGGTAAAAAATTGGTAATAAATATGTGACTATTCCTACTCCTTGTACCTATGCTAATGGTCAAGCAATGTTCTCGTTGCTGTACAAAAGAAAAAACAAAGAACAGAAAAAAGGCAGTTCTTTCTGCAGTGTGCTGATTTGGGCTGGGGTAGTATTAATTTTCTTCACAGTGGCTAGTATAGGGCTTGGTTGCTGGCTGGGGTTAAACTACAATAGCCAGCTCTCACACCCATCTTTAAAACACAAGAAGCCAAAGAAAACAATGTGAGGGAAGCAGTAGACTTGTCTTACACTACCTGGCACGCTTGCAGTCACTGTCTAGGAACAGGGAAAAGTCCAAAATCCTCCTCTGAGGTGGACAACCATGGTCAACCTCTGCTCTTCTTTGCCCTTTTCCCCTTGCCCTGCACTGGACATAGGTTTTCAACAACAGTAAAAGGTGTGAGGATCTCCAGGCTGCAAAGAAAATAGAATGAAGCAAGCTAGACTCCATTCCTCCTCTTTCCTAAGACTGCCAGAAAATCCACACAGCCTCTCCAGCCTTTCTTTATCTGAGAGATGGTCCAGTCCATGAATCACCTTCATGACTTTTCACTGGCCTCTCCCCAGTGGAGACACAGCACTTCACGTGTGGCCTAACAATTGCAGAGGAGGGGGCAAGGACTCCTTCCCTCAACACTCCTCCTAACACAGTGCAGGCTGCCCTCAGCCTTCTTTGCCAGAAGGACATGTTGTTGGCTCGTATTATGTTTGCTGTTGACCAAGATCCCCAGGTCCTCTCCAGAAAGCTCTTTAGCAGCCAGCTGCTCCCAGTGTGTGCTCCTGCATGGAGTTGTTTCTGCCTGGGTGCAGGACTTGGCACTGTGTGTTGCATAAGTTTGCCAGATTCTTCTCAGCCCATTCTCTCCACATCCATTGGGATGGCAGTACGGGCCTCTGGGGTGTCAGCCAGGCCTCCCAGGTTTGTGTCACCAGCAAACTCACTGAAGTCACACTCTGCCCCACCATCCAGAAAGGGCAGAACAAGATGAGAGGAGTGCTGCCAAGGATGGGCAAAAAGGGGAATTTTCCTTAGGGAGAGCAGGGCAGCAGAGGTGTTCAGCAGCCCTCCAAAGACACCAGTGTAAGAGGTTTTGTTGGGTTTCATGCAACAAAAGGTTTTTCTTTCCCTCAGTGTTACTGAGGGATGTTGTTTGCACCCTAAGCAACAACTGCAAAGAATTACATGAACAGCCCCACACGTCATTTCACACAATAAATAACCCTATTAATGTCTCCTGTGGGCACTGGATTTGGCTACCATAGGGCCTGGTTTTCTCCCCCAAAAAAGAAAGATCACAGAATCTTTGTGTCCAGGAGGTCACAGCCTACTCACTGGACCTGTGGCAGAATTACAAAACCCACTGAATAAAACTGTTACTCTGCCCCTCAATACCAAGTGAGCACTGTATGAAGGCACCCCTTAATGTGACCCTTGGGGATCTGGCACCAGCCTTCACATCCTTGTGGGAACAGCTACAGAGATTATGAGACCTTTTTGCTCCTTCATATCCTATTGAAGGGTGAACACAAGCTGCCCTTTTCTACCTGGTGCTTCCTCTGCTGAGGATGTCAAAGGAATGAGAAAGTCCATTCCATCTTTCTTTGTGTCTGCAGGCTACACCACCAATTCAGAACTAAGTACTTTCTGAAAAGCATGCTGGATGACTGTTCTTGTCAGTAGGAGATTTGCAATCAAGCAACGAAATTGTATTTGGATAGTAAATCACAGTTTCAGAGTTCTTTATTTCTGTCCCATTCCTATTCACTAAGTTCCACTTTGGTTTTCAGAGTGCCACCAGCTTAGTGCTATTTGTGTCCTCCTTTCTCCCTGTTCTGTGGGTGAGCAGCTGGGAGCACAGCACTGGGGTTGCACTGCCTGTTAGCAATGAAAACACAGCAGCTTCATCCTGCACATGGAGCATCCCTTGGGAAAGTGTGGGGGTCTGGTCTGCCTCTGCTGGGGACAGGGGGTAGCCTGGGCACAGAGGAACACTGAGCACCAAGACATCCACAAGGGCCTCTTGTTCTCACTTACCTAATGCCCTTGCCACAGCCAGAGCTGGCTGTCAGTGTGGAGGGAAGAAAATGCTCAGTGAATGAAGCAAAAGATGAAAAGATGCTGGTACTGTGCGTGGAAGCTACATGGAGGCTGGAACTCACTATGGATGGAACTATGGAGGCCAGGAAAGACAGATGGAAAATTTCAGTCCTCTTAACTCACAGCGAAAGTTACCCAAAGGAATAAAAGCAGTGTTGGCAAAATGTGAGATGCTGTGATTGTGTGTGATATGAGACAAAGAAAGTACAGACAAGAACAAGTGTTTAGGTGCATAATTTGTGATGCTGAAGCCCTGAAAGCGAGCAGCAGCTTGCTTGGGACCAATGGCCCACTGAGTTAAACACCAAAATGCAGTTGTCTCACTGAGCTGCCTTGATCTGTTCCATCCTACACATGCTTGTCTTTCTCCATTGCCCAGTGAAGAAGTGAGGAGCATGCACTGGTTTCAAGACTGGTGTTTTGTTGACAGCATAGCCTTACAGAAAGCTCCACAAATAATTGCAGAGAAATTTACTTTCCCTGGGTGTAATAGGTCACTATGGTAACTTGTTTCTGACTTACTGCAGTAGTCCTCTGTTGGAGGAAACTCAACAAGCTCACATTTCTTTGTAGTGATCAATATCAAAAGTAGTTTTGAGACTGAGTCTGCCTAACATTACCAAGTTTTTACTAATCCAAAGCCTATTAATTTGTGCATCTCCAGCTCTTCAGATACAGGGAATTGCAAAAAACAGGAGGCTTTTTTTTTTTTTTGTTTATCTATCATACAGGTTTATCAGGTGTTTTCTTTCATGACTGTGTACCAGTGGGCTGCATTTGGCTACATACAGCAACTGTGTACTGCTGCACTCATGAATGTGGATTTCAGAAAAACAGAACAAGTTTTAGGGAACCATTTGAACCATTTTTCCTTGGACAGTTAGTAAGTTGAATACATGGAAACAGGAAAACTATAGAAGTGTAGGTAATTTTGTATCAAATATCAAACTAAAAACTCAGATTTGGGACTTTATTCTGCTGGATGCTTCAAAAGCCAGTTTTGTACACATAAAGCTCAACAACAGGACATTCAGCAAGGTTTGATGGGTGGAAAGATAGAGTTGTTTCAAGAAGTTTAATAAATCTGTTTTTATTAGATATAAACATGCCTGCATTCAATTGCTGAAGGCCTATTGTCTTTTTGCCTAACAAGATGTTCTTTAAAATTGGTTTGAATATCACAAGCAACTCTATTTTATAATGAAAAACAAAGCAGTAATTAGCTTTTTGTAAGGTTATAAGCACATCTAATTATGAAAGTACTTGTGAATAGAAGACTCATCTTTTCCATGTATTAAAAGTTAATTTCTGTGCTGTCAGTTTCCTCTGTAGAAAATTATTTTGGAAATGGAACAAAGGTTTTAATTTTTTAAATTTTTTTTCCATTAGCCTTGCACTCCAGCACTGCATGTAGAATATAGACTCTACTGCTTCTCTTTAACACTCTTCTTTATGGGAACCCTCAGCTGCAGGCAAGATTTAATTTAGAACTAGTTTTTTTACAAAACCAGAGACACATAGTGTAGATGAAAATGAACAGGTTCCTTTGTCATTGACAATTTAAATTAGCCTGTTAATCCTAGTGTGACTAAAGCAGAATAGTCAGCATAGGGTAGTAAAAGCTAAAAAAAACCCCAGATAACTCTTTTATAAAATCATTAATCATTTTACTACCATAGATATTCATATGTAACTGGAAGGGAAGGTGCTAATACAGACTTGTTTTTTAGTAAAAATACTCAGTATATACATATTCTCTACTATAGTAATGGTTAGTATTTAGTAACAATATAACAATAATTAAAATAAAATTTATCCCCTTCAAGCTCAGTTTAAGCATCCACTTCAGTGTTTTTAGAGTTTCAGTATTTGAGAATGTAATATGACAGCAGATTTATGCTATAGGGTCAGAATCTGACAGTGGAGAATGAGAACAGCAAAATTGAGTCATATTCCCTGATTAAACTGGGAGATTTAAAAATTGCTTTAGAACAGCTCTTCTCACCTCAAAGAAGAACTTTCACATATTCAAACATAATTCTGTCCCCATCAAAGGCAAAAGGATCTAGCTCATTTAAGTGGGAGAGGCATTAGGGCCTCTCTGTGTCATCTTTAACTGTGAATGAAGTTCTTGAGCTGAGCTAAATGTTGTTGAAGTTGCTTAGTGTAAGAGATGCCTTTTACTTAAGGTAAATGTAAAAGGGGACATCCAAGTGCTCTGTGCAACCAGGTAGCAGAAATGACAGGAAAGCTGTCACAATCATTGGCTTGCATGTTGCAAAGGCTGAGAACAAGATGAATCATTTGGTAGCGTAGAAGGGCAAGACAAAGGCAGGCATGTAAGAACTGATTGCTGAAACTGTGATTGCCTACCATCTGTGACAGAAAGAGGAAACGGTGCCTGACTATGAGGAAAATGCTAGCAAGAAAGCACTGGATGCATTAACAGCATCATTAGCAGTCTGGTCTGAGAAAGAGATAAAGGTTAGTTTTTGTGAGAGACTGGGAGCAGAAAGGTTGTCCTCTGATTGCTGCTATGGTCAGAGAAAATGGGTCACAACATTAATTTATTTTTTTTTCTTTACAACTAAATAACTTTGATCACATCAGGAATGCATAAATCCCTTTCTTCCTTGTGGACAGAACTCCCCACTGAGCCTCAGCCTATTAACTAAGGTCAGAAAGGACACAGAAAAGTTGACAAGGTGTTTTTTTGTGAAATTATACTGTTGTGGGAACCAAGGGTAACAGCTCTGATGCCCAATGTTTTTAAGATTTTCATTTAGCAACCTATCCTTTACCTTATTATCTTTCTATGCAGTGCATTAGTGAGTTTTCCTGGAGGACTTGTTTTAGTGTGTTTGCATAGAAATCAATGAGCTTGTTGCATCTCTCTCTGAAACAGCCACAGCATGGTCAGCTTTTGTTTGTTACAGAGTAAAATCCCATGGGTACATGTCTGACAGAAAAAAACCAATAATTTTCTGAGAGGTACCTACTAATTTTCCCTGAGAAAAAAGGGAGGGTCCTGGCTTCCTCCACTACCATTCCCAGCTGTTCTATTTGACATGCCATGCACTGGAAGGCATCTCATTTGGCAATGTAATCTATCTGGAGATTCATAAATCCATATCTCTATTTTTAAACTGTATTTAAGTTGGTAATAGAATGGTATCATTCAATTTCAAAAATGGATGTATTTCTGAAGTAGCCTAGACATCCTTGCAAGGGCAGAGTGCTTTATTAGGATAAGAGAACTATAAATAAACAAGATAATGAAATATTCTGACTTCACTGTGTATCAGATTAATTGTGTTAACTTAAGGAACACAAGCCAAAATAAAAGGAGTCCAAAAGAAAAGGAATAAATTTCAAAGTATGTCTGAAAGTCTACTTAAAGTCTGCTTTGGCAAAAGAAATGAAGACATTTTCCAAGCTCAATTGAGAGGACTGTCAAGAAGGTGAGTGAGTGATCTGAGAATGAATAAAGGAACACAGATGAACAATGTAAGGCTAATGCATTAATTTTCATCCTGTTTCTCTGGTTAGATTCATCCTCTGCAGTGGCAGCCATAAATTCAGGTTTGTGACTGACTGAAAAGGGCACCGCTTTTAAATCTAAGGTGCTCATCAAGAGTATTGAATGCATAAAGTTTTTTCACATGTAAAGACCAAGTTGGCAGGTGTTAAGTTATAGAAGAAATGTCTTGCTTCCTCCTTAAGCAATTTAAAGATTGATGCTGTAGGCCTTTCATTATATGGATCACTGAAAGAAACAATCATTCCTATATTTCACTGTCAAGTTAATTGCAGTAGTGGTCAGCTATATTACTTGTAAATCTCAAACTTGGTGCATTTCAGTGTTTCTGGGAGAAACAGCATCCAGACAGAGCCTAGCTTTCCCCTGGGAGTCCAGCTGATGAGTTTTCATTCAGCTCTTTTCTGCCTCAGGTGATGAGTATAAAAGAAGTGTTACCCACAGTTCCTTACCAGTATAAATACATACAGCAAATTCGAGAGTGCTTTTTTTATGATACTGACTTTTCTACCTAAGAAGATCTCTCATCTGCAGAAATATCCTGTCTTCTAGTGGGACAGTTTGCAGTTTGATTTATTTCTGTGTCTAAATAAGAACATCAACATCTGACACTAAACATGAGTAACTTATAAGCCATCGGTAGCCCATCCCCATTATTGAGATCTTCACTGTCTCTGGAGAGTGGTTTTCTTCACACATTTACTTCATCAAGCCTCTTACAGCACAAGCACTCTGAGTAATTACAACCAAATAAAGATATGATGATGAGGTTTTCCACATAATTGCTGATGTTTGCAATGTGGGTACCTTCCTGTACCGTGGTCACAACCTGAAGACACTGGTTCCTTACATCCTAAAGCAGATGTCTGTCACATGGATCATCCCCAAAACTGTCTGCTCCTCTCTGCTGACCAAAAAGGAGCCTGATAATGACTAGTCCAGATGTAAATTACTTGTCTGTACCAGCTTGAAGTTTTCTGAGATGACCTCCAGCATATCTTTCATACAAAGCATTCCTGAATACAAAAGGGGATAGTGGACCTACACCTCAACAGGAATAAGATGAAATGGTGTTAACTTCATTTCACTGTACTTTTCAAAGTGTAGTCTGGCCTGAGAGCATGAGTCTCCATTTACACAATAGAAATAATTCACCTTTACAGCTACTTTGTACAGATAGAGAGTTAACGTTTGCATCAGGAAGCACAAAGATCCTGGCTGCATATGCCTGTCTTAAACAGAGCTAGAAACATGAGGTGGTGCAGTAAAAAGGTGCCTACCACTGAAGAGTCACAGATGTGAATTTAAATTAATACTGTATGCGGAAATCATCTGAATGTCTGATCTGGGAAATTAAGAGAAGGAGAGAGAAGTGCATCAGAGAAGGGTAGTAATATGCACTGTTGATTATCACCTAAAATAAATCCAAAGAATAATATCAATCCTTGCTCTTTTGCATCTTTCACGTCTGTTTGATCTGTGGACACTCACTGGCATTATTCCTAATTATCATAGGAAAGGAAAAGAATTGGGAAAAGTTGTCTTTTATCTCAATTAAAGGTATCACATGTGCCTGTCTAACAGGTGATCAATGCTAATGCACATTTAGGGGATACGGCTATCATCAAGCCTTTAGTGACTTGTGAAAGGGCACACACATGACTGGAATTCATATTATGCTGTTCTTCAAAGCTTTCTGATATACCAGGAAACTGGTATATCAACTCTAATCAATACTTCAAACTCTGACTATTAAATCAGTCCTTGGAATGAATAGCATACTGAATGAAAGAATCTTCAATATGCTAGCACAGAAAAACAGCAGCAGAAACTTGACCTTCATAATACTGTCTTCCTTTTTCTTATAATATTGCTGTAAATTACCGCAGGAAAAGCCTCCTGCTATTATCAAATTCAAAGCCACCTCTCAGGATATATTCTGTCTACTCTCAAAGAAGCACCTATGCACTTCTTCCTCCTTGAACTTCGTCTGATATAAAAGCAGTGAAGTGATTAGAGTCAATGTGGCCAAATAGAAACACTACACTCAGCAGCAGATCCTCTTGCACAGCTATCTTTATGCCAAGAACATGTTGCCATGAAAACAAGTTCACATGGAAGCTGTGCCATGCTGCTGTTCAGAAACCTACCCAGCAGCCAAGGGCTCCCACCTGTGTGCTGTTTCTCCTTCTGTGTTCCTTGTGGCTCAGTGGTGTCACAGCCCCTCTCTGCTTCTGCTGGAAGGTCTGGGTATTTATACACATTCAGAATGCAAACCCAGCTCATTGTGGCAGTGTGCCTTTTTCATTTTTTCCTTTGCAGCAGCAGAAAGCATGACTCCTCCCTCAGCTCTGCAAAGGAGGGCACGGCTAGGGTTGATGTTTAGGTTAGGATCAGGGCTACATCTGAAACTTTCCATCCCAGACTGCTTTTCCTGTTACAAGCATCTTCCATGTCCAAGGCACCTCATGTGGCTGACTGGCAGTCTGCTGCTAAGAGGGAATTTAGGTAGATTTATTTCCCTCTAAAAAGCAACTTTGGGGAGCCTTTGCAAGTGCTCTCAGACATGTTACTCATTTGTTTGCAGTTCTCACGATCACAGAATCATCAAATATGATCAGATAAAGTCTAGAATCATATAAAGTCTTGGGTTGGAACAGAACTTAAAGATCATCTAGTTCCAACCCCAAATGAGAAAAAATTTGAGATAAGCACTTCAAGAACACTGGGAGTGATTTCAGAATTCATTTCCACAATCCTAGTCACGCAAAGGGTCTTGAAGTGGACATAAAGATCTGGCTAGGCTTTTCTGTATTTTACACTTGGAATCTGTTCTGTATCTCTCATGTTAAGAAACTTTTTTCAGTGTAATGGCAAAGGGAAGCAACATAAGATCTGAGCAAGTGTCTAAGAGCATTGTTGCAGGAGCAGCCACATCTGAACTCTCATCTTCCCTTACCCACTGGGACCACAAGAAAACAGCTCTCATTAAATTAGCTCTGGACATTCAAAATTACCTATTTGTGTTTTAAAGATGGTAATTCTATTTTTTTTTTCCTGCTAGTACCAGATACCTGAGATGTGAATGCTATGCCTGGGATAAACCCACCATAATTTAAAGACAGGCACTGTCATCAATTTCCAAAGACATTTGACTATTCTCACTATAGAATTGTACCCAAATCATTATGTTTGAGGGAAAGGCATTGCATGCCATTACCTTTTACCCAACCTGAACTTCTAATGTCTATCAACACTATTTTTTGTTGTATCAAAACCAGAGATTTACTGGTCATGACAACATATGAGAGTGGAAAACTATATTGTATAAAGCCATAATAATATGAGTACATTTGGCCAGATAAAAAAGTAAATTTCAATATTTTTCCATACTGAATTGTGACTGACATTTCTAAAATATTTCCAGAGTAAATCGCACATCATATTTTGAAGCTGTCAGCTTCCCAGTGAAGGTAACATCACAGTAACAAATGGTAAAATATCAGTTCAACTTCTTGAAACTAAGAACCCTACTAATAACTGTATTGAGATAAAGTTGCTGTTATTTCTTGAACCCCTATACAATGTAAATATATGCAAATCAAAATACAGCATTTAGCAGAGAATTAGTATGAAGTGGAGAAGAGATGGGTAATTGGAAGAGTAATGGAGTGAGCACCAACTCACTGCCGCTAGCAACAGTGAAATGGCTTGCTGGAAGAAGGTGCACTAGTTTAATAGCTAAGTGGTCTTATTATTAAATTATTACTTAGTAACACTGTCATGAACTGCATCAAAAAAGAACCACATTTATAAGAAAATACATAATTCAAAATTTTTTTTAAGGAGAATAGGATAGTTTTCTGCTATGCCAAATGATACTTTGTCAAACTGACACCTAAAGCAGATGAGAATAAATGTTTGAGACTTAATTATTATTTCCTATTAAGGAGTAATATCTGCTTCTTAGTCATGGGGCAGAAATGTTGGCATTGAAATTTTGCAAACTGTTAGTCACTCAAGGTATTTTTGTTCAGGAAAATACTTAGATTCATAGATAATTTGGGTTGGAAAAGACCTCTGAGATCATTGAGTCCAGCTGTTAAGCCAGCAGTGCCAAGTCCACCACCTGAACCATGATTCCAAGTGCCACACAAGTGGCAAGTCCTTTAAATACCTCAAAGGATGGGGACTCAAACACTTCCCTGGGCAGCCTGTTCCAATGCCTGATAATCCTTTTAGTGAATATTTTCTTGTTAATATCCAATCTAAACCTTCTCTGGCACAACTTGAGTCTGTATTTCCCTGTGTAATCTTATGACATCTTTTTAGTTCTCCTGAGTGGACAGCAGGAATGAAGTTGAGAAGCAGACATGGACTGTTGACCTAACATCAACCCAACAGGGAGGCATAAGGACCACCAAAGACCCACCCACGGACCTCTGACCCACTTTCAGAAAGGTCTAGAGGAATGAACTGCACATAATAACTAATTTACATGGAAAGTGAGAAACCTATCTCTAGGTGGGGGGAAACTTATCTATAAAAACATATCCCAGAAACCTGGGCACCTGCATCCCAGGATACTGGACACTCTGTTAGCTGCATTGGTGCTGAAGCCAGGACTTGTGATATCTCTTTCTCCCTTTTTCCTCTCTTTGTCTCTCCCTCTCTCTAATTTTCCTCTCTCTTCTTTCACTCTACCCCTTATTCAAAGCCCACTACCCTGTGCTAGAAGATAAGACTCTAACATACCAGTTTCCATACCAAATGCAAAATTTACAATAAAACTCTGTAATTTTCTTTTGTGGACCCTTTGACTTTTGTAATTTCTTTTCAACTATGAGCACCTGCCAGTCTTGGGCACTCAGTTCTCCTTAAGGGTGGGACACCAAGATGATTCGTGGGATGGAGCATTTCTCCTGTGAGGAAATCCTGAAAGAATTTGGATTCTTCACCCAAGAAAAGAGAAGGCTTTGGTGGGGTGATCTAATTGTGGCTTTCTAGTACCTGAGGGGAGCCTATGAGAAAGGTGGAGACTTTCTACAAGGCATATAGTGGCAGGACAAAGGGGGATGGCTGCAAACTGAAAGAGAGTATCTAATATATCTAATGTGATAGATATTAGGAATAAATTCTTTACTGTGAAGGTGGTGATGCATTGAAACAGATTGTCCAGGGAAATTGTGGTTGTTCCATCCTCGGAAATGTTGAATGAGGCTATTAGGAATCTGGTGTAATAAAAAGCTTTCTGCCCATGGCAGAAAGGCTGGAACTGGATGATCTTTAAGGTCCCTTCCAACCCAAACCATTCTGTGATTCTGTGAAGGTACATAAGGATACTCAAGCCACCTTTCTTTCATCTTATGAAAATGTAGATTTGACACACTGCAATGAACAATCACGTGGCCCTGTGGTGTCCTTTTTGCATTTTCTTTTCAAGTGATAATGCCAACACAAAAATAAAAAATGGACAAATATCATGCAGACTTTTCAGTCTCTTTGGAAAAGTGTCAGTTTGGGAGATTCAAATGAGAAATTGGCCTGGGAGTAATTTCAGTATGGATCTTACATGATATCTGCAGCTGTTTTAATGAGGCTGGTATTTTAAACAATCATTTGAAAAAAAGAAACAGTGCATTCTATCATAATTTTTATATAGCCCTCACTCATGATAAAATTTTTGACATTAAAGCAGTCTTGTCAGAAAGCTGTTATGAGGTCTTAAATGCTCTTGATTCTTCACCATTTCTTCTTCCATTAAAGGAGGGGTTAGTAAAAATGAATTTGTCATGGATTCTTCAGAGACTGTGTAATGAGAGCTATTAAAATGTTCAGGTTCTTGGGAAGTTACTGGACTCCAATTACTCTGTGAGGTTTATTTTTGTTTAATATTAATAATTTATTTTAGCCCTAATATAACCTTTGCAATTTTTTTTGTTTAAAATATGAGAATGTATATGCCAGTACTAAGCTGGCATACTTCTCCTTTCTTCTTTGCTTGTGCTTATGTTTTAGAGTCATACCTACCAAACTGGAGTCCCTGCTTAGGATTAAGCAATTTTCTGTCTCCTCTATGACTTTGAAATGACAAATTTAAGGGCTGAAAGCTGTTTAATAACTAGTCCATTGTTTTTGTGTGAGCATGGCCTATAGAGACTTCAGAGACACTCTAGACTGAGCTGAAGTTCACAGGATGACAGGAAAACACTGCCCTAAAATGCCACTTGACAGATAAGGACATACCTAGTAGCTGCCCATACTCATGTTCCCAGCCCTGATTTAGGATGCAGTTAAAATGACTCCCTGGCACACAGGTTTGGTTTGTTAGCTGATGGATAGGGAGAGATTCACCTTCAGGTTTGGACACTGAAGTGGGAGTGCTTTATCACAGCTTACAGGTGTCCCTGGTGCCTCTAGGGAGATGCAGGGGATGAGGTAGATGCCCTCAGCTGCATCAATCAAGAGTCACAGATCTGTCCTGCCATGCAGTTTTTGCTTCTGAAGGGCACATATCCTTGTCCTGCTTGCCAGCCCCTGGCACCACAAGTTCCCCTGCACACCTGTGAGTGGGCACCAACTGAGCCACAGGTAATGGATCCGTGGGAGGGTGATCCAGCTGGTTATTCAGGCACAGGGGCGTGATCCAGCTCACCACACATAGGTATCCAGTGCTGTTTGAGGTGCCCTAGTGTGTTTGAAATTCCCCCAGTTGACTCTCAGGCATAGCCCAGTGCCAAGAGAATGACCCCACGTATTTGGTCCAGCAGCCAAGCCAGACAGAATGCCCAGGAGCCCTTCCACAGTGCCAGGTGCCCACATCAAGGAGCTGAACTGAGTCTGGTATGAGATGAAGAGTTTGGCAGGCTCCAGCTGACTTCACTGCCTGTAAGACGAACTGAAACAGCAGACTCCCTTATGGGAACTGAAATTCAGGTGTCAGAATTAATCCAATTTGAGATAATCTGCTGTATCCCACTGCTGGTGGGGTACCTGGAAGGTACCTCTTAGTTCTTCCCTCCCAGGAACAGTTCTGTCCATTTATTCTTGAATTCAGGTCACAGCAGCTACTAGAGAACTTAAATCAAAAGCTGACGGGCAGAAGATTGTATAAAACAATGCAATTGAGATGGCAGGTTTTTTGATAGAGGTTTGTATTTTGGCAAATAGATTCCTTTTAGTCCAGCCCTGAATGCAACCCAAGCTGTACATTTTCTTCACCTGTTCCCTTCCTGATATATCTGCAGATGGACCAAGATAATCCTTATTCTCTCACCAGTATAAATTGTAAGCAGCTCTGGGAAAAACCGAAGTTACGCTGTTATAAAATAGTGTGAGAGAAAAGAAAAAAAGTGTCTGCAGTATGTACTCTTTTATGTTCTTTAATTTGGACTTACAGATATAGCTGGGAAAGCAAGAGGTAATTTCTTTAAAGACCTACAGTAATTTAAAGTTCTGTACCTAGGAAATTTGATTCAACCTTAAACTCAATGTGTTCTTCAATTAGGATGAATTACTGAGGTTTAAACTAAGGGACAATTGAATATAGAAAAGAACTTTTTCCTGTTACTTTTGAATTGAAATCAGAGGAAAAGTACTGCTTTTAAAAGTATGCATGTTTTGATCTATGGCTTTCAGTTGGGCAAACTCCTGGGAAAATTACTACCTTCCTGTGATGTACAATGGAATTCTTCCAAAGGACAAGATCCCTAAGCTGATACAAATCAGCATAAAGCCTCTGAATATCATCACCTCCAGATCTAACCCACAGTACCTTATCTATAAATACTGTTGTGGAGTGGCTTTTAAATAATCTGACTCCTTTGATACATTCACAGTTTACGCTTATTAATTCATTAGGATGACACAAATTAACATCAGACTTCACAGAAGTAATTTTTTTTTCCTAGAAGAAATTACTTCTGTCTGTTTTGAATAAGATGGCCATTACCCACTGCTGAAATAAAATTTATATGTGTAACCCAGTGCAGCAACTGAAAGCCTCATCCACGGGTTCTCAAGTGCATGTAAATGATCACGGAAGGTCTAGGGGGCACAGATCATTAATTACCCAAACTACAATTAAACCAGGACACAGACAACAAGTGCCCTCTGCTCTGAAACATTGTAAAAGTTGAAGTGACCACAAATCTCAAGAAACTCAGTGATGAGAAAAATGATTCCAACCTCATGGCTGACCTTTGGGTCTGGATTCACGCAGGGCTCAATTTTTTTCTTACCGGTATTTCAATGAGGTGAGTCAGATGTGCTCCATTGTAGCTTGGGCTCTTAACATCATCTGTAGTACTTACTGGTGTTTCATAAGGAAACTAGGACACACAAGCAACCAAAAGGTCTTGTTTTCAATCAAAGAGTAACTGAACTTTTAAACTGAGTACATGTTGTTTTTTATCAAGTCTTTCCTCCAAGGTTTTTACAAAAAATTTGTCAAAAGCACAGCCTATAAAAATGCAATCCATTTTCATTTAAATATCTGGTTTGCAGAATTTCTAGAGGTAACTAAGTATAGAAAAGGACTGGTTTTAAGGTACCAGTTCATTTTGCATTAATTTCTTTTTCTTGATACCACTTCCAATTAAAATATAACTCTAATTTTCTATTTTATTATGAAAATTAATTTCTTATAATAAAATCAGGTATACAAAAAGAGCTTTCCTCCACATTTCTATGGGCATCTTTAGAGAGTACTGAATATTTAAAAGATGTTATAAATAGAAGCAAGATCCATATGGCAAGATAATAAATATTCATAAAACTATGGATAGTCTGATTCTCTGACTCATTTTTGCAATTGCAGAGCTGTAGGAAACAAATATACTTCTCCATTCAACTGCTGGATAACTCATTGATCTTCCTGCCTGTTCCATCTAGGCATCTTGCATAAGAATATGTTTTTTCTCATTGCATCTCATAAACAGCAATGTCTTTTAACCTTTTACCTTTTGAATATTAAGCTGCAAAGTTTCAGAGTCCTTCGTGTGATGTGACAGGATGCGAAATGTACAACTTGGAAGGAATATTTGCTGATTTCTTGAAGAGTGTGCTGCATTAAAATGTATAAATTTTGTGCAACCGACAGAAAAAAGAAACTCAGCGTTGAGCATCAGGTGGGCCATGTGAAATTAATAATTCCTCACTCAGTTCATTTCCCAGTGGAAATATATCTAGCATACACAAACTCCAGCTCTGCATTAATTTCCACCCTTATTTAAAATCTTGGTTCCACAAATAGGTACTTTCTCCAAATATGCACTCCAGCTCCCATTAAGACAGCTTTGCACTGGGCCAGGGAGGCTCCTGTGGGGTGGTGGGCTGCCTCTGGAAAAGGAGGCTTGTGGCGTAAACCTCCCCAGAGGAAAAGCAACCTCCTTCAGATGGGGCCTGTGTAGGTGCCCCGTGAGCAGCAGGCTCCCCAGGCAGAGGCTAGGGCTGCCTGTTCTTCCTCTGGGCTGCAGAAGGGTGTTCTGCCTCCTGCACACACCCTGATGCCTCAGACCACAGAAGTAAGTAAGAACTCACTGGTTTTCCAGACTTGCTCCTGTAAAGTCCATCCCACAGATTTAATCCAGCAAAACTGAATAATAGGGAAGGTTCTCCACTCATCTGAGTTTTCCCTCATATAAGCTCAAATTACAGCAGAGAAAGACAAGTACTAAATGCTGTCCTGCAACAGAGTCCTGGGCCAGTGCTTTGGAATAATCCTCTTTTTAAACACTCTTCATCTCACATTTTATGTACTTTACTAATTTTCCTTCATTTGGCAAATTCAACAGGCTCGCCAACTCTTAGTGGCTGTTGCTGACCTTTATTTATGATTACATCAAATCTATATTCATTCCAGTTATTTTATTGTCATGTTTGTGTTATTATTACACAAATAATAACATTGCTTTTGATTATTAGTGAGAAAGCAGAAGCTTTAATTTAGTAGATAATTATGCCTTTGCTTTTCTAATGGAAAACCACAGTGTAAGTGTAATTGCTTCTGCGTAACAACTTGTTATTACATGCATTTCAGGCTTGTAATTCTTTTGCTGATACCAGGCAAATATTTTCATCCTAAATTTTCCCTGCAAACATTTTGGCAACAGTTTTGAGCCCTGAGGATGCACAGACCTCTACTATTAACCTTTAAGAACCAGTAAATTATTATAGTTTAATTTTATTTCAATTCAGTTGTAGTTAACTGAGTGCTGATTACCACCTTCTCAACCACCCCAAGATATAATGAGTAAGATGGATTTCAAATGGATTATATAATAGATATAGGTGTGAAAAATGAATTAGGGAATGCTGCTGTTTTGATTATTACATGCACACTAAGAAGTGACATAGTTAAACTACTTCTCAGTTGAAAGGACGTTTTGAAGAAAAATAAGCAGCCTGCTTGAAAAGAAATTATATTCCAGGTATCACATTTCATTGTTCATTTCTGGGAAATTTTGTCACTAGCATCAGCTAATTTTCTAGCATTACTCACCCTGTCATGGTTTAAGGGGCTAAAATTAGTTGGAATATATCATTTGAGTGCACTGACTTAAACTTGGTTCCTTTCTCTTTCAAACTGAAGGAGAGCTATATGCTTTGATCACTCCACTGGAAGATGATGCTCATCTATCCTCCTTTTCTCATAGAAAGTATAATGTCATGAAAATCAAACCTTCTTGTTCCTTTCTGGCAACTTTCCAAATATGGGAAGAGAAAAAAAGGTACCCTTTTTTGATCCAGTTTTAAAAATTAAATAGGAAAGAGATAGGTGATTATATATGTGCATTCACATTTCTACTCTTAAGTGTGAAGTTTCTACAGACTCCCTCTCATTTTCATTTATGCTTATTAAGGTCTTTATCTGGTTTCTGTGTGGATGAAAATCACCTTATTTTGTACCAGTCCAATAGAGTGAGTAGAAAGACATGGGCAGGTATCCAGCGTGGACCCTTGTCCTTTTCTCTTCCCTGCAAGGAATGGCTCTAAACAGCAAAGCTAAAGCTATGCATGGGTAGCACGAAAAGGGCAGAAATATTTTAGTGTCTCTTTTTCCCCTGCTCTTCACCATAAAATGTGGCTGTAAGAGGATTTCTAACTGAATTAACGTCAGCATCAAAGGCAAGAAGTTAGGTTAGAATATAAAAGGGAAAGTTTAGGAAAGACAGTGTAGCTGTGGCTTTTTTCAGCCCATGTGGGCCTGGTGAAAATTAATGCAAGATTTAAAAAATGGGCTGAACTAATTTCACAACAATCAGAGGTCATCTTTGAGAAAGCCTGCTGAGGACAGGTAACACTTCAGGAGGTGAAGAATGAATAATAATAGCATCATCTTCCAATAGGAGACACAGGAACTGCTGGGGAGCTGGAAGATGCTGTGCTCAACTTCAGAGCCAGGAAAACTATTGGAATGAGTTACTCAACAAATAACTGCAGATGCTGGGAAAATGAGAAGGATTTGAGAAAAAAGCCAAGATGAAATTCTAAATAACATGTCATATCAGACTATTGATTTCCTTCCTGATGTGCAACAATTCTAAAGAAAATGGAAGAATCAGGACATCATTCTAGACTCCACTCCATCACTAGACTCCAGGAAGCCTATTCAAACTCTTTTGCTTGACTTTCTCCCAAGCTAAGTGAGAAACACACTCAACATGCATCTAATATAAGGGAGTTCCAAAGTGTTTAAGTATATATTGGGAATATACAGCAATAGGTCACCACAGTACAAAACAGAAGTATTGGGCAGTGCTTGTGAACTGTTCATTATTTTTGCTCTGTAGAAGATGGAAACACAAATGATGAAATAGAAAACTTTCTCCTTTAAGAGTGCTCTAAGCTGACCCTTTATTGAAGAACAGGATTAGAACTGAAAATAATGATCCATTGGAGTTACAGTCCCAAAATATTGGGTGAAATTCCACTCTGATTTATGCAGCTGCAAACAGAGGGTGGGAGAAAGGCACCCTGCAGAAAGGAGCTGCTGCTTTTAGTAAATCATAAGCTGAAAATGAGATGACAGTGCTACAGACATCCTGAAACAGGTAAGCTTTCCATGGAAAGCTATCTGAGCATCAGTGTGTAAAGCACACAAGAAGTATCCCTGTGACTCTGGTTAATGCCAGTCACACATCATCCAAAACACTCTGGGGACTCAGGCTTCAGAAAAGACATGAATGAGAGAAAAACAACAAATAAAAGTTCAGTTCTACAAGTCTGAGGGCAGCTAGAAGAAATAGAGGTTGCAAGTAGAAAGTAGATTGAAGGGAGACACCAAGTCAGTTTTTCTTTATGAAAAAGCTGTTGAAGGAGAAATTAATAGAAGTGGTTTCCATGTCCCACATAAATGGAACAAAAAGTCATGAACCTAACATGCAGGGTATGACATTTTCTTTAGACTACGGAAAAAGCCAATTTAAAGAACAGAGAATGATCTGGAACAGATTTTCAGGAAAGATGGGGGGGTTTTCCTCATTGGAAGTTACTGAGATGATGCTAGATATACCTTTGTTAAGACTGACATTCACTTTTAGACCTGTTTTTCTCATTTTTTGTGACATCTATTATGAGGAAAAGAAAAAAGAGCAATGGTCAAAACTTCTGCTCAGACTTCAATTCTCACATCCCTTTCACTTTCAGCTGCTTTTGCTCTCTGCTGATCAGAGTATCTTGGGGACTCAGGACCACAGAAAGAGGTGGGAAGAAGGAAACTCACTGTCCCATGAAACCCAACTGAGCTTCTGGCCGGCCAAAAACTCACTAAGCTGGTATTTTGACCTATTCTTGGTTTAGTAGAGTGACTATAATTTTCGGTAAAATTTAGAACTTTAAAGAACACATCAGGCCACATTACTATCTGCTTTTTGCCCAATGTTATCTGTTTTTGTCCTAAATTATATCTATAATGATAATTTGTACTGTATAAACAAAGACCTGAATTCACAAGCTGGCTTTCATATCCATGCTACAGAAATCACCCACAAATTAATTTTTGATGAAGTATTATGTCCTAGGGACTAACACATTAGTCCTGAATTACCAGTTTATCAGATTGTAGATGCCGAGAAAGCCAGGTGCTGAGCAGAAGGGAGCTGTTCTTCTTTCTTTCTTATCTAGAAAGCAAGAGGTGGTTAAATCAGCTTGACCAGTTTAAAAACATACATACCTACATCACTGTAAGAAGAATTATGCAAGTTTTCTGATTGCAGCTCCGCAAGGCCTGCTCTGTGGTTCCTCAATACATTGTTCAAGAAAGACTTAAATAAGAAACAGTGTGACTGGGCCACTACTGCAAACTTTTACTTCACTTCCTACCAAGAAAATTATTAGAGGTATTGTGAGTCTAAAAATCACTTGGCAACCCTGACAGGTCTATGCATCTGGATGACAAGGAGATAACTTTGTACAGAGCAATGCATAATCACTCCCACCTCAGTATAATGGACTGGCCAGCTCTACAAAGCTTTTGAAATACTAATTAAGTTGAGGCCACATTTCTAAGGACAGAAATGTATGCAAAAACTGGAACAGCTCTTTTCCTTTGCCAGTGATTTGCTCTAGTCCATACATTGTGCTCCAGTTTTTCTACTTCAATTATGCAGCATCATGCATTATACAGTGCTCTTCAACTCATGGGGTCAGCCTATAAATGGAGAGCATTAATTTGGTATGTCACATAATGGGCACTTCCTCCTGCAGAGTGGTGGCTTCAGAAATGGTCTCATCAGAAGCATTGCAGGACGTGTGAAGCATTTGTCATGAGGCAGTAACAGTGCTGCACTCATTTTCTGGCTCTTCCCTGAGGATATGTAAAGGTGAAGCCTCACTTTCCAGGGAGAACCTTTATTCCCCTCAGCCCCTTCTATTAAATTTAAAAAATTCAGCTACCACATCCAGCTCCAAACAGTAAATATCTGGTTGCAAGCAGAATACATTAAAGAACAAATAACTTTAACTTACATATCTTACTGTACTAAAATGTGTTTATTTTCAATTCAATTAAATGATGAAGGAAAAATGTGCTTGTGTATGTGGATTTGCAGCAGCAGTATGGATTAGGGGGACACAACATAAAATATATTTTTGTGCAAAGGAAATACCAATGCTTGAAACTGAACTAAATGCAGCAGCTTTACTTTGACCTTTTCATGCAATCAGTATGTTCTGCTAAGCTCAGCAGTTAGGTAAAAATATGAAAGCTTGGCATGAACCACAAAAATTATCTTAGAGATCAAGTATGAAGATTTTTTCTTTTCTTTTTTTCTGTTATATCAGAGATAGAAGCATCTCTGATGTTTCAACATCTTACCTAGTAGATGACAATCTCATGTCATTAAACTCTATGTCTACCTGCCTGCTTTAAATCAACAATCTCTATTGAAAATACTCTCTTGAAAGATGGAAATTTTGCACCTATGGAAAAGATTAAATAAGTGACAAAATCTGGAAGCAGTGTGAGATATACTTTTATCAGAAAATTCTCATCTGCTGCACCCAGATTTTTTTTCCAAGTTGTCTCATACAAGACATGCATACACACTGCTGAAAGTTCTTGCTCAGGATGTGTGCCATAGTTGTACACAGATTAATTTGTTTTAGCAGGTTTAAAATTGACTAGACCATGAAAAAAGAACAGCCAAAGCCATCTAATAAATTGGGCAACAATTACTCTTGGTATCTCCATTTAAATTGAGAATAGACGAGCATTACACACTGTCACTGTAGAAAAAATAAGAGGCTTCCTTTAGTAATGGATTATTGAATACACTTTTAGTGATGGTAAGGCAATAAATTAAAAAGTACATCAACCATTTCTCAATTAGGTTTATATTCTCCACTCACCAGCTTTGTGTGTATAAGGAAAAAGTGAGACTATTTCACAGGGAGGGCTTTTATGCAGCACTTAGTCCAAGGAAACCTTTGGTTGCTTTGGTCACAGCTGATACCCAAGCTTAGTTCACTGTCTGTATAAAATGTGTGTCTATAAAATACACAAGGACAGCAGGTCTTCTGGTAATCCTTCACAAGGGAACTGTTTAGTCAAATTCATCCTACATGTAAGTTCATGAAGAGCTTAACACTGGCAATAATTTTCCCCCAGAGCATTAATGGCAAGGTTGTACACAGATTAATTTGTTTTAGCAGGTTTAAAATTGACTAGACCATGAAAAAAGAACAGCCAAAGCCATCTAATAAATTGGGCAACAATTACTCTTGGTATCTCCATTTAAATTGAGAATAGACGTGCATTGCACAGTCACTGTAGAAAAAATAAGAGGCTTCCTTTAGTAATGGATTATTGAATACAATTTTAGTGATGGTAAGGCAATAAATTAAAAAGTACATCAACCATTTCTCAATTAGGTTTATATTCTCCACTCACCAGCTTTGTGTGTATAAGGAAAAAGTGAGACTATTTCACAGGGAGGGCTTTTATGCAGCACTTAGTCCAAGGAAACCTTTGGTTGCTTTGGTCACAGCTGATACCCAAGCTTAGTTCACTGTCTGTATAAAATGTGTGTCTATAAAATACACAAGGACAGCAGGTCTTCTGGTAATCCTTCACAAGGGAACTGTTTAGTCAAATTCATCCTACATGTAAGTTCATTAAGAGCTTAACACTGAGGATAATTTTCCCCCAGAGCATTAATGGCAAGGTGTCTTTCAGAGACAGTCCTCACAGTCACACTGAGGAGGGGAAGGAAACTCTTTGCCCTCACAGACACACTGCTGTCCAAAGGATGAGAACAAATGAAGTGTAAAAGCCAATTTAGGTTCTTCTACCAGATACTGAGTCTCTCTTTTAAAAGCATCAGTCAATCAGACTGACGTTTCCACTTAACCTTGTGAAACAGAATGGATTTTCTTCTCTTTGACATTTTAGCCAGGGACATCACACATGCACTCTTCTGTAGCTGTGGCATGGCTTCATATAGACTGCTGGAAGAATGAAATCTTTGTCTGTTTCCAAACCATTTCCAGTTTTAGTTTGCAATATTTCTTTCATGCTGGAGGAAGCCCTCATAGTTTATTCTGGCACATCTATAGCTCTTGATACAGAGTGCAAATAAACAGACTTATAGCAGGCTTGCAGCCAAAGGCAGCTGCTAGCAGGCTCTGGACCCCTCATAAAAGCCTTCAGCTTGGAAAGAAGAGAATGTTTCTATTGTCCCCCCTGAAGGTCACTTGAAGGTGCTAACATCTACATTGTCAAAGTGGAAAAGCGAGCTATTGACTGGGCTAAAAATATTAATCCCTGTAAGCTTAATGTTTTAATTTCAAACTAGACTACATAGAAGGCAGTCATGCCAACGTCATTAAAAGACAGGAGAGAAGTGCCTAATACAAATAATTTTTCTTTGTGAACAGAACTTTCTATTTTTAAAATATTTTAAGTTTGGAAGGGATCACTTCTCTTAATTCCTGTTCTTCCCCTGTGCAAAGACAATTCACCTACCAAATTAGAATAGAATAGGATAGAATAGAAGTATTTCAGTTGGAAGGGATCTACAAGCATCATCCAGTCCAACTGTCTGACTGCTTCAGGGCTGACCAAAAATTAAAGAATGTTGTTAGTGACCTTATCCAAAATCTTCTTAAACACTAAGTCTTGGAGCATCCACCACCTCTCTAGGAAGCCTGTCCCAGTGTTTGACCACAATTTCAGTAAAGAAATGCTTCCTGATATCCAATCTAAAGCTCCCCTGGTACAGCTTTGAGCCATTCCCAAACACCTTGTCGCTGGATCCCAGGGAGAAGAGATCAACACCTCCCTCTCTGCTTCCCCCTCTTGGGAAGCTGTAGAGAGCAACAAGGTCATCACTCAGCATTCTTCTCTCCAAACCAGAGAAGCCCAAAGCCCTCAGCCAGCCCTCACAGGACATTCCTTCCAGCCTTTCCACAGCTTTGCTGCCCTCCTCTGAACCCATTTGAGTACCTTCACATGCTTCTTGGAATGATCTGTCATTTTTACTAAAACTGCCCAAGCAGCTGTGATTTGTCCATTTGTTGCAGGTTTTTATTCTTTTATTGTATTTTTATTTATTGTTGACTCAGAATCCATGAAAATAAAATCAAGCTTTCACTTGGCATTTTTTTTCAATATTGATATTTGAAAAGAAGGGTTAAAAGCACAGTACTTTGTGTTGAGCGATATTTATTTGCTATATATTTTCACTTCTTTTGAATTGTTTTGTCTGCAAAAATTTTCTTAACTAAAATTTACTAAAACTGAAACACATTTTAACTGGAAAAATGGAAATCATTCTTTAAAAAAAATGCCAAGATAGAGTGCTTGGGTATCTGTGATTCTTGACTAAGAGCATTTTGTTTTTCAGAGGAAAAAGGCTGAGTTTATAGAGAATTTATTGAAATATTTTGTACAGCCCCAGTCTACATATTTCATAATACTCAAAAAGCTTTTGTTTTAATGATGAAGAGCACATGTCATTGTCTGATGCTTGGAAGGAGCACTATACACAATCAGATAATAAACAAGAACATAATCATCCATAAGATCACCCAAATAAAAGCATTTAATGACCTTCCACTGCTTTAATCCCATGCTATATTTTAAGAAGTGTTCCAAGTTATGTCCTATGTAACATATATAGGACAGAATTCCCCAAAAGAATTTTTTGAAGGATTCTGAAAGAATTTGTAGTTTTAAATTGATAACCATATCACCCTTCAACTGTTATGACAATATATTCCTAAGCTATAGCTGATGTCCTGGTAGTTGTTTCTATAGTTTTAAAAGGACTTTGAGGGGATTGCCTCATCCCAGTCTCTGAGCACCATAAAGAGAATGCCTACCAGGTGGGTAAGTAGGCCAGAAAGCCAAATTTGTGTCCTTCCCTCCTTTTCTTCTCAGCCACAGGTAATGCAGGATCTTCTGGAGTCAGCTCAAAGTGCTCACTGCTCACTCAAATATTACAGGAAGCAGAGCTCCAGTAAGTAATGAACCTTTGGTAATTACTTGATGATAATGGCTGAAAAGTTCCTGTCTCTTTTTTCTTAGCAACTTCAAACTTAATTGCTACATTCACCACAAGCTGGAAAATGGATTTGTGAAGAACTTTTAACAGAATTATGCCATATTTGAAACACTTACCTGTTCCTGTGCCCTGGCTTTGTTACAATTCATGTTGGATTAATAAAGAATTTCACCAGAGCAGTTTTTCCACCTAGCAAGGTGCCATGCAGCTAAAGTTGCTACCAATAGCAGTCATGGAACTAGAATGATTTCCAGAGCTCCTGAGCCCCACCCCTCTCTCTGAGGCAGGAAGGAGGTAACCTCAGTCCTCAAATGCCATTCCTACCTAAAGCTGGGCTTTGGCAGCACCTCAAAGGGTTGTTCAGCCCTGAGAAGAGAAGGCTTTGGGGAGAACTTACAGCAACCTTCTAGTACTTAGAGGGGGCTGACAGGAAAAGTGGAGATGGACTCTTTATCAGGGAGTGTAGTGATAGAAAGAGAGGTAATTGCTTTAAACTAAAAGAGAGTAGGTTTACACTAGATACGAGGGAAAAAATTTTTACGAGGATGAGACACTGAAACAGGTTGCTCAGAGGGGTGGTAGATGTTCCATCACTGGAAACTTTCAAAGCCAAGCTGGGTGATGTTCTGAGAGACCTGGTTTACTTGAAGATGTCTCTGCTTACTGCAGGGTTATTGAACTAGGTGACCTCTCAAGGTACCTTGTAATCCAAATTTATCTGTGATTCTATGATTGATTCCTACTGTGTCACCATTTCAAGGAGTCGCAGACTAGCCTTCGGGGAAGCAGGATCAAGAACCAAAGTGGATCCCACTGTAGGATTTTCTCCATCCTCTCTCACAAAAGGGGATGGCTGGACATTGAATCACTGCTGTTCTCATTAAATGTGTGTTTTCTGGTCTCCAGGAGAAAGCTCAAGGCCCTACAGTGCCACATGCCAATACCCAGCCAGACTGAAAGCAGCCAGGATCTTGGAAGTCATGTGGTGTTCTTCCTGGGTGAACTTCCTGGGTTTTGGACTGCAAAGACAGTGTGATTGCCCCATTTTTGTCCTGCTCCTTGTAGCCAAACCAGTCCATGGTTGAGGTATTTCTGTGGGGGGCTTTAAGACTAAGAGGTGCTCACCCTTCCCAGCAGTAAGAACCAGCACCCAGCTGTACTTGCCTGCTTCTGCAATTTTCTCTGCTGCAAGCTGTGTCACAGCTCCAGCTACAAAATCAAAAGTCTTACAAAATTATGATATCTGATTTGTTTCTTAAAGGCCAATTCTTAAATAAGGCACTTCTCTTTGAAAGGGTAAGATTTTCTCCCCTGTGACTCAGGGCAAAAGTTTCAAAAAAGTGCTCAAGAGAAAGCCCATGGCTGAAAACCATCAAAATATCCCAGCTGAGCCTGTGGTTTTTGAACAAATGAAGTGTCAGCGCTGAATGTCTGAACAATACAGTTCACTTGCTATTTCTTTCAGCCTTTGTGCTGTCACAGCAAAAGAAGACAGTGTCCCATTGAGCAGTGCAAGCACCCAACTACATCAATCACAAAATACGTGCTTATTTGGGTGCTTAAGAAAAAATACCAGGTCAGAACAAAGTGACTTATTACAGTTTTACACACACAAGGACTCAGTGGGTTTAAACAACAGCCCCTCTTGCCATAATTAGGGTTCAAAAGCAACGTTCAAGTCAGACAACATTTAAGTCAGAAAAGGTGTTGCTTGAAATCCTGGGCCCTCTTGCCATAACTAGGGTTCAAAAGCAACGTTCAAGTCAGACTTAAGTTAGACAACATTTAAGCCAGAAAAGGTGTTGCTTGAAATCCTGGCCATAGCTGCAGTGTGATCTGTGAGGTGTTGCTGGGCATTTCTAGCATTCTGCCATGCTTCAGTCTGCTGTGGTGTTGGGCTGGTCCATCTCCCCAGTTCTCAGAGGGCTCCCCACCACTGGGGATCCACTGGCACGGTGGGAACTGCCAGGCATTTCTCTCTACCTGATGCCTCAAACCTAAACAACCCCAAATTTATGATGTGCGCAGGCTGCAGACACTCAGAGATCATCATCCTTTTGGGCTGAGTGCCCTCACTCCTCCCAGTTGCAAAGGGGTAAGCTCCCATTCTTATGTCTTTTCCCAAAAGCCGGGCAGGCACAGCAAGCCAGCTGGACTATGACTTCAAGCATTTCCTAAAGACTTCCAAACTGAATAGATTTAGCAAACCTACCTTGCAGCTGTCATCAGCACATGAAGGATCTTTCTGGTGCTGAAGGAGGCCTCACAGGACAAATGTTTTCCAGCAAATGCTGAAGTTTCTGTCTAGATTAAATTCATGTGAAGAGAACTTGTATTCACTTTATTTCTTCTTCTCAAAGTTGAATCAATGAAGTATTTCCCTGACTCTCAGTTTTGCATCTGGCTATCTTTATTAAGTCTTATAGAGTCCTATCTCATTTACAGTAAAAGGGAAAAAGGAAAAATAGCTGAAAAATGAAGAGGTCAGTTTCCTTGTATCAGCATTTATACACTACATTGCAAAGCCTTTGAAATTTGAGGGAGTTATAAAAATCTAAATAATGCTAAATCAATTGTTCTTCACATATTAACAAGAAATTTCATGCATTTTATTGCACTCACTTTGATTTCACACTATTTTTAGAGCAGGATAAGTGTTTAGAAAACTGAAACACATAAGTAATATAGAAATGTTTTTCAAGTTTCCTATCACATGAACTGAGAATATCAAGCACTTTGTGAAAGGGCCTGTCTTTGATCTTGTTTATTCTAAGAAAATAGGAAACTGGTCTCTTCCAGCTCAAGCCTCTGTACATCCACACACAGGAGCATTATTGTCTCTGGCAGCCCATGCAGCATCAGAGCAAGGGGCACAGCACAGCCCAGGCACAGAGAATACTGAGCTTTCCCATCAAAGTGTACTAATAATATAATCTGTGAAAGGCTTCACTGAAGGTGTATGCAGGGGACAGAAAAGGAGCTTACCATCAGTTGTTCCCAGCCCATTTTAAGCAGCAGAAGCTGCTGTCTCCCTTGGTGGTGTGTGCTCTCATCTGATTTATTCATTCATTAGTGCTTGCACCAAGTTTCTTTTGTCTTCTGCTGTCACAGTGCAAGGTACAGTACCTTGTTCACAGAGAAACTTTTGACTTAGACATGGTGTTTGAAGTAAAACTAAAAGTGATTATTCACATATTACATTAAAGAAAAAGGTCAGGTTTGCCACAAATGAGTGAAAGAACATACATAGATTATCAATACCCCCTATAGAAAGCAATTCTGCAAAAAAACCCAAAACACAAATTAATATAAATCTACACATATCCTTACATATCTCACACTGAGGCAAAGGAAAGGCTCTGCCTCTTTCTGCCTGCCTCTGCTTTCTCCTAGCCTGTGCTAAACCACATCTTGCCACTCTGTTCTCTGATGTTGCTGCCCCGGTGTGTTGCCACCTTATTGCAAAGGTTTCATACCTTCTTGGTGAATTCTCATGGGTATCTTCTCACAGCACTACCTCTTTCTTCTTCTCAGCACAGCCAACAAACTCCATCTAACTTTTCAGCCAGAACTCGCTCTTTTACAATACCCATCCTAATTGGATATAGCTGTGGCCTATTAAGGGCAGGCGTGCTCCTAATTCTTGATATTTAGCACAGCTGTAGCTCCTTACAGGTGAGATTACCTTCATCACTATCTCTATTTTCCTGCATTCCACCCATCCACACCGATGTAAGTGTATAAAGATGTGATAATAATATTTAGATGTTTACATGACAATCAGAGAACTGCTGATGGCAATGCCAAAAACCTCTCTGTCACAACAGCTGAAAGGAAATACACACCAGATCATGGGGAAGTATCAATGTTGAATGCAGTAGGGGCTAAAGACCCAGGTAATTAAATATAGCCTCAGGTAAATAATTGTATTAAAAGTGAACAAGAGCTCTCTTAAATCTTAATCATAACACTTTGGTCTAGACAGCCCATCTAATCAGGAGTGTTTGTAGACTTTCCAGTGAGATGGGTACAACATATCAGTCTTCTTGCTGATTTTTTAAGAAAGCCATAGAACTGGAACATCAGTGGCCATTTGGGATGTCCAGCTCTCAGGAATCTGAGACCAGGCAGCCAGGCTTTCAGAAGGTGGCATGCTCTGAGGTTTCAAGCAGATCTATTTCTTTGAGCACAGCACCACAGCAGAAGAAACCATCAGGGGGGCTCATAGTTATATGCAAATTGGCAAAAATTGGAAGATTTCCCACAGCATTAAATGATTTTTTTTTTATTTACCTGCTTCCTCTTGCTACTTTTATCGTTGTTGCTTTGATTTGCTTTCCTGTGAAAAAGCAGACGTTATCAGACTGGGTAGGAAAGAGGAGATAGGGAATGGAGACACTGGAGTACAAAATGTGGGAATTGGAAATAGATAACTTGGTTTTTTCTGCTTTCAGACATAGTCCTTTTATTGCTTGGATGTTTTTTATTTCATTTCAATTCTATTTCATTCTGTTTCTATTACATATAAGTCATCTGGTACAATATTTTGATGCATCTGTTTACAAATAGATTTTAACTGTGAAAAATGTGATCTATTCCATGTATAATGTGCAAGCCCCACTGCAGCTTAAAAAAGGAAATTAAAAAAGAGGCACTTCTCCCATGTACATTTGATAGGCTTTCACGAAGTGTCCTTCAAATGTATAACTCTTGTCCTTAAAATCTTATTCTCCAAGCAGTGATAATAACTGAGATAAGTGAAGCTGGGAATTTGGGAGATTTTTTCAAATGCAGGCCTTTAAAAATGTTTGGATAATGGATAAGCTGTTTTAGGTAGTCTGTATAAAGGCAGACCTTGAATTACTTAGGAATTGGTTGTAGTGATTTTGAAAAGAACTATGTGCTTATATGGATATAGACTTCATCTAGCTGTAATGCATGCAGTATTCATCAGTGCATGCAAGAATTTTTATTACATTGTCTTTATTTCTGGCTTCCTTTTGCTGTGAAGGGATCCAGCTGTGAGAGCCAGTGGGGAAAGGGTGTGTTAATATTCCCAGCTTCTGTAATCAAGTGACCTGTGGCTGCCACAGCATCAGCTAAACCTTGTCAGTTAAAGAGGGTTTATCAAAGGAAGTACATGTCATTTCAAGAGAGTATTAATTACATTTAAAATAGGTCTTGAGTGGTCAGCAATGTCTTCATAAAGTTCTGTTTAGATGGCTAAATGTCTTTGATGATATAAGCCCCGTAAATTACATAATTTCAAGAGCAAATCATCAAGGTGTTAAGTTGAAAATGGTGATCTTTTTCTGGGGAACTGAACACGAGGTTGAGGGTTGTTGCATATTACCCCTCAATTTAAAATAAGTTGTGGTGGGAAAACAAATCTCCATGCCAGCTTGCTTTTCTTCAGCTGTATGAACATTGCCTACTTCTCCAAAACCTCTAAGGTTTAAAACCTTGTCATCGTCAACCTTGTAGGCTAGTGTTAGTCTAGGAGGGCATCTGGACATAAACTGAGTGTGAGCTCTGTTCCAGAAAAGGAATGGATCACATCTGAAGTCTCAGTCCTAGACCGAAGCAACTCTGGCATTTCATGGTCTCCCCTACCCCGGCTGCCGTGGGTGTCTAAGACAGAGAAGTCCAATTAAGCATGAGCTGTCCAGGCCCTTCAGCAGGCTCCAGAGCCACAGGCAGTCTTAGCAAGCAGCTCAGCTCTTTGTGATTATCAGCTCATTTGTGATTTCAGCTCTAAATGCCTTT
This sequence comes from Onychostruthus taczanowskii, assembly GCF_017590055.1. Lineage (NCBI taxonomy): Eukaryota > Metazoa > Chordata > Aves > Passeriformes > Passeridae > Onychostruthus > Onychostruthus taczanowskii. Next base: position 7,397,386 of record NW_024502791.1, read on the forward strand.
GGCAGATGCCGGGAGAGAGAGGAGAAGGCTGTATGAGGTTCCACAGAGATGTCTTTATTGGAGGCTTCTGCAAAGGTTCTCAGGGACAGTATCGTCTGTCAAACTGGGCAAAAGTGGGGGTTTTTATAGGGTACAGGAGTTTTAGAAATTGTCTAATAGTAAGGGTCGAGGGGAAAGTGACCTATGGTCTTACAGAGAGATAAGCAAGGGTCCAAAGATGGAAGAGAGGGGCTTCTAAGGTCCAGTCATCGTGACTCAGCATTTCCATCTTAGGCTGCTGAATGCCATGGAGGCATTGCAGGCCCTGTGCCTGCTACACTAGACTGATGGATTTCCAGGAGGGGTCTCAAGTTAGAGACCAATCTATTGTTATATTCCCCTTCCATCCAAACTGGTGAAGCACCTGGGGGCTGCATCGAGCCTTGCAGATTCCTCAGCACTCCAACTCGTGAGCATTCTGTCAGCTTAGAAGCTGCTAAGCACATGAGGATGGGCTGCCCACAGGCATTCACACCCTCACTGAAGGGATTGCCTGTCCACCCCCACTGTGGAGGGAGACAGTGAGCAGCAGAACAGACTCCCAAAGCCTCTTGAGAGCAACGCAGCCACTCTGCTGCCTGAGGAAGGAGCAAATAAATGTGTGTTGAAGCACTGTGCTTGCATAAGGATGCTGCTCTGGCTCAAGGTCTGTGAATTGAAAGAAGCCTCTCTGATAGTGGGACATCTCTGTTGTGATGATCAGCCTGGGTCCCAAGGAAAGAGTGCAGAGGGAAATGGAGATCCTCAAGTCCTTAAGGGAAATGGGCACACCTTTCACTTCCTCTTGCCTTTTTGCTAACCAAAACCTATGATTCTTGTCTGAGCAATCCCCAGCCTCTTGAATCCTTCCTACAATGTTCTTCTGCCAAAGTGTAAATTTCTTATTTGGTTAGAATCCCTTTAATTTTTATCTAAAACTTTAGCCCCCCACAAATACTGCATATTATTTCAGACTCAACAACAAAGTATTAAAGACAAGTGAGCTTTAAAACAATTTTTCTTTTAGTCTCTGACAATTTTTTCTTATTTTCTAACAGGCATGACAAATCTTACAAAATCTCAGTTTCCAGCATAATTGATGCAGGAATAAGAGCAAAACTACTCCAAAGACTGCATTGTTGTCTTAAATAAATTGAGTTAATTAGAGAGATATTCTTGTTAGTGGTGGCTCATTAAAAGATCCTTCATGCAACTGAAATGTTAATTTTATCAGAAACAATCTAGGGGACTCAAATTATTAACTGATTGATGTTTATTTTTTTTTTTAATTAGAAGGTTTAGCAGTAGAAATAACACCGAAACTGCAGTGACTGCCACTAGATTTTTAAGAGTTTGTCTACATAGGTTTGGATTCCCTGACTGCATTACTACTGCCATCTTATTGCCATTCCCAGGCTGCCTTCATTTGTGCCCAAATGGCAGTGACTACTCTAAAGTACATTTACTTTGTGGTCTGTGATTAGCAGGGCATGGTTCTCTGTAAGAAACTCTGGGGACTGAGTCAGAAAAGGAGATGAGAAAGCCACTACTAGGTGCAGAGGCAGAGCACTGGTAAGCAAATTTTATAACAGGTATGTGTGGTTTATGGAGAGACAGAAGCAGAAGATCACAAGGGTGGGTCTCATAAATCTTAAGAACAAAAGGCTATGCCCAAGCCATGACAGTAACCAGAGATGGATTTTAAATTTTCTTCCCAAGGAGCAGACTTGAGAGGTCTCAGCCACAAAGGTCTAGTACAGGCCTTCTTGGGGATCCCACCTTACAGGATATCTTATTCACATGCTCAAAGGTATGTATTTGTTCACCTGTTTTGTCCACTGGCCATCTCTGCTGGTGTTCAAGCATCTGATTCTTAAATGTGCAGGCAATGGACTGACAACTACATCAGCTGGCTAAAATATCCTCAGGGGAAAAAAATACAAAACAAACCAGAGAAATGCAGTAATATTTTCTGGGCTCATGAGTTCAGGAGCAATGACACTGCTTCAGTTCCTGTGGCCTTGGAAAAAGTTTTCAAGGTCTAGGAAAGCACTCTTGTAAGGCAGTATTGAATGTGATGTGTGCAGCAATGAGATTCGATTGTATTGCAAACATATTCTTGGTAGCTTATGTCTCCTCTGATGCTGAATCAGAAAAAATCAATGCCTGTAAGCCAGGACTCCTGTGTCTGTCCTCAAAAATCTTAGTTTCAGCTTTCTTCAGAAATTCATATGAAAAAAATGTTTATTAAAAAAAAAAAAAAAAAGCAGTCAAATCATTTGTCTTGTATTATTCAACTGAAGTTAGGATTGTCCCATATTATTAATTTTCCTGTATGCTCCTTCTGTGGCAGGAGGCAGGGTACAAGACACAGCAGTTGCCTACGAGTGTGTTAAGAGGCAATATTAATCTTTAATGACGATTTTACCTGGTTCAGAGGCTAGAGAGAGCAACTAGCTCAGTTCTAATACTCAACAGGATACAAGATGGAAACACAGGAAACTTCTCTAGAGGAACGACTTGTATCCCAGTGGATAATTCTTTCCCCAATTGCAAAACTGTGGTCTAATTAAGTAATGGATGCTGATGGTTTCATTCGGTGAGCCCAATATTTGCTACTCGCAAAAGAGAAATTATGTTAATTTCTAAATTGGCACAAGCATTTGGAGAGGGGACAGTTTGTTATTCTTTTTGCTGTGGTGCTGTGCATTGTGGGGGTTGCCTCTCCTGACTGTCTGTCAGACAAATTGAGTGAGCTGCCTCGAGGGGTGGCCATGGGGGCAGCATGCAGGTCCTGGATGATGATTTGGGGTCTCTCACATGCTTCTGGCAGTTTTCTGTGCTTTAGCACAAGATGTTGGTGGGTTTATGTGGGTAAAGTCTTTTGGAAAGCGCAAAGGCCAGTGCTTGTTGCACAGGTATGGGATCTATCCTCCTCACAGAGACTGAGGTGAGGTAGCCAGCCCTCCCAGCTGTGACACTGGCCTGCCCTGGGCCAGCAGAACAGGATTCATGTGTGCTGAGACCTAAATTTTCAAAACAGATCTGCAGTGCTTGGCCACAAAATGGGAGGTGCATGCCTGCAGAGGCATGTCTGCTGCTGTGGCTGGGCAGGAATGCTTTGGGCTGGCAGGGATGCTCTGGGCTGGCAAAGTGAGTACCTACCCCATAGGGAAATAAGCAAAGAAAACAAATATCTTTTTCTCTTACCCTACATGAGCCCACAGCAAGATTCTTGTCCCCAGTCCCACCCTTACCTATGGACAGAAGCTCAGCTCCTGTGCTCTGTCCCTCACCTTCAGAAACTGCCTTGTCTTCTGCTTTTGCAGACTTACCTGAACACTGTCCCTGTAGTGGCACAATAACAAACCAATATGGGGACTGGCTGATTAAATCCAAGTAAACTCCAGGTAAGGATGCACATAGGAATCAGCAACATACTTCTATTTTTGTTTGTCACTCGCTGTGTGTGTCTTATGTCGCAGATCAAGCTCTACATTTTACTTTTATCTGCAAGAATATTTTTGCAGCAGCCAACCTTGGGCATTGGACTGAAACTAGCAGCTGAGGGAATTATTTGCTAATAAATAAAAAAGCTATTCCTACACCACTAGTTAGCTAAGGAATTGATTTGGTCAGTCAGGGAACAGTTTTCATATGCTGGCATCAGAGGGTAAAGCTTCAGACTCATCTGGTACTTTTCCACTAAGACTTCTGAACTCGGAGAATTCCATTTGCTGATCATTTTACCAGAAAATTATCACTTCTGAAGGAAAGTTATTTACTCCAACTGCTGTATTAGCAGCTGTAGCACAGACCAGGTGTGCACAAGAGCTATGAAACACTGCCATCTCCTGGGCCTCGGGCTGCTCTGGGAAATCTGCATTTGCCCATTCCGGCAAGGGCACATCTCAGACAGCTGTGCAAAAGCCATTGTGCAATTAGTGGGTAGCGCTGACTCTAGTGGGGGAAGGAGGGCAATTTGTTAATGTCATCATTTAGTAGTGTGTTCACTGGGCAGATAAGCTCTGAGACTGTCTAATTTAGGAAAAAAAATAGAAATTAAAAAAACTCCCACTGTGTTAATACTGCATAAGCCTGAAGAATTGCAGCAATTATCCTGCTGATGCAGCTGCCGTGTTAGGGAGACAGGTTGAACGGCAGGTGAAGGGATGGCTCTCACAGAGCTATCAGCCCACCAGCATTTTGAAGTACCTGCAGCATCAACACCAATCAAGCTGCAGGAAATTCAGATCCCTGCAGCTTTCTTTGGGGCTTTTGGGCTTGGAGATGTTTTTTGGATGCTTTTTTGGGATGTTTCGCTCTCTTCATTTCTATTAGTTGATAGGTGATCCCCTCCCTCTTAATATGGCTCAAATGCTCTTTCTCGGCTAGTAGAAAAACACACAGATCTGCTTACTCTCCTTTAAAATTCCCCAGGTGATAGAGCCAGGCTGGAGAGCAGAAGAGTCCTGAGGAAATCTGAAGGTTTGTGGTTTGGAAAGAACAGCTGAGATCTTCTGCCTTGTGCCCTTGCTCATACTGCTGTACTAGTGCAAAAAGAGCTGATATTTTAACCACAGTCTTTATAAAAAGGAAAAAGAATAAAACCAAAGGTAAATATTATTTAATGACCCAGTTGCAATCAGGGAGTATCTTAGTTTCCAGGGCATTTAAGCTATGC